>NC_084833.1:63139715-63739715 GCF_033115175.1 Lepus europaeus | reverse complement strand
GAAATTGGGGGAGGGTATTAGGAGAGGGTTGTAGTGTTTAAGGTGCTATTTGAGGGGAAGGCTTTGTGGTACAGCAGGTTAAGCCACTGCCTGCAATGCCCATATCCCGTAAGAACACTGGTTTGAGTCCCAGCTGCTCCACTTCTGATGCAGCTCCCTGCTAATGCACCTGGGAACGCAATGGAGGATGGCCCAAATACTTGGACTCCTTCCACCAACATGGGAGACCTAGATGGAATACCAGGCTCCTTGACTTTGGTCTGGCCCAGTCCTGCCCATTGCAGCCATTGGGGGAGTGGAACCAGAGAATGAAAGATCTCTCTATCCACCTAACTATGCCTTTCAAATAAATCAGTCCTCCCCAAAAAGGATGTATTTGAGATACGTGCATCCCTGGGTTCAAGTCCCAGCTCTCTCCTAATTCCAGCTTCCTGTTAACGCACGCACTGGGAGACAACAGGTGCTAGGTGGAGTACTTGCGGTCCTTGTCACCCATGTGGGAGACCCAGTTGGAGTTCCCAGCTCTTGGCTTCAGCCTAGCCCAGCTTCAGCTATTGCAGGCATTTGGTGAATGAATCAGCAGATGGGAGATCTCTGTGTATCTATTTTTACTAGGCTGAATTTCAAATAAATAAAAATTTTAAAAAGAGAAATTAAGTCTTCTTTGTTGACTGTGGGACCCATCAATGGTTAGCTGCTAGAGGAATGGTTCAACATGAGGGGGTCACTCCTATGGCTCACAGCCCCGAGCTCTTATCCTGTTGTCACTCTCACCTCCAACTCATGGCATTCAGAGTTCTTGTTCAAACTTTCTGAAGGGAGGGAACAGGTTCAGAAGGATTTCAAATGGCAGATGTGACTCATCATGCCGTGGACTCTGAGGACCTGGGGCCTTCCTCAGCACAGACGAGTAGGCTTGAGGAGGGCCAGAGCCTGCTGGGTTGGGTCAAACACCTCCCTCACACAGAGCCCAACTGTGTCTCCCTAAGCAGCTGAAGAGCTTCCTAGGGAGAGAGGCCTGGCCTCCCTGCTTCTATAGACCAGTGGTTCTTAACCGGGAACGACTCCGTCTGCCTGGAGACAGCTGTGGTTTGCAGAACCATGTGTGGAAGGTGCTGCTGGTATCGAATGGGTAGAGAACAGGGACACTGCTGAACATCCTACCATGTGCAGAAGAGGCCCCGATAGCAAACAACAACCCATCTCAAAACAGCGGCCATGCTGAGGCTGAGAAGGCTGCTCTAGGGTCCTGTGGGACCTCTGGGTCCAGCCGGCCTTGCTCAGCAGCAAGGCAGAAGGCACAGAGGCTGATTCCCATCTCAGCCTCCTCGAAAAGGAGGTAACTCACATCGCAGTGAGGGGCTGGGAGACCAGGCATGATGTAATCACAACCTTAGCAACAACCCACAGGACCACAGCACAAAGTAAGCACAGCTTTGCCGAAATACACATGCCAGCCTCTTTGTGGAGGAAGAGGAAGGTGACTCACATAGGCAGGGCTTTGTGAGGTAAATATCTGTTGGGTTGGCCAGCACTAATGGAGATCTTACACCCTTGTACTTACCACTGGAACCCTCCGATGGGCTCTGCGAACCTGTGCCGGATCAAGAAAGTGGCAACAGCTTCAGCTACCTGAAAAGGGAGAGATTCCGGGCCATATGAAGGTTTGTGATGGTGCTTATTACCCTTGGAGTCTTGAGAGCTTCTGTTGGAAAATTAAGCTATGTGATGCCCTCGTGAGTCCCACAAGTCTGGGCAGCTTGAAACCAAAAGGACCTGGGTCCTGGCAGGGCTAGCAAACTCCCATCATCCTTCAGGGAATGCCAACAAGCTCAAGAGGAATGGGATTTATTTACCCCCTTTGAGTTATGAAGCTCCTTTTTCATGTTAATTCCTATTTGTGACTAGTTTAGGGAACAGTTTCTACCCTCAACCATCCCTTCTTCCACCTGGCTTGTGGGAGCAACACAGCTTAAGATCTCAATCATAGGGCCCTGAGACGAAATGCAAAGGACACAACAGGTCCTCAGCCCCACCCACAAAGTCAAGCCCACAGGCAGCTGCTAGAGCCATGTTTGGGGAGCTGGTGGCTGCATGTGCCTGGCTCTCCCCGCAGCTGCAGGCAACCCAGGCTGGTACTCAGAGGCTTGTCCTATCTCCCAGGATCCAAAGTCGCTCTCACAGTCGTCCTGTCAGTCGTGAAGCACCAGACTCACCTTGTCAGGGGCATCCTCATGGACTGCATGGCCACACTGGGGCAGGACCTGCATCTGGAACTTCCCTGGAGAGGAAATAAAGCCAGGCAACCTCAGGGACTCACACTGCCCTCCCTTACCACCTCTGCAGCCTCTCAGGTCACTCCAGGAGCCCAAGATGGCCCCATTTCAACCCCAGCCCCAGCTCCACACTGATTACCTACCGCCTCTTTGATGAAGATGGTAATACTGTAACCCTCAATCAATTCCCTTCGCTTTTCCTTTTGTGCCTATTAGTGTACAGTGACCTTGGGGTAAGAAACACAGCAGAGCCTGGTGTTGTGGCATAGCCAGTAAAGCCAGCACTTGTGATGCCTGTGGGCACTGGTTCTTGTCCCAGCTGCGCCACTTCCAATCCAGCTCCCTGATAATGACCTTGGGAAGGCAGCACAAGATGACCCAAGTACCTGGGCCCCTGCCACCCGTATAGGAGACCCAGGTAAATCTCCTAGCACCTGGCCGTAGTGGCCATCTGGGGAGTGAGCCAGCAGATGTAGGCTTGCTCACTCACACTCACTCTCCCTCTTTCAAATAAACCCTTTAAAAAAAAAAAAAGACACATAGAAGACATAAATCCCCTGATCCTCAAGGAATTAACAGACCAGAAGGGAGTAAGACACAATAACCAACATTTTCATGCAGCACATAATTCTTGTGATACAACTGGGTAGGGTTGCAAGAGCAGAGGGAAAGGGCTTCACAATCCAGTAGGGATCCAAGAAGGCTTCCTCCACAGAAAGAATGGCCTAACACCGAAGAGAGAAGCACTGGGATGGTATTTATTGCTGGAATTAAAAGCAGCTGAGCATGGTGCTTGGGCAGGTGGTTACTTAATGGTGAGGCTGGAGAGCTAAGCCAAGACCATCTCATGAAATTTCTCAGCTGTATGAAGGATTTTGAAATTTATTCTTAAGATAGCAAGTTACTGCTTGAGTATTTAACTATGTTCCAGGTACTGTGCTAAGTACTTCCTGACAATGTCTTAGGGGGCACTGTCAGCACACAACTACTGTGAACATTATGTAGAGGGAACAGACAGCTTGACAAGGAAGATCCCTAAGAACAAACCTCCTGAGCCTCGGGTTCTCCATTTACAAGTAAGGGAATAAGCACTGGAATCCTTTTGGTCAGGACATTCTGTGCTTCCTGCCCCCTTAGACAGTGCTTCAAGAACTTTTCAATGTTTTAAGTTAATTCTTGCAGCACCAGCATCCCATATGGGCACCAGTTCAAGCCCTGGGTGCTCCACTTCCGATCCAGCTCTCTGCTGTGGCCTGGGATAGTAGAAGAACACGGCCCAAGTCCTTGGGCCCATGCACCTGCATGGGAGACCCAAAGAAGCTCCTGGCTCCTGGCTTCAGATTGGCCTCACTCTGGCCATTGTGGCCAGGGGAATGAACCAGCAGATGGAAGACCTCTCTCTCTCTCTCCTTCTAACTCTTTCAAATAAAAATATTTTTTTTTTTTAAAAAAGGGGGCCAGCGCTGTGGCGCAGAGGGTTAAAGCCTTGGCCTGAAGCGCTGGCATCCCATATGGGTGCCGGTTCAAGTCCTGACTGCTCCACTTCCAATCCAGCTCTCTGCTATGGCCTGGGAAAGCAGTAGAAGATGGCCCAAATCCTAGGGCCCCTGCACCTAAGTGTGACACCCAGAAGAAGCTCCTGGCTCCTGCTTTCGGATCAGCACAGCTCCAGCCGTTGCGGACATCTGGGGAGTGAACCATCGGATGGAAGAACTCTCTCTCTCTGTCTCTACCTCTCTTTGTAACTCTGTCTTTCAAATAAATAAAATTAATCTTTAAAAAAAAACTGCAGGTGATCATGGCATAATCCAATGGATAGAACAGAAGGGCATCTAATGAGGAACTGGTGCTTGCTGGACAGAATGATAAGCATCATTTGTCAGACTGCCTACATCTTCTCATTTGAATCTTTCTTTTTTTTGACAGTCAGAGTGGACAGTGAGAGAGAGAGACAGAGAGAGGTCTTCCTTTTTGCCGTTGGTTCACCCTCCAATGGCCACCGCGACTGGTGCACCGCGCTGATCCGATGGCAGGAGCCAGGTGCTTCTCCTGGTCTCCCATGGAGTGCAGGGCCCAAGCACTTGGGCCATCCTCCACTGCACTCCCTGGCCACAGCAGAGAGCTGGCCTGGAAGAGGGGCAACCGGGACAGGATCGGTGCCCCGACCGGGACTAGAACCCGGTGTGCTGGCGCCGCAAGGCGGAGGATTAGCCTAGTGAGCCGCGGCACCGGCTCATTTGAATCTTACTAAAGTATATGAAGATACAAATGAAGAAACTCTGTATTAAAGAAGTTGGCAACTTGCTGAGGTCACAAAACCTTAACTAACAGTGACTCAAACTCAGGACTGCCTGACTCCAAGACCAGTGATAACACTAGTTTCAAATGGATGCTATTTAAGTCCAGGTCAAGCATGTTCAATCTCAGGGGCACGGCTGATTCTTATCCGCCCAGCAAGAACACAAGTCTTGCACAGAAAGGGTACTGAGGAAAGGTATGCTTGAATTAAACTTAGGCCCATAATATGCATCTAAGCCCAGAATTATCAACATCAGTGCCATAAAAATCATATAGTCTCGGCTCACAGTCCTGCTCCAGGCCTCAAAACACCCTGTAGTTAAAGAAAAGAAGGGCATGGGGGCCTGGACAAAGAGTTTTGTAAGTCATTCAAGGACCCGTGAACAACTATGAGGGAAGAGGGCCCCATGAGACATTCAGGTAGAGATGTTTAGGAGGTTTAATACTTGGGCCAGGGCTGGAGATCAGAAGAGAGAGGTCAGTTGGACACTTAGCTGTAGGAATCACCTGGCAAAAAATGGAAGTCATGAAACTGCCCAGAGAGTACTAAGTGGGGAAGGAAGGTCAGGAAGGTCACGAACAGAATCTGCTGACAGCCTGGACACTTGAATCTGAGAGTTGGTACCTCTTCCCATAATCCCAAAGTCATGACGCTTCTCCTTCATAAGTCCTTCACCCACACCAATGCAAAAGCCTCCACAAGATGGCCCCCACTGCCTCCACTATCATCTGGCCAATGTCCCTGTACCTGTACACATTGTTCAAGCCACTTTCCTGCTGATTATACCTCAGAATTTCTTTGAGGCGGTCATTAATTTTCTCATATAAGCTGAGATTGGCCAAGGACCTTACCCAGAGAAAAACAATTATTAGGAAAGCAATATTAAAAAACCAGTTCTCCTAACTTTACAGCCCTTGTTTCTACCCCTTCATCATGCTTTAAAAAAAAAAAAAAGATTTTATTTATTTGAAATATAGAGTTAAAGAGGTTGAGCCAGAGAGAGAGGTCTTCCATCTGCTGGTTCTCTCTCCAAATGGCCACAATGGCCAGAGCTGAGCTGATCCGGAGCCAGGAGCTTCCTCCTGGTCCCCTACGTGGGTGCAGGGGCCCAAGGACTTGGGCCATCTTCTACTGCTACTCCAGGCCATAGCAGAGAACTGGATCAGAAGTGGAGCAGCCGGGGCTCAAACCAGCACCCATATGGGATGCCGGCGCTTCAGGCCAGGGCGTTAACCCGTTGTGCCACAGCACCGGCCCCCATGCTGTCTTCTTTTTTTTTTTTTTTTTTTTGGACAGGCAGAGTGGATAGTGAGAGAGAGAGACAGAGAGAAAGGTCTTCCTTTTTGCCGTTGGTTCACCCTCCAATGGCTGCTGCAGCCGGCGCATCGCGCTGATCCGAAGCCAGGAGCCAGGTGCTTCTCCTGATCTCCCATGCGGGTGCAGGGCCCAAGCACTTGGGTCATCCTCCACTGCCTTCCCAGGCCATAGCAGAGAGCTGGCCTGGAAGAGGGGCAACCGGGATAGAATCCGGCGCCCCGACCGGGACTAGAACCCGGTGTGCCGGCGCCGCAAGGCGGAGGATTAGCCTGTTAAGCTACGGCGCCGGCCCATGCTGTCTTCTAAACAGAGTTTATACCTTTTTGTATCTGGATTATCTTCAGTCTTTCCATTTGCTAAAAAATCTGATGGGCATTTAGCTTAGTGGTTAACATACTGATGTCCCACATTTGAGTACCTGGGTTTGATACTTGGCTCTGGTTCCTGCCTCTAACTTCCTGCTAATGCTGACTCTGGGAGGCAGCATGACAGCACAGGTAATTGGGTTCCTGCCACCTACATAGAGGACTTAGACAAGTTGCTAGCTCATACTTTCAGCCCAGCCCAGAGTATCTGAAGAGTGAACCAGAAGATAGGCGCTCTCTATACATGTCTTGAAAAAATAAAGATTACAAAAAAAAAAAAAAAAGAGAAGGGACCTTTACAAAATTCTAAATAAAAATACTGATTAGTATTCAAAATACTTCCTTTCTCAATATTAATATCTAAATTTCAAACATATTGCCTCATCTCAGAATATTTTTTCCAATCTATGATTTATTTATTAAAGCTCTAAACTGCCAAAACCCAAAGGAGGCTAAGCATTTACTTCTTACATGTTATGGTACACATGGCCTTAGAGTACTAGACATTGTTTTAGTTGCTTCCTTTATACAAGCTCCATTTGCAAGATCATCTTCAGAATCTAAAAATCTTAGAATATTAATTTCCACATGATCCTGTCCCCTTCTCTGTCCACAGAAAGAGATCGAGGGGTATAATTTCTTGATAACTTACCTTGCATCTGGCCAATGGTCAAATCTTTGTCCAACCTATCAACACCTAGAACAAAACAACAGAATCTGTAAGTAGCTTCCTAGAAAAAGCGCTGTGAAATAGGTTTTGCTATTCAAGTCCTAAGTAAATGTTTTAACAAAGTTGTAAACACAATGACATTCTCAATTCATATTAATGTTGATTCTAACTCCCAAAGGTTATATTGTCACCAGATGAATCTTTCCATGGTGAGATTCCCCTGTGATCATTTTGCTCATTTAAACTGAAAAGTTTCTGAAAATAGGGTTTTAGCATTTTTGATCCTCAGAATACTCAGAATAGCCTTATACCACTGTATTGGGCTCTAGGAAAAGGAACTGGGCTTCATGGTGCAAAGCCAGGCCAGAATTAGGTCATCCCAGATAGATGCTTATGCTTAGTTAGGTTTTGGGACAAGGTGTAAGGAAAAAGAGCACAGGCGAGTGAGGACGGTACTCCATTTTCGAAGTCACTACCCATTTGCTTAGCAAGGTGATAGCTAGATGACAATATATCCACACAACTATGGAATGAATTCTGCCACCATACTTCAAGTCAAATTCCTAATCCCTGTCTCCAGCAACCCATCCCCACCCCCACCCCACCCATCAGACTGTATTCAGAGAGATAATCAAAGTTACATGATAGGATTTGTGTCCTTATATGAAGAGACACCAGAGAGCTCTCTCCTGGCTTCTCTTGGCCAGTGAGAAAGTGGCCATCTGCACACAAGGAAGAGTGCCCTTGCCAGAATGCAACCACACTGGCACCCTCATCTCGAGACTTTCAGCCTCCAGAACTGTGAGAAAACAGCTTTCGGTTGTTCAAAGCCATCCAATCTATGGTATTCTGCTATGGTTGCCAGACTGAGCTGCCCCGCCTCCACCACACATACACACTTACCAGCCAAGAGCAGCAATTTAGGAATAGGGCAACTAAGAAAGAGATTGGATAAGCCTCGAAACCAGCCATCCCAGTACTTTTCTGTTTTTGCCAGTTCAATTCTCCAGGTGTATGGATGGTCTTTCTTGGTCTGGAGGAATAAGAACAAGTTCTGAGTCTCTGAAGGTAACCCCTGGAAGAATAGGCTAAAAACTAGGCCTCTGGGAAAAGGACAAGGAAGGAAACTAGCATTTATTAGGGAACTACTGTATCCCAGACATTTAAAAATAAACATTTAATCTTCATCACAGTCTTGCCATATAATTGTTGTACTAATTTCTACTTTTAGATAATTGGAAGTCTTCTTTTTACTTCTATTAGTGAACTTAGGAAACTGCAAGATCACAAAGCCAGTAAACAGCAGAGCCAAAATCAAGCTTTTCATATACCCAACTATCAGGGCACTTCACCCAAAGAACTACAGTATGAAGTAACTGCAGTGTGAAAAAAAAAAAAATTGCTTTCAATACAATATTAAGTGAAAGAAGCAGAGTATATGCTATCTAAGTTGGGATTACTAAAAACAAAACAAAACAAAAACAAAACTAGTATACATAGGGGAAAAAACTGGGTGGAAAAACTGAAAAATAGGTTGGTTTGTTGGTAGAGAATTTTCTCCTCATATTCTGATTCATGATATGATCCCACAAAAGTAATTTAAAAAATGAAATATGACACAAATATTAAAATGTCAACAGCTGTTAAATCTTCATAGCTGGGGGAATGGCGCCGTGCTGCAGGTTAATCCTCTGCCTACGACACCGGCATCCCATATGGGCCCTGGTTCTAGTCCCGGCTGTTCCTCTTCCAATCCAGCTCTCTGCTGTGGCCTGAGAAAGCAGCAGAAGATGGCCCAAGTCCTTGGGCCCCTGAACCCACGTGGGTCTGAGACCGGGAAGAAGCTCCTGGCTCCTGGCTTTGGACTGGCGCAGCTCCAGCCGTTGCGGAAATTTGGGGAGTGAACCAACAGACAGAAGACCGCTCTCTCTGTCTCTCCTTCTCACTGTCTGTAACTCTACCTCTCAAACAAATACATAAAAAATCTTAAAAAAAAAAAAATCTCCATAGCTGGAAAGTGGATAGGCACATAGCATGCAATCAAGTATTAGCTAGCAGCAGCTATTGTGGCACAGAGGGTTAAACTGCCACTTGGGACACTGGTGTCGCATACTGGAGTGCCTGGGATTAAGTCCCACATCTGTGTCCAATCCAGTTTCTTGCTAATGCATCTGGGAGGCAGCAGATATGGCGTAAGTACTTGAGTCCTTGTCACCCATGTGGGAGACCTAGATAGAATTCTTGGCTCCTAGCTTCATTCTGGCCCAGTCCTTCTACTGCAGGTATTTGGGAAGTGAACAAGTAGACAGAAGATTTCTCTCTCCCCACACCCCATCACTCTACCTTTCAAATAAGTAAATAAAAATTTTTTTAATTAATTGAAGAGGCTGGCAATGTGGCAAAGCGGGTAGAGCTGCCACCTGCAGTGCTGCCATCCCATACAGGCAACAGTTCAAGGCCCGGCTGCTCCACTTTTGATCCAGCTCTCTGCTATAGCCCGAGAAAGCAGTAGAAGATGGCCCAAGTCCTTGGGCCCGTGCACCCACATGGGAGACCTGGAAGAGGCTTCTGATCAGCGCAGCTGCAGTCACGGTGGCCATCTGAGGAGTATAACAGTGGATGGAGGATCTCTCTCTCTCTCTCTCTCTAACTGCCTTTCGAATAAATAAATAAATATTTAAAATAAATAGTTGAAAAAATAATTCTTGTTATAGTTTGGATACTAGCTTGGATATCCCCTAAAGGCCCATCTGTTGAAAACTTGATCCCCCAAATTATTTTTTAATTTCAAAAAAAGATTTTTTTTTTTTGAAAGAGTCAGAGAGAGAGAGAGATCTTCCATCCACTGGTTCAACCCCCAGATGGCCATGGCTGAGCCAGGATGAGGTCAGTAGCTTCTTCCAGGTCTCTCACATGGGTGCAGGAGCCCAAACACTTGGGCCATCTTACACTGCTTTTCCCAGGCCATTAGGAGGGAGCTGGATGAGAAGTAGAGCAGCCGGGACATGAAATAGTGCCCATATGGGATGCCAGCATTGTAGGCGGTGGCTTTACCTGCTGTGCCACAACGCCAGCTCCTAAATTTTTATTTTTTAAATGTTTAAAAAATATGTATTCATTTACTTAAAAGGCAGAGTAAGAAAGACAGAGAGACAGAGGGAGGGAGAGGGAAGGAAGGCAGGGGGAAAGACAGACAGACTATCCATCAACAGGTTCACTCCCCAAATGACCTCAACTGCCAGGGCTGGGCCAGCTTGAAACCAGGAGCCTGAAATTCCATCAGTTTCCCATGTGGGTGGGAGGAGCCCAAGCACTTGAGCCATCATCTGCTGCTGCCTTGCCAGGTGCATTAGCAGGGAGCTGGATTGGAAGTGGAGGAGCCAGGACTTAAACCAGCATTCCATTTTAGGCATGGAAAGCACTGTGGCAAAAAGTATCCTATATGAAGAACCTCTATGGGTGAGACTCCAGTGGAAAGATGTGGTCATCAAAGAAGGATATACTTTTCCCTGATGGGAGGAAAGAACTTCCACTTTGCTGATGGCTTTGTCTAAATACTGATGGAATTTGTGGATTCAAAAGTCTTCCGTAGCCTAGACAGCTCATGTCAAAGAGCCCCGGTGATCACTGAGGTCATACAAAAGGATGTTAATTGTTAAATTAACAACAGGAGTCACTGAGCACTAACCTCCCATGCAGGACCTCTGCCCTCAAAGAGTTATATTAGGAGAGTTAGCAATAAACCTTGTTTCCAAAGATTTATCCCATCTTAGTGTATTAAGTGGAGGACATACTTGTCTCATAAATTTTAGCTAGGCCAAAGTATCCAACTCCATTGCTTGTTTTCTTAGGTACTTCTTTAATTAATGACAAAACTTATCCCCAAAGACTTACCTTCTCTTAATGTATCAAGTGTAGGAGACTCTTATGTCTCATAAGCTACAGCTATGTCTAAATGCTCACAAAAGATAATATCACTCTTGGGTGCTTTTTTGGAGTTAAATGAGTTTCTCAAAAAAAAAAAAAGTGAAAATTAACTTTGAGATCCAATGACTTTGAACAGCCCTCGTCGCAACTGTTGAGAAAGTTTTTTTTAAAAAAACTTTTTCTTTTACGTGTTTTTCTTTTACCATACACATTGATGAATTCTTTACTTACTATAGACAATCTTTTTTGCATAAAGCTAATTGAAAATAGATCTTATTTTCTTTTTTTTTTTTAGACAGGCAGAGTGGACAGTGAGAGAGAGAGACAGAGAGAAAGGTCTTCCTTTGCCGTTGGTTCACCCTCCAATGGCCGCCATGGCCGGTGCATCGCTTCTCCTGGTCTCCCATGTGGGTGCAGGGCCCAAGCACTTGGGCCATCCTCCACTGCACTCCCAGGCCATAGCAGAGAGTTGGCCTGGAAGAGGGGCAACCGGGACAGAATCCGGCGCCCCGACCGGGACTAGGACCCAGTGTGCCAGCACCGCAGGTGGAGGATTAGCCTATTGAGCCGTGGCGCAGGCCTGAAAATAGATGTTATTATAAAATAAGACTGGGAACAGCAGAGGGAGAAAGAACAGTGGAAGGGTGGGCACAATAGGAAGAATCACTATATTCCTAAAGTTGTACTTAAGAAATGCATGAAGTTCTATTCATTAAATAAAAGGTTTAATAATAATAAAAAAAAGGCATTCCAAAATGGAACCTGAGCATTCCATGTGGTGGCTTAACCAACTGTGCCACAACACATGCCCCTAAAAAGACTTCAAAAATTTTTTTCAATTTAAAAAATGTATTTGAAAACAGAGACAGAAATCTTCCATCCACTATTCTCTCCCCAAATGCCTACAACATTTGGCGGTGGGCCAGGCCAAAGCAAGGAGCCTGGCACTCTGGATTTTCTGTGTGGGTGGCAGGGATCCAAGTACTGTAGCCATCATCTGCCGTCTCTCATGTTTGCATTAGCAGGGAGCTGGTATCACAAGCCGAGCCAAGACGTACACACAGATACTCTGATATGCGATGCAGAGGTCCAATAGCATCTAACCACAGTGGAAAACCTTTTTTCTACCAAGGGCCCTTTGGATATTTATAACATCATTCATGGGCCATACAAAATTACCAGCTTAAAAATTAGCCTGCTATAGATACTGAATTTTCAATCCTACCTGCAGTTGCCTTGGCAAGGCCAAACCAAATGATTTTGTGGCTTTATCACAAGGCCAAATGCCTCCCCATTTTTAAATAAGTTTCTTTTTATTTGCGAGGCAGGTCATCCCCCAAGTCTTCTGTGAATGGTGAATGGATTATTGCCAATGGTAACGGAGTAAGGGCGGAGACCTGATCCAATCATGGTGTCTGGGAGGTGGGCCCAGTGGGTATCTTTAGGTCACCGAGGCTGTGCTCTCAGAAGGTAGTTCTTATGAAAGGGCTGGGTATAAAATCTGAGCTGTGCCTAGCTGTTCTCCCTCTGCTCCTTAACCCGCCATGTGACAACCCCTCTGCATGCTTTCAGCCACCCTCCAGCCTCTCCCGATGGCCAAACCAATGGGCTGTGAACCTCTAAAACCAACCTTGAGCAAAATCTACCTTTTCCTTTATAAGTTAGCTTCTCAGGTATATTTGTTATGGTGACAAAATGCTGACTAATCAATTCTCTATCATTTTCTGCATCACTGAAATATGTGACATATATAACAAACAACTGGGATACTGTATCAATCAGAACATGGACATCTGGGCATGACTATGAGACAGCAATACATTAAGAGTCACTGGATGATCAAGATGTCCGTACTACCCAGAGTGGTCTCAGGTTCAGCATAATTCCTATCAAGATTCTAATGATGGGACAGGCATTTGGCCTAGCAGTTAAGATGCCTTACATCCCTCATCATAGTGCCTGGGTTCAAGTCTTAGCTACACTGCCAGTTCCAGGTTCCTGCTGATGTGTACCCAGGGAGGCAGCAGATAAGGGCTCCAGTAGTTGGGTTCCTGCTACTCCTGTGGGAGAACTGGGTTGAGTTTTCAGCTCCTGGCTTTGGCCTGGCTCAGCCCTGGCTATTGTGGATATTTGGGGGAGCAGAGCAGCAGACAGCATCTTTCTCTTTCTGCTTCTCAAAAAGAAAGGAAGGAACGAAGGGAGGGAGGAAGAAAAATTAACAAAAAGTAAATTCTAATGGATTGAGAAAAAATCATCTTAGAATCATTTAGAATCTCACAAAATCCTGAACAACCAAAACAATTTTGAAAAAAGAACAAAATTAGCCAACTCACGTTCTCTGATTTTAAAACATACAGTATAAAGCTGCAGTAATCCAAAGTTTGGTTCCAACAAAAAGAGCAAGGGAACAGAACAGAGACCGGAGCAATAAATTCTCCAATATACAAATAATCTTTGACAAGAGTGCTAAGATCATGCAGAAAGAACAGTCTCTCCAACAGATAGTTCTGGGATAACTAAACAAATATCCATATGCAAAAGAATGATATTGGGCCCTTACGCCACATATAAAAATTAACTCAAATGGATTAAATACCTAAATATAAGCTCTCCCAGAAGAAAACCTAGGGGAACAGCTTCATAACCATGGACTGGCAATGATTTCTTGGACATGACGCCAAAGGCACAGACAAAAACAAAAACTGACAAATGGTACTCTATCAAACTTAAGAACTTCTATGTATCATGGGACACAAGAGCAAAAAAAGACAATCTGTGGAATGGGAAGAAATCTCTGCACATCATGTATCTGATAAGGAGTTACTATCAAGAGTACATAAAGAATCCTTACAGCTTAGCAAGAAAAAAAATCAAATAGTCTGAATTAAAAATGAGGTAAGGGGTTGGTGCTGTGGTGCAGTGGGTTAACGCTCTGGCATGAAGTGCTGGCATCCCATATGGGCGCCAGTTTGAGACCCGGCTGCTCCACTTCCTGTCCAGCTCTCTGCTATGGCCTGGGATGCAGTGGAGGACGGCCCAAGTCCTTGGGCCCCTGCACCCATGTGGGAGACCCAGAAGAAGCTCCTGGCTCCTGGCTTCGGATTGGCGCAGCTCCAGCCGTTGCGGCCAGTTGGGGAGTGAACCATCGGATGGAAGAGCTCTCTCTAGCTCTGCCTCTCCTCTCTCTGTAACTATGACTTTCAAATAAATAAATAAATCTTTAGAAAAAAAATGAGGTAAGTACTTGAAAAGGTGTTTCTTCAAAGGTAATATACAAATGGCTAACAAGTATATGAGATATTCAACATCACTAATCAAAAGAGAAATAAAAACAAAAACCACAGTAAGATACCACTTCACCTTGCTTAGGATGGCTATTATCAAAAAAAGAGAAAATAAGTGTTGGTGAGGATATAGAGAAAATGGAATCCTTGTGGATTACATGGTAGAATTTCTGTGGAAAACAGCAAGGCAGTTTCTCAAAATATTTAAAATAGAACTACTTATATGACCCAACAATCCAACTTCTGGGTATGTTATTCAAAGTAATTAAAGCAGGGTTTCAAGGGACAGGCGTTGTAGCATAGCCAATAAAGCTGCCATCTGCAATGCCAGCATCCAATACGGGTGCCAATTCATGTCCCAGCTGCTTCACTTCCAATACAGCTCCCTGCTAATGGCCCTAGGAAAAGCAGCAGAAGACGGCCCAAGTGTTTGGGACCCTGCCACCCACATGGGAGACCCAGATGAAGCTCCTGGCTTTGGCCTGGCTCAGCCCTGAACTTTATAGCCATCTGCAGAGTGAACCAGTAGATGCAATACCTCTCTGGGAATGGGAGAGGGAAGAGGAGGAGGGGCTTTTAAGCCAATAAATAAATCTTACAAAAAAAAAAAGTGTCTTAAAGAGATATTTGCAAATCCACGTTCATAGCAGCACTATCACAATGGTAAAGAGGCAGAAGCAACCCAGATGTCCATCAGCAAATAAACAAGTAAACAGAATGGTATTCACATATTATTCACCATTTAAAAAGACGGAAAGAAAGCCCATCACCTGCTACAACATGGATGAACCCTGAAGATAGTATGCTGAGACAAATAAGCCAAGGGCATTATCTTCCATTAGTAAGATGCTCATAGTCCATCCCAGAAAGTCTGCTGCTCAAAATCACTCAACATTTTCCAAGAAAAAAATCACCCCTTTCCACACTATCCTCAAACCAACTACGCAGCAAGTACTCATAAAATATTAGTTATGGGGGCCAGCACTGTGGCATAGCAGGCAAAGCTGCTGCCTGCAGTGCCGGCATCCCTTATGGGTGCGCCAGTTTGAGTCCTGACTGCTCCACTTCCGATCCAGCTCTCTGCTATGGCCTGGGAAAGCAGTACAAGATGGCCCAAGTCCTTGGGCCCCTGCACCCATGTGGGAGGTCCGGAAGAAGCTCTTGGCTTCGGATTGGCGCAGCTCCAGCCATTGTGGCCAATTGGGGAGTGAGCCAACGGATGGAAGACCTCTCTCTCTCTGCTTTTCATTCTCTCTCTGTGTAACTCTTTCAAGTAAATAAATTTTTTTTTAAAAAAGAATACATATTTTATTTGAGATTTAATTCTTGCACAGTTAGAAGACAATACCAGTCAACATTCCAAGGAAAACTAGCAGGGGCCACAGTATCTTTTTGATTGCATCTTAGGAACATCCAATGCTATGACTTAATAGGCAAAACTTCAAAACAGAAAATGTTGTGTCACACTTTTAATGCCATACTGGAGAGAGACTGATATACTCATAAAGTATCAGAAAGTTTCCCCAAGGAAATAAATTTTGAAAGATGGGTACGATTTAGATGGGGTTAGAACAGACTGGTAAGGGGGCCGGTGCTGTGGGGTGGCGGGCAAAGCCACAGCTTGCAGTGCCGGCATCCCACATGGGAGCCGGTTCAAGTCCCAGCTGCTCCACTCCCAATCCAGCTCTCTGCTATGGGCTGGGAAGGCAGTAGAAGATGGCCCAAGTACTTGGGCCCCTGCATCCACGTGGGAGACCTGGAAGAAGCTTCTGGCTCCTGGTTCCTGACCTCTCTCTCTCTTTCTCTCTCTGCCTCTCCTCTCTCTGTGTAACTCTTTCAAATAAATAAACAAATCTTAAAAAAAAAATAGACTGGTAGGAAACAGGAGTTTTGTCATGAAAGAAACTATAGGAGCAGAAGTACAAAGGTGAGAAGAAACCTGGGAAGAAAGCAATGTCTGGGGTAGGGTAAATACTGTAAGTCTTAAGTTCCAATTGGTCAGAACTATCAACAGTGCTTTATATCTTACCTTTAGCCTAAATACCTCTTATGATAGTGTGTGTTCTAAAGTAACTAATGGTGTACATCTCCCTTTGCTTCTATACCCACACACCTTAAACCAGTCCATACCCATCTTTCCAAGAAGGCAGGCCTCTACCCACCTCCATGTCGTCTTCCTTTTTCCTCTTGTTTACTGACTCACTTCCTTCTTCATCTTCTTCTTCTTCCTCTATGATTCCTTCCACTATAGATTTTGAGCCTTCTGGACTTGTAATTCCTTCACACCTAGTTTTTAAAACAAACAAACAAAAAAAGGAGTATCATATATTTCTCTCCTAAATGCAAATTATCTCAGATATACTTAGTCTTTCTTTTTTTTAAACAGGCAGAGTTAGAGAGAAAGGTCTTCCTTTTTCCATTGGTTCACCCCCCAAGTGGCTGATATGGCCGGCGCACTGCACCCATCTGAAGCCAGGAGCCAGGTGCTTCCTCCTGGTCTCCCATGCGGGTGCAGGGCCCAAATACCTGGGCCATCCTCCACTGCCTTCCCGGGCCACAGCAGAGAGCTGGACTGGAAGAGGAGCAACCGGGACAGAATCCAGTGCCCCAACAGGGACTAGAACCTGGGGTGCCAGCGCCGCAGGCGGAGGATTAACCTAGTGAGCTGCGGTGCCAGCCCTTACAGTCTTTTATAATCAAATGTTAACTAAAACTTAACAATGCTCCTGGGAAGGGGAGGATGCAAAAATGTGCATTTCCAGGGCTGTGGAAGCTCATGCAAATCTATGACTATTTTCCAAGAGCTGGTTTCCAGTTCTTGCACCAATACTGACCCACAGAAAGGGAGCACCCATTTCCTGGGGCATGGTGACAAGAGTATTATGGGTAATGTCTTATATAATCTTAAAAAATCCTATGAAGTAACCCTGAAGAGTTAAGAAAACTGCCCAGGATCACCTACTCATGAGTGGTATCTGACGGGCGGGAAGGCAATTCAGGCTCAACCAGCTCTGAGGCACGCACGTTCTCTGCTGCACCCCGCACACAGAACAGGGCTGGAGCAGGAGAATAGCGCCCACTTGTCAGTCAGCTGACAGAACCCAGGAATTAAAGTGAGCATGGGCAGCTGAACCTTGCAGATGACACTATCGGATCCAACCAATTACTGTTTTTTCTTAAAAACAGTATCTCTTTATATTATGTAATTAGGAAGAAAAATTATCACTTGAACAGCTGGAACTGTTCAGAGAAGACTCAATGGAAAAATACACTGGCGAAAGCTAAAGGTTGGGCTGGCGTTCTGATGTAGCGAGTAAAACTGCTTCCTGCAATGCCGGCATGCTACATGGCTGCCAGTTCATGTCCTGGCGGCTCCACTTCTGATCCAGCTCCCTACCAATGGCCTGGGAAAAGCAGTGAAAGATGGCCCCAAGTACTTGGGCCAATGCCACCCACATGAGAGGCCTAGAAGAAGCTCCAGCTTCAGCGTGGCCCAGCTCTGACCGTTGTGACCATATGAAAAGTGAACCAGCAGAAGAAAGATTTCTCTCTCTCTCTGTCCCTCCCTCTAACTCTTGCCTTTTAAATAAATAAATCTCTGCAAGAATGAAAACTGGTTATTTTGTCATCCAGGATGCGAGAAAAAAGGACAGAAAATAAGCAAGATAAAGAGTCTAAGATTAATTGAAGCAGATTTTTAAGAATAGTAACTTGAGGGCTGGCGCTGTGGCATAGTGGGTAAAGCTGCCGCCTGCAGTGCCGGCATCCCATATGGGTGCCGGTTCAAGTCCCAGGTGCTCCACTGCCAATCCAGCTCTCAAAGGCCTGGGAAAGCAGTGGAAGATGGCCCAAGTCCTTGGGCCCCTGCACCCACATGGGGGACCCAGAAGCTCCTGGCTGCAGATTGACACAGCTCCAGCCATTTCGGCCAACTGGGGAGTGAACAAGCAGATCAAAGACCTCTCTCTCTGCCTCTCCTTCTCTCTGTGTGTGTAACTCTTTCAAGTAAATAAATAAATCTTCAAAAAAAAAAAAAAATAGTAGCTTGCCCTTTTCTGTCTTCTCTACTAAACTCAGTTAAGTGTATGGTCACAAATGTTTTCTAAGTAGTGCTTTTCTATGAAACTTGAGGGGCCAAGTTTCACATCTCATATAGACTCCAGATTTTTAAAGACTGGTAGAGAAACATGCCTTGAATTTCCATAGCCTGTGTGTATTAAGAGGTTCATGGCAATTTCACCTAGATTAAAACAGTAGAAAAGTTCTTGCTATCTGTGTGACAATTAACACATACACACGGGTTTACTTATTAAGAGGAAGTATTTTAATTAAAAATTTAAAACCACTGATCTACCTGCATATAAGCCATGTAACCGGCACCTATATGGGATGCTGGGGCTGCAAGGCGGTAGCTTTACCTGCTATGCCAGAGCACTGGCTCCTATTTATCTACTTTTACAACTTATTTAACATAAGCAGAAATGAGCACTAATTAAATTTTTATAGAAAGCTTTTAATAAACATAAATTTCTTAAGTTCAACTTTTGGATTATAGCGGTTCTTCCCCCCATACCCGCCCTCCCACCCCCAAACCATCCCACCTCCTAGTCCCTCTCCCATCTCATTCTTCATTAAGATTCATTTTTAATTATCTTTATATACAATCAACTCTATACTAAGTAAAGATTTCAACAGTTCACACCTACACAGACATACAAAGTATGAAGTACTGTTTTATTGTTAATTCTCATAGTACAACACATTAAGGACAGAGGTCCTACATGGGAAGCAAGTGCACAGTAACTCCTGTTATGGATTTAACAATTGACACTCTTATATATGACACCAGTGATCACCCAGGCTCTTTTAATGAGCTGCCAAGGCTATGGAAGCCTCTGAGTCCACAAACTCCAACCTTATTTAGACAAGGCCATAATCAAAGTGGAAGTTCTTTCCTCCCTTCAGAGAAAGGTACCTCTTTCACTGATGGCCCCTTCTTACCACAGGGATCTGACTCACAGAGATCTTTCATGTAGGTCATTTTTTGCCACAGTGTCTTGGCTTCAGAGCATTTTAGCCAGATCTGAATGCCTTAAGGGCTGACTCTGAGGCCTTTAAATCCCTTAACCCTTCTTTTAAATAGCCAGGTGCCCTGTAATTAGGTGCATATACATTTATAATAGTTACATCTTCCTGTTGAATTGATCCCTTAATCATTATATAGTGCCCTTCTTTGTCTCTTTTAACAGTTTTTGTGTTAAAGTCTATTTTGTCTGATATTAAGATGGCTACACCAGCTCTTTTTTGGTTTCTGTTGGCATGAAATATCTTTTTCCAAGCTTTCACTTTCAGTCTTCATGCATCTTTGTTGGTAGGATGTGTTTCTTGTAGAGAGCAAATAGATGTGTTTTGTTTTTTAATCCATTCAGCCAGTCTGTGCCTTTTAACTGGGGAGTTGAGGCTATTTACATTCAATGTGACTATTGATTAAGTAATGACTTTGCCCTGCCATTTTTCCAAAGATATACCTAATTTATACTTTGAACTTCTATGATCTTTTACTGAGAGATTTTCTTCCTTTACCTTCTTTCATATTGATTTCATGTTTCTGTGTTTCTGTGTGTAACACATCCTTCAGCATCTTTTGCAAGGCTGGATGGGTGGTGACAAATTCTTTCAATTTTTGTTTGTTATGAAAGCTCATTCACAAATGAGAGCTTTGCAGGGTATAATATTCTGGGATGACAGTTTTTTCTCTTAGGACTTGGGCTATATCTCGCCATTTTCTCCTAGCCTGCAGGATTTCTGATGAGAAGTCTGCTTGAGTCTAATTGCAGATCCTCTGAAAGTAATCTGGTGTTTCTCTCTTGCACATTTTAGAATCTTCTCTTTATGTTTCACTGTGATGAATTTGATTACAATGTGTCATGGCGAGGATCTTTTCTGGTCATGTCTATTGGGAGTTCTGTGTACTTTCTGTACTTGGATGTCCCTTTCTTTCTCCAAACCCAGGAAGTTCTCTACTAGTATCTCACTAAAAAGGCCTTCTAATCCTTTCTCTCTCCATGCATTCAGGATCTCCTAGAACCTGAATGTTGTTTTTGGTTTTTTTATAGTATCCTGTAGATTCCCAACAGTATTTTTTAGATTTCTAATTTCCTCTTCTTGTCATTAGTTTGACTGTATACTTTCCTGTGCTTTTGTCTTCTGATTTTCTCTCTTCTGCCTCACTGATTCTGTTTTTAAGGCTCTAAACTGCATTTTTTATTTGTTCTAATAAATTCTTCATTTCATTTTGCTTTTTAAGATCTCAATTTCATGTTCTATTGAATTCTTCATTTCACTTTGATTCCTCCTCAAGATCTCAATTTCATGGGAGAAATTTTCTTTCATGTCCTGCATGGGTTTCAGTAGTTCATGCATTTGCTTTTGATTACTTCTATGTAATCGTATGATCATCTTTTTGAGTTCCCTTTCTTGTATTTCTTCTATCTCATTATCTTCATAATCTAGTATTGAAGTGTCCTGTTCTTTTGGGAGCGTCATGTTGGCTTCCTTATTCTTGTTTCTTGGATTGCTGCATTTGTTGTTCAGCATTTGTGGAGATACCCGTTGGTTTCTTCTTCTTTTTTTTTTTTTTCCCCACTGTGGTGGCTTTTATTGTTGTACTATGACTCTGTAGACAAGTAGACTGTCTGCTTTCAGTGAATTTCTAGAGGCTTGTAGGAGAGGCCAGAGAGCTCTGTTCAGTTCTCCATGGTTAAGGGCGTGCCTAAGGTGACCCTCCCAGGTTTGGCATGGTAAATCTCTCCCTTTTTTTTTCATCAGAAGGGAAGTATATTCTGCTCAGCTGAGCTCTTCTCCTCAATAAAGACCAGTGCCCCAGTGGGTATAATATCTGTCTGTTCTGTCCCAAGGACCACACAAAGGATCTGTGCAGTCCTCAGTGTAAGTTCAGATTCCCTAGCAGTGTCTCTCACCAGGTAACCAGGAACCCCCGAGCTTATGGCATCTCCCACTGAGACTGCTCAAAGTCTCAGCCACACTGTGAGTTCTCCCACACACCCCCAGTTTTCTTCACAGTCCCGGTTCAGAAGCTTCACATAGTCACAAGCTCCTAGTCCCCTGTTATTTCTCCCACCAGAGTCAGGAGTCGCTACTCAGCTGATTGCTGGGCACAGACATGACCTGGCATAGCTGTTATTATGTCCAAAATGGTGCCCATTCTATCGGCTTGTCACAAAGGCTTGTCACCTTTGTAAAGTGATCAGAGACAGAGAAATGTGTCCGTCCCGTACTTTTTTTTTTTCCCCTCATCTAATTTTCTGGTGTACTTTCCCCCCGCGGGGCTTCAAGCCTCATTCTCTCTAGGCTCTTCCTGCTGCTTTTTTGCCAGTGGCTTGGGCTACTGTGGTCTCATCTCGCCTCACTTTCCAGCGCTGGTACATAGGCTCTTGGTTGCTGGAATCCTGAGGCTTGGGTGCCCACACCCTCCACACAGGTCCACCATGTCCCTCTAATTTCGGTAGTTTCCTCTGGTGTTTTTTCCCTAGCTCTTTCCTGAGACTACACTATCTCCACTTTTTTTTCAAACTACCTTTTTCTGGGCTAGAGCAGTAAGCTCCCTCCCTACCCCACCATCTTGGAACCCTGCCACTTGTTTTCAGTACTAATTAAATTTTGATGATATTAAGGAATTCATATTTCAGATGTGTTAATGTCCTTCTGATTACCTTTAAAAAGCTCTTCTAGAGCACATTCAAATTTTACAGAGGAAATTATATTTGTTTGGAATTTGCTTAAAATATTCATACTTATGAGAAGTAATTAGGTACACAGAGGAAAGAACACCAGCCATGAGTTAACTGTTTAATGTAGGCAATGGGTGCATTAGGGCTCATTGTATTATTCTACTTTGACATGCTGGAAAATGTTCAATAATGTAAGATTTCTAAAAGTGAGACGGTATAAATAAAATGCCTTGCACAGTGGCTAGCAAGTAGTAGCCACTCAATATGCCATCATTCTTTCACCTCTCACACTGTTCATTTTCTCAGTTCATCTAAAATTTATTTTCTGACTACAGAGCAATACTAAGGACTCATGTCACTCTATCAAGAAAGATCATCTGTGCTATATAAAATTAGCTTACCCTTAGCATCTGGCCTTCACTCTGGCTATGCCACTTTTTATAATTTCCTCACACCAGGCTGAGCTTAGAAGATTTAGAAGAATGAAACCACAGCTACTGAGATGGACACCTCAATTTTAATATTTACTCTCTGGAATGCTTCACTTTTTAAGATCTAGAGTTGTGCTAAGGTAATCTAGTATTACATGGAGCACTAATATAACTGCCTTTGAAATTTCAAAAGAAAAAGAGACAATCAATCAATGTATGTGGCTAGTGCAATTGAGCTCACCTGTGAAATGATCTAAACTAACGAAGGCATTTATCAGGAGGGTAGAATAGGAGTAAAACAAGTAATCAGTAATTCTCTCTATGCTTTAACCGCTAACCAGCCTAAGGGGGAAAAATAAGACCTACTGTTTGACTTGGCCAACCATGGAGACCCGAGCAGATTCCAGATTTCGAATTTGGCCACTCTTCACACTAGGAGAGAAAAGGGAGAAAGGAAGTTATGCAGCATCCATCTTACCACATCACTAAAATCAAATAATTTTGTAGATTCTGTGAAATCTAATACAAAGGTGATGTCACCAATTTTGTCTACTATGGAAATTAACCACTATATATCATCATGGCTATAGCCAAGTAGTAAAAATGAAGTAAATACATTGTAGCCATTTCTGCAAATATTTACCAAGAAGGTGCTAAGTGCTAGGCTTGTGCTCAAGAAGCAGGAAACTCCATAGGGATAAAGAGACACAAATAGATAATGTTAGTATAATAAGGTAAGGTTCAAAGAAGTACGCCATTTTGAATGAAGAGGTTAAAGAAAGCTTCCCAGAGGTTCTGCCTAAACTAGGGACTAAAGACAAGAAGTTAAGCAGAGGCCAGCGCCGCAGTTCACTTGGCTAATCCTCCGCCTGTGGCGCTGGCACTCCGGATTCTAGTCCTGTTTGGGGCGCCAGTTTCTGTCCCCAGTTGCTCCTCTTCCAGTCCAGCTCTCTGCTATGGCCCGGGAAGGTAGTGGAGGATGGCCCAAGTGCTTGGGCCCTGCACTGCATGGGAGACCAGGAGGAAGCACTTGGCTCCTGGCTTCAGATCGGCGCAGCGGTTGTAGCAGCCATTTGGGGGGTGAACCAACAGAAGGAAGACCTTTCTCTCTGTATTTCTCTCTCACTGTCTAACTCTGCCTATCAAAAAAAAAAAAAAAAAAAAAAAAAAAAAAAAAAAAAAGGAAGTTAAGCAGAAAATAAAAAAGGGAAGTCCAGGGTATTCCAGGGAAAAGGCACACTGTGAACAAAGGCAGCAGGAGGAGGATTTTTAGAGAACTGAGTGAAAGGAGAGGCAGGGGAAATGGGAAAGTGTAAGAAAACAAGATGGTAGGCTGGAGCCAGCTCCTCCATGGAGGGCCAAGCATGATGCTATGTTTTCAATGCACTCCCCAAAGTTCACGTGTTGGAACCACAATCCCCAAATATAACAGCATCAAGAAGTAGAACCTTTAAGAAGAGATTAGGTCAGGAGGGCTGGGCTCAGCTCTCACTAATAGATTAATGTCCTTATTGTAAGAGTGGGTTCATTATAAAATTCAGTTTGGCGCTCTCTTGCTCTTGTTCTTTCTATGTGATGCTCTCTGCCACCATGTTATGGGATACAGCTAGAAGGCCCTCACCAGATGTAAGCTACTTAATTTTGGATTTCCCATCCTCCAGAACCATGAATTAAATATATTTTTATTGGTTGTCAGCTAGTGTGTGGTAATCTGTTTAAGTAGCACAGAACTAAGATACATAGATAATGTCATAAAGCTTAGATTACTGGAATAGATATTTATCTACCTAAGTACATTTAAGGGCAAGGCAAAAATGACTATATGTCCTGTGAGGACAGGAAAACACTGCTTGAAGCATACCACACATTAAGTATTAGTTTTAAGCTTAAAAATCATGTAAAAATGTAAAACCATCCCCTTAGATGATAGCATTCTTTAATTTCTTTCATTAAATGTAAAGCAGAAGCAATCAGAAATATTAATCCTTTTACTACCAACTGAACCTACAAATCCACTGTACTTCTAAATCATATTCTGTGTATTGATGGCTGTTTAATATCTCTGTTCCTAGTCAGGTCAACCTTGGGTAACTGGTTCCCATTCCTCTTATTTTTGAAAGGATACTGTTTCCTTCAGTTATCATCTCTTCTGGGTCATTATTACTTTCTCTACTGGGTGACATAAGTATCTCTAGCCCTTAAAAACATTCCCAACACCACATTCAATACTAGCTTCTAATTTCTCTGCTCTGCTATAAAGCAAAATTCCTCAAAAGAGTTATCTTTCTCTATTTTGTAACTCTAAGGAAATTCTTGGGGCCAGTGCTGTGGCATAGCAGGTAAAGCCATTGCCTGCAGTGCTGGCATCCCAATTGGGCGCTGGTTTGAGTCCTGGCTGCACTATTTCCAATCCAGCTCTCTGCTATGGCCTGGGAAAGCCAAAGAAGATGGCCCAAGTGCTTGGGCCCTTGCACTCACGTGGGAGACCCAGAAGAGCCTTGCAGCTCCTGGCTTTGGATTGGCCTAGTTTCAGCTGTTGCAGCCATTTGAGGAGTGAGTCCGTGAATGGAAGACCTCTCTCTCACTGCCTCTGCTTCTCTATAACTCTTTCAAATAAATAAATAAATCTTAAAAAAAAAAAAAAAAGAAAGAAAAATTCTTTCCCCAACTTCTATCGGGTTTTTATCTCCTACTTATGTTCTAGGACTTCTTTTGTCAACATCGCTTCTATCCCATTACAGTGGTCATTTCCTGGTCCTCATCTCCCAAGATCCCTTAGCAGCATTCAGAACAGTTGCTCTCTTCCTTCTACAAACAGTGGCTGTCCTCTCCTGGTTTTCCTTCTATCTCACTAACTGTGACTTTTCAGTTTCCTCTGTGAGATCTTCCCCTTCTTCACAAGCTCAAAATTTGTGAAATATCCCAAGGCTTAGTTCCTGGATCTTTTTCCAATCAAAATCAAATCCCTAAGTAACTGCATTCAACTTCACAGCTTTAAATATAATCTATGTGATGATGATTCTCCAGTTTATCCATCTCTTCTACCTAGTCTTTATAACCTCCTACTTTACAGTTCCACTTAGATGTATGATAAACACTTAAGTTTGTCCAAATACAACTCCTAATTCGCTGCCTCTTATTTGCTATCAAATTTCTCTGTCTCCACCACTAACCCAAGTGCTTGGGCTAAAACCCTACAAGTCTTCAGTGGGTTCCCTCTCTGTGCCCTCTATCTATATCCAATCCAGAAACCAATCCTGTCAGTTCTACCTTCAAAACCTGTATCAAATCTGACCATATTACTTCTTAGTCTATTGCCATCCTAATCTATACTTGCCATCATTACTTTCCTACATTACTACAATAGTCTCCCAACCAATTTCCCCCCTTCCATCATCACCCCACTCTCCACTTCTCCTTATTCTATTTTCCTCTGCGTAGCCAGAATTGTGGAGCCAAGATGCAAGTCACTGTATGTCCAACTTTAAAGTCCAGGTTCTTAACGACTATACTCTCCTGTTCTATTAAGAAGACCAAGAGAGGAAAAGCAGTAATTGTTGGCCTTGTATTTCAACTTCTCTTTTCAAACTGGAACAGCCAAATGGCCTTGAGTTATAACCCCGATTCAAATATTCAGTGGTGTTCAAAATAAAATTACTACATACCTCATAGTATTCTTTCTGAATCTCAAGCTCAGAAAGTAGGTTCTAAGAATTAGTAACTCACATAGAATCCAGAACACCTTAACATTTAACAAAGAGAATCCTATTCTGTATTAGGCACTAGAATCAAGAATCTATTTCTGGGGCCAGCACCGTGGCATAGCAGGAATCCATATGGATGCCAGTTCAAGTCCCGGCTGCAGCACCAGCATCCTAGTTCAAGTCCCCGCTGCTCCACTTCCGATCTGGCTCCCTGCTAATGTGCCTGGGAAAGCAGCAGAGGATGGCCCAAGTCCTGGGGCCCCTGCACCGAAGTGGGAGACCTGGAAGAGGCTCCTGGCTTTGGATCAGCTCAGCTACAGCTGCTACAGCCATTTGAGGAGTGAACCAGCAGATGGAAGACCTCTCTCTCTATCTCTACCTCTCTCTCTCTGTAACTCTTTCAAATAAATAAAATAAATCTAAAAAAAAAAAAAAAAAAAAAAGAAGAAGAAGAAAGAAAAAAGACTATCGGGACCCCCATTTCTTGTAGCCTCTGTGCTTCCTTCCCTGTGCTGTGTTCATGTTTTTACTTGTTTGTATCCCCTGATTTTTACTGTTAGAAACTGCACCTGATTCATCCCCAATTCTTTGCTCAGGCACTGACACAGCTTAGGTACTGGGAAAAAAAGTTCATTGCATAAATTTTGAAAGTTTAGAAAACGGGTGGCTTTAGATAACTGAACCATGTCTGGGATAATTTCCTTACTGGTTATTACTGGGGCAGTGGGCAGGCAACCTGGGCTGGCAGCAGCTACATTCTCAATGCTGTGACACCTCAAGATAGAGATCTCTGGTCTTCTGAGAGAACAAGAATTTATGTCACAGTAGTAAACAAGGAGTGGCAGAAGCAACCTCATCAAACATTCTGGCATGAAAGCCTCTGCCCTAGGAAAACCCTAGGGTATATTTACTAGGTCCTAATTTTCTGCTTGATATTTCTGATTCAGCTAATAAATATGTAATGCCTGCTTCAGCCAGCAGTATGATCTCTGCAGTATGCAAGTAGAGAACAACAAACAGAAAACAGCTTCTGCTCTTATGATGCAGGAAGGACATTAAGACATACACTAATGAAAATTAACAATGTAAGAATATCCCTCAAAGGAGGATCTGAAGACTTAAGGGGTAGGCAGAACAATAGAATACGGATTTAAAAGTCCCGACAGTTTTACTGAGGGATTTATCTGGGAGTTGGAGGTCATCTCTGAAGAATGAGTAGAATGACAGATGGTCAAGATGTTTTATCCCAAGACTGATCGGTGAAGCAGGACAGAATTTTACTCAAAGAATATCTAATCAGGGGCCAATGCTATGGTACAGCGGGTTAGCGCTCTTTGCCTGAAGTGCCGGCAACCCATATGGGCGCCAGTTCGAGACCCGGCTGCTCCACTTCCCATTCAGCTCTCTGTTATGGCCTGGGAAAGCAGTAGAAGATGACCCAAGTCTTTGGGCCCCTGCACCCACGTGGGAGGCCTGGAAGAAGCTCCTGGCTCCTGGCTTCGGATTGGCACAGCTCCGGCCGTTGTGGCCAATTGGGGACTGAACCAACAGATGGGAGACCTCTGCCTCTTTCTCTGCCTCTCCTCTCTCTGTATAACTCTGACTTTCAAATAAATAAACCTTTAAGAAAAAAAAAAAAAGAATATTTAATCAAATAATTGACTGAATAAATTCATGACTGAAAAGCCTTTATATAAGTATAAATCATAGCAAAACAATTTACCAAAGCCCAAACAGATGCTAAAGTGTGAATCCTATACCCATTCTGTTTCTCCATCATTTTATGTGGAACACAGGAAGTAACCCAGAACCATCATGCCTCACAGATGGAAGAGATGTAAGATAGCACCTAGTCCAGTGAGTTCCCTCTCTCTTCAAAGAGAAACAGAAAACAGATGATCCATCATTGCTATGAATTTAGGACACTGTACTACACTTGAAAAAAGATCAGTTCTAGATAACTGAGCAGTCTGAAATTCTACTGTTTACATAAATGTTTCTTCACATGCCACTACATTAAAACTTGAAAATTCAACTTCTATTTCTTTGAATTTGGTGCTTGAGCTGACAAAAAAAGGGAAAACTATACTTTAACATTTAAATTAAAGACAACACAGATTGTGAGTTACCTCCATTCAATAGCATTCTCCAAAGACTTGAAAGTTTTAGGACGACCACGTAAGAAATTCTGCATGCTATTAAGTGCATCCATGGCTGTACCTACATGTTAAATAAACATTTTAATCACAGCATTTTATTCTGAGCATTTACACTTATTGAGTCAACTCTACATAGCTGTCCCCAGTGACAGATACAGTTCTATGAAAATGCAGATTAATTTGACACCCAGCCTCTAAGATGGTCCTCAATAATTTCTGCATCCCAGTATTCACTTATGTGGAGGGCCCCATAATAAATAAGGCTGACTAATATAGCCAGCAGTGTGATAAAAGATATGGAAGCTTCTTTTTTAAATGATTAAACAGAACTATGGGACAATATATATAACTGAAATATTATACAATCATTAAGAGCAATATGAAGAGCTTCTAATGTCATGGAAAAATTATTAAATAACTTAAATTCTTAAAAGACATTATAAAGGCAGAGGGAGGTATTTCAAGTAAACATGGCAATAAACCAAAACAAGATAGTAATAATTTACTATGTAGGTCAATGATTATGATTTACTCAATACTAAGAAAACTTACCTTCCACAACATCAATCATGCACAGACCCAGAAGACTTGGCACAAGGTTGGATGATGCTGTATGGACTGCAATGGCACCACCCATGCTATGCCCAATCAGCATAATTGGAGGAGGAAGGTCCCCATACATGGCTTCAACCACATTGCCAACATCTCTGCAAAAAGAAGGGAACAAAAGCTGAGATTGCTCTCCGACAGTACCACAAAACTTGTTTTCTTCCCCGGTTATTTCCTTTAGTTAACAAACGGTCCTGGGAGACTGTAAAGGCCTACTGGATCATCTTACAAATGTACCTATGTAAACCTCGAACATGCCCACAACTCTCAATACAGATAGCTACACGCCTAGCTCTCCTGATAATAGCACTCCCATTTTCTGATTTTCCTTAACATCACACTTTCGCCATTCTACACATTTAGTACAGTTACATAAACACATTCCTTTATTTTGAACTGAAGCTTGAAACTCTGAACAAATCATTTAGTTGTTCTATGCCTCAGTTTTCTCATCTAAAAGACAAAAATAATTTTAAAAATTTTTTAACATTTTAAAAAACTGTATTTACTTGAAAATCAGTTACACAGAAAGGGAGAGACAGAGATAGAGAAAGGTAGATCTTATATCCGCTGGTCCACTCCCCAGATGGCTACAACAACCAGTGCTGGGCCAGGGTAAAGCGAGGAGCCAAGAGTATCTTCCCGATCTCCTACATGGGTGTCAGGGGCCCAAATCCTTGAGCTATCTTCCATTGCTTTTTCCAGGCCATCAGCAGGGAGCTAGATCAGAAGTGAAGCACCAAAACAAATCCAATATGGGATGCAGGCATTGGATGTAGGCAGCAGCTTTACCCATTATGCCACAATGCCGACCCAGAAAAATTTTTATGAGAGAGACAGAGAGTCTTTCATTCGCTGGTTCATTCCACAAATGGCTACAACAGCTGGAGCTGGGTCAATCTGAAGCCAGGAGCCTGGAGCTTCTTCTGGGTCTTCCACACAGGTGCAGGGGCCTAAGGACTTGGGCCATCTTCTACTGCCTTCCCAGGATATAGCAGAGAGCTGGATTGGAAGTAGAGCAGCCAGCCTCAAACCAGCGCCCCTATGGGATGCTGGCACTGCAGGCAGTGGCTTTACCTGCTACGCCACAGGGCTAGCCCCCAAAAATAATTTTTAAACATGTTTTGAGGATTAACTGAGAAGTGAATGTGAAACTACTCTGAAAGAGTAAAGCACTATGAAAATTCTAGCATTATTTACAATTTACAGTGCATATTGTAACAATTTTAAGGGGCCGGCGCCGTGGCTTAACAGGCTAATCCTCCGCCTTGCGGCGCCAGCACACCGGGTTCTAGTCCCGGTTAGGGCGCCGGATTCTATCCCGGTTGCCCCTCTTCCAGGCCAGCTCTCTGCTATGGCCCGGGAAGGCAGTGGAGGATGACCCAAGTCCTTGGGCCCTGCCCCAGCATGGGAGACCAGGAGAAGCACCTTGCTCCTGCCTTCGGATCAGCGCAATGAGCTGGCCGCAGCAGCCATTGGAAGGTGAACCAACGGCAAAAAGGAAGACCCTTCTCTCTGTCTCTCTCTCTCACTATCCACTCTGCCTGTGCAAAAAAAAAAAAAAAAAATTTAGTTGCTTGAAGGACATTTAGAAATTTAAGTGCTCAAGGAACTAGAAAGGTGTCTGGAGCTTTTTTTTTTTTTTTTTTTTTTTTTTACAGGTAGAGTTAGAGAGAGAGAGAGAGAGAGAGAAAGGTCTTCCTTCCATTAGTTCACCCCCTCCATATGGCTGTTACAGCCGGCGTACTGTGCTGATCTGAAGCCAGGAGCCAGGTGCTTCTCCTGGTCTCCCTTGCGGGTGCAGGCTCAATTACTTGGGCCATCCTCCACTGCACTTCAGGCCACAGCAGAGAGCTGGAATGGAAGAGAAGCAACCGGGACAGAATCCGGCGCCCCGACTGGAACTAGAACCAGGGGTGCCGGTGCCGCAGGCGGAGGATTAGCCTACTGAGCTGTGGCGCCAGCCAGGAGCTAATTTTTACTAGCTTTTGTTCTAGTCTACAATTATGAGTGATGTGTTCAACAAATTCAAACTTCAAAGCAGGGATGGGGTAACATTCAGCCTATGTGTAATTTAAGGCCCCTGAAATTATTTGGTCAGGCCCTGCACGGAGGCAACCAAGGCAGGGCTTAAAATTCAATAAATCTATAGTAGGCCAATTTTTAAGCTGATAATTTTGTATGGCCTGCGAATAATGTTAGAAATATCCAAATGGGCTGGTGCCGCAGCTCACTAGGCTAATCCTCCACCTGCGGCACCGGCACCCCAGGTTCTAGTCCCAGTTGGGGAGCCAGATTATGTCCTGGTTGCTTCTCTTCCAGTTCAGCTCTCTGCTGTGGCCCAGGAAGGCAGTGGAGGATGGACCAAGTAATTAGGCCCTGCACCCGCAAGGGAGACCAGGAGGAAGTACCTGGCTCCTGGCTTCGGATCGGCGCAGCTTGCCGGCCGTGGCGGCCATTTTGGGGGTGAACCAATGGAAGGAAGACCTTTCTGTCTCTCTCTCTCATTGTCTAACTCTGCCTGTCAAAAAAAAAAAAAAAAGAAAAGAAATATCCGAATGGCCCCTGGCAAAAAAAAAGGCTCCCCCTCCTGCTGAAAATCAAAACTGAAATATGACTTTTTTGAACTTTCGTTTCATTTGCATGGAGATCTTCATTATTAAGGTATGTTTTTGAGGAGTGGCTGAGTCAGCCAACTTCAAAATACAGTTGTGATTAGGTGACTGTCACAGATACCTCAAGCACTCAGTGTTAACCAAATACAGCAGATGTAAATGTAGGGATACAGACCTTCAAATATGGTCTCCACAATTCACAATGGCAAGGCAAATTAATTTTAAGTATATCAGACAAGAATTATAGGGAGTGAATAGGGTAGCTATAATATCGGCAGACAACCTGAATGAAGACAAGGAGGCCACCAAATTTTATGAGTAACAACAAATAATAGTTTAATATTCCTTTGGAGTTAAAATTAAGACTAAGAAGTAAAGCAGTTCAGGCAGTCATCTAAAGAGACAGGTCTCAACTAAAGATAATACAGTCAGGATTAAAAAGTCCAAGCTTCTTTGATACTGTGCTGCTTCTATGGTAAATGCAAAATTTCCTCTGTAAGACAAAATTACATGAAAAGAAGAAAAGAGAATTAATATTTATTCAGTGCTGTTACGGTTTGAATGTGTCTCTGAAATGCATATGTTAATAGCATTTGGAGGTGATTAATTTATTCAATGTTAATGGATTAATGGGTTATCTCAGGAGTGGCTTTGTTCTGTCTCACTTGCTCTGTGTCACCAGGTGATACCTTCTGCCATGCTATGATGAAGAAGGCCCTCACTGGACACTGGTGCCATGCTCTCGGACTTCACAACCCCTAGAACAGCAAGCCAAATAAACCTCTATTCTGTGACAGTTACCCAGTCTGTGATATTCAGTTACAACAGAAAACAGATTAAGACAAGTGCGTATTATGCAATATAAACTTTCCTAGAAGGCTATCTTCTGTAATACTTCAACAGCTCTGTCTAGAAGCACCTTATTATTATTTTACAGATGATAAAATTGAGCACACATCTATCACATTTTTTTTTCTATTTGCTTATTTAAAATTACCAGAAAATTGTTTAAGAAAACTTTTATTTAATAAATATAAATTTCAAAAGTAAAACTTTTGGAATACATCTATCAAATTTAGGAATTGGCAAACTCAATCTCATTAGGTCTACCAAAGTATCACCATGTTTCTACCAGTGTTAAAAGACCTACAGATTCCTGCTACCTCCTTGAAGCATAATGAAAGCCATTTTCCCTAAGGACAGAGAATTATGGATTCAGGGCAATTCTATGAAGTCAAAACCATGATATGATGCCTTTGCTCAGTGAACACTGGAAAATATCAGAGACAAAGATAATAAGTGATTTTTGGAGTAACATTTGGAAAGACTATACAACTCAAAAAAATAAATAAGTAAAACAGGTAGCGTTTCAAAGTAAATTCTGAATATTAAAAAAAAAGACCATAGGGCTGGTGCTGTGGTGTAGCTGGTAAAGCTACCACCTGCAGTGCTGACATCCCATATAGAGGCCGGTTTGAGTCCCACCTGCTCCACTTCCCATCCAGCTCTCTGTTATGGCCTGGGAAAGCAGTAGAAGATGGTCCAAGTCCTTGGGCCCCTGCACCTGCGTGGGAGACCCAGAAGAAGCTCCTGGCTCCTGGCTTCGGATCAGAGCGCAGCTCCTGCCATTTTGGCCATCTGGGGAGTGAACCAGCAATGGAAGACACACTACCCTCCCCCTTCTCGGCCTCTCTGTAACTCTTTCAAATAAATAAAAAAATCTTAAAAAAAAAAAAGAGACCAGAGGCCAGTGCCATGGCTCAATAGGCTAATCCTCCACCTGTGGCACCGGCACACCGGGTTCTAGTCCCGGATGGGGCACCGGATTCTGTCCCAGTTGCCCCTCTTCCAGGCCAGCTCTCTGCTACGGCCTGGGAGTGCAGTGGAGGATGGCCCAAGTGCTTGGGCCCTGCACCCCATGGGAGACCAGGAGAAGCACCTGGCTCCTGCCTTTGGATCAGCGCGGTGCGCCGGCCGCAGCACGCCGGCCGCGGCGGCCAATGGAGGGTGAACCAACGGCAAAGGAAGACCTCTCTCTGTCTCTCTCTCTCACTGTCCACTCTGCCTGTCAAAAAAAAAAAAAAAAAAAAAAAGAGAGAGAGAGAGAAAGGTTATTAGCTCAGTTAATTAAAAGCACATTAGGGGGCAGGTGCTGTGGTGTAGCGGGTAAAGCTGTCGCCTGCAGTGCCGGCATCTCAGAAGCGCACGGGTTTGAGTCCCAGCAGCTCTGCTTCCAATCCAGCTCTCTGCTGTGGCATGGGAAAGCAGTAGAAGATGGCCCAAGTTCTTGGGCCCCTGAACCTCCGTGGGAAGACCCAGAGGAAGCTCTTGGCTCCTGGCTTCAAATCAGAGCACAGCTCTGGCCATTGTAGCCAACTGAGGAATGAATCAGAGGATGGAAGACCTCCCTCTGTGTGTAACTCTGACTTTTAAATAAATTAATCTTTAAAAAAAAAAAACACATTAGATGTGATTTGGAGGACATATTTCAAAGAAGGATGAAAAAAACATGTTTGTGTTAAATATCAATCTGTAATTTTTAGAATAAAGCTCTCAAATAATTCTAATAAGATTTGAGTTGTTAATAGATAAGCGTAAACTAAAAAGATGCTATGGAAGACTAACTCCAGGTCTCCTTAAAACACACATTGAGTTGGAAGGATTTAATTATATCTGCTTAATGAAGGAAGGTATCATCTTCAACGTACCAACTTAATATTGTGTCTAAGCTTAGAAAAGTCCACTAACCCAGGGTAAGGGTGGTTATGATCAGTCACCTGATCATCTACCATAGGAGAGTTTATTCTTATTTAAGTATGTGGTTCCCAAACATAAATCATGGGACTAGCTACAATAGATTCCTTTATGGAGGTTTATCAAAATATAAATGTCTAAAATCTACTACTAGATGTACTAATTTAGTAGGTCTGGCCTAGGACATTTGTATTTTTAGTAACTTCTCAGGTGATTCTGATGAATAAGTAGGTTTGAGGCCCAATGTGTAAGCAGTTATTCTTTAATACTGTGTTTTCATCTACCTATATCTCTGAACAAAGAACATAGGCAGGATATCTAAAGAACATAATTTCAGGAGCCAGCATTGTGATGCCAGCATCCCATATGGGAACCAGTTTGTGTCCCAGCTGCTCCACATCCAATCCAGCTCCCTACTAATAGGCTGGGAAGACAGTGGAAGATGGCCCAAGTGCTTGGTTCCCTGCCATCCATGTGGGAGACCCAGATGAAGCTCCTAGCTCCTGGCTTGGGCCCAGCCCATCCCTGGCCATTGCAGCCATCTAGGGAGTGTATGAGCAGATGGAAGACCTGTATGTGTGTGTGCATATGTGTGTAACTCTAACTTTCAAATAAATTAATCTTTGCTCAAAAAAAGAACATACTTTCAAGGCCTCCTGCATACAACTATTTTTCCAAGTATGGGTTCTGGATAGATATGCAGATTACATTCAACTACACCAACAGAAAACTTTTCAAAAGCCAATATAAGCTAAACTGTCCATGAACAATTTTCAAGTGCTTCATGTGATGACCATCACATTGGATATACTAAGATGGAAAGGGCGAGTGTTGTGGCACAGTGGGTTAAGCTACCATTTGGGACACCCACATGCCATAAGCAGTGCCTAGGACTGAGTGCTGCCTCCACTTTCCATCCAGCTTCCTACTAACATACCTGGGAGGCAGCAGATAACGGCCCAAGTACTTGAGTCCCTCCCATCCACATGGGAAACCCAGATGGAGTTCCAGGCTCTTGGCTTCAGACTGCCCCAACCCCACCTGCTGTGGGCATTTGGGGAATGAACTAGCAGACTGGAAGATCTCTTTGTCACTCTGCCTTTCACATAAATAAATATAAATAAAATCTTTTTAAAGAAAGAAAGATGGGGGCCGGCGCTGTTGTGCGGCAGGTTAACGCCCTGGCCTGAAGCGCCAGCATCCCATATGGGTGCCAGTTTGAGACCTGGCTGCTCCACTTCCGATCCAGCTCTCTGCTATGGCCTGGGATAGCAGTAGAGGATGGCCCAAGTCCTTGGGCCCCTGCACCCGCATGGGAGACCCAGAGGAAGCTCCTGGCTCCTGGCTTCAAATCGGTGCAGCTCCAGCTGTTGCGGCCAGTTGAGGAGTGAACCGAAAAAAAATCTTCTCTGCATAAATTATCATCCAACATTCATACCAGGAGTGATAAAATTATTATTTATAATAGTGATGGGAGTCAAGTAAATAACACTTGTTACTTACTTTGCCATTGTTTCTGCAGACAGGTCTTCAGAATTCTTGACTTTTGTTTCACCTAAAAAGTAAACAGTTAAAAAATTAAATTTCCAAAGGTAAGAATTACAAAAGCAAGAGTATTTTTGAAAAACTTCTCACCTTTGGACAATAAAATCTGTAATTTTACATGATGGCTTTAGCGACAATTTCCCACACCAAGACAAACCTTTATGATCAGCCACTCTGTTACAGTTTGAACAGGATTTGGTGCCCCCAAATCACACAGATGTTAAGACCCTTAGGTCTACAGTAACAGCTAATGGATTAATGTTAATGAATTAAGAGTGGAGACCTGATCTAATTATGGCATCTGGGAGCTGGGTCTAGGGGGAGGTCTTTGGGTCACTGGGGTTTTGCCCTCAAAAGGCAAGGTTAAGGAAAGAGGTTTGGTTATATAAATGAACGTCCTTCCTGCCCCCTCCCTCCCTGCTTCCTTGCTCACCCTGTTAACCTTCCTCAGCAGACGACATACTAACAGATCCACCCAATCACAGACTGTGAACCTCCACACTGCAAGCTGAAATAAACCTTCCTCCTTCCTAAGAAGCTCCTCTCTTTGGTATTCTAACTAAAGTAACAGAAGGCTAATACATACACTATGAAAGATAATTACAGTAGCCTAGTAAAAATATACCCACATTCCCTACACATCAACAACATAAGAATTTGGTATTTTTAAAGATTTTGGTATCTTCTTAGCTTAAAAATACATATCATATTAAAATATATAATATACACATCTAAAATAGACATAAAGTAATTTTGCATATATAAATCACACATAATATTCATAAAAACAGGAAACTAAGACTTCTCCCAAAATACCCACATGGAGTAGATGGTTATTTTATGGCCACAATGAAATGTATAATACATAAGACTATTCAAAGTTGCTTAGTACTATGTCACTGAGTCAATGGCTAATTAAGAACTTCACTCACCATGACTTCGCAGATCCAAAGCCACAATTCTACATTGAACTCTACTAATGATTGCTGCCTAGGAAGAAAAGGAAAAATGGCAGTATGATACATCTGGGCTAACAAATTCTGCAAATCACCAATAACTATATTAAGTACATTTCCATCAGAATTCAAGGAATTCAAGAGGACACAAAGAAGACTTTCTACTTTTAAGTAAAATTAAAGAAAGATGATTCTGTGTTTTGGGGGGGCACATATTCTGATTCTGTCCCAACTTCAAAATATAGCAATCTCTGTTAAAACAGAAAGATGGAGAGGGTGAGTGTTGTGACACAGTGGGTTAAGCTGCCATTTGGGTCACCAACATCCCTTAAGCAGTGCCTAGGACTCCTTAAATCTAAACTCTTCCTAGCCTTTCCTGAAATATAGTCCAAGTATCTTTAAACACTGACCCTCTGAATCCTACCTATTATTTTTATCCATATTCCTCGGATATTCTTCCTTACTCTGGACAAAGAACCTCCTAGATAAGGACCATGAGTCAGTTTATATCTTAGCTCAGGGCAACATACAAATCTAACACTCAAATCATGAAATAACCCTGAAAGCAGTATAAGTCATGATGTCTACCATCAGCAAGAGTCACTTAAAAGAACTACAATAGTACATACAAACCTGTGACAGTTAAAAAGATACTGAATAAGAAATCATAATATCATGGGAGAGGTAAAATTTGGAGGCTTAACGATCATAATATATCACAATTAACTGTTCATAAAAGATCAGACTAGAATTGTCTTGTCTAACCCTCACATTTTATGAATAAGGAAACTGAAGGCAAAGAAAGGAAATTATTTGCCCAGGGTCATATAACCAGCAGGGAGGAAAAAAAAAAAACAACAACAACTAAAACCAAGATATATACCAATATAACAGTGAGCACATATCACAAAATGAGTCAAATTCTTGGGGCCGGTGTTGTGGCTTAGCAAGTAAAGCTGCTGCCTGCAATGCAGCATCCCATATGGGTGCTGGTTCAAGTTCCAGCTGCTCTACTTCCAATCCAGCTCTCTGCAAATGGCCTGGGAACGCAGCAGAAAATGGCTGAGGTGTTCTGGCACCTGCTACCCATGTAGGAGAACCGGGTGAGCTCCTGGCTTCAGCTTGGCTTAGCCCTGGCCATTATGACCATTTTGAGAGTAAATTAGCAGATGGAAGATCTCTGTCTCTCCCTAACTCTAACTTTCAAATAGATTTAAGTCATATTCTTAAATTAATTTTTTAAAAGATGATTCATTTATTTGAAAGGCAGAGTTACAGACAGGCAGAGGCAGAGGCAGAGAGAGAGGGGGGCGGTGTCTTCCATTCACTGGTTCATTCCCCAAAGGGCCACAATGGCTGAGGCTGACCCAATCTGAAGCCAGGAGCCTGGAGCTTCTTCCAATCTCCCACGTGGGTACAGGGGCCCAAGAAGCCATCTTCTGCTGCTTTCCCAGGCACATTAGCAGGGAGCTGGATCAGAAGACAAGTGGCTCTAACTTGAACTGGTGTCCATACGGGATGCAGGTTGCAGCTCTACCCAATATGCCACAGTGCTGGCCCCTTAAATTACACTTTCAAATCACCTAGAATCGAGTCTATTTCTACTTCTATTACCCTAATTAATGAATTCTTTTTTTATTTGAAAGGCAGAAATGACAGAGACAGACAATTTCCATCATTGGGTCACTCGTCAAATGTATACAACAGCCAGAGCTTGATCAGGCCTAAGACAGGAGACTGGAACTTGCTTGAACCATCACCTGTTGCTTCCCAAGGTACACAATGGAAGAAAGTTGGCATCAGGAACAGAGCTGTGACTTGAACCTAGGCACTCTAACCTGGGATGCAGATGCCCCAGACAGCATCTTTTTTTTTTTTTAACTTTTATTTAATTAATATAAATTTCCAAAATACAGCTTATGGATCACAATGGCTCCTCCCTCCCCAACTTCCCTCCCACCCGCAACCCTCCCCTTTCCCACTCCCTCTCCCCTTCCATTCACATCAAGACTCATTTTAAATTCTCTTTATATACAGAAGATCAGTTTAGTATATATCAAGTAAAGATTTCAACAGTTTGCACCCACATAGAAACACAACATGAAAAATACTGTTTGAGTACTAGTCATAGCATTAAATCACAATGTATAGCACATTAAGGACAGAGATCCCACATGAGGAGTAAGTGCACAGTGACTCCCGCTGTTGACTTTACAAATTGACACTCTTGTTTATGGCATCAGCAATCTCCCTATGCTCCAGTCATGAGTTCCCAAGGCTATGGAAGCCTTTTGAGTTCACCGACTCTTATCTTATTTAGACAAGGTCATAGTCAAAGTGGAAGTTCTCTCCTCCCTTCAGAGAAAGGTACCTCCTTCCTTGATGACCTATTGTTTCCACTGGGATCTCATTATTCACGGGGATCTTTCATTTAGGTTTTTTGTTTGTTTTTTTTTTTTTTTTTTTTTTTTTTTTTTTTTGACAGAGTGTCTTGGCTTTCCATTCCTGAAATACTCTCATGGGCTTTTCAGGCAGATCCGAATGCCTTTAGGGCTGATTCTGAGGCCAGAGTGCTGTTTAGGACAACCGCCATTCTATGAGCCAGACAGCATCTTAAGCACTCCTATGCCAAATGTCCAAACTAATGAATACCCTGTAAGGGAACAATGTACTAAAATTACACTATACTTCGCTGTTTGTTCCTGAAATCTATTTGTTAATTTAAAGGAGTTATTAAATGTATTATATTGTAGCATGAAGCCTTCAACATCAAAAACAAATCCCTATTTTAGAAGAAAAAATAAGTGGCAAAGACAGTGTCAAATTTGCTTGATTGCTAAGCATTAAAAAAAGCAAAACTTGGTTTATAAAACAGAAACAAAATACACACTTGAGAACAGTAATTCTCACAACCTTTAACTTGAAAGTAATGATTTACAATCCTATGTAGCAGTCAGAAAACACTGACAATAACAGATTTTTTATTCACTTATTTAACACATCTAAAAATCTGGCACCAACTGAGTACTGGGGTTATAGTTGTGAAAAATATCGGCAACACCCCTCAATCATGATATCTGCACTTCAGTGTGGCAGAGAAAGATTAGGAAAAATAAATAAGCAAAATAAATTCACAGAGTAAGACATGCTTTACAGTGAAAAAGTGTCAGAGCCTGTCCATTGCAATTGCTCCAGATTGTCTCCCAGAAGCACAACTTTGCATTTTCAGTTGAGTAAAAAACAACTATTTAAAAACTAGACAGTAGCAATAACAACTAATATTTACTAAATCTTATTATGTGTCAGTCACCAACCTAAGTGCATCAAATGAATTATATAACTTTCTCCTACAACTCTTTACTACTAAGATGAAATTATCACCATTTTATAGGTGAAGTCACTCTACTGTGAGATTAAGTAATTTGCCCAGGTTCAAAAGGCTGTTAAGCAACACAGCCAAGAGCCAAATCCAAGCAGCCTTTCTCCAGGTGGCTCTCAACCCTGCCTGTATTAACAGAATCACCTAGGGAACTTCAGGAACTATTACTTCACAGGTAGAACCCACCAGAAATTCTGATTTAAGTGAAGTAGGGTGGGGGCAGAGTTACCTATACATTTAGAGTTCTGGTGATTCTTTTTTTGACAGGCAGAGTTAGTGAGAGAGACAGAGAGAAAGGTCTTCCTTTACCATTGGTTCACCTCCAAAAAGGATGCTACAGCCGGCACATTGCACCGATCTGAAGCCAGGAGCCAGGTGCTTCCTCCTGGTCTCCCAAGCGAGTGCTGGGCCCAAGGACCTGGACCATCCTCCACTGCCTTCCCGGGCCACAGCAGAGAGCTGGGCTGGAAGAGGAGCAACCGGGACAGAATCCGGCGCCCCAACTGGGACTAGAACCCGGGGTGCTGGCGCACAGGCGGAGGATTAGCCTAGTGAGCTGCGGCGCGGGCCCAGAGTTCTGGTGATTCTAACATACAGCCAACGCAGAGATTCCCTAGCCCAATCCTAAACAGTAAGATATGGATAGTAATAACATGCTTCTGCAACACTTTCCAGAATAACACTTTCTGAAACACCAAATACCTCAGATAATCAGATTATCATCACGATAATAATTTCCTAGTAGGCAAGAAAGTATTAGCACATTTGCTTTTTAAGTTCTTATTTACTTAAGAGAGAGAAGGGGAGGGAGGGAAGGAGCGGGAGGGGAAGAAGAGAAGAGGGGAGGGGAAAAAAGGGGAGGAAAGGGGGAGAGAAGAGGGGAAGAAAGGAGGGAAGGAGGGAGGGGGGAGAGGAAGGAGAAGAGTAGAGGGGAGGGAGGGAGGAGAGAAAAGAGGGAAAGGGAGGAGACAAGAGAGGGAGAAGGGAGGTGGAAGAGACAAGGGGAGAGGAGGGGAGGAGAGAAGAAGGAAGGAGGAGAGGAGAGAGAAGAGAGCACTCTCATTTGCTGGTTCACTACCCAAATGCCTGCAGTGACTGGGGCAGGGCCAAGGCTGAAGCTAGGAGTCAGGAACCCGGAACCCAATCCAGGTCTCCCACATGGGTGGTAGCAACCCAAATATTTCACTCATCTCTGCTGCATCCCAGGATCTGCATAGTAAGAAGATGGAATCAAAATCCCAGGCAATCAGATATGGCATGAGCACATTTTAACCACTATGCCTGTGCCAGTGTTAGCACAATTTTTGTAGCTGAAAAATAGAACAAAAAACAAGTTCTGAAGGATTTATCACATACTGAACAAAGTGTGGAGAAACAGGTATCCTTACAAACATGTGAAATCCTCAAACTTAATATTCTTGGCCAATTTAATAAATATGAAGCTGTCTTTTTTTTTTAAGATTTATTTTACTTGAAAGTCACAGACAGAAAGGTACATACAGAGAGACCTCTTCCATCCACTGGTTCACTCGCCAAACGGCCCCATGGTCAGAGCTGGGCTGGTCTGAAGACAGGAGCCTCTTCTGTGTCTCCCATATTGGTGCAAGAGCCCAAGCACTTGGGCCACTCTCTGCTGCATTCCTAGCCACATTAGCAGGTAGCTGGATCAGAAGTAGAGCAGCCAGGACTTGAACTGACATCCATATGGGATGCCAGCACTGCAGATGGAGGCTTCTCCCATTATGCCACAGTGCCGGCCCCTATTTTACCTAGCATATGACTTTGTGGGTTTTTTAAAAAATGGATTAAAAAAGAGAGAAAGAGAGACTTTTTTATTTGAAAATCAGTGTTACAGAGTGAGAAAGAGCAACAGATCTTCCATCCACTAGTTCACTCCCCAGAGGCCTAAAATGGCCAAGGTTAGGCCACACCAAAGCCAGGAGATTCATCTGGGTCTCCCACATGGGTGGCAGGGGCCCAAACACTGGGGCCATTTCCTGCTACTTTTCCCACACCATTAGCAGGGAGCTAGATCAGAAGTAGAACAGCCAGGATAGGCACTACTTTTAACTGCTAGGTTAAACACCTGTCCCAGACACCTATTTTATAAGTGAAATTAGCTTAGTTTTCCTACTTGATGATTATTTACTGGTTTTGGCATTAGACTAATGCTACCCTCACAAATAAGTTGGGTAGCTTAAAGTAATAATAATATTCTAAGTAGTTGTTTTCATGATGGAAATCTTAAATAAACATTCTCCTCTGGAGAGAAATTAACACTCCTTAAGAAACTAATTATTTAGAATTGAGGAACATAAGAACAACCTCGTAGCTGATCTCCCTGCCTCCACTTGTGTCTCCTGCCCAATCAAGTCTCTGTATATCTATATTTAACTAGTATCTTGATTTTTTTTTTTTTTTTTTTTTTGGACAGGCAGAGTTAGACAGTGAGAGAGAGAGAGACAGAGAGAAAGGTCTATCCTTCCGTTGGTTCACCCCCCAAATGGCCACTACGGCCGGCGCACTGTGCTGATCCGAAGCTAGGAGCCAGGTGCTTCCTCCTGGTCTCCCATGCAGGTGCAGGGCCCAAGGACCTGGGCCATCCTCCACTACCTTCCCGGGCCACAGCAGAGAGCTGGACTGGAAGAGAAGCAAGCGGGACAGAATCCGGTGCCCCAACCTAGAACCTGGGGTGCCAGTGCCACAGGCGGAGGATTAACCTAGTGAGCCAAGGCGCCGGCCTTGATTTTTCTAAAGCTTTTTGATAGTTTCTCATTGCCTAAAATAGTGGTACTCAATTACAAATAAGTAAATGTACATAAAAATGCTCTCATCTCCCTAGAACTTTACAATCTAGATGTGTTTTCATACCCTCTCCCCAATTCTGATATGCCTAAATTAAGTGTAATATGAATGTGGGTGGGGGAAGAGTTGTGCTTAAAAACAATTTCCAGGGGCTGGCACTGTGGGTTAACGCCCTGGCCTGAAGCATTAGCTTCCCACATGGGCGCTGGCTCGAGCCTGGCTGCTCCACTTCCGATCCAGCTCTCTGCTGGGGCCTGAGAAAGCAATGGAAGACGGCCCAAGTCCTTGGGCCCCTGCACGCACGTGGGAAACCTGGAGGGGAGGAAGCTCCTGGATCCTGGCTTCGGATTGGCACAGCTCCGGCCGTTGTGGCCAATTGGGGAGTGAACCATCAGATGGAAGACCTCTTTCTCTCTCTGCCTCTCCTCTCTCTTGTGTAACTCTTTCAAATAAGTAAATAAATCTTTAAAAAAAAAAAAAAAAAACAGTTTTCTCTTGAGGCTAAAGTTGTGGCACAGGTTACAGAAGCACCTGCAATGTTGGCGTCCTATACTGGAGTTCAGGTTCAAGTCCTGGCTGCTCTGTTTCCAACCCAGTTCCCTGTTAACATTCCTAGGAAGGCAACGGAAGATGGTCCCATACTTGGGCCCCTGCCACCCATGTCAGAGAAAAGACTAGACTTCCCGGCTCTCAGCTTCAGCCTGGCTTAGCCCTGCCATTGTGGACATTTGGAAAGTGAACAATAATGTCTCTCTCTGCTTCACAAAAAAATAATTTTTAACTGTTAAGATACAGATCCAGGGCCCAGCAGTGTGAAGTGGCAGGTGAAGCTGCCACCTATGATGCAGCCTATACAGCGCCAGTCCCAGCTGTTCCATTTCCTCCTATCCAGCTCCCTACTAATAGCCTTGCAAAAGCAGCAGAAGATAACCCAAGTGCTTGGGCCCCTGCCACCCACACGGGAGACCCAGATGAGTCTCCTGGTTCCTGGTTTCAGCTTGGCCCTGCCCTAGCTGTTGAGGTCATCTGGAGAGTGAACCAGTAGATGGAAGATCTCTCTGTGACACCCCCCCCCCGTCTCTCAAATTCTAACTTTCAGATAAATAAATATTTTTTCAAAAACAGAAGACAAATACAAACCCTACCTTTTGAAAAGGCACAAATTCTACTCCCTTGATCCCAATGCACATATAAAGTACCCATATATACAAAATTTCCTAAACTTTTTGAAGGCACTACAGCCTTCTCCAGTTAAGAACCTTTGGTTTAAAGAATAGGTTATCTTAGCCTCCTGCTAATGGCCTGTGAAAGCAGCAGAAGATGGTCTAAGTACTTGACCCCCTGCCACCCATGTGAGAGACCTGGAAGAAACTCCTGGCTTCACAATGGCCTAGCCACAGCCATTGTGGCCATCTAGGGAGTGAACCAGAGAACAGAAGATATCTCTCTCTTTCTTTTCCTCTGTTTCAAAGAAATAAATCTTTAAAAATAAAATAGGTTATCTTAAGCCTCCCATGATAAATATTAGGAATATCTACATCCTTAACCTTCTTTGTTTTGTTTTTGTTTTTGTTTTTTAAGAATTATTTATTTAAAAGACACAGTTAAAAAGAGAGGTAGAGTCAGAGACAGAGAGGTCTTCCATTCCACTGGTTCACTCCTCAAATGACCGCAACAGCCAGAGCGAAGCTGATCTGAAGCCAGGAACCAGGAGCATCTTCCAGGTCTCCCATGCTGGTGCAGGGGCCCAAGGACTTGGGCCATCATGTACTGCTTTCCCAGGCCATAGCAGAGAGCTGGATCAGAAGAGGAGCAATTAGGGCTCAAACCAGCACCCCGTTGCAGGCTGGGGCTTTAACCCACTGTGCCACAGTGCCGGCCCCCCTTAACCTTCTTACACCAAGTAATATGAGTGTGCACAACAAGAATTTGGCTAGTTAAATCACCCATAAGTAAACAATGATTTTACTGACATCAGTTCCTACTATCAACTCACCGTGAACACAGCCCAGGACAGGGCAGAATGGCCTCCTCCATGCAGAAGGAGCAGGACTGGACCCTCTGAACCACTCTTGTAAACTCGAAAAGTGTATGAATAGTCAAAGATAACATACTTAAGTATTTGTTCATGGAAGTTACTAACTCAGTCATTATAATATTTACTAGAAACCTTAGGCAGCACAAAGCTATATGCAAAACTAAAGATTTCCAAATTCAAGAGAAACTTAAATAGATGTTTCTGAGATCCAACCTTCAATTTTTAAGGAACCAATAAAATATTTTCTTCAGTGAAAAAAAAATTATCCCCTTTGTCCTAATGACTAAACTCGTTCAACTCACTTGACTCTGGAAATCTCTCCCTGGGCCCTTAAGAGATATATCAGTTTCAGGAATTTTATAGTTTAAACATTTTATATTTTAATCATTTCCCCATGAATTAGACAATTACAGCCAAGAAAGACACTGGCATGGACTTAGAGGTCATATGCCATACTACACAAAGCACAGGTAGGGAATAAAATGAAACAGCCAAATAAAGAACATTTTTAGAAACTATACAAGACTTCTTAGGCATTGTAAGTTTGCCAAATAACCACTTTGCAAAGGATATATCTTTGCCAGTTTCATTCTCTACTTCCACATCTTCCATGGACTCAAAGTACTGACTCCAAGGAACAGGGGAAAAGTCTCGTTTTCTTCCAGGGCTGAGGGAACAAAAAGAGAGAGAGATTTCAAATAAAAAATAGTTATGCATTGAAAGATAAAATCTTGGTCAACAAATGCTAAACATAAATCTGAATGAAAATAGCAAGGGTATTTATTCTCTTAAAGATATAATGAGTTCATCACAAAGCATAACATTAAAAATGTGTTTAAATAAGTTCAAATGCGGATTGAAGAGTAAAAAATTTAAGGACTTTCCTAAGGTAGATTTTGCAATCTCTGGTTTAATGTCATTGATTTACAGCTAGAGTTTTATAAAAGGAGTAGAATCCCATATGAATTCAATTTTGACTTTAATTCAGATAGAGGTATGGTATAATACCAGTATCTTCACTCATCCAGGTGTAATTGCTAAATGTAAATTGGGTAAAGGCAAATGAGATAAATGTGTCTACATGTAAACTCTGGTACTCTTAACACCTTATATTCTATAAAAAAACTACTTGAGTTTGCAAACATGTTTTCATAAATTATCCACAAGAAAACAGTTCCACACTGCTTGAAAGTAACTAAGGTTGAAATCAGATATGTTATCTTATTTAGAAAATGTTGTCTTGGGGGCCGGCACTGTGGCTCACTTGGTTAATCCTCCACATGCGGCACCAGCATGTCATATGGGAGCCGGGTTCTAGTCCCGGTTGCTCCTCTTCCAGTCTAGCTCTCTGCTGTGGCCCAGAAAGGCAGTGGAGGGTGGCCCAAGTGCTTGGGCCCCTGCACCCGCATGGGAGACCAGGAAGAAACACTTGGCTCCTGGCTTTGGATTGGCACAGCTCCATCCGTTGCAGCCATTTGGGGGGTGAACCAACGGAAGGAAGACCTTTCTCTCTGTCTCTCTCTCTCACTGTCTATAACTCTACCTGGCAAATAAAAAAAAAATGTTGTCTTAATTTGCAGATTTCTAAAAGGTTATTTCAAAACATAAGTCAAGAAAATTAGCAGATGGAAAGCAAAAGCTATTAATCTAATTGACATAGAACTAGAATCTGATCCTCTGTTAAAGCAATGAGGTTTTTTTGCAATGCATATGTTAGTAAATATTTTAAAATCTGTTTAAAGCCTGCAGCACCTCCTTTTACCAGTTTTAACTGATGACACTCGGTCAGTTTTCTAGACAGCTCTCCAGTAAGCTATTTCTCTTCCCTAGTTCTGACTCTGTTAAAACTGCTCCAAAGTATGGGATATGATTCCATGCACTAGCTCTTAAATTTAAGGTTTTATTTCTGATTTTTGTAACAAAGAGACACAGATTTTGTGTTCTGTCTGGGATGGACAGTTTAGATTTTTATATCTTATAAAAGGGATGGCTAACATTTTCTGTAATGATATCATAGCCAAAAGGAGAGCTTAAATTACAATTTCACAGCTAGACTTACTTCACCATCGGCACAGTAAACAGGCAAAACTTCCCTTTCAGACCAAAAAAGGGAGAGAAAGTTTTAAAGTGAGGACATAGCTTTCTTCATGGGCATTGTCTACCTCACAGAAAAACCTCTATCAGAACATGCCTGTGACTACAGACTTCTAGTTTAGGTCACCAATGATTAGAGATAGGACTTGAGCACCCTGTTGACTTGCATCCTCTGGTCTGCTTTAACAAAAACCAGAAGGAAAAGACAGCTAGGCATCAGAAGCAATGTAAAGATAGGTGGCAGGCCAATTAAGGCTGCTCTGTACAGTGATCAGGCCAGTCCACTGCAGTGGCTTTCAATGTGAAAAGTCAGGGCTTCAGCAGAAGTCACCTTATGAAGAGCCCTGGCAGCTCTGCCAGCCAAGAGTTGGGTCACTGGAAATGGTACTGCCCCAGAGTCAAAGGACTTCAGGTCAGAATCACAGATCTTGTTTGTTGGCTCTAAGCTGAAAAGCCCTTCACTCAGCCCAGCTACCAAAGTAACCACCGCTGCTGAGGGGAGAGCCAAGTAGGGTCAGCAACACTGCGAGAAGAACTGTAAATTTCCTGTTAGATGTCACCTGCCTGTACCTGGCCGGCTCTCCTCCTAAGCCAGCTAGGTAACGGAAGTCAACAGAGTGTGTTCCCTAATGAGATTTACACCTTCCTTATGATGTACCCCATGTGAAGGGATAAGATAGGCCTGGGACTCAGAAGTGGCAAGGCCTTAAAGCCCATCTGATTATCAGGCCTCTTCTGTTAGTTTCTGTTTGCCTCTCAATTGGAAAACTTATTTGTGGCTTAGACAGCAGCTTTCTTAGATTCTCCAATGACTGTCCTCTGTTCTAGACTCTGTCTGGCCCACTTGGGGCCTCATTTCTCTCTAATCACAGCCTCTACTATAACATCAATGGCTCTACTCCCAACCTGTGTGTATTGATGGTCCTCTCCCCCCACTTAATGCTGTATGATTGCTCAGAATTTTCTCTACAGACAAACCCCTCTGCCCACAAGAGACAAGTGGCCTTTCTCCCAGTCTTTGTTGGGATCAGCTTCGCAGCCTCCCTCTCCTCAGCAGTGATCTCAGGAACAGCTTTGGGCCACAACGTTATCTCGACCAACTGACTCCAAAACAACTCCAACAGATACAAGAAGGGGTCGCTAGGTCCACTGAGACCTCAGCTGATGCCATTTGAGGTCTCCAAAGCCGTATCACCTCACTAACAGACTTGGTTCTACAGAATAGAAGAGCCTTAACAGTATTGTTATTATGTTAACCAATCAGGCCAGATAAAACCACATCCATCAGTTAGTCATTAGGGTCCAGAGATCCCCTCATTTCTTCTCCTCTATGAAATCCTCTTATTATTTGGTTAATGCCACTCTTAGGACTATTGGCTGCTATTCTCACCCTGTCTTTTATACTATCTCCAGGCGGTCAACCAAATGCTGCTACAGGAATATACTTAGCTCCTCACCCAGGAGATTGCAGCTTGAGACATCATCCCATGCCAGCAGAGAGTAACTAGTCACCCCATGTCAACAGGAAATAGCTCTAAAAACAGATCATTGTCCCTCCACCCCTCCTGGACTTTTGGAGCTGATGTAATTCCACACAACTCTTACTTTATAAAAAATAAAAGGGGGGAATGTTAGTAAAATGGTGCAGTCTTATCTGTGGTGCCATCTATGCCTTGGATGCCATCTTGCATGGGAGGCTTCAGTCCGAAGCCCCATGGCCCAGCCACACTGCTAATCCCTCACACTTTTTCATCCTTGTCATTTTTCAGCCAATCAACATACAATCTTAATGGAAAGTAAAATGGCAATACGAATACCTTAGATTTCTATGAATTTATTTTAAGAGTTGCTCCTAGATAAGCCAGCACTGTGGCAGTCGGTTAAGCTGCCGCCTGCAACACAGGCATCCCATATGGGCACCAGTTTGAGTCCCAACTGCTTCACTTCTGATCCAGTGCCCTACTAATGCTCCTGGAAAAGCAGCTGAAGATGGTTCAAGTGCTTGGGCCCCGGCACCCACAGAATGGGATGGAGTGCCAGGCTTCTGGCCATGGCTTGGTCCAGCCCCAGCCGTTATGGCCATTTAGGGAATGAACCAGGGGAAAGAAGATCAGATCTCTCTGCCTCTCTTTCTCCCTCTGTAACTGCTTTTCAAATTTTTAAAAAGGTGAGGGGTGGGGGGATGATGGTGCTGGGGTGTAGTAGGTTAACCCTCTGCCTGTGCTGTCGGCATCCATATGAGCGCCAGTTCGAATTCCAGCTGCTACACTTCTGATCCAGTCCCCTGCTAATGGCCTGGGAAAGGAGTGGAAGATGGTCCAAGCACTTGGGCCCCTGTACCCACATGGGAGACCTGGAAGAAGCTTCTGGCTCCTGGCTTTGGATCAGCCCAGCTCCAGCCGTTGCAGCCATCTGTGGAGTGAACCAGTGGATGGATGACCTCTCTCTGTAACTCTGCCTCTCAAATAAATCAACAAATCTTTTTTAAAAAATTGCTAAAACAGAAGTACAATGACTTATTTATTCAATGTAGCATTCTTCCTAACAGAAAAGAAACAACCTAAGTATCCATCACAGGCAAGTGGTTAAAAAAATGACAGAGAAGGGGCTGGCGCTATGGCGCAGCAGGTTAAAGCCCTGACCTGAACCGCCAGCATCCCATATGGGTGCCAGTTCAAGTCCCAGCTGCTCTTCTTCCAATCCAGCTCTCTACTATGGCCGGGGATAGCAGTAGAAGATGGCCCAAGTCCTTGGGCCCCTGCACCAGTGTGGGAGACCCGGAAGAAGCTCCTGGCTCCTAGCTTCGGATCAGCTCAGCTCTGGCCATTGCAGCCATCTGAGGAGTGAACCATCGTATGGAAGACCTCTCTCTCTGTCTCTACCTCTCTCTTTTACTCCTTCAAATAAAATAAAATAAATCTATTAAAAAAAGACAGAGAAATACTATGATTTATATTAGAAGGAATAAATCATTTAATGATAAAATTCTTTATATATAGATATACAGTAACTCCAAGACACATCATTAAGTAGTGTTAGGTAGAAAGACAAACCAGTGAACAGGATGCATATAGTACCACTTGTTTAAACTTGATATAGAACTGATAATATATGTTTCAACTATCTCTGGAAGGATACTATTATAATATTGATCATATTCTGGGAGAAGAAGTATGACCTGGAAATAAAAGGACATTTTTTTAAATACAGTCCTTCTCTATCTTTTTTTTCAACCATGATTATTAAAAAATATAAAATCATTTCAAAACAATGTTATAAAAATGAACAAATGTCTATTTGCAAGTTACGACTTCAATCCTGGATGGGAAACAGGAAAGAAACCTTAAGTCTCTCCCTATTTCCACACCTATTCTTCTTTGTAATAGTGGAAGAAATTCAAGAATATATCAGTAAAACATTATCTCTTACCAGACATATATGCCATTGGGCTGAATGGAGGATATCTATAAATTGTAAGCTTAATACAAAAGCACTCTTGGACAACTACAGTGCTAGAAAGAATTACAACGGAGCAGAGTTGGGTAGCCAGGGATGTATTTTTTTCAAAAGTGAAGCCTTACTATATTGAATGTCTATTCTGTCTCAGGCTTGAGTTAGGTCAGTAGTTTTCAACCTCTGTAACAATAAAATCCCCTAAGAACTAGAGATTGGCCACTTTATTCAAGGTGATATGGCCATAGGCCACCTGGGGAACTCCAAGAAATACTGACTCTTAAGTCTTAGTCCCTAAAAACTTGTGGTGATAGGGTGGGAAACATCCAGCTCGTGGGCCACATAAAGGCTATGCAATCATTTGGTCTGGCCCTCCTCCCAAGGCAACCACAAGTGGGACTTGAATTCAAAAAATTTATAGCAGGCTAATTTTTAAGTTGATAAATTTGCATGGCCCATGAATGATGTCATAAATATCCATGTGGTCCGTAACAGATAAAAGGTTCCCCACCCCTGGTGATGTACAGCCTGGGCATTGAGATTGTTTTAAGTTTCCCAAGTTGAAAGAGAGGTGCTAGAACATAAAAGTAAAGTACATGACTATAAAGGAAACAGAAAATCTACCATTTCCCTATTCCCTGCAAGTTCCTAACACTTGAAGTATAGGCTTGGTCAAATTATTCAAATTCTTGCTGCTTGGACTGTAGTGACTAAATAATATGTATTTTAAAGATTCTAATATACCTGACATTTGCTCATTAACAGAAAATCCTCAATAATGGATAATCCTGTCTAAACGCAGAAAAAATATCTCTTTGGAAGTAAACTGCAACACAGGCCTGGATCCCTGTTTGTTTTGTTTTCTGGTTGCACTTGAATTCTAACAGGGAAACTAAAAGCAGAACTTCTAGTTCTACTTACTCATCAGCCACTCACAAATCCACCCATGCATACAATAAGTGGAGTATAACACAACATGACATGTCAAACATGCTGTAAGGGATTCTAACGATCCATGCATGAATTTTTGATATCTAGACCTAGGATATCATCATAGTAATAGTACTTAATGATTACTGTTTACAACAGTGAGTTACTATGCCAAATACTACTGGCATGATTGATTTAATATTACAAAACTCTGAATTACTTTGATTCTCATTTCACAGATGAAAAAAACAGATTTAAAGAAAGTAACTTGCCTACTGTCATACAACTATTCCATGGCAGTAATAAAATTCAAATACAGTTCCATCACTCTCCAAACCTTCAGCTGTTTATTTCAATGCTATATACCACTTCAAATTATGCTTCTGAAAAGTAGTAAAGGCTTTAGTGGACATATCAGAGGCTTCCTTAACAGAATGTAAATATGGATGACTTTCCAGTGCCACTGGAACTTTCCAAGTTGGCCAACCACCAGTTAAAGAAAAATTACTTCCTATAAAAAGATAGTATTTGGGGCTAGCATTGTGGCACTGTGGGTAAAGCTGAAGCCTGCAATGCCAGCATCCTATATGGGCACTGGTTTGAGTCCCAGGTGCTCCACTTAAGATCCAGCTCCCTGCCTGGCTCCTGGCTTCAACCTGGCCCAGCAGATACAAAATCTCTTTCTCGCCCTCTCTCTGTAATTCTGACTTTCAAATAAATAAATAAATCTTTTTTTTTTTTTTTTTAAGGATTTATTTGAAAGAAGAGTTACAGAGAGAGGTAGAGGGGAGGTGGGGGGGTGGGAGGGAGGTTCTTTCATTCTACTTGTTCACTCCCCAAATGACCACAACAGCCAGAGCTGAGCCGATCTGAAGCCAGGAGCTTCTTCCGGGTTTCCCACACGGGTGCAGGAGCCCAAGGAGTTGGGCCATCTTCTACCACTTTCCCAGGCCGGATTCTATCCCGGTTGCTCTTCTTCCAGTCCAGCTCTCTGCTGTGGCCCGGGAGTGCAGTGGAGGATGGCCCAAGTGCTTGGGCCCTGCACTCCATGGGAGACTAAGAGAAGTACCTGGCTCCTGTCATCGGATCAGTGCAGTGCGCCGGCTGCGGCAGCCATTGTGGGGTGAACCAAAGGTAAAGGAAGACCTTTCTCTATGTCTCTCTCTCTCTCACTGTCCACTCTGCCTGTCAAAAAATTAAAAAATAAAAAATAAAAAAAGAAATTAAAAACAAAAGAAGTATACATAAAGTGTTATGAATGCTCAAAGGCGGTTCAACTTAGGGAATAAAGAGAAATTTCAAAGAAAAAAATAGCATTTACGCTAGGTGTGGTAGAACAGGAAGAACTTGGACTCCTAGAAATATAGAGGGATAAGACAGACACTTCAGGTAGAGAAATGAGCATAAATCATGATCTAATAGAGTGGCTACATGGGGACACTGAAAAAACAAACAGGTAAGTGGAATGAGGCAGAAATAAGTAGAGCAATTTTGAAAAGCTAAAAGTGACACAACTCAAAGTAGGTAGTGGAGAAACAATGCTGTTATAATAAATTGGAGAACATATATCCTTTTTCTATTTGTGTGTGTGATCTTTTGGAGGAGCCCAAAGTCAGACAGGGTTTAGATGGTATCACAGAAAGTGAGGAGCTAATAAAAAGCATGGATGAAAAGTATAAGGAAAGATCAATTTGATGAATAGTTTGCTTCTAGGGGGAAAAATGCATTGCAATAACATCGATAGCAAGGAACAGGAGCCTAGACTGGCAATGGAATTTAAAAGAAGGAAAACACAGGCCAGCACTGTGGCTCACTAGGCTAATCCTCTGCCTGTGGCACCGGCACTCCAGGTTCTAGTCCCGGTTGGGGCACCGGGTTCTGTGCCAGTTGTTGTTCTTCCAGTCCAGCTCTCTGCTGTGGCCTGGGAAGGCAGTGGAGGATGACCCAAGGGCTTGGGTCCCGCACCCGCATGGGAGACCAGGAGGAAGCACCTGGCTCCGGATCAGCACAGCGCGCCGGCCGTGGCGGCCATTTAGGGGGCGAACCAAGGGAAGGAAGACCTTTCTCTCTGTCTCTCTCTCACTGTCTCACTGTCTAACTCTGCCTGTAAAAAAAAAAAAAAAAAGAAGGAAAACATAAAGACATTTCAAAAAGCAATGGAGGGAACAGCACTGTGGTGCAGTAGATAAGTCCACCTGCAATGCCATCCATTATGGGCACTAGATTGAGTCCCGGCTACTTCACTTCTGATCCAGCTCCCTGCTAATGTGCCTGGAGAAAGCAACAGAAGGTGGCCCAAGTGCTTGGGCCCCTGAAATTCATGTGAGAGACCCAGATGAAGGTCCCAGCTCCTGGCTTCGGCCTGGCCCAGCCCTGGCTGTTGCGGATATTTAGGGAGTGAACCAGTGAAGGAATTGATCTCTGTCTTCTCCTTTTCTATGTAACTCTGCCTTTCAAATCAATCAATCTAAAAAACAAAACAAAACAAAAAAGCAATCAACAAATCTTAAGAAAGTTCAAGATACAGAAAAATGACTGACAGTAGGAATCAAAATTAATTCTAAAGTTCCAAACTAACAGACAGATTAAATCCTATACTTTGTGTGTGTGTTTGTGTTTGTGTGTGTGCGTGTGTGCGTGTGTGTGTGTGTTTAGTGGAAAGTAAAAGTAGTAAAGTTTATTAGGGTAGGGACATCCATAAGGACGGATGGGCACCTCTCCAGACAGGACCTGAGAGAGAGTGCAGTCGCTCAGACTGGGGTGGGGTGGGGAGCAAGGTTATAATGGTTGAGTGAAGAGATTACACCTGGCCAGGCAGGCAGGCGGCTCAGCAGAGAGGCAGAGGGCTGAGCGCCAAGTCCTATACTTTGTAAATAAAAATCTACCTTGGTAGGTAACTATATACAATGTTTTTTATGTCAGAAAAAAATTAATTTTTTTCTAAAGATTTATTTATTTATTTGAGAGGTAGCATTACAAAGAGAGGGAGAGACAGGGAGAAAGGTCTTCCATCCACTGGTACATTCCCTAAACAGTCACAAAGGCCATCTGAAGCCAGGAGCTTCTTCTGGGTCTCCCAAATGGGTGCAGTGGCCCAAGTACCTGGGCTATCTTTGACTGTTTTCCCAGGCTTTGGCAGAGAGGTGGATGGGAAGAGGAGCAACTGGGACACAAACCAGCACCCATATGGAATGCCAGCACCGTAGGCAGAGGCTTAGCCTACAGCACCACAGAGCTGGCCCCCAAAATTAATTTCAAATCTAACAAAATAAATGCTAATTTGGAGTCTGGCAGAGACAGAACAAATTAGTGCTATGAGAAACATGAAAGAAAGATAGCTTCTGCCTAAATCATGTCAATCAAACATGTTCACAAACCCTTTGGTATTAGCGCAATCATGTTCAGACTTTCATGAAATATGAAAATTCAATCCAGAAAAAAATGCATGTACATATACTTTGCTAAAGATTATAAGTGACTTTAAGAATTCTATCTACAAGCCGGCGCCATGGCTTAACAGGCTAATCCTCCGCCTTGCGGCGCCGGCACACTGGGTTCTAGTCCCGGTCGGGGCACCGATCCTGTCCCGGTTGCCCCTCTTCCAGGCCAGCTCTCTGCTGTGGCCAGGGAGTGCAGGGGAGGATGGCCCAAGTTCTTGGGCCCTGCACCCCATGGGAGACCAGGAGAAGCACCTGGCTCCTGCCATCGGATCAGCGCGGTGTGCCGGCCGCAGCGCGCTACCGCGGAGGCCATTGGAGCGTGAACCAATGGCAAAAAGGAAGACCTTTCTCTCTATCTCCCTCTACTGTCCACTCTGCCTGTCAAAAAAAAAAAAAGAAATCTATCTACGAATCCCAAATTAAGAGCTCTTAGCTTATACTTTGACCATAACAATCTATTTCTAGCAGAAAGAGGAAAATAAAAAAGGAACCATGAACACTCAGTAATTTCTAAATCTATTTTCCATTTGCTTCTAAGGCTTACTTTCATGATCAGTTCTGCCTTTATTAACTATGTTGACTTTGGGCAAGTCATATAACTTCTCTGAATTTCTTCATATCAGATGTGGTTATGTTAGCAATTTTATTGGTGCTTTATGAATATTAAAGTAGCCCTCTCATCCATTAATTACTCTCAAATTAGTCTGTTCTATTTTTATCATAGAACTAATCATTTAAGGGCTGGCACTGTAGTGCAGTGGGTAAAGCCAGAGTCCCTGCTACTCCACTTCCTATTCAGCTCTCTGCTATGGCCTGGGAAAGCAATGAAAGATGGCCCAAGTCCTTGGGCCCCTGCACCCGAGTGGGAGACCTAGAAGAAGCTCCTGGCTCCTAGTTTCAGATCAGCACAGTTCCAGCTGTTGCAGCCAATTGGGGAACGAAGCAGTGGATGGAAGACTCCCCCCCCCCCCCTTTTCTCTCTCTCTCTCTCTCTAACTCTGGCTTTCAAATAAATAAATCTTTAAAAAAATAATTTCCTAAAATTTTGTGTATTTATTATCCTTCAGTTATCCCACCTAATTTGCCACTAACGTGAGATCCATGACATCAAGAACACCCTACATTTGTTCAATGCAGTTAATATATTCCGAGAGTGTGAGGCATCTGATGACAAATATGTTGACAGTATGACATGTACAAAGCACTTAGCTTGATGTCAATAAATTTTTATTATTACCATCATTAAATGACTTTTAATAAACATAATCCCCCTTACTTAATCCTAATAAAGTTTCCAGTAAAAGAAATTGGGACACTACAAAACTGCAGTAATTAAGAACATGATACACCAGTGAATCATTGGATGCAAGATCTCTGTCTCTCTCTCCCTCCCTTTCTAACTCTGCCTTTCAAATATCTTCAAAATACAATAAACTGGGGCTGGTGATGTGGTGTAGCAGGTTAAGCCGCCATCTGTAGCACTGGCATCCCATATGGGCACCTGTTCGAGTCCCAGCTGCTCCAGTTCCAATCCAGCTCACCGCTAATGTACCTGGGAAAGCAACAAAGAATGGCCCCAGTGCTTGGGCCCCTGCATCCACATGAAAGTCCTGGAAGAAGCTCCTGGCTCCTGGCTTTGGCCTGGCCCACTCCTGGCTATTACAGCCACTTGGGGAGTGAACCAGCAGATGGAAGATCTCGCTCTTCTCTCTCTTCCTCTCCCTCTCTCATTGTAACTGACTTTCAGATAAATAATAAATCTTAAAAAAACAAAAACCAAAAAAAAAAATTAAACTTAAAAAAAAATAATACATTGGGTCTCTCCTGATAACTCAGGATAATCTCTTTAATTATCAATCTTAACTCCATCTGTAGATTTAACTCTCCTCTGCTGTGTAAAATAAAATTTTCATAGGTTCTAGGAATTAGGACAATAGCATCTTTGGGCCACTGTTATTACACCTGCTATCAGTTTTTTGTTTTTGTTTTTTTTTTTTTTTTTTTTTTTTGACAGGCAGAGTGGACAGTGAGAGAGAGACAGAGAGAAAGGTCTTCCTTTTTTTTGCTGTTGGTTCACCCTCCAATGGCCGCCGCGGTAGCGCGCTGCGGCCGGTGCACCGCACTGATCCGGTGGCAGGAGCCAGGTGCTTCTCCTGGTCTCCCATGGGGTGCAGGGCCCAAGGACTTGGGCCATCCTCCCCTGCACTCCCTGGCCACAGCAGAGAGCTGGCCTGGAAGAGGGGCAACCGGGACAGGATCGGTGCCCCGACCGGGACTAGAACCCAGTGTGCCAGCGCCGCAAGGCAGAGGATTAGCCTAGTGAGCCACAGCGCCGGCCCTGCTATCGGTTTTTAAGATCTTTCCATTCTTTCAGAAAAACAGCAGATTATAATTAAATTTAAGACTTTTATATTAAGTACCTATGCTAAATATCTAGGGCAAAATCATAAGAAGTCCACTTGAAAATCATGAAAAATGGGGCCGGCGTTGTGGCACGTGGGTTAACACCTGGCCTGAAGCGCTGGCACCCCATATGGGCACTGGTTTGAGACCCAGCTGCTCCAATTCCTGTCCAGCTCTCTGCTATGGCCCAGGAAAGCAGTGGAAAATGGCCCACTTGGGCCCCTGTACCCATGTGGGAGACCCGGAAGAAGCTCCTGGCTCCTGGCTTCGGATCAGCGCAGCTCTGGCCGTTGCGGCCATTTGGAGAGTGAACCATCGGATGGAAGACCTCTCTCTTTCTCTCCCCCTCTCTCTCTCTGCCTCTCCTCTCTCTCTCTCTAACTCTGACTTTCAAATAAAATAAATAAATCTTTTAAAAACATCATGAAAAACAAGTTAGCTGAGGTAGAACAGGTCAAATCACAAAAACTAGTTTATTTCTCTGTATTTGCAATGAATACTCCAAAAATGAAATTAAGAACAATTCAATCTATAACAGCATTGACAGTAAAATACTTAGTAATAAATATAACCAAAGAAATGGACAACTTATATACTGAAAACTATACAACACTGCTGAAGAAATTAAAGAAGACATAAAAGGAAAAACTTCCCATTTTTAATGTTAAGACAGTAATACTCCCCAAATGGATCTTCAGACTCTAAGCAATGTCAATGAAAATTAAAGTTGGCTTCTTTGAAGAAACTGACAAGTTGATCCTACAATTCATATGGATCTGTAATAGTTTAAACAGTTGTTTTAAAAAAAGAACAAAGTGAGAGGTCATACAAACTCCCTAAAAAGCTATAGTACTCAAAAGACAGTGTAGTACTGGTATCCAGCTAGATATATAAATCAATGGTAGCCGGCGCCGTGGCTTAACAGGCTAATCCTCCGCCTTGTGGTGCCACCACACCAGGTTCTAGTCCCGGTCGGGGTGCTGGATTCTATCCCGGTTGCCCCTCTTCCAGGCCAGCTCTCTGCTATGGCCCAGGAAGGCAGTGGAGGATGGCCCAAGTGCTTGGGCCCTGCACCCGCAAGGGAGACCAGGAGAAGCACCTGGCTCCTGGCTTTGGATCAGCGAGATGCGCCAGCCACAGCGGCCATTGGAGGGTGAACCAATGGCAAAAAGGAAGACCTTTCTCTCTGTCTCTCTCTCTCACTATCCACTCTGCCTGTCAAAAAACAAACAAACAAACAAAAAACAAATAAATCAATGGTATAGGGTTGGCACTGTGGCGCAGCAGGTTACATCCTGGCCTGAAGCACTGGCATCCCATATGGGTGCCGGTTTGAGACCCAGCTGCCCTACTTCCGATCCAGCTCTCTGTTATGGCCTGGGAAAGCAGTAGAAGATGGCCCAAGTCCTTGGGCCCCTGCACCAGTGCGGGAGACCAGGAGGAAGCGCCTGGCTCCTGGCTCCCGGATTAGGATCGGTGCAGCTCCAGCGGTTGCAGCTAATTAGGGAGTGAACCATCAGATGGAAGACCTCTCTCTCTGCCTCTCCTCTCTCTGTTTAACTCTTTCAAATAAATAAATAAATCTTCAAAAATAAATGGTATAAAGTTAATGTTTCCAAAAAATTAACACATACATTTATTTTAAAAGATTTAATATTTGAAAGGCAGAGATAGAAGGGAGGAAGGTGACTGAAGGAGGGAAGGGAGAGGGGGAGGGTCAGAGTTTTCTCTGATAAGTGAGTTAATATTCTTCAACTGGCTGTCTTCCTAAATTTCCTTGGTATCTTCTCCTCTTTGAACTTTGCTTTATTCCTTTTTCCAAATTATTTTACTATAATTTAATTAGGTTTGGGGAGAGCATGGAGATAAACACATGAATTAATTTCCACTACAGTCCTCTAGGGTTACTATTATAATCCCTGTTTTTCAAATGAAAAAACTAAGGCCAAGGCTACATAACTTGCCCAAGACCACTGAAAGCAGCTGAATGAGCATCTGACTTACAGGATCACTTTCTCATCAGTTTTCAATACTATTTTCAGAGTAATATTAGATTCTCCATTCTTGAAATCATCAAAGCTGACAACACCCAGAAATCATAGAAAGAGGTGAAAGTGGATTGGTTACTGCTGTAGGGACAGTAATGACTGAGAGAGGACCCCTGCAGGAGGCTTAAGCACAATGAACACTAAGAAAAAGTCAAGGTTAACAAAGTCAAGATAATGACAATGATAGGAGGAGACAGGAGGATGAAGTGAGAAGGAAGAATCAAACACAACTCTGAATTTTCTGATGCCACTCAAAGGAAGAGAACATTGGCAGTTTTCAGTTTGTTTTAGAGTTCCAGCTTATTAAATACTTACCGCGTGCTTGAAAATCCTAGCTCCTAATCCTAGTACTTTCCTGTGATGATTACTTGTGAGAATGTTAAATCATCTCATAATTGGGCATCATAGAATCCAAAAATGGAAATAGCATTTCACAAAATGTTCTGCATTACACAGGGCAAGATACTTTTAGCCCAATATATAATGTGGTTTCAAGCAAATAAATGAAACCTTACTTCACTTAAAGCCATTTTCTGTTAAGATACTTAGTCCACTGGAACTTCCAATGTCAGATCATACAAGAATATTCTTTGCTTAAACAGTATATGGATAAGGGCTGGCACTGTGGTGCAGCTGGTTAACGCCCTGGCCTGGAGTGCCAGCATCCCATATGGGTGCCTGTTTGAGACCCAGCTGCTCCAGTTCCCATCCAGCTCTCTGCTATGGCCTGGGAAAGCAGTGGAAGATGGCCCAAGTCTTTGGACCCCTGCACCCGTGTGGGAGACCCGGAGGAAGCTCTTGGCTCCTGGCTTCTGGCTCCTGGCTCCTCGCTTCGGATCAGCGCAGCTCTGGCCATTGCAGCCAATTGTGGAGTGAACCATAAGATGGAAGACCTCTCTCCCAGTCTGTCTGTCTGTCTCTCTCTCTTTCATCTGTGTAACTCTTTCAAATAAATAAATAAATCTTTTTTAAAAAAAGTATATGGATAAAGACAAATTGCTACATCACAGGAAGAAGAAGACTTGTAACCTCGCACTTCTGTTAATCGAGTTCTACTTCGCCTAATTTTTTTTTTTTAGGAAAAAAATTCTAACTTTTAGTTCTAGCACTCATTCAACATGATGTAACATAATGACTTCTTTTTCAAAAACACTGAGAGTAAAGAGGATATAATGACAACCTTTCTAAAATGATCTGGGGAAAACACAGCCACTGGGACACCATTAATGAAAGCAAGTATACACGGTTTTTTAATGGAAGACAGCACACAAGGCTTTTTGATGTTTCTGCAAGGGCTAATTGTAGCTGGTCAAACTTATAATCAATGTGCACGGCCTTAGCTGTGAACAGAACTTGTGTAAAACATCAGTCTGCCAGGCCGGTGCCATGGCTCACTTGGTTGATCCTCTGCCTGCGGCGCCGGAATCCCATATGGGCGCCGGGTTCTGGTCCTGGTTGCTCCTCTTCCAGTCCAGCTCTCTGTTGTAGCCCAGGAGGGCAGTGGAGGATGGCCAGGTGCTTGGGTGCCTGCACCTACATGAGAGACTAGAAGAAGCACCTGGCTCCTAGTGGCCATTTGGGGAGTGAACCAACAGAAGGAAGACCTTTCTCTCTCTCTCTCTCACTGTCTAACTCTGCCTGTCTAATAAAAAAATAAAAATAAATAAATAAATAAATAAACATCATTCTGCCACAACGGGAAGCAAGCAAGCAGGTCTGGAGTCAGAATTTAAACACCAAGAAAGTCCATACAGATGCCTTCAATGAAGTATAGTTCAGCCATTACACTCACTTCCCAGAGTCATCCGAATGCCACAATGACTTAGAATAAAAGACAAGTTTCACAGGCAAACATTAAATATCTTTAGGGCAATTATTTCAGAGCTTCTTTCCAGTCACAACCTGTGTATACAGCAGCAGCTATTTTAATTCCAATTCAATTAGACATCCGAGTATGCCCTGTAGGGGAGGTCCTGATTTATTTCCTAGGCACTAAGAAAATCAGCATTCCAGAAACTCCCATTAATTAAAATTTGGTCCTTGCTGGCAAAGAGGTCCTACACAGAGAATCGGAAAAGGTAGTGTATAGGTATATAATTCTATTATAAATAAGCCGTGACAACTCATAGTTGGGACATTCAGTCTCACTTGGGGCACACAAAGGGGTGTAATCAGGTCAGGCAAGGATTCACAAAGATATCTGATATGAAGATTCTGTTACATCAAATGGTATAAAAATTCAAAGAACCATCCTTATTAAATAAACAATGACCTGGATTGAAAAGAGGCAAAAATACAAACTATATAATTCCAATAAAACATGAAAATGTCCCAACACTCAGTGAATAAAAAAATCTTGGTGTAGAGATACTGCAACTTAAAAACAGATTTATAGTCCAAAGGTTTATAAAGCTGCTTACTGAGAATACTGAACTGTATTCCCCCTGATTAACAGTATTGAAATGCTGGTAGATTATCGGGGTAGCTGCACTCCCAAGTTTACTTATCCATAATAAGCTAAAATGTCATTTATGATGAAATTTAGCTAACAATATGTTGTAGATGAGATGATTCACACAGTAAACTGAATTAAAAATGGTTTTTATGTGTCTTGAACCATGCTTCTTATGGAGCAGGAAACACTGGTTTAATGAAAGAAATGGCAAGTAATGAAAAGACAGGCATGTATACAAGGGTATTTCAAAAAGTTTGTAAAAAATGGAAAGAAATGTTTGTTTTGGTATAAAAAATTTTCAAAATTCATTAAGTTCTTTTCATAATACTCACTTTCCATGAACTTTCTGAAGATCCCACACATATGCTAGGCACTTTACAAACAATTTAAATTTATTTAAATTTAATCTTAACAATCTGAGCTATATCTTCTTACTATAATAAAGACAGGGAGATATAACTATGGAATTAAAGAGGAATGTAAATGAGGGCACAAGTTCATTTTTGCATAATGTCAATAATCACAATTTTTGAATCTCACTTTTTTTTAACTTTTATTTAATAAATATAAATTTCAAAAGTACAGTTTATGGATTACAATGGCTTCCCCCCCATAACTTCCCTCCCACCCACAACCCTCCCATCTCCCACTCCCTCTCCCATTCCATTCACATCAAGACTCATTTTAAAGTATCTTTATATACAGAAGATCAATTTAGTATATATTAAGTAAATATTTCAACAGTTTGCACCCACACCGAAACACAAAGTGTAAAATACTGTTTGAGTACTAGTTATAGTGTTAATTCACATTGTACAACACATTAAGGACAGAGGTCCTACATGAGGAGTAAGTACACAGTGACTCCTGTTGTTGACTTAGCAAATTGACACTCTTGTTTATGGCGTCAATAATCACCCTAGGCTCTTGTCATGAGTTGCCAAGGCTATGGAAGCACTTTGAGTTTACTGACTCTGATCTTATTTAAACGAGGTCATAGTCAAAGTGGAAGTTCTCTCCTCCCTTCAGAGAAAGGTATCTCCTTCTTTGATGGCCCATTCTTTTCACTGGGATCTCACAGAGATCTTTCATTTAGGTTTTTGTTTTTGTTTTTGTTTTTTTTTTTACCAGAGTGTCTTGGCTTTCCATACCTAAAATACTCTCATGGGCTCTTCAGTCAGATCCAAATGCCTTTAGGGGATCAAAAGAATCTACTAAGAGACTATTGGAACTCATAGAAGAATTTGGAAAAGTAGCAGGATATAAAATCAATGCACAAAAATCAACAGCCTTTGTATACACAGGCAATGCCACAGCAGAGAAAGAACTTCTAAAATCAATCCCATTCACAATAGCCACAAAAACAATCAAATACCTTGGCTTAAACTTAACCAAGGATGTTAAAATCTCTACAATGTGGCCGGCACCGCGGCTCCACAGGCTAATCCTCTGGCTGCGGCGCCAGCATAGCGGGTTCTAGTCTCGGTCGGGGCACTGGATTCTGTCCCGGTTGCCCCTCTTCCAGGCCAGCTCTCTGCTGTGGCCTGGGAGTGCAGTGGAGAATGGCCCAAGTGCTTGGGCCCTGCACCTGCATGGGAGACCAGGAGAAGCACCTGGCTCCTGGCTTCGGATCAGCACGGTGCTCCGGCCATAGCATGCCGGCCACAGTGGCCACTGGAGGATGAACCAACGGTAAAGGAAGACCTTTCTCTCTCTCTCTCTCTCACTGTCCACTCTGCCTGTCAAAAAAAAAAAAAAAAAAAACAAAAACAAAAAAAACTCTACAATGAGAATTACAAAATCTTAAAGAAAGAAATAGAAGAGGATACCAAAAAATGGAAAAATCTTCCACGCTCATGGATTGGAAGAATCAATATCATCAAAATGTCCATTCTCCCAAAAGCAATTTTATAGATTCAATGCAATACCAATCAAAATACCAAAGACATTCTTCTCAGATCTGGAAAAAATGATGCTGAAATTCATATGGAGACACAGGAGACCTCAAATAGCTAAAGCAATCTTGTACAACAAAAACAAAGCCGGAGGCATCACAGTACCAGATTTCAGGGCATACTACAGGGCAGATGTAATCAAAACAGCATGGTACTGGTACAGAAACAGATGGATAGACCAATGGAACAGAATAGAAACACCAGAAATCAATCCAAACATCTACAACAAACTTATCTTTGATCAAGAATCTAAAACCAATTCCTATGGGTTTAGATCAAGGATCTAAAACCATTTCCATAGCCTTGGCAACTCATGACAGGAGCCTAGGGTGGTTACTGGCGCCATAAACTAGAGTGTCAATTTGTTGGGTCAACAACAGGAGTCACTGTGCACTTGCTCCTCATGTGGGATCTCTGATCTTACTGTGCTATACATTGTGATTTAATGCTATAACTAGCACCCAAACAGTATGTTTCACTTTGTGTTTCTATGTGGGTGCAAACTGTTGAAATCTTTACTTAATATATACTAAATTGATCTTCTGTATAGAAAGAGAATTGAAAATGAAACGATGTGAATGGAAGGGGAGAGGGAGCGGGAGAGGGGAGGGTTGCAGGTGGGAAGGAAGTTATGGGGGGGAGCCATTGTAATCCATAAGCTGTACACTGGAAATTTATATTCATTAAATAAGTTAAAAAAATTTTTTTTAAATAAAACCAATTCCTGGAGCAAGGACTGTCTATTCAACAAATGGTGCTAGGAAAACTGGATTTTCACATGTAGAAGCATGAAGCAAGACCCCTACCTTACACCTTACACAAAAATCCACTCAAGATGGATTAAAGATCTAAATCTACGACCCGACACCATCAAATTATTAGAGAACACTGAAGAAACCCTGCAAGATACAGGCACCGGCAAAGACTTCCTGGAAAAGACCCTGGAGTCGCAGGCAGTCAAAGCCAAAATTAACTATTGGAATTGCATCAAATTGAGAAGTTTCTGTACAGCAAAAGAAACAGTCAGGAAAGTGAAGAGGCAACAGACAGAATGGGAAAAAATATTTGCAAACTATGCAACAGATAAAGGGTTAATAACCAGAATCTACAAAGAGATCAAGAAACTCCACAACAACAAAACAAGCAACCCACTTAAGAGATGGGCCAAGTACCTCAATAGACATTTTTTTTTTTTTTTTTTTTTGACAGGCAGAGTGGATAGTGAGAGAGAGAGACAGAGAGAAAGGTCTTCCTTTTGCCGTTGGTTCACCCTCCAATGGCCGCCACGGTCGGTGTGCTGCAGCCGGCGCACTGCGCTGATCCGAAGCCAGGAGCCAGGTGCTTCTCCTGGTCTCCCATGCGGGTGCAGGGCCCAAGCACTTGGGCCATCCTCCACTGCACTCCCAGGCCACAGCAGAGAGCTGGCCTGGAAGAGGGGCAACCGGGACAGAATCTGGTGCCCCAATCGGGACTAGAACCTGGTGTGCCGGCGCCGCAAGGCGGAGGATTAGCCTATTGAGCCACGGCGCCGACCTAGACATTTTTCAAAAGAGGAAATCCAAATGGCCAACAGGCACATGAAAAAATGTTCAAGATCACTAGCAATCAGGGAAATGCAAATCAAAACCACAATGAGGTTTCACCTCACCCCGGTTAGAATGGCTCACATACAGAAATGCTGGCGAGGAAGTGGGGAAAAAGGGCCACTAACCCACTGTTGGTGGGAATGCAAACTGGTTAAGCCACTATGGAAGTCAGTCTGGAGATTCCTCAGAAACCTGAAAATAACCCTACCATACAACCCAGCTATCCTACTCCTTGGAATTTACCCAAAGGAAATTAAATTGGCAAACAAAAAAGCGGTCTGCATCTTAATGTTTATTGCAGCTCAATTCACACTAGCTAAGACCTGGAATCAACCTAAATGCCCATCAACAGTAGACTGGATAAATTAATTATGGAACATGTACTCTATAGAATACTATATAGCAGTAAAAAACAATGAATCTGGTCATTTACAACAAAATGGTGGAATCTGGAACACATCATGCTGGGTGAAATAAGCCAGTCCAAAAGGGACAAATATCATATGTTCTCCCTGATCAGTGACAACTGACTGAGCACCAAAAAGGTAACCTGTTGAAGTGAAATGGACACTATGAGAAACGGTGAATCTCACTTCTATACTCAACAATGTATGGCTCCCTCCTCCCATTTACTTTCCTAATAAATACAGGGAGGACAATTCCAAACTGCTGAAGAAAAAGTCACATTCCCACTATATCTGTATCTGAGTTCAACAAATGTTTATTGAATCCAACGTGCTAATCACTTTGGAGCAAGTAAAGCTTTCAAAAAGTTTACAATTAATTAAAGAAGACTAAACAAGTATATCAAAATCCTGTTAGTATATGAAATACAGTAAACACAGGGCACCATCAACTGCAAGAGAAACCACTAAGAACTACCAAGTAAATTAAGACATAATACTTTACCACTCAATTTTATATAAAAGAAAGCTCTTTAAAAAAAAAAACATTTTCTGCAGGGTTTCCTTTTTCAAGACTTATCTATTTTATTTGAAAGGCAGAGTGACAGGGAGGGAGAGACAGAGATCTTTCACCTGTTGGCTCACTCTCCAAATGCCTGCAACAGCCAAGGCTAGGACAGGCTAAAGTCAGGAGCACAGACCTATACCTGGTTCTGTTAAGTGGGTAGCAGGGACCCATGCACTTGGGCTATCATCTGCTTCCTTCCCAGGTGCATTAGCAGGAAGCTGAAACTGAAGTGGAGTAGCCAGGACTTGAACCAGCACTCCAATATGGGCTGCAGACAATCCAAGTGGTGGCTTAACACACTGCACCACAACACTCCCCTGACAGAGCCCTTTTATATCTATATAGATTCATCATATATCACTTTTGAATACATAAAGAAGAATGAGAGCAGAATAAAATGCTTAAGGCATTCCTCACCAATGTACTCATATTTAGAGTCCTACTCTCCTCTCAATCACTCTAACACAGTTCTCTGTGCCTCACAAGAGCACTAGTGATAGACCGTTTCTCAAAACTAAACAACTCATATGCCAGCTTACTTTTAGGAATTATAGATTCAACTGACCAAACATTCACCTCTCCTCACAACCATTTAGTTTCTAGTGATGAGAAGAGCAGTCCACTTTTGTCTCCGAGACTTTTCAAGTTTTGTTGCTAGTTTTGGTGTTCACTGAAGTGCAAGCAATAAGAGTCAAGTTAAGACCAAAAGAAACTATCATTGGGCTAGGCGTTTGGCACAGCTGATGGGTCACTGCTTGGGATACCTGCATCCCATATCAGAGTGCCTAGTTCCAGTTGGCTTCTCTGCTTCAGATCCATTATCCTGCTAATGCACACCCTAGGAGATAGCAGATGATGGCTCAAATCCTTGGGTCCCTGCTACCCATGTGGAAGAAGACCCAGATTGACTTTCAGCTTCTGGCTTCAGCCTGGTCCAGCCCTGGCTGCTTGCAGGGGCATTTGGAAAGTGAATCAGTGGAAGAAAAATCTCTTTCCATCCCTCTGCCTTTCAAATAAAATAAAAATTAAAAGATTATCATTTTAAGTATGAAAAGAAATGTATCCTATAATTAATAAAATACAGAAAGTTTCCATACATAACTTTGCAATTTAAATAATTATACACATAGACCATTTTCTATTCAGAAATTTTATTCTATTCAAAAATTTTGAGAGGCTAGTAACTGCACATTTTGAGAAAATAAAATCTGGGGATAATGTTATGGCATAGTGGGTTAAGCCAATGTCTGCAAAGCCGGCATCCTATTTGGGTGGTGGTTCATGTCCTGGCTGCTGCACTTCTAATACAGCTCCCTGCTAATGGCCTGGGTAAATCAGCAGAGGATGGCCCAAGTTCTTAGGCCCCACTACCCATGTGGAAGAAGCTCTTTGGCTCCTGGCTTTGGCCTGGCCCAGCCCTAGCCATTGTAGCTGTTTAGGGGAGAGAACTAGCAATGGAAGATCTCTCTATCTTTCCCTCTCTCAGTAACTCTTTCAAATAAATAAACCAATCTTAAAAAAAAGTCAAACTTGTACCACTTAAATGGTTAAGTAGTATAGTTTGTTAGTTTTAAAATCTATCTTGTTACTACGATAGAAGTACAGAAATAGTATTAATAAGAATAAGATCAAAGTAGGGGAACTCTAAAGGCTTCCATAGCCCTGGCAACTCATGACTAGAGCCTAGGGAGATTACTGACGCCATGAACAGGAGTGTCAAATTGTTAAGTCAGCAACAGGAGTCACTGTGTACTTACATCCCATGTGGGATCTGTCCTTAATGTGTTGTCTAATGTGCAGTGATGCTATAACTAGTACTGAAACAGTATTTTTACACTTTGTGTTTCTGTGTGGGTACAAACTGATGAGATCTTTACTAATTATATACTGAATCGATCTTCTGTATATAAAGATAATTGAAAATGAAAAAAAAAAAAACCTGGTGTTAAATTGGAAATGGCATAGAAAATTAATTAATTTTTTTAAAAAATATTATGTAGGATCTGTCTTCAATGTGCTGTACACTGTTATTTAATGCTATAACTAGTATTCCAACAGTATTTTTTTCACTTTGTGTTGCTATATGGGGGCAAACTGTTGAAATCTTTACCTAATATATACTAAACTGATCTTCTGTATATAAAGAGAATTGAAAATGAATCTTGATGTGAATGGAAGGGGAGAGGGAACGGGAAAGGAGAGGGATGCGGGTGGGAGGGAAGTTATGGGAGGGGGGAGCCATTGTAACCCATAAGCTGTACTTTGGAAATTTATATTCATAAAATAAAAGTTTAATAAATGAAAAAAAAATATGATGTTGCACACTATGACATTTGCGCAAGTGTAGGCCATGACCTATTTTGGTATGGTCCATGAGAATGATTTTTTACATTTTTAGGTTGTAGGGAAAGGGATGCTTTTTTATGACATGTGATTTTACATGAAATTCAAATCTGTTTCCACAAATAAGGTGTTGAAAGAGTTACATTCATTTATACAGTCTGTTACCTTTCACCCTACAACAGCAAAGTTGAAAGGCTGTGTCAGAAACTATATGGCCCACAAAGCTTAAAATTAAGTATCTGGTCCTTTACAGAAAAAGTTTCCTGATCCATGGTATAAATAATAGGTGCCATGGAAAGGAAGAAAGGAAAAAAACAAAAGCAAAACCAGAAAATGGAAAGATCAGTGCAGGCTGGACTGAACAGGAAGAGCTTCAGGATCTCATTTTAAGTGAATGTTATGTGCTATGTGTCCATTAAATCAAATTTTACATGAGTACATTAACTGAACAGTGCTGGCATGGAAGGCATAAAGAGTTTTTTAAAAATAAATCCTTTGGCTTCGGATCGGCACAGCGCTGGCTATAGTGGCCATTTGGGGAGTGAACCAGCGGAAGAAAGACCTTTCTCTCTCTCTGTCTATATCTCTACCTGTCAAATAAAAATAAATAAAATAAAATAAAATAAATCCTTTTCACTCTAAGAGTTCCAACTTTATTGGAGAACTTAAAAAATTAAGATAAAACTACTATAAATAAATTTAACACAACAGCAATGAAAAATGTAATACCAAGTAGTAACACACAAAATCTAACAAGTAAATGGAAATGATAAAGGGGAGAGTAAATGAATGAGCTAGAAGTCAAGAAGAGCTTCATGAGTTTCAGGGGATGAATAGGACTTGAAAAAATGAAGAAAATGCAGGCATTGCAAGCAAACTAAACTTGACAAGTGGTACAAATTGTAAGGCTGACACCTGGGACACAATTATGGAGAGATTTTAATGCTAGCCTTTGACAGTAGAGTGCTTGCTCTGGTCCTTAACTTGGTGGAGTCACCAATGTGCAGGAACCATCTCCCTTGAAAAAGAGTTTTGGGGGCTGATGCTGTGGGTTAAGCCACCAGCTGCAGTGCCGGCATCCCATATGGGCACCGGTTCAAGACTCAGCTGCTCCACTTCTGATCCAGCTCCCTGATAATGGCCTGGGAAAAGCAGCAGAGGATGGTCCAAGTGCTTGGGCCCCCGGTACCCACATAGGAGACCTGAAGGAATCTCCTGGTTTCGGAATGGCCCAGCTCCAGCTGTTGTGGCCATTTTGGGGATGAACTAGTGGATAGAAGACTTCTCTCTAGCTCTCCTTATCTGTAACTCTGCTTTTTGCATAGATAAATAACTTAAAATAAGAAAGAGAAAAAAGAAAAAGTTGTAACTCTGGGAAAACAAGAAACAAATTGGGAAACGGCAGAAAATCCAACTATATAAAATAAACCCAGTCTAAAACTAATTGCTGACATATAGTCTCTTCTAGTAATGGATTTGCTTTCAGGTTTGGAGAACTGTAGCAAAAGAGATAAATTATCAAATTTTGATAAAAATAAAACTAAGTCACAGGTGTGAATCTTTAGATATAGAGACCAATTGCAAGAATGAATTTTAAATCATATGAGTATTTTAAATCTCCAAACAATGTACTATAAAGACTCACAACACATTTACCTAAAAGCTGATGTTGAAATGAATTAAGGGTTCAATTATTCTATGAAGTTGAACAGGTTTCAGAAGAAAAGGAGCATAGCTGTCTAGTTATAGTATCTCAATAGAACTCGTGGGGAAATAAGAGTTGTTCTTATAGAATGCAGGTTCCCAATTTGGGTTTCTCATTCAGCAAACACTTAAGTAGTCAGGCTAGGCACCAGGAAAATTCAGACACAATTGCTATTGTTAAGAAGCTCACAATCAGGGCCGGCACTGTGGCAGAGCCAGTAAAGGCACCACTGCTGGCATCCCATAGATGCCAGTTCAAGTCCTGGCAACTCCAGTTCTGATTCAGCTCCCTGCTAATGTGCCTGGGAATGCAGCAGAGGTGATGGCCCAAGTGCTTGGGCCCCTGCACACACATGAGGGACCTGGAAGAAGCTTCTGGCTTCGGGCCCAGCTAGTTCACTGCAGCCATTTGGGGAGTGAGCCAACAGATCTAAGATCTTTCTCTCTGCCTTTCAAATAAATTTAAAAAAAAAAAAAAAAAAGGGCAGTGGCTGCTCACGGTCTTGAGTAGTAGACAAGCAATAATTACAAGTTAGAGGGATGAGCGTTACTTCTGCAAAGAGCCAGGGAACACAGAGCATGTGCTGCTTGCCTCCAATGTGATGATGCCAATAAGCAGATAATAATCAAACTGACAAAATTACTTGACCAATTGCTAAGAAAAGTAAGAAGGGAGGGAGAGAAAGAAAAAGGGGAGGAAAGAAAAATTTTTCTTGCCTTCTTAGGAAAAAAAAGAATAAGAAATATAGTTTGTTTTGTTTTGTTTTGTTTTGGTTTTTTTAAAGATTTTGAGAAGCAGAGTTACAGAGAGGGAGAGACAGATCTTTCATCTGCTGGTTCACTTCCCAAATGGTTACAACTGCTGGAGCTGGGCCAATCTGAAACCAGGAGCTTCTTCTGGGTCTCCCACGTGGGTGCAGGGGCCCAATCACTTGGGCCACCTTCCACTGCTTTCTCAGGCCATTAGTAGGAGAAGCCAGGACATGAACTGGTGCCCACATGAGATGCCAGTGCTGCAGGCAGAGGCTTAGCCTACCATGCCATGGCACCAGCCCCTAATGTATGTTTTTAATAAATGTCTCAAATCTAAATAGGTATTATACACTTCAAAATCTACTAGTCTATTAAGAGTTGTTGATGAAAAAAAGCTATGATGAGTCACGAACTGCACAGTGGCAGTCTGAGTCACGGCTGTCACAGAGTCTCCAGTTTAGAAGTGCTCTGGTGGAGGGTAAATACTGAGGTTTAATTGCAGCAGCCATTTAAATCAAGACACCACTGCTTTTAAAATGTCCTCGTTAGCAGTAATTTAAGGAAAATGAAAAGAAGGCACCCAGATGGTTGGCGGGGGTCACGGTAGGTGTGGCGTGCTCATTACTAGCAGTAAGGGCATGCTATTAAAGCAGCAGACTTTAAGAGTCTAGAAACAACATACTGAAGCAGATCTTCTAACCCAAATCTTACTTTACATCAGGAAACAACCAAGTGTCCATTATGTGTCAAGCAGGGTTTTGAACTCTGAAAGAAAATTATTCACATTTTAAAGGTGGCTTGGATAGAACTTGCCCAGATTCTGGTAACACTGGAGCTTACACCTAACTCATGTATGTCTAATGCCAAAGTGTTCTATTTCACCACGAAGCGAGGCCCAGAAAGAAAAATCACTGACCAGAACCCCATGGCTTGCTAATGACAGAGGAGGATTTCCACATAAACCTGGGAAAGTCCATGACAAAAGTCATGTAGGCAGTTGGGAAAAGACTGAGGGTGAGCAAGTTCAGTCTTCTGGTGTGGTTTGGAATGACCGGAACTTTCAACATCATCTCTTATGCAATCATCTAAATATACTGGTGGTATGTGCTTTAGACTGGTTATCAGTACAGCAGTCATCACTCAGTATCCACAGGGGATTTGTTCCAAGACTCCCACAGATACCAAAATCCTTGGATGCTCAAATCCTTTATATAAAATGGAACAGTAGTACCACCTACATACATCCTTCTGTATACTTCAAACCATCTCTAGAACTTTTTTTTTTTTCTTTTTTGACAGGCAGAGTTAGACAGTGTGAGAGAGAGACAGAGAGAAAGGTCTTCCTTCCGTTGGTTCACCCCTCTAATGGCCGCTATGGCCAGCGTGCTGTGCCGATCTGAAGCCAGGAGCCAGGTGCTTCCTCCTGGTCTCCCATGTGGATGCAGGGCCCAAGCACTTGCACCATCCTCCACTGCCTTCCCAGGCCACAGCAGAGAGCTGGACTGGAAGAGGAGCAATCAGGACAGAACCGGCGCCCCAACCGGGACTAGAACCTGGTGTGCAGGCGCCGCAGGCAGAGGATTAGCCTAGTGAGCCATGATGCCGGCCGTAGAACTTTCAAGCCCTACTACAACATAAGCACTATACAGTTGTTATATTGCATTGTTTAGAGAATTATGACAAGAAAGAGGACTGTAAATGTTCAGTACATATGCAATCCTTTTTTTAAAAAAAATTATTCATTTATTTATTCAAAAGGCAGAGGCAGAGAGGTCCTCGATCTGCTGGTTCACTCCCCAAATAGCCACAATGGCCAGAGCTGGGCCAATCTAAAGCCAGGAGCTTCTTCTGGGTCTCCCACTCAGGTGCAGGGGCCCAAGGGCCTGGACCATCATCCACTGTTTTTCCAGGCCATAGCAGAGAACTGGATCAGAAGTGGAGCAGCCAGGACTCGAACTGGTGCCCATATGGGATGCTGGCACTGCAGGCAGCGGCTTTATCAGCTACACCACAGTGTCAGGCCCCATATGCCATCCTTTAAAAAAAACTTTCGATTTCTAATTGGTTAAATCCACAGATGATGGGGCTGGCGTTGTGGCATAGCAGATAAAAGCCACTGCCTGCAATACCAGCATTCTGTATGGGCACTGGTTTATGTCCTGGCCGCTCCACTTCACTGATAATGGCCTGGGAAAAGCAATAAAAGATGTGTAAAAAAAGTGTTTGGGCCCCTGAAGACCACGTGAGAGACCCAGATGAAGTTCCTGGCTTCAGCCTGGCCCAGCCCCAGCCATTGCAGCCACCTGAGGATTCAACCAGTAGATGGAATATTCTTCCCCCTTCCTCCAGTAACTTTCAAAATAATAAATAAAAATAATCTTTTCGCCTCTCAAAAAAAAAAAAAATACACAGATTAGGAACCTGTCCACAGTTCACAGAGAGCCAAATTTATTTAGAAGAATATCTAAGTGTGGCATTTAAGTGGGCCACATTTTTAATGAAGCTATTCATTAAAACTTTATTCTCCAAAATAAACTATTTCATAGCTTGAAGAAAAGTTTTTCCCAAGCAACTAGAGATTTTTTTTTTTGAAATCTGACACCAAGAAACAAAAAGGACTCGTTAAGTTAAAAAAAAAAAAAAAGCTAAAGCAAACCACCTAATTTTATCAACAGTAAGAAGAAATAACAGATTTGCTGGCAATTAGCATCATGGAAAAATGGATTTTTACTCTTAAGTTATCAGGTATTAATCAAAGGATTCAAACCTGGCAATAAGGGTGGGCTGAGGAGTATATTGAGGAGGAGGCAGAGCTCACTTCCTATACCGGTGCAGCAGTGAAAATGAGGGGAGTGTGAAATCAGAAGATCCTGCTTCCCCACTTGTTAACTTTGGGAACTGGGATGGATGTAGTTTACTCTCTACTCCAGTCACCCCCTCCCCATTTCCTACCGCTTTCTTCCCTAATAGAATTCTGATGCATTTAAGTAGTGAAGATTCTGTCTCTCAGCCCAAAGTGGTGAATTGGAATTGGTCTGAATCAGTCATAGCAATGCCATTCCCTATGAATCAGTCCAACAACATGACTTAAGGGAAAAAAAACCTGCTGGAAAGCTTCTGTTTTGGGGGGATGGCGGGTGGGGCAGAGTGGTAGGAAGATCAGTTTAGCTAGCAGCAGAACTCTGCCCGTTCCTTCCCTTTTAATTGAAAAAATAAAAACAAGACATAGGTGGAACTACAGCAGCCATCCTGCAACCTGAAGGCAACAAGCAAGAGAAGGAAAAGCCACTTTTCTGAGGATGGCAAAACAAACCTATGCAAAAATCCCAGGTCTGAGTGACACAGCTGAGCAACTTCATCAATTCTACTACTTACTGTCAATAACAAATGTCCTTTAGTTATTAATACCAAAGTAGACTATTTCACATTAAGTAATGTTATTTATTTGAATTTGGGGATTTTTGTAAATTTAACTATTTAAATGGTGAAGCTACTGAGTTTTTTAATTATAAAAGTAACATAGAATGTATTGTATATCTATAAAGAATATATCCCTATTTATACTTGTACATATTTAAGTAACATTAAATATACTCTAGGTTCAGTATTTGGGTGTTTGAAATATTTTTCCATTAAAAGGGGTTGATACAAATTAAAAGCTGTCACAGCAGCAGAGTTTGGCCTAGGGGTTAACACACTCACGTCCCATACTGGAGTCCCTGATTTTGATACTGGGCTCCCAGCTCCTGAGTCCAATGTCTCACTAAAGCAGACCCTGGGAGGCAATGATGATGGCTCAAGTGATTCAGTTCCTGACCCCCACGTGGGAGACTTGGATTGAATTCCTGGTTCCCTGCTTCAGCCCCCAACCTGCTGTGGGCACTTGGGGCATGGAAACTCTCTCAAAAAATGAATAGCAATTTTAAAAAAGGTAACGTATTTATTCAAGGAAGATTCAACATCATACATTTATTCTAAATTAATTTTCACAGTCAATGTAACCCCAATAAAAATTTCTATCACAATTTCTTTCTGGCACTAGTCTAGTTGATTAGAAACCTTCGTAAAAATATACAAACGGGCTGGTGTTGTAGCATTATGGGTTAAGCCACTGCCTGCAATACCAGCATCCTATATGGGTGCCAGTTGAAGTCCTGGCTGCTCCACTTCCAATCTAGCTCCCTGCTAATGTGACTGGGAAAGCAGTGGAAGATGGCCCAAGTCCTTGGGCCCCTGCCACCCACATGGGAAACACAGATGAAGCTCTTGGCTCCTGGCTTTGGCCTGGTCCAGTCCTGCCATTGCAGCTATTTGGGAAGTAAATCAGCAAATGAATATCTCTATCTCACACTCTAACTTTGCCTATTAAATAAATAAAATAAATCTTAAATACACACATACACACACACACACACAAAGGAAGGAATCAGGAAAAATGCTAAAAAAAAAAAAAAAAAGGAGAGCAGGGGAAACTAGGAAGTTACCAAGCCACCTATGAAAACATGATAATAAAGACTATCTTGGGGCCAGTGTTGTGGCGCAGCGAGTTAAAGTCCCGACCAGCAGCTCTGACATTCCATATGGCCACCGGTTCGAGTCCTGGCTACTCCACATCCCATCCGGCTCCCTGCTAATGTGCCTGGGAAAGCAGTGGAGGATGGCACCCATGTGGAAGACCTGGAAGAAGCTCCTGGCTTCTGATTGGCTCAGCTCCAGTCATTGCAGCCATTTGAGGAGGACCTCTCCCTGTCTCTACTTCTCCCTATAACTCTTTCAAATAAATAAATCTTTCAAAAAAAAGACTATCTTATGAAAAACGCAGGAGGAGCACATAAATAAATACTATGATGAAAAAGGAAATTCCAGAAACAGGCCCAAATCTCTGGGGAAATTTGGCAAATGATAAAGATGCCAACTTAATCAGTAAGGAAAAGGACATAAGTGAAACTCACAATAGGCAAAGGACTGTTTAACAAGTGGTGTTACAACAACCAGATAGTCTACTGGATTTGTTACTCACTTGCACATCAAGATAAGCTTGAGATGAATGTAAAAAAAGGAAACCATACAAATATGCAGGGCAAACCGTATGGATTCCTTATTGAGAAATAGTACATTCTAAATAAATATGTTTCAATAATTAAGCTTAAAAAACAAAACATCACATGGCAAAAAGTATTAATAAGTATTTGGTAACTGGGAAAATTATTTTTTAACATATTTAAGGAGAAATATCCCTAATAAACAAGGAATTTCAGAGTCGCTTGGAAAACAGTTTGAAAGTTTCTTAAAAAGTAATTACAACTTACATATGACCCAGCAATTCCATTCTTAGCTCTTTAAGTCAAACACAAGCATACTTTTACACAAATACCTGCAAGTGAATGCTCACAGTAGCATTTCTCATAACAGCAAAAAAAAAAACCAGGAACAATCCAAGACTCCACCAACTAAGTGGATGGGTAAATAAAATATGGTACATCCATACAATGGAACATATTCAGCCATAAAAAGGGGTGAAGTTCTAACACATACCACAACAGAGATGAACCTTGAAAACTACAGTGAGTGAAAAATGCAGTTGCAAATGATCTCACATTGTATCACTTTATACGAAAGGTCCGGAATAGGCAAATTCAGAGACAGAAAGTAGAATAGTGTTGCCAAGGGCTGGAGGAGAATGACTGCTTAGAGTATGGAGTTTCTTTACAGTACCATAAAAGTATTTTAGATATGGTGATGACTGTACAAACTGAAGAACATACTAAAAGCCATCAAATTGTACATTTTGAAAGAATGATTTCTATGATATGTGAATTATACCTTAATGTTTTCAAATACAGAAAAATAACAAAAACAAACACTGGGATTTGGTTATTTAAATAACTCAATCTGTGAGTCTGAATGCATCAGTTTACCTTGCCCTTTATTTCTCCATCTGTCTAAATACCACATTAAAGCCTTCCTAAGAGGCTTGATCTCTATAATAAATTTAAGAAGTTGGATAAAAGACTATCCAATCATACATGAATAACCCTACAGCTTGAGGGGGGAAAGGCTGACAATATATAGGAAACTGAAAACAGAGCTTCATAAAATAAACAATTCTCAATATATGATAATTTGCCATCCTTTAACAGTCTGGGTGTCAAGAATCTTAAGTGCTTTTCACATAATATTTCACTCTCCTAGCACCTTAAGGTAATCAAAAACATCTTCATTTAGAGAAAAGAAAACAGACTATGAGAGTTAAATGACTTGACCAACATAAATTAACTCAAGCTGGGCTTCAAACCCTGATCTATACACTTCAAACATTAAACCAAGGTATAACAAGAAGGAGAACAATGAACAAAAATCTGAAGTTCTGGGTTGAATGCTTTTTTCTGCCACTTATTGATTTTGTAATCTTGGCAGTTCAATGAACATTTGAGAGGGTTTTTTTCCCCATTTATTAAAAGAAAATGTTAACTGTTGCCCTAATGTACTTCCTAGAATAGAAACAGGCACTGTCATATACATGTCAGTTAAAGTACTATAAGAGGTAACTACAGATAAGCAAAACTGTTGAAAAACCAAAATTAGTTGAATAATGAATGGTTTTAATATTCTACAGTCTCTCTAACGGTAATGGCATTTACTAAAACAGTGATTTTCCTAAGATATGCATACTCCTCTCAAGCACATTACAGATACAAAGCAAGCAGGGATCCCAAATTCACTTTAATCAGAGTAAATCCAAAAACTTTTACAAAAGTTCAAAACTACCATATTTTTGGCATCATCTACTGGCATTTACTAAGGAAAAAGGATATCAGGATTTTAGGCCTTATCTGAGAGAAATGTTGGTGTACAAAAAAAGGAATGGATTCTAGAGACTAAACCTAGATGGAAATCTGGTTCTGCCACATACTAATCAGGCACTGAATTTCCTTACCTATAAATGTGAGGAAGTATCTACCTTGTAGGGTTGTGGGCTGATTAAATAAAAGAACAAAAATAAAACGACAAATGCTTGGCACATGGTCCTTTAAAAAAAAAAAAAAAGTAATCGCTTTTATTACATTACCTAGCAATTCTTTAGAATTACTAAATCCAATCTGAAAAACTGAAATATGGAAACACAAGAAAAATCATAAACTCTGAACATGCAAACACCCTAAATAAGGTTTAGTGAAATTAAAGAGATCATGAAAATAGTCGAAACACGAAGTCACATAAGAGAATGACAAGGGAACAGGAAGGACTTTAGAGTGAGATGGATGAGGAATGAAAAAAGGGGGATAAGAAAAAAGCTAACGTATACAAGGAGAAATAAAGAAAAATGCTTTTAAAAAGGTGGCAGTTAGGCTTCATAAATAAGACTGATGAAGGAAAAAAAGACTGAATCCTACAGGATTCAAAGGAATAAAATACACAACTCAGACTCAGTATTCTCAGGCTGACAACTATGAGTTCAAAGCACACAAGTCTCAGTCAAGGGACCCAAGACCAAGAACTTAGCTGTCCTGCCACTAAGCTTCTAAGGCTTAGCAACACCATGATCTGAATTTCAGTTTCCTCATTTATTATGAGAAAATATTTCCCCTGATTCTCAGCTCACCTTAAAAGAAATACAGAATTTGCTGAGTCTCAACTGTACAATAAAATGGTGAAGTTAATCATTTCTAAGCGCTTTCAGCTTTATGACTCCAGGGTAAAAGAATCTATGCGTATATTATCATCAACATATTTACATGAGGGCCACATATGTACCAATAAAGAAGTCGGGGGGGGGGGGGGGGGACAGGAAAATAAGCTACTTGAGGACCATATAAGTTACCAGCATATGCTCTTCTCTTCACCATGCTATGATAAAGAAGCACTTCTCAAAAGAGCTTTCTTTACCAAGAAAAGCAATTAACCTACATCAAGAAGACTAAAGGATCTATTTTAAAACCATAGATTCTTAACAACCATACAATCTCCTAATTAATAGACTGCCCCTTTACCTTCCCTTGGTATTCTAACCCCCAACCCTAAGCCAGTTCTTCATCTTCAGAAAACTTGTTTTGACAGAGAAGCTAAGCTCTAATTAAACATACCTGCAACATGTATAGTTAATAAAAAGCTAGTATTTTTATCTATTTGTACAGAAAAATGCTGGTGTGACAAAAGAGCAAATTTTAGTTTAAGAAAGTCAGCAACTAGGATACATATCAATAATAAGGATTATGTTAACTTTATAATCCAGCTTAATTCTCCCAAATAATGTTGAGTCAGTTTCCAGATTATTTTCGCCCATACTATAGTCAAATCTTTCTGTCTTTCAGAGCCCAAAGAATCTTCATCTTACTTTAGATGTAGCCTTCTACTTCTCTCTATTGTGTGCCCATCTACTTACCTTCTCCTGTTAAAGTTTTCTCATTTTGCAACCCTCAAGGAAGTCTCATTCTCATAGGCAAATCTCCAATTCTTAGTTTACTCTCTGGTTTTTCCAACCATTCTCACACCCTCTACCCCACTTTTTATATGATTCTCCTTTCTCTTCATTCTTAGGACCTACTTTCACACCACTGTATCTCCTATCCTCATCTCCCTTTTGATCTGTTTTTTCATACATTACTTCTTAGGAACCTGAAGTTTCACTTTGCTAGTCTCTTTCAAGAGTCTCTACTAACTCATCTCTAGCATCCCAAACACCATCACATCCACAATGACCTACGTATTTGCTGCTTTCTACCAGCAAATCTTCCTCTTTTCTCTTTACAACCAGCAGTCCCTGAATCCTCTCTGATAGAACAAATACCCCTCAAAACCAAATGCCAATTCCATTCTGCTCTCCAGAAACTACCTTTCCTAGGTCCAGCTCATTCTTTTCCTATGCCCAAGAATCCCCTAACCTGGCACAACCCATTCAATGACCTAAAATTCCAAGTTTCCCTCCTCAACACAATTCTCCCTTTGCAGGAAATTGTTTTCCCTAAAACATTTCACATGGTACTCCCCATGTTCCACTAATTCTGGGTCTCACACCCTGGTGTGTCTTTTCTCAGATCTTCTCTTCAAGCTTCCAGGCCTCACCTCTGCAGCACTCACCGAACCATTTCAATTTCTGCAGGCTGCACTCACTCTAAACGCCAACCCTGACTCCTCAGCGCTGTTTCTTATTACCCTTAACAGGCTTCCTGGCTGTGTTCGCCACCTCTCCTCAGGCCTATCCTCCAGCTTCCTCAGCTCTCCCTTCAGAGACCTAATCAGTCACCCCCTCACTCCCTGAACTCTCTAGAACCTTCTGCGCTTTCCTTCGCCAACCCTGCCTCACGTGTTTTCTTCTCCCCCACTTTTCCAGTATATAGTTCTACTAATCGTCCCACTCCTGCCGAACCTTTCCTCAGTTGTTCCCCCCCTCCCCGAGTCCCCTCAACTTTTCTCAGTCCTCCCTGGTAGATGGCCCCCCACCTCTGTTCCCATTCTACTCCCTCTCCGCCATGCTCCCCCATCCCTGAAATCCGCCTCTCAGCAGCCCCGATCTTTGCCTCATTCCCTTTTCCTTCAACGAGATTTTTTGTCGCCCTCCCATTTCCACTGACAGGCGCCTCCCCTAGTTCCCAAATCTGCCTTGCACTCCGCTTAATCGCCTCCAGGCCGCCGCCAACATTGTCTGCCATCCTTGGCCTCTCACAGACTCATTCTCTAAAGACTGGGGCCTGGCCTCCCGCGAGAAGGGGGACGGGTCACGTACCCCATCCGCATCTTGGCTCCGCTCTGACTGCCCCCGCTGCCGGGAAGCGGAGGGCGAGAGGGCAGGCGGCCGAGGTGCATGCTCTTCTCGAGGGCCGACATCAAGGGAAGGCCGCACGCAAACAGTAGTCGAAGCTTCTTCCCACGTTAAGTGCGGCCCAGCCGGTCACAGCTCGCTCCCCCAACGACGTCCCGTCGCCTTTGGACAGCACCCAGCTACCGGCAGCACCGCCTACCGCCCACCGGCTCCGCAGGCTCCACCCCCTCGCTTCGGCGCCTCACCGGAAGTGCGCAACAGCCCTCCCACAAAGGCAGCTGGGTAACGGAGTCTGGGTTGGCCCCCCGCGGAGAGCTCGCGGGTCCTCTGCCGGAAAAAGGAGCGGTTCCAAAGGCAATGCACGCTGGGCAATGCAGTCCTCAACGAGCGTGTCCCTTTGCGCTTGCGCAGACGGAGGTGCCCCTGTCCGATCCCGCAGAGGTAGCGTAGCAAAGCATCCTGGGTATTGTAGTCTATTGGCGGGAAGGCGTCCTGCCGCCTTCCCTTCTCCAGGCTTTCTGGAGGCTGTTAGGGGAAGAGCCGCTTCTTCCTGCCTCCCAGGCTGCCCAGCGCTGCCGGTTGCTGGGGAACGCAGGCGCCGTGGAAGGTATGGCGGGAGGACACGGCTTGGGCGCTGGGAGCGGAGCTGGATTGGTGAAGAACTCGGGCTCGTCATGAAACAACGGAAGGGCCTGGGGCCTGGGGGCGGTCGTGGGCGCAAGAAGAGAGGTAACCCGAACTATCGATACTTGCGGAGCGCGCAGTGGGGCGGGCGTAACGGGGGCAGAGGGTAAGGAAGTCACGGGAAAGCCCGTACACCTGCCGGTTTAAAATAAAGAGGGAGGCCGGCGCCGCGGCTCACTAGGCTAATCCTCCGCCTTGCGGCGCCGGCACACCGGGTTCTAGTCCCGGTCAGGGCACCGATCCTGTCCCGGTTGCCCCTCTTCCAGGCCAGCTCTCTGCTGTGGCCAGGGAGTGCAGTGGAGGATGGCCCAAGTGCTTGGGTCCTGCACCCCATGGGAGACCAGGAGACCCACCTGGCTCCTGCCATCGGATCGGCGCGGTGCGCCGGCCGCAGCGCGCCAACCGCGGCGGCCATTGGAGGGTGAACCAACGGCAAAAAGGAAGACCTTTCTCTCTGTCTCTCTCACTGTCCACTCTGCCTGTCAAAAAATAAAAAAATAAATAAATAAATAAATAAAAATAAAGAGGGAAAATAAGGAAGCCGAAGGTTGCAAGAGCGAGCCCGCCAAGGAATGGAAAGGAAAGCAGCTGGGCGGAGAGGGAGAGGAGGAAGAAGTGAGACAGAGTGAGGCTTAAATCGGGGCTGGTAGGACGACTCCAAAGAACAAACATTCCGCCAGGACTGATGGTAACAAAGGTGAATGTGTGTGTACCTTCGGGAGTGCTCAGAGGGCTTGAAGAGCAGAAGTTGGAGCGGAGAGTGTGTTGATGACCCTAATAGGCAGTGATCACCTTTTTTTATTTTTATTTTTTTAAAGATTTATTTATTTGAAAGGGTTACACAGAGGAGGAGAGGCAGAGAGAGAGGTCTTCTATCCACTGGTTCACTCCCCAATTGGCCACGACGGCCGGAGCTGTGCTAATCCTAAGCCAGGAGCCAGGGGCTTCTTCCAGGTCTCCCATGTGGATGTAGGGGCCTAGGGACTTGGGCCATCTTCTACTGCTTTCCCAGGCCATAGCAGAGAGCTGGATCGGAAGTGGAGCAGCCGGGACTCGAACCGACGCTCATATTGGATGCCAGCATTGCAGGCGGCAGCTTTACCCGTTTTGCCACAGCGCCGGGCCCGTGATCACCTTTGATACTTTACTGAATCCCCAAGGACTAGCACAAAGCAGGACTCAGTAAATGTTAATTGAATGGAGTAGGAGTTGGGAAAGAGGTGTGGCGCGTTGGAGGGGCAGAGTGAGGAGAAGCAAGGTGTGGTAGGACTAGAGTGAGAGTGAGGGCTCGAGAATCTCCTGCAGGACCTAAAGAATGAGCTCCTCAGGTTAGTAGTGCAAGGAAAAACAAGCTTGCCAAAAGAGTAGGGAGTGCTAACTGCAGTGAGGACGTTCATGGCCAGGAGCCCTGAGCAGATCAGGAAATCGGATCTGTGCAAGAAAAGCAAGAAGGACATTGGGTGCCCGCCTTTTTACCTTATAGGCACTTTAAGAAGGAGAGAAGGGGCTGGCGCTGTGGCACAGTGGGTTAAAGCCCTGGCCTGAAGCACCGGCATCCCATATGGGCGCCGGTTTGAGACCCGGCTGCTCCACTTCCGATCCAGCTCTCTGCTATGGCCTGAGAGAGCAGTGGAAGATGACCCAAGTCCTTGGGCCTCTGTACCCGCGTGGGAGACCGGAAAGTGGCTCCTGGCTTCCGATCAGCGCAGCTCCAGCCAATTTGGCCAATTGGGAAGTGAACCAGCAGATGGAAGACCTCTCTCTCTCTCTCTCTCTGTCTCTACCTCTCTCTCTGAAACTCTGTCTTTCAAATAAATAAAATAAATCTTTAAAAAAAAAAAAAAAAGGAGAGAAGTGTTAGAAACACTCGAACATTAGGCCCTTGGGTTGAGGACGGAAGCTACAGTCTGGGAATGAATCCTGTCCAAGTAGGAATGGTGGGGGGATTCAAGACTGGAGCATGGTGGTGTTCAGTGATGGTGCCCTTGATCAAGGGGAGGCAAGTCAAAGCAGAGGTATGATAGTAGAGGAGAGAATTCCTCCTTGCACTGCCGTGTGCATATGCATTAATGCTCTTGTGCATGCCTATGTATAGTCTTTATAATGAAACAAACTATAAAGCTTGTGGTGATGGGAGGGGTGGAATTTGGAATCCTGGTTAAGACCCTGCTTGGGTCAGAGTACCTGATTTGGAGTGCCTGGTTCATGCCCTAGAGCCTCTGCTTCTGATCCAGCTTCCTGCTGATGGGCACCCTGGGAGGCAGCAGAATGATAGCTCAAGTGTCTGGTGCCTGCCACCCTTGTGGTGACTGCACTGGAGTTCTGGGCTCCTGGATCAGACCTAGCCCAGCCCTGGCTGTTACAGCATTTAAGGAATGAATCAGTGGATGGATGATCTTAGTGTGTCGGTCTGTCTGTCATCTCTCTGCCTTTCAAATAAAAAACGAAAATGAATAAAAAGTCTTTTTTTTTTTTTTAATGGAGAGATTATGCTGGGTTTTCACTCCTGTAGAGGGCAAAGAAGATGTTTACTTTAGAAATGTAAAGGTGTGGCATTGTGGCACAGTGGATTAAGCTTCTTTCAATTCAGCTGCCTGCTATTGTGCCTGGTATAGCAGGCAGCTGCTTGGGCCCCTGCCACCCAAGCGGAAGCTCTAATTGGAGTTCTTCGCTTTGACTTGGCCCAGTCCCAACTGTTGTGGTCCTTTGGGAGCAAACCAGCAGATGGGAGATCTCTTTGTCTGTCACTCTTTCAAATTAAAAAAAAAAAAATCTTGAAGCTTAGAAGTCTAAAGAATTAGTTATATAGATACCAGATCTGTTAAATGCTAGTATTTTTTCTTCTTTAACAATAACAACTCCCCCTCCCCAAAGGAAAAATCAGAAGAATAGAAAGGTGCACACTGTGTAGGCATGGTTTCTCACGTCTCTTGTATGTCTAGATAGGAAGGGCCTATGAATGAATGACACTCAGAGTCCTTAAAGCAGAGTTTTAGAGAAAGCCTTAATTGCCTCATTTGCATTTTGATTTATCATCTTTCTGGAATCCGATAAAACTAAAGCTAATATTTTGAACCCAGCACTATGCTAAAAAGTAATGGTAGGGCCGGCGCCGCGGCTCACTAGGCTAATCTTCCACTTGCGGCGCCGGCACTCCAGATTATAGACCCACTTGGGGCGCTGGTTCTGTCCTGGTTGCTCCTCTTCCAGTTCTCTCTGCTGTGGCCCAGGAAGGCAGTGGAGGATGGCCCAAGTCCTTGGGCCCTGCGCCCGCATGGGAGACCAGGAGGAAGCACCTGGCTCCTGGCTTCAGATCGGCGCAGCACGCCGGCCGAAACAACCATTTGTGGGGTGAACCAACGGAAGGAAGACCTTTCTCTCTGTCTCTCTCTCTCTCTCACTGTCTAACTCTGCCTGTCAAAAAAAAAAAAAAAAAAGTAATGGTAGAACCTGAAAATGCAAATCTTACGTCTTTGTTGACTACATGAGCTTGGCAGGAAAGAAAAGGCACAGGCAATTTAAGATAGTGTTCACTGAAATGCCGAGTTGTGTGTCTAGGCTAAATCATTTGGGAGTTGAGTGAAGGGCGTTGTTGCTATTTTATGTTTAGTGATGGTTTTCAAATAAGATTTAAAGATATCATGTCTTTAAAACTGCGCATCGTAGTAATTGAAACAACAGTACTTAGAAAAATTTCTACTAACATTTTAAAAACCTATCTATATATTTTTCAAATAGTATGTTTCAATTAAATAGGAGTTTGTATTAGCATATCTTAGTACTTGTCTATTTAGAGAAACCTTAATTTTTTTTAAACATTCATTTATTTTGAAGGAGAAAGGGAGAAACAGAAAGATCTTCTATCTGCTGGTTCACTCCCCACATGGGCACAATGGCCAGCACTCTGCCAGGTGGAAGCCAGAAGCTTCATCCAGGTCTCCCACACGGGTGGAAGGGACCCAAATACTTAGGCTATCCTTAATTGCTTTTCCCAAGCCATGAGCAGGGAGCTGGATCCATAGAGGAGCAGCCAGGACATGAACCGGTGACCATACAGAATAATCTGAATTAAACCCTAAATACTAATTATACTAGCTATCAGAATGGCCAGGTGGGTTATTCTGTGCCAGGAGTGAGAAATCTTTTTTCTTCCAGGAGCCATTTTGAAATGTATAAGATTCATGGGCCATACAAAATTATCAACTTAAAACTGGGCTACTGTTTATTGAATTTCAAGTCCTGTCTACAGTTTGCCTTGGCAGGGTCAGACCCAGTGATTTCAAAGGCCTTGTGGACATTCCCCACTCCTGTCTATGGTCTGGTTTGCTCCTTCCTTCTTATGAATTAGAACAGGTAAGATAACAACAACAAAAAAATATTTATTTTATTTGAAAGGCAGAGTTACGGGAGAGAGGGAGAGAGAGAGAGAGAGAGAGAGAGAGAGAGAGAGAGAGGTCTTCCATCTACTAGTTCACTTCCAAAATGGCTGCAGTGCTAGAGCTGAGCCAATCCAATGCTAGGAGCCAGGAGCTCCTTCCAGGTCTCCTACGTGAGTGCAGGTGCCCAAGCGAGTGCAGGTGCCCAAGCGCTTGAACCATCTTCTGCTGCTTTCCCAGGTGCATTAGCAGGGAGTTGGATCAGAAGCGGACCATCTGGGACTTGTCTGAACCATTGCCTATATGGGATGCCAGCACTGCAGGTGGTGGCGTTACCCACTACACCACAGTGCCGGCTTCAAAGACAAACCTTTCTGAGGAGAGACCGAAGTGTTCATTTATTTTTATTTAAAAGACCTATTTTACTTTGTGTATTCTAAATTTTGACTCTGTTTTTGGATTCCTCTACAGGTTTGAGTGACATTTCTCCGTCAACAAGCCTCCCTCCTCTGGTTGAAGGCCAGCTACGCTGCTTTCTAAAACTTACTATTAATAAAGTTGTCTGGAAGATTGCAAAGCCTCCCACTTGTGTGCTTGTCCGAGTGAGATGGTGGGGAGAAACATCCGATGGAACCCTCTTTTGTCCCAAGGATGCGTTGCAGACTGAACCAAGCACCGTGAGAACAACCACACGTTACGCTATTCGCTGTGGTCCAAAGCAGTTTACCTCTTACCTAACAGGTAACTTTTTATTTTATCGTTTCACCTGCAGACTTAATACGAAGCACGTGGTTATGTTGTCGGCAGTTGATATTATGTGTACCTTGTATCTGTGGGCATTGTTAATGTTTTTAAAATTCGTTTATTTACTTGACAGTAATAGAATGAGAGAGAGAAAGAGTGCTATATCTTCCATGCTCTGATTTAAGCTAAAGCCAGTAGCCCAGAAATCCATCCAGGTCTTCCACATGGGTGCCAGGGGCCCAAATGCTTAGGCCATCTTCTACTACCTTCCCAGGCACATTAGAAGGGAACTAACGAGGCCGGCGCCGTGGCTCAACAGGCTAATCCTCCGCCTAGCAGCGCCGGCACACCGGGTTCTAGTCCCAGTCGGGGCGCCGGATTCTGTCCCGGTTGCCCCTCTTCCAGGCCAGCTCTCTGCTGTGGCCCGGGAAGGCAGTGGAAGATAGCCCAAGTGCTTGGGCCCTGCACCCGCATGGGAGACCAGGAGAAGCACCTGGCTCCTGCCTTCGGATCAGCGTGGTGCGCCAGCCGCAGTGGCCATTGGAGGGTGAACCAACGGCAAAGGAAGACCTTTCTCTCTGTCTCTCTCTCTCACTATCCACTCTGCCTCCTGTCAAAAATAAAAGAAAAAAAAATTTAAAAAAAAAAAAAAAAAAGAAGGGAACTAACGAATCAGGAGCAGAGCATCCGGGACTTGAGCTGGTGCTCCAGTAGGGGATGCCTTTGTTGCAAGCAGTGGCTTAAGCTGCTGTGTAGTGCCAGCCATGGGCATTGTTAATTATTGAGAAGTCAAAGAAGTGTTATAATAACCTTCACTTACTGAGCGTACACTGTGTGCTAGCAGTTGATATTCTTCTTCATATGCTTACAATTTTTTTTTTTTTTGTATTTTAGAGACAACAAAACTTAGATTCAAAGAGATAAAATGAATACTCTCTAAGGTCACATGGTTGATAGATAAATGGCAGAAGCAGGGTTTGCACTCCCATTCTGTGATACCAGAACTCATGGCCTTTTCACTGTGGCACTCTTTAGGCAATAACTGATAGTCTCTGCTCTAAGGCTTAATTATGCTTGAGGAAAGAGAATATAGATGGAATACTTACAAATAGTACAGGATAATATATGTTGAATGCCAAGTGCGTGCTTTAGTGAGTTAGGAATACAGATGTTCAGAAAATGAAATGATATCTCTCTAGGGATACAGAAGGCAAAACGTCTTCATTTCCGTGCAAGGGAAGTATTCTAAATGCTCTGTGTTCTCGCTCCATTAGAGTCAGGCTTCCTCAGAAACACATTTTGGATAGTGGAGCTATATATCAGATCAATCCAGTTCAATTAAAGAAAAATGGAGGATCATGCAAATATTGTTAGGCCAAGAATCTTGGTTAATTAAAGATTTACCTATTCTTAAGTAATTTACATTCCATTAAGGAAAGAATTTTGAAACATCAAAAATGTAAAGAACTCATGCTATAATTTATTCAAAACATATATATCGAACACTTAGCATGTGCAGGGGTGGGGAACATTTTTTATACCAAGGGCCATTTGGATATTTATTACATTATTCAGGAGACATACATAATTATCTTAAAAATTAGCCTGCTATGGATTTATTGAATTTCGAGTCTTTCTGGTTGCCTTGGCAGGGCCAGACCAAATGGTTTTGCAGACCTTATAGGGCCCATGAGCCAGATGGTCTCCACCCCTGTGATTGACATTAGATGCTATGAAGATTACAGGAATGAATCAGCAAAAAATTATTCAGAATGGTTTTAACTTTTTACTTCACAAAGAAGTTTAGTTATAATAGGTAGAAAACAATATTGCTATCAAAGGAAACTCTGAGATATTCTAGGCACTGTAAACCTAACGTTTAGCAAAGGAGGATTACAAAATCAGGAAGGGAGAAGATACCTACTAATAGCATGATCAACAGGTCAGACATTTATTTGAGCATCCTGTGATATAATGAATCATTGTAATTGGCATTTGAAATAGTTGCAAACTGAGATTTGGGGGAAGTCTCTTAGCTCTGACCCTGTTCCTTTATCTATAAAAAGAGGTCAGTTAACTGCCATTTCACCTTCTAGACATTTTCACAAAGAATTAGCCTGATTGAATGAGTGGATCACAGGCTTTGGGTAACCATAGGATTGATACAATATGACCTATTTGAACCTGCTTCATTCCAAAAGGAGACAGAAACATCAGTCTCATAGAGTTCTTAAGAGAATTAAAGAGACGTGAATGAACTTGATTGTTAGTAAATAGCCAACAAATATTGGTCTGCTTTCCTTATTCTTAATATGTACATCATTTTATAATTTACAAAGCACTGTATCTATTAGCTCATGGTTTTTAGATAATCCTCTGGAGTAGTTAAGACAAAGACTGTGATATGTTAAAGTAATTTGCCTGAAGACATATGTAACAGCTATTCGGCAGCCACCACGTGGGAGGAAGCTGTGCTACCTCTTCTGTGTTCTGTGTCCCATTTCCTCACACAGCAGGGATAAGGGCTTTATGATTGCCTCTTTTGCAGACAGTTGTGGCTTACTCAGAAATAGCTCTGAATATTGGAGCCAAGACACAACCATGATCTTCTAATTATAAGTCCTTTGTGCATTTCATTACAGTGTTGAACAAATGGTAGAAATGAGCCATTTTCTCAACTTCTGTAAGAATACATTCAGAAATTATACTACCTTGAAATGATCTTAGATTTCATATTACCTACATTATATCTCTCCTACTAGGAATTATGACCTTGCAGGTATTATGTCTAAGTAACTAATTGAAGAATATTATTAAGGAGTTTGTTTCTATTCCTCTTTTTTTTCCTTTTTAAGGATTTATTTATTTATTTGAAAGAATTACACAGAGAGAGGAGGAGAGGAAGAGAGGGAGAGGGAAAAGGAGTGGGAGTGGGAGGTCCTCCATCTGCTGGTTCACTCCCTGGATGGCCACAACGGCCGGAGCTGCGCTGATCCAAAGCCAGGAACCTCCTCCTGGTCTCCCATGTGGGTGCAGGGGCCCAAGGACTTGGGCCATCCTCCACTGCTTTCCCAGGCTGTATCAGATAGCTGGATCAGAAGAGGCGCAGCCGGGACTCGCACCGGTGCCCATTTGGGATACCAGCACTGCAGGTGGCAGCCTTACCCGCTGTGCCACAGCACTGGCCCCTATTCCTCTTATTTCTAAGTGCTCTCAATAGCTTAGTGCTCCAGATACAACTCAGAAGTAAGCAGTTCGAAACTCCCAGGAGGGAGTCTTACCCCTCCAGCTATGCAAGAACAGCCTTTTGTCTAATTGAAAACTAGAAATGGTGAGAATGAAAGAACTGAGATGTGTTGCTTTTATATTTCAAAACCAAAGCCTGTTTTAAGAGCCTGTAAAGCCATCACTTGCAGTGCCAGCATCCCATATGGGTGCCGGTTCAAGTCCCAGGCTGCCCCACTTCTGATCCAGCTCTCTTCTATGGCCTGGGAAAGCAGTAGAAGACGGCCCAAGTGCTTGAACCCGTGTATCCACATGGGAGACCCAGAAGAAGCTCCTGGTTCCTGGCTTCAGATCGCACTGCTCCGGCTGTTGAGGCCAAATGGAGAGTGAACCAGCAGATGGAAGACCTCTCTCTCTCTCTGCCTCTCCTTTCTCTGTGTAACTCTGACTTTCAAATAAATAAATAAATTTTTTTTTAAAAAAGCATTATCCTTCAAATATCTTGGCATGCTAAGTATTTTTATCCACTGTAAATTTATTTTTCTCAGTGCAAGATATTAGTCATTCTTTAAATTTTTATTGTTCTTTTGTCTTTGGATTTGTACTCTCTCATCCTCAGTGATATGGTAAGTACCTGGTGTATTTGCAATTAAAATAATTGTTAAAGTAAAAAAGTTTATCCATGTATACCCACTGCCTACTTCCAAAGAAATGAAGGTAATGAAGACTATCTGAATGTATTGTAATTGTTTCTAATTAGATATGGCTGTGTTGGTGCTGGAAGTAATCACCAGACTTGATCATCTTCCAGTTGGTAGAGTTGAAATCAGTGGACTAGCTCAGCTTTCTCCAACCCATCAAATCAATGGATTTTTTACCATTGTTTCACCAACATCTAAAAAACTTGGAGAGCTCCAGGTAAAAATGCTTTAATTTTTTGCTACACAGAATAAAATTTTTTGGACAGAAATAGTTGAGTCTGTTTGTAGAATTATAATGTTCATGACTTCCATGTATCATGCTGAATCCCATCTTCTACCTTTGCCCGCGTTTTACCCATTGACTAACAGCCTACCTTTGTTTCCCTCTTGTCCAAATCCATGTAGTGATTTATTGCCATCTCAAGTTCCAGGAGTCCTTCACACTTCCTACTATACTCATTCTCTGTGTTCTGTTCATAAAAGTATTAATCACATATTCATTGTCCAGTTATAATCCTACATACAAGAGTAATTCAAAAGGTTTGTGGGAAATGGAATTAAAAGAGCAGTTTATGTTGATGCGAAAAAGTTTGGAAATTCATTCATATAAAAGGTCTTCAAAAAGTTCATGGAGGGGCCAGTGTTTTGTTGTAGCAGGTACAGCTGCCACCTGCAACACTGGCATCCCATATGGGCGCTGGCCCATGTCTCAGCTGCTCCACTCTGATCCAGCTTCTCGATCATGGCCTGGGAAAGCAGCAGAAGTTGTCCCAAATGCTTGGGCCTCTGCATCCATGTTGGAGACCCACATGAAGCTCTTGGCTTCAGCCTGACCCAGCCCTAGCCATTACAGCCATTTGGGCAGTAAACTAGGGAATGGAAGGTCCTCTGTGTGTGTATGTGTGTGTCTCTCTCTAACTCTTTAGATAAATCTTTTTTCGAAATGAAGTTTATGGAAAAATGTACATTGTGAAAAAATATTTATGGGATTCTAAGTTTTTTTATACCAAAATAAACATTTTAATTCCATTTTTCCACTAACTTTTAGAAGCACCCTCATAGTCTCCACAATTGAGTATTAATAGTAGGCTTTTTCTAGTTTCTAGATTCCCTGAGAGGTAAGACTGTTTTCTACTTTCCTTGTTTCCCCCCCAACTTCCAATACAGTGCCAAGCTGTAATTGACTCGTTTAAGCAATGTCTTTGATGTATTTATTCACTGATTCAACTTACATTTTTTTTGTATCCTGCTGTATATGCCACTAACCAATCATCACACAGCAGTGAGAGGTGGTCTTTACAGAATACATGTGCTGTAGATATGCCCAGGATGCTGGGAAAGAACACAGACGACGGATCCCTTTCGCTTTGGATTCTTTTTGAAAGAGCTCTCTAGAGAACTCTGAATGTTCAGATCTATTAGAAATTTCAGGGGGCTTATGCCTTGTCAAGTGTCTTCTAAAATTCACGTAGAAAATCAAAAGCATAAATTAGAGACAGCCCAATAAGGAGAAAAAAATGCAGCATTATAAAATGTAAGAACATACTGCAAAAGCCACATTAATAACTTCATGATGTCGTGAATTTATTCTTTTCTGGTGATGGCATAAATTTGTATCAGGACTTAAAAACAGTAGTAATTTCCTAACTGCCACTTCTTATTGCTAGTGAACTTACAGAAGAAATGTTATGATATCTGGCATTTGCTTCATAACAATCCAATAGCAGGGCAGGGTTTGGGGAAGGAATAGATGAAGCCTGGTTAGCCAGATGCTGATATTTGTCAAAGCTAGACAATAGGTACCTGGGTTCATTACATCTTTTTTCTAACTTTGTATATGTTTTAAATTTTCCACAGTAAAAAAATTAAGTGTTGATATTAATGTTTAAAAGGGCCATTGAATACAATTGGTGACACTGACTTAGAGCAGAGTATATATCATTGTGACAGTTGAGAACATTAAAAGCAAAGATGAGCTCCTATCATTTTCCAAGGAAGAGAAGAAACAGTCACACAGAAAATGTTAAGTAGTATGGCTTTAAACTTCTCAGCAGCAGCATTAGGAACCAGAAGACAGCTCAGTAATGCCTTCAGAACGTTGGATGAAAATGGCGTAGAACTCTATCCAGTGAAGTATCTTATCTAGTGTAGGGCAGAATACAGAAGTTTTCACGTGCACAAAGTCTCGAAAATTTATACCTCTCTCACACCTTTCCTGACAAAGCAGCTGAAGGACTTCTACCAAGATGAGGGCATAAACTAGAAAAGACAGGGTGGGATGTTAGAAATAACCCAACACAGGAGAGGCAGAGAGAATTCTTTGATTTAAGGTGAAGGGAGATCTGTGGATGGCAGCTAGTCCAAATTGAAGTATGTGCTTAAGGCCTAGAAGAGATTTCTCAGGAAGAAAAAGTTACAGAATAACTGATGTGTCTGACAATCTAAGATATTGAGACAACTGGCAGATAATTTGGAATTAACTTAAGAGTAAGAAAAATAAATATGAAGCAAATGAGAAAACAATGGCATTGCCCATTTTGAGGGAAAAAAGACTTAATTGAAATATCTCCCTTTTCCGCTGTAAGTTGAAAACGAGTTATTCATATTATAGTTTTGGTTAGGTCAGGACTCGTGGTTAGAGTATTACCATTTTAGCAGATTGGGAGGATAAGGGAAGGGAACAGGTGTGAGATACAGCTAAGTTCTTATTTTTCATATTGAGAAATCAAAGGCTACTGCCCAGGGCCAGTGTTGTGGTGCAGGGCGTTAAGTTGCTGCTTGCCACACCAGCATGGCATATCTAGCATCCCTTATCAGAGTTCCAGTTTGAGTCCCAGCTGCTCTACTTCTAATCCAGCTCCCAGGTAATGTGCGTGATAAGGCAGCAAAAGATGGCCCAGATGCTTGAGCCCCTGCTACCTGTGTGGGAGACCCAGATGGAGTTTCTGGCTCCTGGCTTCAGGCTGGCCCAGCCCTGGTTGCTGAGGCCATTTGGAGAATTAACCAATTGAGGGAATATCTTTCTGTGTCCCTATTTCTGCCTCCCTCTCTCATTCACTCTGTCTTCCAAATAAATAAAATTTTTTTTACAAAAAATGGTGCCTGACAACTTGGGAGAAATTAAGATATATACATTAAGCATAAATATGATCATTTTATGTGGAACTATAAAACTGAATACCACAATGGGAGTTGAAAATCAATATTTCCTCTGGGAAAAGAAAGAAGTGTTCTAGATGAGGAACGTTTTGATAACAAAATTATAGAACTCGTTAAATTGTGTGCATGTTTTATATTCATTTAAAATAACTTCTAAAAAAAGCCAGCACAATGAATGATGGAGCTTAAATTCTTGCTGTGTCACTGCTTTGCTGCCCCAAGGGGCAGCATTGAGTTGACAAAGCATGGGATCTTTGGAAGCTGAAGAAAGCGGCTTTAGTGTTGGCACAAAGGGTAAAAGCAGGTGTAGTCTGAGTGGAGATCCAAGGGAAAATAAACATGGTTGATTACATGTTAATTACAGTAAAACTGACTGAGAGAGGAACCTTAGTTGTATTTCATTATTGAATTCCATTAGATGTCAAAACATATGTGTCTGGCTGAAATCAGATATTTAAAAAATACCAAACTCATGCTATTTTATTAGCGTATAATATAATATATACATACACAGATACAATTATATGTGTATATATACAATTATTTTAAATTTTGAGAAACAAGAATGTTTAACTCTAAATTTTTTGTTTTGAAATCCATTCCTTTGATTTGTCCAGAAACTTAGTGCTTTTTCTTCTGTACCAAGTTGTTGATACCAGGTATTTTTTATATAATGAGTATTACAGCATTCATTTCAAAGCCATTCAATTAATTAATAAGGTTTAATTTTCATTCAGTTAAATAACAAATAACCATTCACAAACATAGGTATTTTTAAACAAGAGTAGATATATAGGATGCCACTTTTAAGGTACTCATAAAATTTAAAATTTTAGCAAACTGTTGAAATCTTTGCTTAATATATACTGAACTGATCTTCTGTATATAAAGAGAATTGAAAATGAATCTTGATGTGAATGGAAGGGGAGAGGGAGCGGGAAAGGGGAGGGTTGCGGGTGGGAGGGAAGTTATGGGGGGGAAGCCATTGTAATCCATTGGAAATTTATATTCATTAAATAAAAGTTTAAAAAAATTAAAATTTTAAACATCATAGTTAATCCTAAGTATTATACTCTGCTTCATTAATCTCCAGGTGTCATACTCTCACTATGTATTGAGAAAGTAGCGGTAAGCATTTGGTACAGTTGTTAAGGCAATGCTTAGGGTACCCACATACTATATTGCAGTGCCTGCTTCCAGTTGCAACTCTGCTTTCCATCCAGCCTCCCACTAGTGCAGGGAGGCGGCAGATGATGGCTCAAGTACTTGGGTCCCTGCCACTCATGTGGGAGACCTGGATTGACTTCTGGGCCCTTGACTTTGGTTTGGCCTGGCCTTACTTACTGCGAGCATTTGGGGAATAAATCAGCAAATAGAAAATTGGTCTGTTTCTCTGTCTTTCAAATAAAATGAAAATTTAAAAACTTTTTTTAAAAAAATTGAGAAAGATGGGTGCCGGGTTCTAGTCCCAGTTGCTCCTCTTCCAGCCCAGCTCTCTGCTGTGGCCCCGGAGGGCAGTGGAGGATGGCCCAAGTGCTTGGGCCCCTGCACCCACATGGGAGACGAGGAAGAAGTACTTGGCTACTAGCTTCGGATCAGTGTAGCTCTGCCCATAGCGGCCATTTGGGGAGTGAACCAACAGAAGGAAGACATTTCTCTCTGTCTTTCTCTCACTGTCTATAATTTTACCTGTCAAATAAATTTAAAAAAAAAAAAAATTGAGAAAGGTAAATTGAGCTGTTTCAGTTTTCCTAGAAGTTTGAATCTTTAAAAATCCTCTAGAGATTTCGGTTCTGTTTTACAATTTAGAAATCTATTTCCTATCACTTCCATTTCTAGAACTCCTATTTCAGCGTAGAAAAATACAGAAATATAGGACAGATCATTCCTTGCCAAATAAATTTTTATGTAATGCAATCATTGAGGATTGAGTAGATTAAGTCACTTACTATGTGGTTCTTCTGAATATACTTGCAGATAAATAATCAGCTTGTTTACACAGGCTGTAATCTCAACTAAAATGGCCCTCTACCCTTCTGTGTCTGCTGCTGCTTTGAGGCTGGGATATCTTCTTGGACAACATAAACCATAAATCACTAAGTCAAGCTCAAACATATTTCTTTAACACCACACCCAGCGCTAAGCCAACTCATGCCCATATAGTAATAACAAGCCACCGTAACTGTTTATCCAGTTTATCTGGTACAACATTGACCACAGGAATGTATATTAGATGTTAATTATATGCATATGTTGTTTGATTTTAGCTTTTTAGACAAAAAAGATAGTGAATAGATTTTTGAATTTGTGTCTTTGCCAAATGTTGCCACCTGAGATTCAGATTTTGAAAAACTCCATTGTCAGCAAAGACAACTGCAGGAGCATTATCATCAGTCTTCATTAAGCTTTTCAAGACTTTTGTCAGTTCAAAGAAATACCATTTCCTTGGTGATAAGTTTGTCATAGACATCACATCTAAAAAATTTTCAATCACATCAGAATTCTCATTGATACTAAAACACAGCTCTCTTTTTCAACTACAAAGAAAGAAATGCCTTTTTAAAAAGATTTATTTATTTGCTTGAAAGGCAGAGCGTTGGAGACCAAGGGAATTATACAGATCTTCCTTTGCTTAACTCCCCAAATGGCTGAACACCCAGGGCCAGGCAGGCCAAAGCCAGGAACCAGGAACTGTATCTGGGTCTTCCACATGGGTGGCAGGAGTCCAGGTACTTGGGCCATCTGCCGTTGCCTTTTCAGGTACATCAGCAGAAAGCTGGATAGGAAGCAGAGCAACCAGGATTTGAACCGATACTCTGATATGGGATGTCAGTGATATCAGGGACAGCTTAACTTGCTGTACCACAACACCAGCCCCCACAAATTATTTAACATTTTCACTCAACTTGCTTTTAGATGTGCAGCCATACTTTTTTTCTTTTGACAGGCAGAGTGGATAGTGAGAGAGAGAGACAGAGAGAAAGGTCTTCCATTTTGCCGCTGGTTCACCCTCCAATGGCCACTGCGGCCGGTGCATCTTGCTGATCCGAAGCCAGGAGCCAGGTGCTTCTCCTGGTCTCCCATGCGGGTGCAGGGCCCAAGCACTTGGGCCATCCTCCACTGCCTTCCCGGGCCATAGCAGAGAGCTGGCCTGGAAGAGGGGCAACCGGGACAGAATCCAGCGCCCCGACCGGGACTAGAACCCGGTGTGCCGGCGCTGCAAGGGGGAGGATTAGCCTGTTAAGCCACGGCGCCGGCCTGCAGCCATACTTTTAACATGCTGACCAGTTATAATTTTAATTAGACCTACATGTACAAACAATGTTTATTATACACAAATTGTGCATTCACTAAGCATTCTTTTACCAATTGTTATCATCCATAGGCAGCTTAAAACTTTATCCTTGGCCGGTGCTGCAGCTCAATAGGCTAATCCTCTGCCTTGCGGCGCCGGCACACCGGGTTCTAGTCCCGGTCGGGGCGCTGGATTCTGTCCCGGTTGCCCCTCTTCCAGGCCAGCTCTCTGCTATGGCCCGGGAAGGCAGTGGAGGATGGCCCAAGTGCTTGGGCTCTGCACCCGCATGGGAGACCAGGAGAAGCACCTGGCTCCTGGCTTCGGATCAGCAAGATGCACTGGCCGCAGCGGCCCTTGGAGGGTGAACCAGCAGCAAAAAGGAAGACCTTTCTCTCTGTCTCTCTCTCTCACTGTCCACTCTGAAAAAAAAATAAAAATAAAATAAAATTTAAAAAAATAAAAAATAAATTAAAAAAAACTTTATCCTTATGTGTAACTACGTGTCACAGGAATTTCATTTATTTGCATTTTAAAAAATGCTGTGATGACTCAGGTGGTTGGGTCCTCACCTTTGAGACCTAGACTGAGTTTGGGAAATGAACCAGCAAATGAGATCTCACTGTCACCATTCTCTCTACTGCTGCTGCTTTGCCTCTCAAATTAATAAATAAAAAAAAATTTAAATCCTATTTAGAGATGGCATTGTAGCATAGTGGGTTAAGCTGCCATTGGGACCCACACATCCCATATCAGGGTATCTGGGATCAAGGCCCATCTCCTCTGCTTCCAGTCTAGTTTTCTGCTAGTACATACCCTGGGAGTCAGCAGATAATGGTACATGGGTTGCTGCCCATCCATGTGAGTAGTAGATTCCTGGTTTTAGCCTGGCCCAGCCTTAGCTGTTACATGCATTTGGAGAGTGAACCAGCAGATGGAAGGTCTCTGTGTCTCTCTGTCTTTCTAATAAATAAAAATAAGCTTTTAAAAAAATCCTGTTTAAATTCCAATATCTTTTGTTTATTCTGTTTTATCTTATATCTTTTCTACACACTGATCCCTTTTTACTAGTTTCATAATGCTAATCCTTTTAAAATGTGTTTCTCTTTTTAAAGTTCCTATTATTTATTCATTCTTTTTCTTTATTTGAAAGGCAGAGTTAGAGAAAGAAAGAGAATCTTTTTAACTGCTGGCTCACTCCCCAAATGCCTACATAACCAGGGCTAAGCCAGGCCAAAATCAGGAACCAGGAACTCCATCCAGGTCTCCCATGTGGGTGGCAGGGACCTAAGTATTTGAGCCATCATCTGCTGCCTCCCATGGTGCAAATTAGCCAGAAACTGGGTCGTAAATAGAAGCAGGCATCCCAAGCAACAGCTTAACCTGCTGCAACACAGCACCTGCCTCCATAATGGTATCTGTTGACACAGTCACATTTTGTTTGCAGGTTTCACCATTAGGAGTTTTCTCTTCCACAAAGAAATATGCTTTTTCCCATTTTCTTTTTGAAATTCATAAGTTTCTTGTTCCTTTATTTATACAAGGACTATTTCACTTTCCTCTTGAGTATAGTATAAGACAGTAGACTACAGAAACCACAGATGTTAAGGGAATACTGCAAACAGCTCTATATGTGTAATTGTATAAAGATTTATTTATTATTTGAGAGGCGGAACATGAGGGGTGGGAGGAGAGTGGCAGGGAAAGATATCTTCCATCTGGTGGTTCATTTCCCAAAATACCAAAACAACCAGAGCTGGGCCAGTCTGAAACCAGGAACAGGAACTCCATCCAGGTCTCCAACATGGGTTATAAGGGCCCAAGCACTTGGACTATCATCCAGTGCCTTCCCTGATGCATTAGCTAGGAGTCAGATGGAAAGCTGAGCAGCCAGGACCTGAGTCAGCACTCCAAAATGGGATGCAGCGTGGCAAGCATATAAATTTGACAATTTAGATGAAATGGGCCAATTTCTGGAAAAACCATAAACTGCCAAAACTCACTCAAAATGAAATAGGTAACTTGAATAGGCTTGTAGCTAGTTTTTAAAATTAGACCTAGAACTGTTCTTTAAATTGAATTTGTAACTTAAAACCTTCCAAAAAAGAAATCTCAACACTCACTTTACTAACAAATTCTTAAAAACATTTAAAGAAGAAATAACATCAATTTTACAGTCTCTTCCAGAAAGTTACTTTGAGACCTGTACCACCTTTATATTAAAGCTGGAGAAGGGTAGTACAGAAAAACTATACACACATTCTATTCATGAACTTGAATCTAAAAATTTCAAACAAAACATTAGCAAATGGAGGCTAGCATCATATAAAAAGAACAGTGTCATGTCAAGTAGGATTTGTCTCAGGAAGATGAATGTGATGAGCCACATTAACAGTGGAATACGAAGGTGCATCAAAAAGTTTGTGGGAAAATGGAATTAAAAGTAGTTTGTTTTGGTGTAGAAATATTTAAATTCATAGTCTTCTCATAATACTGATTTTCCATTAACTTTTTGAAGATTCCTATTACTCAACCAATAAAAGCTATTGAATATGTGCATCATCACATGAAAGGATCTTGGAAACATTATGAAAAGAGTTCATCTCAGAATGTTATCTATTTTATGAATATATGACATTCTTTTTAAAGATTTATTTTATTTATTTGAAAGGCAGAGTTACAGAGAGAGAGAGGGTCATAGAGAGAGGTGTTCCATCTGTTAGTTCACTCCCCAGATGACTACAACAGCCAGAGCTGAGCAAGTCCAAAGCCAGGAGCCAGGAGCTTCTTCCAGGTCTCCCATGTGGGTGCAGGGGCCCAAGCACTTGGGCCATCCTCTGCTGCATTCCCAGGTGCTTTAGCAGGGAGCTGGATTGGAAGTGAAGCAGCCTGCAACTTAACCCACTATACCACAACACCAGCCCCTTTTATGACACTTTGTTTAAAAAAAAAAAAAAAGATTTATTTTATTTATTTGAAAGAATTACAGAGAAAGTTAGAGAGAGAGAGGTCTTTGATCTGCTGGTTCACTCCCCAAATGGCAGCAACAGCCAGAGCTGAGCTGATTAGGAGCCAGGAGCTTCTTCCAGGTTTCCCACATGAGTGCAGGGGTCCAAGGACTTGAGCCATTCTCTGCTACTTTCCCAGGCACATTAGCAGGGAACTGGATCAGAAGTGGAACAGCTGATATTAAAACTAGCACCCATGTGGCCAGCATTGTAGGCCAGGGCTTTAACCTGCTGTGCCACAGCACAGGCCCCTATATAACATTCTTGAAACGACAGACCTATGATCACTAGTTGTTAGGGGTCAGAGGTAAGGAAACAATGAAACTACACAAGAGAGTTTTCTGGGGTGATGTCAGTGTTCTGTGTCTTGATATTGGTGATGGTTACATGCATCTATACCCATGTTAAAACTCATAAAACTGGGGACTGGCACTATGGTGTACTGGGTGGGGCCGCCGCCTGCAGTGCTGGCATCCCATGTGGGCACCAGTTCGAGTCTGGTTGCTCCACTTCCGATCTGGCTCTCTGCTATGGCCTGAGGGAACAGTAAAAGACGGCCCAAGTCTCTGGGCCCCTGTACCTGCGTGGGAGACCCAGAAGAGGCTCCTGGCCCCTGGTTTCGGATGGGCGCAGTTTCGGCCATTGTGGGGTGGACCAGTGGATGGAGGATCTCTCTCTTTCTCTGCCTCTCCCTCTCTCCGTGTGTGTAGCTCTGACTTTCAAAATAAATCTTAAAAAAAAAACCTCATGGCCGGCGCCGTGGCTCAACAGGCTAATCCTCCGCCTTGTGGCGCTGGCACACTGGGTTCTAGTCCCGGTCGGGGCGCCGGATTCTGTCCCGGTTACCCCTCTTCCAGGCCAACTCTCTGCTGTGGCCCGGGAGTGCAGTGGAGGATGACCCAAGTGCTTGGGCCCTGTACCCCATGCAAGACCAGGATAAGTACCTGGCTCCTGCTTTTGGATCAACGCGGTGCGCTGGCCATGGCAGTCGTTGGAAGGTGAACCAACGGCAAAAGGAAGACCTTTCTTTTTTTTTTTTTTTTTTGGACAGGCAGAGTGGACAGTGAGAGAGAGAGACAGAGAGAAAGGTCTTCCTTTTGCCGTTGGTTCACCCTCCAATGGCCGCCGCGGTAGCGCGCTGCGGCCGGCGCACCGCGCTGTTCCGATGGCAGGAGCCAGGTGCTTCTCCTGGTCTCCCATGGGGTGCAGGACCCAAGGACTTGGGCCATCCTCCACTGCACTCCCTAGCCACAGCAGAGAGCTGGCCTGGAAGAGGGGCAACCGGGACAGGATCGGTGCCCCGACCGGGACTAGAACCCGGTGTGCCGGCGCCGCAAGGCGGAGGATTAGCCTAGTGAGCCGCGGCGCCGGCCAGGAAGACCTTTCTGTCTCTCTCTCTCACTATCCACTCTGCCTGTCAAAAATAAAAAAATAAATAAATAACTCATAAAACTGTACACTTATGAAAATGTCAGTTTTACTGTAAGAAAAAAAATTTCAAAAGCTAGAAGCCTAGGTGTGATGATAAATAGCAGTTGTCACTGCCTCACACTGGGATGAGCTAGGGACTTATAGCTGGAGCACAGACTTTCCTGAAGCCACTAGTCTAATATTTGCTACATAAGAATGGGGACCCAGCATTGCTAGATGTTCTCTTCTGTAAAACATTGTTAAGTGATTTAAATGTTTAAAAACACTGTGTTAACTAGCATAAGTCTGAAAATTAGGCATACTAATTTTCTCTCTCTGATACCAGAAAATATTATCAATATAGTAGATGGTTGTCAGCAACTTAGTGCTAAAGAGAACCTTGAGTCATTGCTAGAAGGCTTATCAGGTTACTGTGTTCTGGTGATTTCTTGGTATATATGAGTGGTATGAGCTTCAGAAGAGGGGTGACATATTTAGATGATAAAATGAGAATCTGTAGATAGCACCAGAAAGAAAGAGAAGTCAGCTTCCCTTATCCCAGATAGTGCAAGTAATTTCCTTTGGAGAAGACTTTAGGGAAATGGGGACATAATTAAAAAGCAATGTTTGATTAAAAAGGTAAGGTAGTTTGTATACAATAGAAATTCTGCAGGGCTCCAACAGATTATTATCAAGCCCCTTCTATCAGGTTCTATTTGCCTCTCAATCAGAAAAATTACTTGTAGCTTAGACAGCACCTTTCTTAGCTCCTCTAATAATGACTCTGTCCTTTGTTCTAGACCCTGTCTAGTGCACTTGGGCCTCATTCCTTTGTAATCATAACCTCTACTCTACCACCAATGGCTCTACTCCCAACCTGTGTATACTGATGGTCCTCTTCCCCACTTAATGCTGTATAATTGTTCAGACCTGGTTAAGGCCACTCTTAGGATCATTGGTTACTATCCTCACTCTGTCTTTTATGACCTTGTCTCAATATGATCAGAGTCGGGGAACTTGGAAGGCTTCCATAGCCTTGGCAACTCATGACGACAGCCTAGGGTGGTTACTGGCGCCATAAACTAGAGTGTCAATTTGTTGGGTCAACAACAGGAGCCACTGTGCGCTTGCTCCTGATGTGGGATCTCTGTCCTTAATGTACTGTACATTTTGATTTAATGCTATAACTAGTACTCAAACAGTATGTTTCACTTTGTGTTTCTATGTGGGTGCAAACTGTTGAAGTATTTATACTAAATTGATCTTCTGTATATAAATAGAATTGAAAATGAATCTTGATGTGAATGGAAAGGGAGAGGGAGCGGGAGAGGGGAGGGTTGCGGGTGGGAGGGAAATTATGGGAAGGGGAAGCCATTGTAATCCATAAGCTGTATACTGGAAAGTTATATTCATTAAATAAAAGTTAAAAAAAAAAAAAAAGGAGCTCTGTAACCACTGTTGGTCATTTTTCTAGACCCCTGTCTCAGGAGCCACTCATCTACTTTTTATTCCAATAGATTTGTTTCTCCTATATTCAAATTGATATAGATCTATATTTGTATCATATTCATATTAAACATTTCACATAAGTGGAATCATACCATATGGGATCTTTTGTGTCTGGCTTATTTCACTCAGCATGTGTTTAAGGTTTATCTGTGTCATAACATCTATAGTACCTCATTCATTTTTATTGCCCAATGCAATAAATGCAATGAACACACCAAAAAAAAAAAAAAAAGAAATTCTGCAGGGCTCAATGAAGGGATCGGCAGAGCAGTGAGAAGAAGGGTGAACTGTGACTGAGGTGAGCAGGAGTATATTGGGTAGATTGTGGGAAGCAGAAGGGTTAGGAGTAGATGATGTAAACTGATGAGAACTGATGGACAGTATTCTGGTTTAGACCACTGAAGTTTGACTGAAGCGCTTCCTTCTGCCTCTAGTGTTCTACCTCAGTTCCTTTCAGCTTTATCTGTATCATTCGTAGTTAAGTTTCTCCACTCAGATGTTTGTATTTCACTCCTGGAAACCATCCTGGCACTCCTTCCTCAGCTCTTGCCCAAGCTGAGACCCCTTGTTAGTGGGCCTAATATACATCCTTATCTCAAAATTCACCATTTTATATTAAAATTACTTTGTAAAGTTTGCCCTGCAAGACACTGTGATCCTCTGGGTTTCAGTCCATATTTTAGTCATCTCTTTGCTTCAGGCAGGTGGCACAGAGCTGATATCAGCTATTTAGCTGAACAGGAATTAGGCCATCTTCTATATTTTACACTTGATCTTAGCCAAAAGGCAGAGAAATGATGCATCTTCTGTATTTTGATGTAAGATGGAAAAGGCTTGTGTCTGGACTTCTCAATCCTTCAGGAGCCAATGGTAGTATAGGCCCATGAGTTGATTTATTACTGATTCAGATCTGCTTAGGGCAAAAACAAAAGTCAGTGGCCAGCAACTGAGTCGTTATTAAGGCCAGGGACTCAGACCTTTCTGTCTCCTTTACTTCTGGAATGCAGTGGCGGTCTTTGGCAAGTGATGAATGATAAGGGGGCATTTTGTGACATCAGTGTTTGGGGAGCCAGGATTGTATGTGATGTACCTAAGTGATCACTACAGAGTCCTTGTCCTGCTGTACTCCTGTCATTTGTCTTTGTATAAAAATCTCGATGTTGCATAGATTTGAAGGACATTATGTTACCTGGTTCGTGAACAGAATCCTTCTCATGAAGACTCAGGCACATTTTAATGAATTTCTACCATAGCAGTTTTCTACACAAACTGTTCCAGTGACATTCCCAGAGATATCTCAAAAACATCTAACTGCAATTTCTCATTTTTGTGTTAGGCCATTCATCATTATTTGACTGTGTTTGGCTGCTTCAACAATTTTCTGCTCGATCTGACATTGACACTAACACTTTCAACACTGCTGGTCTTTTTTTTTTTTTTTTTTTTAAGTATAATCTTCAATTTCTTCTCCAAAGTTTTGCTTTAGGCTCTATTTTATTTTTTTATTCCTTCATTAGACTTTTCTCTATTGGACTTTTAAGAGGATGAGAGAACCTTTCATTAGAGCTGTTTAATTCATAGGAATGAAATTATAATGTGATTTTTTTTTTAATCTTAGTGTTCCTCCTTCCTTACCTCATCTTATAGCATAGAACTAGAGATTTATTTTTCCTAAGTGACTAACAGTAAGAATGCAGAGGGTGCTATTTCATTTTTTTATTTTATCAGATTATTAGGCATATTAGACTTGTGTACCCCATGTACAGGTGCTATGCTAAATAGTTAGTCCATAGAAAAATAAGGTAGCATACGTCTTCAAAGAATTCATAATTAATTAGATGATCACTGAAAGTTGTAAATGCCTTTTCTAAGGTACCACTCTGTGTGTATGCATGTGCATGCATGTTCAAATTAGAATATTATTCTTCCCTAACAGAGTTACATCATGATAGAAGCTTCTCTGGGTAAGGAACTTGGTACAGTTCCTGGCCTATAATAAAGTGGTCAGTAAGTAGTGGGTATGTTGTTGGATACGGAATAAGTGGAAACATGAAGGAAGCAGTAGACAAGGCATCTCTACCTGGACATAAAGAGTTAATTCTAGAGTACATTTCTATACAAAGACATAAAGCTATGAAACATAGGATACATTTAGAGAAACCCAAGTAATTGGGCTGTCCAGGACAGAGAGATGAAAAAGGAGCATAGTGAAAAATGCGGCTAACAGGAAGTTAGATGTAATCCTGTAAGGAATGGGGCCATTATTTTCTATTAAGCAGAAAAGTCCACAAATGAGTTAGTGCTAAAGAAAATCTCTGATGCATACATGTCTGTTTCAGGTCTCACTTGCCCTGGAGCCTCTGTCAGAAACTTACAACAGCTACAATCCTTTTCCTACCACTGACAAAACAGATAATGTACTTTTTTCTGAACGTGGATTCAGAGAGGATGCTGAACCCTGCAATACCCAGTTTCTGGTTCCGTCACGGCCCCAGAGGATCCCTACCATCAAAGCTGATGGCAAGGAGTTGGCCGCCAGCAGCAGTAGATCAACCACTCCAAGGTAATTACCACACCGGCACCTTTCCTTCTGTCAGCTAACTGCTGTTGAACTTGTGATTTCCTTTCATTTGTGGCTGAGTAAAAGACCAAACGCAGAGAGAGCTGCAGTCACTTAGTCAACAGATAACTGTGAAGCACCAAGTAGGTATGGGCCTGGTGTGATACCAGGTGCTGGCCATAGAAATTCATAACACAGTTCCTGTTTTCAAGGACTACACTACCCACAGTCTAGAGGGGAAGCCAACATACAGACTAATATGGCATAGGGTAAGCAGATGCCAGAGTAGATGTCCATAAGGGAAAGGGCATTATTTTGTGAAATGCAATGAAATAAAAGAAACATTGTTTTTTTGAAAAAAAAAAGTTTATTTGAGAAACAGAAATCTTCCATCTGCTGGTTCACTCTCCAAATGCCCACAGCTGTCCCCAGGCAGGGACTTAATCTACTACACCTCAACACCCACCCAAAGAAACAGATTCTTGTTTAAAGTACTTATGAGGTATTTGTTCTCTGTCTCACTTAAGCCACAACCCTCCAACAGTAGGTAAACCATCTATTGTTTCTCTCATTTGGGAGATGAGAAAGAGAGGCAATTTCTATCTCTGACAAAGTAGAGTGTTACCATACTGCATTATGTAGTGTTGATATTCTTCTTCTTCCTTTTTTTTTTTTTTTTAAACAGAGGAAAAGACCACTTGTACTTCACAGAGAATTCTGAGACAATGAAGGACTCTTTCTTTGGACTACAGCACCATCTTAATTCAGGACACAGTTTAGAATCTGTGACCCTGAAAGGCAGAGCTGCACAGAAACAGATGTCCCTTCTCAGTAGTTCTGAATTCCAGCCTCAAACTACAGCTGTTGCCAAGAGTCGTAGTGACTCATGCATTCTTTCTTCAAACCACCCGCCTACCAAAGACCTTCTTTCAGGTATGTATATGTTTGTAAGCTGAGACTGAGCTGTATTTATTGTGCTTACTCTGCTTATTAGCAAGCCTACAAAGAAAACCAAGTCGTCTGTTTAAACTAAATAGCCAAATAAAACTAAGAAGTCTTGGTGGAGTCCAGAATCTCTCACCATTTTGATAGCTCTATTAAACAACCAAATAGTTTCTAAATAATTACTAAGTTCTTAAAATTGTAGATTTAGGGAAGGAACCATTCAATAGGAACCTGGATATAGCAGAATGACTTTGTCATAGAAAAATATTAGCCCTTATTTTTTTCCCAAATATTTCAAGGCAGATAAGGTTTTTGTCTCACCTTCAGCATTTACTTATACTTTTGAATAGAGGCTAGAACGAGATCTATTTCACATTCTGAGAACTGTTAGTCTTAATGGGAATATTCAACACAGAGCAACTGCCGATCTTAAACCTGGGGATTAAACATCACTTGTGGCCAAGCATTAGTAGAATGTTCTTACCTATGTAAGGACTTAGACTCAAATAAAAAAGCCAGTAAGAACAGAATTAGATTATCTCATTTTAGGGAGTGGTATAATTAAAGCAGTGTATTTAAAATGCTCTGTAATGGTCAACCATTACATCAGGAGTGCCACAGGAATTTGTCACCATACAAATACAATTCCCAGAGTATATGGAGCATTCGGCGAAAAACCTTTTAGGGGCTAGTGTTGTGGCATAGCTGTTAAAGCTGCCACCTGCAATGCTAGCATCCCATATGGGTGCCAGTTTGTGTGCTCCACTTCTGATCCAGCTCCCTACTAATGATCTGGGAAGAGCAGCAGCAGATGGCCCATGTGTTTGGACCCCTAGTACCCATGTGGGAGACCCGGATGAAGCTCCCCGCTCCTGGCTTCAGCCTGGCCCAATCTTGGGTGTTGTGGCCATCCGGGGAGTGAACCAATGGGTGGAGGATCCCTCTTTTTCTCTCTCTCTCTCTCGCTCTCTCCCTCTCCTTCTCTCTGTGTCTCATCCTCTCTCTCTCTGTAACACTTGACTTTCAAATAAATATACCTTTTAAAAAAAAAGAAAAACCTTTTAAATAACTATTCAAGTACATAATTTACATTAGTAAGAATTTTTTTAAAAAACAAGATTTATTTATTTGTTTGTTTGTTTATTTATTTGAAAGGCAGAATTAGAGAAGGAGAGTCAAACAAAGATCTTCATCTGCTGGTTCCCTCCCTATATGGCCACAATGGCTGGGGCTAGGCCAGGCCAAGGCCAGGAGCCAGGTACTTTTTTCAGGTCTCCCATGTGGGTGGCAGGGGCACAGGGACTTGGGCTATCTTCGGCTGCTTTCCCAGGCACATCATCAGGGAGCTGGATTAGAAGTGGGACCAGCTGGGACTCGAACCATCACCTCTGAGGGTTGCTGGCATTGCAGGTGGCAGCTTAACCTGCTGAGCCACAGAACCAGTCCCAGAAAGAACATTTTTTAAATGACAAACAACATTCTGTTCATATTTTTTCAACTGAAAGATATTTTGATTTCCTATTTTTAAAAATATATCCCAAGATTATAATTATTAATTTTGGTCTTTATTGCCAAGACTACATTAACAAGAGTAAAAATTTCCCAGTATACTTAGTACTTGTCAGTTCATACTTGGAAAATTTTGTGTAGACCCTGGTACCCAACTTTAAGATTTTTTTTTTCATTCAGTAAGCAATTATTTATTCAGCACCCATCAAAGTCTGACACTCTTCCATGTATCAGGGATATAGTTGTTTAAAGTTTTAAGAAATAGACACAAACTTCTGCCTTTGAGATCTTAGATTCTAGATGGGAAGATGATAAACTAGATCAGTAAATGAGATGATGCAAGTGGCAATGGGGAAAAAATGAGAGGACTGAATATTCATTGTATATCAGTTGGCAAAAGAATGCCTTATTGGGCCAGCGCCGCGGCTCACTTGGCTAATCGTCCACCTGTGGCGCTGACAGCCCGGGTTCTAGTCCCAGCTGGGGCACTGGATACTAGTCCCGGTTGCTCCTCTTCCAATCCAGATCTCTGCTGTGGCTCGGGAGGGCAGTGGAGGATGGCCCAAGTGCTTGGGTCCCTGCACCTGCGTGGAAGACCGGGAGGAAGTACGTGGCTCCTGGCTTCAGATCGGCGCAGCGCCAGCCGTAGCGGCCATTAGGGGAGTGAACCAATGGAAGGAAGACCTCTCTCTCACTGTCTATAACTCTACCTGTCAAATAAAAAAATAAAAATAAAAAAGAAGGCCTTATTAAGAAGGCAACATTAAAACTCTAGAAAAGATGAATTTCTTCTAAGGAGAGTAACTAGGCTCATCAGAGGACCACCAAAAGCTAACTTGGCCTGGGGAAAATGTAGCTGCCCTTTGCTCAGCAGGACCCATGTGCTAACTACTATGTCAAATGCTTTATCCTCAGGAAGTAGGGATTGGTATCCTCATTTTAAACTCAAGATATCCTCATTTTAAAAGCTCAGGGAGCACCTGCCCAGTCAAAGAGGCAGTGCTCTTTAGCTCTCATATGGCCGTTGTCTTAGACTGAAAGGCAAAGTCCTCTGCTTCATGCTTCTGTAGGATGCGTTGTTTACCTAGTCCTGCTGGGTTGTTGTTTCATTTTGTTTTGTTTTTTAAAATCCAGACCATGCTATCTAATTGTTCAAGCCAACCAGAACATGCCAGGTGCATCCCATGTGCTGCCAGTGTGCATTGTCTTCCAAAAGAGCTACTGGGAGCAGTAGTTTTATAGTACCTCCCCGATGCGTATCCACATAGAATGCTTTCCAAGACCCTCAGAATGCTTGAAACTTGTGATTTGTACTGAATCCTGTATATGGTTTTTACTATATTAACATACCTATGCTATAGTTTAATCTATAAATTAGACACAAGAATAGATTAATAATAACTGTTAATAAAATAGAAGTTATAACAATTTACTGTAGGCTGGCGCCATGGCTCAACAGGCTAATCCTCTGCCTTGCAGCACCGGCACACCGGGTTCTAGTCCCGGTCGGGGCGCCAGATTCTGTCCCGGTTGTTCCTCTTCCAGGCCAGCTCTCTGCTGTGGCCCAGGAGTGCAGTGGAGGATGGCCCAAGTGCTTGGGCCCTGCACCCACATGGGAGACCAGGAGAAGCACCTGGCTCCTGCCATCGGATCAGCACGGTGCGCTGGCCGCAGCACACTGGCCATGGCGGCCATTGGAGGGTGAACCAATGGCAAAGGAAGACCTTTCTCTCTGTCTCTCTCTCTCTCACTGTCCACTCTGCCTGTCAAAAATTTAAAAAAAAAAAAAAAATTTACCGTAGTAGAAGTTATGTGAATGTGTTGTCTTTCTTTTCTTTCCAATAAGTTGCAAACTTTTACTTCTTCACCTAAAGGAAACACTTTATGGGCTTCCCTTTGGCATATCCGAATTGCTGGTATCACTACTGTGAGTTTTAGGGCCTTTATTAAGTAAAATAAGGTTTACTTGAACTCAACACTGCAATAGCATAACTGTAGATCTGATAACAAGACAGTTACTAAATGGCTGTCAGGCAGGTGGCGTACAATATGAATACACTGGACAAAGGAATGATTCATATCCTGGGCAGGACAGAACAGAATAGCATAAGATTTCATTACACCACCCAGACAGTCCTTTATTTAAAACTTATGGGCCGGCGCCGCGGCTCACTAGGCTAATCCTCCGCCTTGCGGCATCGGCACACCGGGTTCTAGTCCCGGTCGGGGCACTGGATTCTGTCCTGGTTGCCCCTCTTCCAGGCCAGCTCTCTGCTGTGGCCAGGGAGTGCAGTGGAGGATGGCCCAAGTGCTTGGGCCCTGCACCCCATGGGAGACCAGGAGAAGCACCTGGCTCCTGCCATCAGATCAGCGCGGTGCGCCGGCCGCAGCGCGCCTACCACGGCAGCCATTGGAGGGTGAACCAACGGCAAAAAGGAAGACCTTTCTCTCTGTCTCTCTCTCACTGTCCACTCTGCCTGTCAAAAAAAAAAGAAAAAAAAAAAACTTATGACTTGTTTATTTCTAGAATTTCTGTGTAATATTTTTGGTTCACAGGTAGCTGACACTGCAGACAAGGGGGAACTAGGGAGTCTGTATTGCATATATAGCTTGTGCAAGTTGCTTATCCTCTACCTCAACATTTTTATCTAGAAAATAAAATATATTGGGGATGGCATTGTGGCATAGCAGGTTAAGCCTCCATCTGTGACACGAGCATCCCATACAGGTGCCATTTCGAATCCTGGCTGTTCCACTTCCAATCCAGCTCTCTGCTAATACTGCTGGAAAAGCAATGGAAGGTGACCCAAGTGCGTGGGCCCCTACATCCATGGGGGAGACCCAGAAGAAGCTCTGTGGCCCAGCCACAGCCATTGCAGCGTAAACTAGCAGATGGAAGAACTCTCTCCCTCCCTCTTCTTGTCCCTCTCCCTCCCTTCCCCCCTCCCCCCACCTTTCTGTAACTCTACTTTTCATATAAATAGAAAAGAAAACAGCTATCAGGCTTACAGTTAAAAAAAGAAAATAAAGATTGTAATATATAACTCAGAAGAGCATTGGAGGCCTAATCCTCAAATAGGATTTATAGGCTGCGGCTCAATAGGCTCAATAGGCTAATCCTCCGCCTGCGGTGCCGGCACACCAGGTTCTAGTCCTGGTCGGGGCGCCGGATTCTGTGGATTCTGTCCCAGTTGCTCCTCTTCCAGTCCAGCTCTGTGCTGTGGCCCAGGAAGGCAGTGGAAGATGGCCCATGGGAGACCGAGGGAAGCACCTGGCTCCTGGCTTCGGATCAGCGCAGTGCGCTGATCGCAGCACACCGGCTGCAGCAGCCACTGGACAGGTGAACCAACAGAAAAGGAAGACCTTTCTCTCTGTCTCTCTCTCTCTTACTGTCCACTCTGCCTGTCAAAAAAAAAAAAAAAAGCATTGGAATGATTAATATGTGTAGAACACTTAGATTGGTGCCTAGGGTTCAATAGGGTTCAATAAATAAATGTTAGCTGCCATAATTTTTGTTGCTGCTCTTACTTGAGGAATGACTAAACTTTAACCTATCAGAAAGCCTAAAGATTTGGATTTTATCTCCACATTTCCAGTAACCTCAGGTATGATCATGGATCGTGGATGAGTCAAGGAAATGTGTTTTTTTTGGAGGGGGGACATTCTTTTCTTTATTCATAAAAGTATAAATGTAAATTAGATTATCACTCTTCAGGCTTTATCTGGTATAATTGTTAGTGTTTTTGGTTAAGAATGATACAATATTAAGGGGCTGGCACTGTGGCACAGTGGGTTAACCTGCCATCTGCAGCACCGGCATCCCATATGGGCACTAGTTCGAGTCCTGACTGCTCCACTTCCAATCCAGCTCCCTGCTAATGCACCTGGGAAAAGCAGTGGAAGATGGCCCAAGTGCTTGGCCCCTTGTATTCACATGGGAAACCCAGAAGCAGCTCCGGGCTCCTGCCTTTGTCCTGACCCAGCCCTGGCTGTTGTAGCCATTTAGAAAGTGAACCAGGGGGCTGGCACTGTGGCATAACAGGTAAAGCTGTGGCCTGCAGCACTGGCATCCCATATGGGTGCCAGTTTGAGTCCTGGCTGCTCCACTTCCCATCCAGCTCTCTGCTCTGGCCTGGGAAAGCAGTAGAACATGGCCCAAATCTTAGATCCCTTGCACCTGTGTAGGAGACCTGCCAGAAGCTCCTGGCTTCAAATCAGCACAGGTGCAGCCTTTGGCGACCATCTAGGGAGTGAACCAGCAGATAGAAGACCTCTCTCTCTCTCTCTACCTTTGCCTCTGCCTCTCTGTAACTCTGCCTTTCAAATAAATAAATCTTCAGAAAAAAAAAAAAGTGACCCAGTGAATGGAAGATCTCTCTATATATCTCTCCTCTCTCTCTCTCTCTCTCTCTCTCTCTCTCTCTCTCTCTCTGTAAGCTGTCTTTCAAATAAATAAAGCTTTTTCAAAAATGATATTAGAACTCTTGCAAATAATAAGTCAGTAAGATGTGGTTATGAAAATGACATATAGATATTACGGTTCTTTATGAACCAACAGCAGTTGGAAGAGTCACAAGAAACTCCCACAAAAAACATTCTTTCCACAACAGAGAATTCAGTCATTACTGTGATACCAGCATCTAAAACAGTGCATATAATAGAAGCTCAGTAAACATCTTTTGCTAAATAAATGCCCTCAAGAAATTCTCAAGCTAGTGAGAAGGCAGACAAATATGATGATATACTGTGCTAAGTCCTATAATAAAGGAAATAGGCTGAATATTGCTAATATTTTGCTGGGTTTTAAGAGTTTTCATTTTCTGCTTTGTACTCCTCAGCTCTGTTAGAACAAGGCAATAAACTGCGTAATGCCATGGTGATTTCGGCAATGAAATCAAGCCCAGATACTAGCATGCTGTTAGACAAAGCTCCTCCTTCTATGATGGAAGAGTCTATTAGAGCATCAACACAGTAAGTGACAAGAGAGACATGATCCCCAACAAGTCATTTCTTAGTAATTGCTAGCTTGTGTTTCTTGTCAAGTTATAAACTGGATGCAAATAATTCTCTTCTTGTAAATTTGTATTTATTTATTTGAGAGACAGACATACAGAGAGAGAAGTCTAATCCACTAGTTCACCCTCCACCCACAATGGCTGGGACTAGGCCAAGACCGAGGCTGAAAGCAGAATCCAGGAACTCATGTCGATGGCAGGATGCCTCCTGGAGTCTGCACCAACAGGAAGCTGGAGCCAGGAACCAGAGGCAGGCTTCAAACCCATGCACTCCAGTGTGGGACATGGACATCTCAGTTACCATCCCACCTGCTCGGTCACATGACAGCCTATAGCAAGATACTTAAAATCCAGTGCTGGCCAGCGCGGCGGCTCACTAGGCTAATCCTCCGCCTTGCAGCACCGGCACACCGGGTTCTAGTCCTGGTCGGGGCACCGATCCTGTCCCAGTTGCCCCTCTTCCAGGCCAGCTCTCTGCTGTGGCCAGGGAGTGCAGTGGAGGATGGCCCAAGTGCTTGGGCCCTGCACCCGCATGGGAGACCAGGAGAAGCACCTGGCTCCTGCCATCGGATCAGCGCGGTGCGCCGGCCGCAGCGCGCCTACCGCGGTGGCCATTGGAGAGTGAACACACGGCAAAAGGAAGACCTTTCTCTCTGTCTCTCTCTCTCTCACTGTCCACTCTGCCTGTCAAAAAAAAAAAAAAATCCAGTGCTAGCACTGGTGCTTGTTAAATATATAAAGTGATAAATTCTTTGCTCTCTCTGAATTGGCATGTTTGCATATAAAATGAGCCTGTTTTCTCTGTATGAAATGAAATTCTAAATGTAAGAAACAGGTTTGCAATGTTTATATATGTTTAAGGCAGTTAAGTCTAAAGTATGTTACATTTTCTCAGTCGGAATCCATGTACTATCTCTTAGCTCATTTAATTATGATTTAGATTTTTCCCACCTGTGAGCCACTCAGAGCGTATTTTTCCATACTTTACAGAATGAGAGCCTTTCCACAGAATCAACTTAAGGATCACTTGGAGGATCATCTCCCTTCTGCAACTGAGAATACATTTTGGAAACATGACACAAAAGCTGATACCAATGCCATACAACTGCTATTGGGAAGGTGAGTACTCTTAGCTAGCTTTCTTCCTCTTAAATTCTTCCTCCAGTTAATTGTGTACATTGTTAAGATGTATCTTCCTAGAGTAACTGAGTCCTTCCCCGTTCCTTAAGCTACTACTCATTGCCTACTAAATAAAAATCCAGTTTTTAGCCTTGCATTCTTTGCTTTGCTTACAGAGTGATTCCCAATCCCTTGCTATTATCTGCTGGTGTTTTTCCCAGTACCAGTGTTGGCATGGGATGATGAAAAGAACATGAATTTTAACCGGACACTAATTGAAATTTGAGGTCTGTCTCTTGCTAGCTTTGTGACCTTAAGCAGATATCTCTGAACTTTAGAGGCATTAGTAAAATTGGAATAATACCTAACTTTGAAAAATTATTTTGAAGATTAGGAATGATGCATATATAATGCTATGCTTGATACCTAGTAGTTTGATTAATAATAATAAATATTGCTACCAATGTTTAATATTATTCCTCACATGGGTCCTTAAGCTAGACTCATCTATTTCTTGTGTCTTCAGTAAGATACTATCTATATTCGTGTTTTGGAATGGGAGTAAGACTTGCTTGTTAAAAGCTATTGTGTTCTGAGTTAAAGAGATTTGAGAGAATGTGTATGCTTCAGAAACTGCAATTAGTTTGATTTGGTTAAAGTTTAGACTTCCTATAAAGAATTGGCTAATCTACATAATCCTTTGATATGCTAATGATGGAATAGATGAAGAGAATAAAGGTATAATAAAAAGTAAATTGAAACTATGCTTTGAAATACTTTGAATATTAGTGAGTGTGTACTTCATATTATAGAAATTGGGTAGATATCAAAAATATTTTGAGCAGGGGCTGGCATTAGTGCAGCAGTTAAGACATTGCTAGGGATGCCTGCATCCCATATAGTAGTGTCTAAATTTGAGTCCTAGCTCCATTCTCTATTCCAACTTGCGGCTAATACACACCTCTGGAAGCAGCTGATGATGGCTCAAGTACTTGGGTCACTGCCACCCAAGTAGGAGACCCAGATTGAGTTCCAGGTTCCTGGGTCTGGCCCAGCTCTGACTATTGGGAGCATTTGAGGAGTGAACTGATAGATAAGAGATAGCTCTCCCTTTCTCTATCTCTTTTCCATACCACTTTCTCTTTCCTCCCTCTCTAACTCTGTCTCTCTTTTAAAATAAATTTTTATTTACAAATTTTAAAATATTTTGAGCAGAAGAACAAAAAAGAGGAGTGTGGCAATAGTATGGAAAATCAACCAGATAAGAGATGAGAAGGCATGTGAGTTTTTCCTGGCTAATGGGGGTGAAGAGTCAAGACATCAATAGTTGTGGACAAAGAGTAAAAAAAATGACATGTAGAGTTTTGGTGTTAATGGCTCCACGGGTCAAAAAAATTGGAGTAGAAATCCTCGAAAAGGCGTAGATAAGGATTTGTAGGTAGTAAGTTCAGGCTTGAGCCTATAGCTCTCTTAAACTTGAGTTGCCTGTGGAACATTCAAATGTGGTTGTCTAGTAGGCACTTGGATATATGAGCTAGATAAGTGGAGAAAGAATTAACCGAAAGATAAAAATTGCAGATTTATTACCTATATTGTAATAATTGAAACTTTGGGAATTAACAAGATCACTCAGGGTGGATATGGTGGAATGAAGTTAAGAATAGAGGACACGGGACCCAGGCTATGGTGTAGCAGTAAAGCCTTCACCTGCAGTGCCAGCATCCCCTATGGGCACGAGTTCAAGTCCTGGCAGCTCCAGTTCCAATCCAGCTCTCTGCTATGACCTGGGAAACTAGTAGAAGATGACTTAAGTGCTTGGGCCCCTGCACCTACATGGGAAACCCGGAAGAAGCTCCTGGCTCCTGGCTTCGGATCAGCCCAGCTCTGGTCGTTGCAGCCATTAGGGGAGTGAACCAATGGATAGAAGACCTTTTTTTGTCTCTCCCTCTCTCTATTTGTAGCTCTACCTCTCAAATAAATAAAAAACCTTTTTAAAAAAAGTTTAATAAAAAATAGAGGACACAACTTTTTTTTTTTTTGGGGGGGGGGACAGGCAGAGTGGACAGAGAAAGAGAGAAAGGTCTTCCTTTACCGTTGGTTCACCCTCCAATGGCTGCTGCAGCCGGCGCACCATGCTGATCCAAAGGCAGAAGCCAGGTGCTCCTCCTGGTCTCCCATGTGGGTGCAGGGCCCAAAGACTTGGACTATCCTCCACTGCATTCCCCGGGCCACAACAGACAGCTGGACTGGAAGAGGGGCAACCGGGACAGAATCCGGCGCCCCGACCAGGACTAGAACCCGGTGTGCTAGTGCCGCAGGCAGAAGATTAGCCTAGTGAGCTGCGGCTCCAGCCTGAGGACACAACTTTTAATGCCCACTCCTCTAAAACCTCAGTAAAATTATGGTAAAGATATAGAAAAGACATAAACTCACAAGAATTGAAAGGAGAGATGACAGGAGATAAAAGGGGTCAGTAAAATTTTGGAAGCCAGAAAACATGGCCAAGGGTAATTGACCTAATAGAGAAAGCTGTACCTGGGAGGTTAGAGAACCAACATTTGATTACAGAAACCCAGAAAGACTCAGATTAGGAACACCAGCTGTCTTTCAAGGCAGTATTTGAATTTGAGACTAAAAATAAGGACTAGTTAAGAAAAAATAAAAGGGCCAGCAGTGTGGCTCAATAGGCTAATCCTCCACCTGCAGCACCGGCACCCCGGGATCTAGTCCCGGTCGGGGTGCCGGATTCTGTCCCAGTTGCCCCTCTTCCAGGCCAGCTCTCTGCTGTGGCCCAGGAGTGCAGTGGAGGATGGCCCAAGTGCTTGGGCCCTGCACCCCAAGGGAGACCAGGAAAAGCACCTGGCTGCTGGCTTCAGATCAGCACGGTGCGCCGGCCGCGGCGGCCATTGGAGGGTGAACCAACGGCAAAAGGAAGACCTTTCTTTCTGTTTCTCTCTCTCACTGTCCACTCTGCCTGTCAAAAAAAGAAAAGAAAAAGCATTTAGTCTACTCATCCCTTCCTCCAGGACCTAAAGGGACAGTAAACTGGAATTTGAATCTGAGCTCTGCCATTCCCTAGTGGTTACATAACATGCCTTGCTTACTTAACAACAGTTGTCTAATCTAAAAAATGGATATCATAATTAATCTACTTTGGTAATAGATTATATGGATTCAATGAGTTAATTCCTGAAAGCTCCCTAGAATACTTCTTGACCTGATGTTTATTAACATTTATTAATATGTAATAGTTATTAATATTAAATATTATTATAACATTGCCCCTCCCCCCCAGAGCCAAGAGAACTAGTCCTCTGCCCAGGGAAAGACTAGAAGTTAATTCTCTGTGTGGTAGGACTAGCAGATTTCTAGGTTAAGGCTGCCAAGCACAACTGAGGGTCAATAAGAGCAGCATGCTGAGGAATAAGAGATTAAGTTCAAGTCTGGATATAGAGGAGCTGGTGCCGTGGCTCACTTGGTTAATCCTCCACCTGCGGTGCCAGCATCCCATATGGGCACTGGTTCTAGTCCTGGCTGTTCCTCTTCCAATCCAGCTCTCTGCTGTGGCCCGGGAGGGCAGTGGAGGATGGCCCAAGTGCTTGGGCTCCTGCCACCTGCATGGGAGACCTGGAAAGAGCACCTGGCTCCTACCTTTGGATCGGCATAGCTCAGCCTTTGCAGCCATTGGGGGAGTGAACCAACAGAAGGAAGACCTCTCTCTTGTCTCTCCATCTCACTGTCTGCAACTCTACCTCTCAAATAAATAAATAAATAAATCTTAAAAAAAAAAAAAAAAAAAGTCTGGGTGTAGAATGAGGAATACTTCCACCCTTCATTTTCTTCTGGCAGCCACACTTCCTCTTAGTAGGAGAATCAGATTTCTGCCTAGAAACCGTCCAGCTCAAAAGAAAAGAAATACAGATACTGACAGAGGCTATCCCACAAAATAATATAGTTCTGTCCAAGTATTTTATAATAAAGCCCCCCATTCAACAAGTTCTGCCCAGCTTCCAACCTGCACATACATCTTCCAGTTAGTATTTCAGTGCCTGACTTCTTTTTTTAATTTTTATTTTTTATTTATTTATTTATTTTTGACAGGCAGAGTGGACAGTGAGAGAGAGAGAGAAAGAGAGAAAGGTCTTCCTTTTGCCGTTGGTTCACCCTCCAATGGCTGCCGCGGCCGGCGCACTGCGGCTGGCGCATCGCGCTGATCCAAAGGCAGGAGCCAGGTGCTTCTCCTGGTCTCCCATGGGGTGCAGGACCCAAGCACTTGGGCCATCCTCCACTGCACTCCCGGGCCACAGCAGAGAGCTGGCCTGGAAAAGGGGCAATTGGGACAGAATCCGGCGCCCCAACCGGGACTAGAACCTGGTGTGCTGGCGCCACAGGCGGAGATCAGTGCCTGACTTTTAATATGAGCAAATAGCCAAGATTTATAGACGACTGAGGAATACCTCCAACTTGTAGACAGAGAACTAGATTCAACAAACATCTGCAAGAGAAAGATGAGGAAAATCCTAGAAAGTTTAACAAAAAGGACAGAGTTGGAAAATAGGAAAATGGCAATTTAATTGAGATATTTTCAGGAACTTCAACATCCACATAATTGGAGTTCCAAAAGAGAAGATGGGGAAAAGAAAGAAGATAAATTATAAAACTGAAATTCCCTGTACAAGAGAACACGACCTTCCACATTGATATCTGCATCAAGATTTCTATCCATGTCCCTCCCAACTCAAAGAAACTCCATTCCAGAATACAACAGTCAAGAACATAGGGTTCCCTTCCCTCTAACATCCAGTCAGTGGAGGGGTAGGAAATCAGTAAGGAAAAAGAGAGAAGACAAATATGTTAGGATTAGAAATTAAATCCAATTTTGAAAATCCAATTTTGTAGAAATTAACCAGATTATAAAGGAATAATGTGAACAATTGCATGACAGTAAGGTAGACAAATCACCAAAACTGACTAAAGAAAAAATAGTTGAACTGAGTACACCTATAAGAGGAAGACAGATTGAATTAGTAATCAAGTAAAGAGATTGACAATTTAGTCATCAGAAAACTACCCACAAAGCAACTCAAGCCTGGGTGGCTTCTCTGATGAATTCTACCAAACATTTAAAGAATTGATGACCAATTTTTTTTTTTAACTTTTATTTAATGAATATAAATTTCCAGTGTACAGCTTATGGATTACAATGGCTTACCCCTCCCATAACTTCCCTCCCACCCACAACCCTCCCCTCTCCCGCTCCCTCTCGCCTTCCATTTGCATCAAGATTCATTTTCAATTCTCTTTACATACAGAAGATCAATTTAGTATAGAGATTTCAACAGTTTGCACCCACATAGAAACACAAAGTGAAACATACTGTTTGAGTACTAGTTATAGCATCAAATCAAAATGTACAGCACATTAAGGACAGAGATCCCACAGGAGGAGCAACTGCACAGTGGCTCTTGTTGTTGACCCAACAAATTGACACTCTAGTTTATGGCGCCAGTAACCACCCTAGGCTCTCGTCATGAGTTGCCAAGGCTATGGAAGCCTTCCAAGTTCCCCGACTCTGATCATATTTAGACAAGGTCATAAAAGACAGAGTGAGGATAGTAACCAATGATCCTAAGAGTGGCATTTACCAGGTTTGAACAATTATACAGCATTAAGTGGGGAAGAGGACCATCAGTACACACAGGTTGGGAGTAGAGCCATTGGTGGTAGAGTAGAGGTTATGATTACAAAGGAATGAGGCCCAAGTGCACTAGACAGGGTCTAGAACAAAGGACAGAGTCATTATTAGATGTGCTAAGAAAGGTGCTGTCTAAGCTACGATTAAGTTTTCTGATTAAGAGGCAAATAGAACCTGATAGAAGGGGCTTGATAATAATCTGGTGGGCTTTAGGCCTTGTAAATTCAGAGGCCCAGACCTATCTATCTCTTCACATGGGGTATATCCTAAGGGAGGTGTGAACCTCCTAGGGGAAGGCACTCTGTTGACTTTCATTACTTGGCTGGCCTGGGAGGAGAGCTGGCCAGGTAAAGGCAGGTGGCATCTCTAACAAGAAATGTACAGTTCTGCCTGCAATGTTGCTGACCCTACTTGACCATGCCCTCAGCTGCAGTGGTCACTTTGGAAGTTGGGCTGAGCAACTTTTTTTTTTTAAGATTTATTTATTTGGGCCAGCACTGCGGCTCAATAGGCTAATCCTCCGTCTGCAGCACCAGCACACCAGGTTCTAGCCCCGGTCGGGGTGCCGGATTCTGTCCCGGTTGCCCCTCTTCCAGGCCAGCTCTCTGCTGTGGCCTGGGAGTGCAGTGGAGGATGGCCCAAGTGCTTGGGCCCTGCACCCGCATGGGAGACCAGGAGAAGCACCTGGCTCCTGCCATCGGATCAGCGCGATGCGCCGGCCATTGGAGGGTGAACCAGCGGCAAAAAGGAAGACCTTTCTCTCTGTCTCTCTCACTGTCCACTCTACCTGTCAAAAAAAAAAAAAAAAAGATTTATTTATTTGACAAGCAGAGTTACAGAGAGGCAGAGGTGGGGAGGGGGGGTCTTCCACCTGCTGGTTCACTCCCCAAATGACTTCAACGGCCAGAGCTGTGCCAATCCAAAGCCAAGAGCCAGGAGCTTCTTCTGGGTCACCCACAAGGGTGGAGGGTACAGGGGCCTAAGGACTTGGGCCATATTCTACTGCTTTCTGAGGCCATAGCAAGAGCTGGATCAGAAGTGGAGCTGCTGGAACTTCAACCCGTGCCCCTATGGGATGCCGGCACTGCAGGCGGTGGCTTTACCCATTAGGCCACAGTGCCAGCCCCGATGACCCTGATGACAAATTCTTTAAAAAAACTTTTCTAAAACATAAAATAATAGGAGACACTTTCCAAGTCATTTTATGAAGCCAGTAGTACCCTAATACCAAAACCAGAGGCATCAAACAAGACTGCAGATCAGAGTGGACATTTGGTGCAACAATCAAGACATTGTTTGGGGCCGTCGCCGTGACTTACAAGGCTAATCCTCCGCCTGCGGTGCCTGCATCCTGGGTTCTAGTCCCGATTGCTCTTCTTCCAGTCCAGCTCTCTGCTGTGGCCCGGGAGGGCAGTGGAGGATGGCCCAAGTGCTTGGGTCCCTGCACCTGCGTGGGAGGAAGCACCTGGCTCTTGGCTTCTGATTGGTGCAGCACCGGCCGTGGCAGCCATTAGGAGAGTGAACCAACGAAAGGAAGACCTTTCTTTCTCTCTCTCACTGTCTATAACTCTCTCTGTCTCTCTCACTGTCTAACTCTGCCTGTCAAAAAAAATAATAAAAAATAAAAAAACATGGTTTGGGACACGCAAATCCTGTATTGTAGTGCCTAGGTTCAAGTCCCAGTTCTACTTCAGTTCCAACTTCCTGCTAATGCACAACCCAGAAAGTGGCAAATGATGGCTCAAGTACTTTGGCCCCTGCTATCCCCATGAAAAACCTGGATTAGTTTCCAGGCTCCTGGCTTTGGTTTGACCCAGCCCCAGCTGCTGTGGGATCTTAGAAAATGAACTAACAAATGGAAGATCTTTCTATCTGTGTCCAAGAATTGTGGTGTAAGAAAATCGATCCTCTGTTTTTCATGATGTTCAGTCATCTAGATTGTCTAGAAAGGGGGAAAAAAAATGACACCTAAATATAGGAAGAAAAATATCAAAGGATGAATATCAGAAGAAACATCTAAGGGAGTTGAGTGATTGCCTCTGAGCAGTCAAGAAACTACTGTCTTGGCCAGCGCCGAGGCTCAATAGGCTATTCCTCCGCCTGCGGCGCCGGTATTCCGGGTTCTAGTCCCATTTGGGGCACCGGTTCTGTCCCAGTTGCTCCTCTTCCAGTTCAGCTCTCTGCTGTGGCCCGGGAAGGCAGTGGAGGATGGCCCACGTGCTTGGGCCCTGCACCTGCATGGGAGACCAGGAGAAGCACCTGGCTCCTGGTTTCGGATCGGCGCAGCACACCTGCCATAGCGGCCATTTGGGGGGTGAACCAACAGAAAAGGAAGACCTTTCTCTCTCTCTCTCTCTCTCTCACTGTCTAACTCTGCCTGTCAAAAAAAAAAAAAACTGTCTTTTATTGTATGCTTTAGTCACAACTGCCTTTCCGAGTAGGTGTGTGTGTGCTTTTGTTTAAAATCATTTTAAGAAGGAAAAGAGGATAGTGCTGAGAGTGAACTTGTCCAGTGGGCAAGGAGCACAGACAAATTCTAGCCCTTTTAAAGTGTCATAAGCAAATGATAGGCAGTCAAAGAAATGTTGATTTCTAAAAAGAAGAAGGAAAGTGTGGAGGACTATGTACTGAACTGTGGAGATCTCCATAACTTTAGGGATTTGCCAGGGAGGAAAAAGCAGCTGAGGTGAGAGATCATGAGTGGCAAATAAGGGAGTTCTGTGGAATACCGAGAGGTAGAGTTTGAACAAGGAGCACGCTCACAAGCTGCACAGAGGTTGTGTGCATAGGGAAGTGGCTGGTTGGATGCTAGCAGTTAGGAAGTTGTTACGACCTTTGAGAGAGAGATTACTCTAGATTAATGCTTCTCAGCTGGGGAGTGATTCTTCCCTATCCCCAGCCTTACTGGACATTTGGTCATGTCTGCTGACACTCTGATTTTTCATAGTCAGGGGAATGCTGTTGGCATTTGGTGAGTAAAGACCAGGGACCCAAAATGCAAAGGACAGCCCAAATGGCAAATTAGCTGACCCAGGAGCCAGCGTTGTGTCATAGCAGGTTAAGCCACTACCTGCAATGCTGGAATCCCATATGGGCACTGGTTCACTCCCAGTCCAGCTCCCTGCCAATGGCCTGGGAAAAGCAATAGCAGATGGCCCAAGTGTTTGGGCCCCTACCACTCAAGTGGGAGGCCTAGCCCAGTGCTGGCTGTTGCAGCCATCTGGGGAATGAATGAGTAGATGGAAGATGTCTCTCTCTCTCTCTCTTTCTATACACACACACACACACACACTTCTCACTGACTTTCTAAACAAATAAATAAATCTTTAAAATAATAAAATAAATTACCTGACCCAACCTGTCAGCACTAAGGTTGAGAAACCCTACTGTATTTAAGGAAGTAACACAGGGACATCATGATATTTGAAAATAGTGGATAATGCCCGTTTGCTTAAGGTAAGGTAAGGAAAAAATTATAGCAGCTATAGCAGCTAGCTTGAAAGGGAAGCAAAATAAAAAGGTAATAAATGAAATGTTTAGCTCAGTGCCCAGCACTTAGTATTTAATAAATACTGTTGCTTTTTATTAGTAACAGTTGATGTTCATTAAAAATCCATTAATTACTACTTACCATAGGAGAAACAAAATCAAGATATATACCTACTTTGCTCCCTAGAACTTAGACTTTGAGGAAAAATGTGGAATTTATAGTAGGACCTGAAAGAAAAAATTGCTATCAAAAATATATAAGAATGGTACGGAATTTCAAAAAAAGAAAAATTAATCCTTAAAAATTCTCAGTTTGTAGTTACTTATGTGCTTATCTTCCTATTGGTTTTCAAACTCTTTCAAAGTAGAGTGTATTTTTTTCATTTTAATATATGTCATTTTTATATATGTCATTTATGACACAGAACTAATCTTGTCATAATTAACTTTAAATACACCTAAGTTTTCTTAAGGGAAGAAGGCATATTTATGAATAATCCATTTTTTCACAAACAACATATAAAATGTAACTTACTGATTTGTATTTGTTTACCTTTTTTCTCTCTCTTGTAAGCCATAAATGCCACAGGAGTAGAAACTGTGTTAACTTAGCCATCTCTGTATCATCCAGGACCTGGCACACAATAGGTGATCCACTAGTGAATGCTTGTTGGGTAAATGAATGAGATCACAATCAGTGTCGGCTGTGTGTTTCTGAATGCTGCTTGTTGACCTCCCAGAGGAGTAGGGAGCAGTATAACTGGGCAATATTTCCTATAGTCTTCTGTTTTATGTAAGTCTTTTAACATAGCTTCTGTGTTTATAACTTTAGAAAGTTTCACTAAAGAAGAATACTTCAGCTGAAACTTCTATTTGTCTTTATTTTCTCTGCAGTGCTAAATTATCCCAGGGTCATTTGTGGGATGGGCTAGGCTCTCCTCCGGATTCCCCAGCTCCTGGGAGTGACGCGTATTGCAGCAGTGAGCTGAATGACCCTCAGTATGACCAGAGTCTCCTGGAGAACTTGTTTTACACAGCACCTGTAAGTCACTGAAGCTGAAGCTTTAGGAATTAGAGAACAAGAGTGTCAATAATATTAGTAGCTACAGGTATGGTCCCCTTTGCCTGATAGGAAGCTACCCATTTTACATACCTTAGTTAATCATAATGACAAACTCAAGAGAAAGATACCATCTTTATCTTATAAATGAGAAGACAGCCTAGTAACAGTGTGTATTTTGTCCAAGGACACTTAGCCAAGTAAGTGATAGAGCCAGAATTCAAATTCAGGTTTGCCTGAGGCTTTAAATTATAGGTTCCTTAGAGCTCATCTAAGGTAGAGCTAATGTATTTGCAGCCATGCCCTCAGAACCACTCTCGACTGGTGTCTATTCAGACTATTCTAGAGAAACAGGTGGTAGGGCATGGCAGATGAAGGCACCACTTGGGGTGCCCACATTCCATATCGGCCAGCTCCTGGTTTTGGCCTGGCCCAGCCCTGGCCATTGTGGCCATTTGGAAAGTGAACCAACAGAGAGATCTCTATCTGCTTCTCCTCCTCTTTCTGTAGCTCTGTCTTTTAAATAAATTTAAAAAAGAAAAAAAAGCTGCCACTTGTGGACCTCAAGAGCTTATTTGGAGGTTCTAGCAGGAGAGTCCAGCTACTCGTATACCCTTGTCTGAAGACCGGTCTTCCTCTAGTGGGAAAGGTCGTCCTCTCTGACCAAACACACAGCTTCAGAAGGGACACACATGGAGCAGCAAGAGAGGAAGGGGACACCTGCCTAGCCAGCCAGATCAGCCGAATCAACCCTGGCGATCAGTGGGGTGACAGATGTCGCAGCCAGATCACCTTCACATCCAAAGTTAACACTTGAAGAAAAACTTCACCTTGAAGAAGTTGTATTGTTCCCAGAAAGACATTCCTATCATGCTTATTTAAATTGTCCCCCATCACAAGTTCACATTATACATTCTTAGATGCCAAAAACAAAATTGGAGATGTAGACCTAAAATGACTTCGGACTTGTATGCTGAATTTTTACTAGCAAGCTTTAGGCAATTTTTCAAAATTTAGAGCTAAATAACTCTAATGCCATCTTCTCTATTTTGAGTCTTGTGCTTTAAGAGGCTGGTCAGTCAATGGTGGCAGCTGCCTTTTCTCAAAATAAAAATGAGTTGCAGGGGACATAGCCACTGGTTTTCCCCATTAAGGAAATTTGTGAAATACAGTCAACATTTCATCTAAGCAAGGTTAAAAGCAGAATGAATCATTTGTAGTTTGGAGTAGTGGGGCAAAAAGCAATCTTTGACTCCAAACAATTAGTTAGGCAACATGGTCCCAGTCATTTGGAACCCTGTGGAGACCAAAATCTGGCTTTACTATTTAAGCTGTAGATCATAAATAAATTGCCTAACTTTTCTCGACTTCACATTTCTCCTTTGTGAAAATTGAAATGAGTACCTTATAAGAATGCGGTAAATAATAGAGAGATACATGCAGTGTTTAGGATAATATCAAATACATAGTAGGCAGTCAATAGATAGTGGTTGTTAGTATTACTGAGAATTTGACAGAGGAAACTACTTTCATTTCTTTGCTTTGAACTGAATTTGTAGGTGATTTTTGTGAACTTCAGATTATATAGTCATGAGGAAAATGAGATTATTTCCCGCCCTGGTGTCAGTCATCTCTTTAAGGGAATGATGTACATGCCGAGAACTTGCTTACAGTTAGAGAAATATTTCATTACTGCCACCACCCCCGGCAATTTATCTTTTAGTGTCTGTCTCTTTGTTTCTTCCCCCTACAGAAATCTGACAGCAGCATCAGTGATTTCCTCAGTGAAGATGATGATGGTGTTCCTTCTAAAAAAATGAACCAGTCAAAAGCTGTTGCCAGATCTCCTGAGATTCTGGAGTCAAGGGATCAGAAGCTAAAGAGAGCAACAGGCAAGAAAAATCGGTGAGCATCTCTGTAATGCCTGTTTAGAGAATGAGGGTAAAAGAAGATGTTTTCACAAGATCTCAACACTGACACAGGGTTAAGTTATGGTACCTCAGGAAGTGCTGCAATCCTTAAAAATGTTATAACATGAAAAAATGGGTGCAAGTAAAGTCAAGGAAAAAGAATTCTAGACTATATGCATACTGTGATCACACTTAGGTATAAAATTTGCACAAGGAAAGCAAATAAAAAGAAATACAGAAAAGTGACAGTAGTCATTATACTAGTTATGTAACTTATCCCCTCTAGAAAAACCTGATTCCGGGGCCAGTGCTGTGGCACAGTGGGTTAACACCCTGGCCTGAAGCGCTGACATCCCGTATGGGCGCAGGTTCTAGTCCTGGCTGCTCCTCTTCTGATCTAGCTCTCTGCTATGGTCTGGGAAAGCAGTGGAAGATGGCCCAAGTCCTTGAGTCCCTGCACCCATGTGGGAGACCCAGAGGAATCTCCTGGCTCCTGACTTCGGATCGGCGCAGTTCCGGCCATTGCAGCCATCTGAGGAATGAACCAGTGGGTGGAAGACCTCTGTCTCTCCTTCTTTCTGTGTGTAATTCTGACTTTCAAATAAATAAATAAATCTTAAAAAAGAAAAGAAAAACCTGATTCCATAGCATCAGTGTTTATACTTGTGTGAAGGTGGACCTATATATGACAAGAAACTTTTTTTTACATTCGAGATTGCTTTAATTTTAGATTGTGACCAGAATCAGGATTCTGACCGTTGAAAACTGTTTCCAATCCTTGAGAACTTGTGAATTAAAATGCTTACTGCCCTCCCTGTTTCCTCCCCTTTCTTGTGCAACCTGGATTGTTTCGTGTTGAGCCTGTGTCCCTCACTGTGTGTATAAACTCCTTTCAGAAATCTGGTTGAGCAACAAGTGCTCTCAGAAGCTCCAGAAGATGCTCAAGCGATGACGTTAAGTGTTGATAGACTGGCCCTTCTGGGTAGAACACAGTCAGTCAGAATGATCATCGAAACGATGCGAGTTCCTCCAGATAGTCCTCAGGTTACCCCTGGCAAAAAGAATGATGCTGGAAGACCACTTAAGCTGACAACAGCAAGGAAGCGGTATGTCTAACATGAGAAGGCTAAATGTGCCATTTGTGGGAAGTGTGTCTGATAATAATTGATAACGGTATAACTTAATGATTTGTAACATGTTTTCATGTGCATCATTCAGTAAACAAAAAGCTATTGAATTCTCCAGTAGGTGCCAAGAATTATGAGTAGTAAGTATGGGGTTAAAGAAAATTACTGTTCTTGCAGACCTGACAGTTGGCTAGAGAGAGAAACATTTAAATGTCTATAACATAGGCTGGCGCCACAGCTCACTTGGCTAATCCTCCACCTGCGGCGCCATTACCCTGGGTTCTAGTCCCGGTTGGGGCGCCAGATTCTGTCCCAGTTGCTCCTCTTCCAGTCCAGCTCTCTGCTGTGGCCCGGGAAGGCAGTGGAGGATGGCCCAAGTGCTTAGGCCCTGCACCTGCATGGGGGACCAGGAGGAAGCACCTGGCTCCTGGCTTCCGATCAGTGCAGTGCACTGGCTGTAGCGGCCATTTGAGGGGTGAACCAATGGAAAAGGAAGACCTTTCTCTCTGTCTCTCTCTCTCACTGTCTAACTCTGCCTGTCAAAAAAAAAAAAAAAAAAGTCTATAACATAGGGAATTAGGGACCAAAATAGATGTTTTCCATTATAAGTGCTGTGGGTGGGAGCCCAGGAAGGGAGCCTTTATTCTGCCTGATGGGATCAGAGAGACCTTGGAAGAAGGGCCTCTGAGGACTGGAGCTCTTGAAAGTTGGATCTTTAAAGATATGTAGGATTTATCAAATAAAAACAGGTGTGTAACTTTGCTTGGTTTTTAATCACTTTTTTTGTTTTGTTTTGTTTTTAGCACTTTCTTTGTGGAATATCACTTTCCTGTGGGCTTTTCCAAAAGTGGATCAGGAAAGACAGCTTTGATCACTGAAGTTGTTCGATTCGCATCCAGTAAAATTGCAGATGGAAGTAAGAAAGAGACCCATTTTCTCCTCCTTAGATATTTTGGAATTCCTAATTGCTCTTGTGACTTTTTTTTTTTAAAGATTTTTTCTTTATTTGAAAATCAGAGTTACACAGAGAGAAAAGGAGAGGCAAGGAAAGAGAGAGAGAGGTCTTCCATCCACTGGTTTACTCCCCAGTCGGCTGCAATGGCCAGAGCTGCATCAATCAGGAGCCAGGAGCTTCTTCTGGTTCTCCCACACAGGTGCAGGGGCCCAAGGACTTGGGTCATCTTCTACTGCTTTCCCAGGCCATAGCAGAGAGCTGAATTGGAAGTGGAACAGCTGGGACTAGAACCGGCGCCCATGTGGGATGCCAGCACTGCAGGCTGCAGCTTTACCTGCTCTGCCACAGCACCGGCTCCTCATGTGACTTTCATAGTGTCATAGAATTTAGAGTTAGAAAGAATTTTTTTTTAAAGATTTATTTATTTATTTAAAAGAGTTACAGAGAGGGAGAGACAGAGAGATATCTCCCATCCACTGATTTACTCCCCAGATGGCCACAATGGCCAAGAGTGAGCCAGGCCGATGCCAGGAGCCAGGAGCTTCATCTGCGTCTCCCACATAGGTGGCAGGGGCCCAAGCACTTGGGCCATCCCCTGCTGCTTTTCCCAGGCACATTGGCAGGAAGCTGGATTGGAAGTGGAGCAGCCAGGACACAAACTGGGGCCCATATAGGATGCTGGCATTGCAGGTGTGGCTTTACCTGCTATGCCACAATGCTGGCCCCAGAAAAAATTCTGAAGTAAATACTCTAATTCCTTTATTTTGTAAGTGAGGAAACTAGCCAGTGCTACTGTGATTATCTTGCCATAAGGTAACAAGTCAGGTAACCTGGCTGAAACAAGAACTCAGAACTTCTGACACTTAGATCATGTTCTTTCAACTGTCATTATGTTTCTTGTCTTTATCTTTATCATATGGCTTTTTTAAATATAGCTTTATCAAGGTAAAGTTCATATACTATATAGTTCATTCATTTGACATTCAATTTAATGGTTTTCAGTATATATGCAAAGTTATGCAGTCATCACTGTCATCCAGTTTTAGAACATTTTCACCCCCTTTCCCTCTCCCCAAGCCCCAAAAGATTTTAATCAGATTTGCAAGGGAGGTAGATGATAATAAGATCTGATTTATGATGTCTCTCATTAGGGAAAGTGACGTGTCCTATCTGCTCTGTTCTCCTTACAGTGGTGAAATTCCAGCAGCGATTTGTGTTTCCAGTACGGTTTGGTGGCCCAATGATACAGCACTGGTGGAATTCCAACCTCACTTTCCAAATTTACGCAAAGAAAACTCCACAGAAAAAGGTACTTCAAGTGACTGACCTTTGTCTTACCAGTCACACAATACACTTGGAGCATACTTAAAAGTATGTTCATATCTAAACTAGGGATTTCTACAGGCTCAAGCAACGCTAATATTTTTATTATTATTATGACTAACCTCTGTTTATTTATTATTATAGGCCAGATGTGCTAAAGATTTTACATGAACACACTGTCAGATTTATTCATCTTAACAACTCTGTGAATTAGGTACATTATTATCTTCATCCTACAGATGAAGAAACTAAGATTTAAGATTTAATGAAGTTAATAACATATCTGTGGGGCTGGCACCCTGGCTCACTTGGTTCATCCTCCTCCTATCCCATATAGGCGCTGGGTTCTAGTCCTGGTTGCTCCTCTTCCAATCCAGCTCTCTGCTGTGGCCCGGGAGGGCAGTGGAGGATGGCCCAAGTGCTTGGGCCCCTGTACCCGCATGGGAGACAAGGAGGAAGCACCCGGCTCCTGGCTTCGGATCGGCGTGGCTCCAGCCGTAGCGGCCATTTGGGGAGTAAACCAATGGAAGGAAGACCTTTCTCTCTGTCTCTTTCTCTCACTGTCTATAATTCTACCTGTCAAATTTTTAAAAATTAAAAAAAAAAAAACATATCTGAGATCCCCCAGTCGAATAAAAGACAAAGTGAGGACTCCATCCCAAGTCTGCTGTCTTTAGATCCTAAATTCCTAATCTCTTTACTTGCTCCATACCATAGAGAGAAATGACTGCTATTAGCTATCATTTGAGATTCTACTCCCCACCTCCTTTTTTTAAAGCTTTATTGATTATTTGAGAGTTAGAGGGAGAAACAGAGAGAGCTTCCATCTGCTGGCTAACTCCCCAAATGGATGCAATGGTCAGAGTTGAGCCAGGCCTATTCTGGAAGCTAGAGCTTCATCATGAGTCTCCCACATGGGTTCAGGGGTCCAAATACTCGGACCATCTTCCACTGCTTTCCCCAGGCCATTAACAGGCAGCTGGGTTGGAAATATAACAACCAGAACAGGAAGCAGCATCCATATGGTATGCCCGTATGGCATCCCAGGTGGCAGCTTTGCCTTCAACACCACATTAGTTTACAGGTAGAATATATGAAGTATTCTGCCCATGTTCAAAATAAGATAACTATAGGTAGTAGTTTTGTTTTTTTTTTTTTTTCTAAGATTTTATTTATTGGCTTCTCTTCGCCTCTGGTGACAGGGAGCCTGTTTGCACAAACGCCTAATAAAAATCCTCTTGCTTTTGCATAAAAAAAAAAAAAAGAAAGATTTTATTTATTTATTTGAGAGGTAGAGTTGACAGAGATGGCAGAGGCAGAGACAGACAGAGAGGTCTTCCATTTGCTGGTTTGTTCCCCAAACAGCTGCCATAGCTGGAGCTAGGCCTATCAGAAGTCAAGAGCCAGGAACTTCCTCTGGGTCTCCCATGCAGAAGCAGGGCACCAAGCACTTGAGCTGTCTTCTAGTTAGAAGTTTTGATCAACTAATTCAAATTTTATAAATTCCGCTTGCAACTGTGATAACACAAGTCATTGAACTATAATATTAGAAATGTTTTAATTCCTTCAATAATGGAGCAGCCTTTATCATTTGACCTTGCCTTTGGTGTGGATAGCATGAGGAAAGTATTTGGGGCTTTTTTGTTCATTTTCTCAGTGAAAAAATAATACAGGGTCTTTTGGAATATATAGGAAAATAGGAAAGACAGAAAATAGAGAGAGCTCTTCAGTCTGCTGGTTCACTCCTTAAATGGCCATAATGGCAGGGGCTGCACCAGATGGAAGCCAGGATCCTGGAATTTCATCCAGATCTCCCACATGGGTGACAGGGGCCCAGGTAACTGGGCCATCTTCTACTGCTTCCCCTGGTGCATTAGCAGGGAACTGGATCAGAAATGGGACAGCTGGAACATGAACCCACACTTGTATTGGATGATGGCATCACAAATGCAGCTTAACCTGCTGCACCCCAACATTGGCCCTGGACTTTAACTAAACATTTTAATGACTACATACTCTTCCATATTGATGTGCTATAATTAGTTAAGTAATTCCTGATTATTGGACATCTAATTATTTTTATTAATATATGCATATATAGGTCTTATATGTATTGTTTAGTGTTTCTTTAGTATAAATTCCCAGAATTAGAATTACTGGACCAAGGAATATGAATATTTAAATATTTTATGCAAATTATCAAATTCACTGTCCAGAAGTACGTTACCAGTTTATATTCCCAGCTTTAGTCATATGACAGTCTCCTATTTCTCTATAGTCTTGAAAGCATCAAATAATTAAGTTTTGTGATTTTCTTCATCTTAATGGCAAAAATTTGTATCATCTAAGTTTTATTTTTTTGTTAAGAGTGAAGCTGAACAATTTGAATAAAAACTTAACTTCATAACAGATCATCTTCCAACATCTTTGTGACTTTTGAAACCATCTATACTTTTTCAGAGAAGACTAGTGAAACCCGGAGGGGGCTGAAAATACAGAATATGGGACCCCACTTAGAGTTGCCACCCTCTAATAATTAAGGTTTTGACTTCAAAAGTATGAGTTCCTTTATAAACTACATCTGCTGTCACTTTGATTAAAATTATGTATGTTCCTCTTTAATTAAACCTAAACTTTCTATGCTTGTTTCCACAGCCAGAAGTCATTGGCTCTGCATCACTTCCTTTGCGAGCTGTCATTCAGTCAGAGCTGCTTTCTTTCAGCGACCAACTTCCAGTGCAACATGAAAATGATCAGATTGCACTTGGCCCCCTGAAGGTATATAGATACGCATTCAGGAAGTCTGAAGAGTTTACTGAGTATGTATTTGTGACTGGCCCTGAGGATATGGCAGTGAAGCAGAAAAGCTGTTGTGGAGCTTCTGTTGAAGTAGGTCAGCGGAAGTGCTGTAAAGAAAACAAACAGCGTGATGGGATAGTGAGTACAGGGAAGTAAGCAAGAGGTGGTGATCAGACAACCACCTTACTGTCCAAGTTTTGTTTTTTGGTTCTTGCTGGACTATAAAGCTTAAAAATCAGATAGGTATAATAAATAGAATTGATGGACTAGAAATTATTTCTGTCCTGGCTGTGTTGACTGAAGTGCTATTAGTCCGTAGTCAATAAACCAAAATAATTTTGCTGTGTAACACCTGTGTGTCTCAGATAAAAGGAACAACAAGAATACTTTATTCCTAGTTAAATCAGTCTTTTAACAGGGAGTGATCACTTCTGTTCCTCAAATTAATCATTTATCCTGAATCTTTTTTTTTTTCTTTTTTAAGATTTATTTATTTATTTGAATGGCAGAGTTACAGACAGAGAGAGGGAGAGACAGAGAGAAAGGTCTTCCATGTGTTGGTTCACTCCCCAGATGGCTGCAACGGCCAGAGCTGGGCCAATCTGAAGCCAGGAGTCAGGAGCTTCTTCCAGGTCTCTTATACGGGTGCAGGGGTCCAAGGACTTGGGCCATCTTCTACTGCTTTCTCAGGCTGTAGCAGAGAGCTGGATCGGAAGTGGAGTATCTGGGACGCAAACTGGCGCCTATATGGGATGCCAGTACTGCAGGCAGTGCTTGACACACTATGCCCCAGCACCGGTCCCTCATTTTTCTTTTTTACCTTTTTTTTTTTTTTTCCTTGAGAAAGCTCTAGCCTGCTGATTCACTCTCCAAATATCCACAATGACTGAGAGACTGGGAAGCCTTGAGAGCATAATGGGTTGTTCCAGGAACTCAATCCAGGTCTCCCACAGGGTATAGGGACCCAATTACTTGAGTTATCACCATTTCTCCCAGCATCTGTGTTAGCAGGAAGCTAAAACCGAAGTCATAGTTCAAACCCAGGTGCTGCAGTATGGAACATGGGCATCCTAGACATCATCCTAACCTCTAGGCCAACACTCTTTTTACTTTTTAACATTTTTTGTAATTTTTATTTTGAAATAACATCAACTTGGAGAAAAATTATGAAAGTAGTACAAAGAACTCCCGTATCCTCTGCCCAGACTCACAAGTTCTTAATATTTGTCACATTTACTTTATAATTATCTGTCTGCCTCTTTTCTCTTTCTGTTCCTTTACCTCCTCTCCATATATTTATACCTGTATAATATGTATATACACATGCTTTTTCTCTGGACTATTTGAGGCTAAGTTACAGACATATCTCTTTACTCCTGAATTCTTTAGCATGTATTTCCTGAGAACAGGGACATTATCATGCATAATGCTTGAGTTATAGAAAGCAGTTTAATAGTATTACCATATCTATAGTCCATGCTCAGTTTTCACCAGCTGTACCAGTACTTTCCTTTATAGCAGCTGTGTTTCCAGTCCAAGATTATCTTTTTGTTTAATTGTCCTGTCATTCTGATCTCGTTTAGCCTGGAATAGTTCCACAGCCCTTTGTATTTTTGTACACTAACATTTTTAAAAAGTAAGCCTGTTGTTTTGTAGACTTTACCTCCACTGAGGTTTACCTGGTTATGCTTGTTAAGATCCTTGTAAAATGATCATTTCTCGCTCAATTCCCTATACATTTTATTAAATAGCATTCTAGATGGAAGAGTGGTCACTTCTCCCATTTTAATTTTTTTCAGTATGGACTGGTGGATTCTTATATTATTCATTAGGTATAATCCATTACTGTTATTCAAATTGATGGTCAAATTGTCCTAGATTTAGCCAGAGGGATCCTGTTCAACTAAATTGTGTCCTTTAAATATATCTCCAATCTTTTCTGAGTACTACTTTATTTTCTGGCACAGGGTGATGTTTTAGGCTCATCTTGTATTAATAAATCATCTGCCTAGCTTTGCTTAGTCTGGCAAGTTAATATATATGCAATCTGTTACTTTTTTTACATTACGGTATTTGATGATGAGTTAACTCATTGGCTAATAATCTAATGTTGTTTCCAGCTCCAAAATTCTGATTCCAGTTCTAGAGGACATTCTTATCGATTCTTTTCCTTTTTGTTTTATAGGTAACCGTGGAGCTTGTTACAGATAACAAAGATTTCACTGGTGTCAATAATAAACTAAGTAGCAATATCCAACATACCCCACATTGTGAACCTGCAAGTCCAGATAAGATACTACCAGAAGCTAACCAAGATATTACCTCTACCAAAAATGTAAAGAACCTAAATCAAATTTACGAGGAAACTACAAAGAAGGCACAGAATTTGGTGCTCCCTAACCCAAAATCACTGAGCCCTGTAGCACCACATCCTTCCAACTTGATGATTCCACCAGCCTCCCATAATTTAGTGAGTCGGACAAATGGGCCAGCACAAGAAGATGCCTTGCTGTTACATGTGCTATTGATGGTGCCAGAGGGGAAAGATTTCACTCTTGGAGAATCTGAAAAACAGGCATCATGCAATGTTTATTTAAACTGCAAACTCTTCACAGAAGAAGTCACCAGATCTGTTATCGCTTGGGGCACCACACAACCAGTCTTTAACTTTTCTCAGGTAACTGTGTACATTCCCTATCCAGTATGGGTATACGGGGATGGGAGACAAATGTTTCCCAAATCCTTATTCCATCTTAAAAGAAATCTAGAATGTTCAGAGTAGGAGGGAACTTTGTATTCATTTGGTGTACACTATTGGATGGGAAGAGGAAATGACATTGAAAGTATATTAAAGCTCTTTTGACTGTTTGTATTATATCTCAGTTCATATGGTTTCTCACTATTTCTTTAGCCTGAGTTCTGGATTCTATTCCTTTCTTCTTTCTCTGGGACTTTGATTAGTTAAACCTTCCCCAACTGACCTGTTAGAGGGTATTTCAAAAAGTTTTGTGGACAAATGGAATTATAGCTTATTTGGATGTAAAAACTTTTGAAATCCATGCATATTCATAAATTTTTTTTTGACAGGTAGTTGTAGACAATGAGAGAGAGATAGAGAGAAAGGTCTTCCTTCCATTGGTTCACTCCCCAAATGGCCACTACAGCTGGCGCTGTGCCGATCTGAAGCCAGGAACCAGGCACTTCTTCCTGGTCTCCCATGCAGGTGCAGGGGCCCAAGGACTTGGGCCATCCTCCACTGCCCTCTCGGGCCACAGCAGAGAGCTGGACTGGAAGAGAAGCAGCCGGGATTAGAACCTGGCACCCATATGGGATGCCAACACCGCAGGCGGGGGATTAACCAAGTGAGCCGTGGCGCCGGCCCCTAATAAATTGTTTTTAAAATGCTCTGTGGCGTAGAGAGTAAGCCACCGCCTGCAGTGCTAGCATCCTGTATGGGTGCTGGTTTGAGTCCCAGCTGCTCCACTTCTAATCCAGCTCTCTGCTATGGCCTGGGAAAGCAGTAGAAGATGGCCCAGGTCCTTGGGCCCACCAGAATGGGAGAACTGGAAGAAGCTTCTGGCTCCTGGCTTCAGATTGGCACAGCTACGGCCATTGCAGCCAACTGGGGAGTGAACCAACGGATGGAAGACCCCTCTCCCTCTCTCCCCCTCCCCCTCTCCCCCTCTCCCCCTCTCCCCCTCTCCTCCCCTTCTCCCCCTCTTCTCCCCTTCTCCCCCTCTTCTCCTCTTCCCCCTAACCCTCTCCCCCTCTCCCCCTCTGTCTTCCTCTCTCCCCCTCCCCCTCCCCCCTCCCTCTCCCTGTAACTCTTTCAAATAAATAAATAAATCTTTAAAAACAAAAAAAAAAGCACCAGGGGCCAGCACCGTGGCCCACTTGGTTAATCCTCCACCTGTGGCACTGACATCCCATATGGGCACTAGATTCATGTCCCAGTTGCTCCTCTTCCAGGCCAGCTCTCTGCCATGGCCCAGGAGGGCAGTGGAGGATGGCTCAAGTGTTTGGGCCCTGCAATAGCATGAGAGACCAGGAAGAAGGACCTGGCTTCTGGCTTCAGATAGGCACCACACCAGCCATGGTGGCCATTTGGGGAGTGAACTAACGAAAGGAAGACCTTTCTCTCTGTCTCTCTCACTGTCTATAACTCTGCCTGTCAAATTAAAAAAAAAAAAAAAAAAAAAAAGGCACCAAAAGAGACATCTTATAATTCCGCTTTTCCATGATATTTTTTTTTTTTTTTTTGACAGGCAGAGTGGATAGTGAGAGAGAGAGACAGAGAAAGGTCTTCCTTTGCCGTTGGTTCACCCTCCAATGGCCGCCGCGGCTGGCGCGCTGCAGCCGGCGCACCGCGCTGATCCGATGGCAGGAGCCAGGTGCTTCTCCTGGTCTCCCATGGGGTGCAGGACCCAAGGACTTGGGCCATCCTCCACTGCACTCCCTGGCCACAGCAGAGAGCTGGCCTGGAAGAGGGGCAACCGGGACAGGGTCGGTGCCCCGACCGGGACTAGAACCCGGTGTGCTGGCGCTGCAAGGCGGAGGATTAGCCTAGTGAGCCGCAGCGCCGGCCTTCCATGATCTTTTTAATGGACCCTCCCATCTCCAATCGTTTCTTTCTTTTTTTATTTATATATTCTCCCTCAGTCTCATTTGTCCCTCCACTTATTTCAATATTCATCTTATGTGATTTGTCTGTAGAATTATTTTCTTTCTTGGTGTTTTATCTCCACTTTCTTGTTTTCTCTCTTGACTCCACTGCTGACCTTTTGCAATATTTGGGCTAAGAGGAAAAGCTAGCAAAACGGCGATAACCTCAGCAGTTCTCATTTCTCTGAACCTTTAGTGTCGACACTCCCATTCATTGCTGTATCACTGGCAACTTTCCAAATCAACCTTCTCTTCCCTTTGGTCATCACATCTATTCCCACAGCTTCAGTTGTCATTTTTATGAAGATAACTTCTAAATCTAAACTTTCCTGTGAACCAGACTTTCCCCTCTAATTTCAGATCTAACTGCTTGCTGGTTATCACCAAAAAGCACTTTACACTTGGCACTTAACGCATTGCCTAGCATGTTCCAGACATTCAATAAAGATGTTTAAATGAAAGAATGAATTCAAATATTTCCAAATCTGAATTTATTTTCCTCCCAAATTGTTCTTCTTTGTGTCTACCCTCATTCATATTATAATTTACTCAGAATGTTAAATAGAACCTCAGAGTTGTCCTTGACTCTTTCTTATCTAAGTACTCATCAAATTCAATGTAAGTGTTGCAAACTTCATTGCCTCTGGAATACACCCCCTTCCCTCCACCCTCATTGCCACTGGTTCCATTCAGGCCCTCACCCTCATTCCAGAGAGCCTTTAAACTGGTCTCCCTGTTGCCAGTCACTGTTCTTTCCCTGTGCACCAAGAAGAGCATTCTTTCTAAAACTCTAGCCTGAACACTGCTCCTCTACCTAAAACCCTTCGGTGCTTCCCCATAGCCTTCGGGACTGAATGTGAGTCCAAGATCCTTTTAAGAACCAGCTGTATTTTGTTTTCCACTTCTGCCACTCTTCCCTTCACACTGGGTAGTCCCGCTGTGGTCAACTACTCAGGTTTCCCGAATTCTCTCTTCCCTCTGTGTCTTTACGTGTGTTGTTCCTCTGCCTTGAATTTCTTCCTTAGCCTTTGTGACACATATTGGGCAGAACTCTGTGCTAGTTAACACCAGCTCAGCCTTAAAATTTAGGATTACCTTCTCCCAGAAGCTCTTTCTGAAACTTCCCTGTCTGGAGCTTAGGTTGCTGTGTTCGTTTTACTTTTTTAGTTTCAAAGAGCAGAAATGTACTCATTTGTATAATAAATAGTGTTTCTTAGCTGGATACAAAATTAACTCTGCTCTGGTTCTCTGCTCTTCTGATATCTTCTCAGTATGACTTGTACTGCTTCTGCTTTCGCCTTTTTTGCCTCTCATGTTTTCTTTCTTTGGTTTGTTTATTTGTTGTAAAGATTTATTTTATTGATTTGAAAGGCAGAGTAATAGAGAGGGAGAGACAGAGAAAGAGATCTTCCATCCGCTGGTTCACTCTTCGGGGCTGGGCCAGGCCAAGTAGCTGATGCCAGGAACTAGGATTTTTTTTTTTTTTTTGACAGGCAGAGTGGACAGTGAGAGAGAGAGACAGAGAGAAAGGTCTTCCTTTGCCATTGGTTCACCCTCCAATGGCCGCTGCGGCCGGCGCACCGTGCTGATCTGAAGGCAGGAGCCAGGTGCTTCTCCTGGTCTCCCATGCAGGTGCAGGGCCCAAGCACTTGGGCCATCCTCCACTGCACTCCTGGGCCATAGCAGAGAGCTGGCCTGGAAGAGGAGCAACCGGGACAGAATCCGGTGCCCCAACCAGGACTAGAACCCAGTGTGCCAGCGCCGCAAGGCAGAGGATTAGCCTGTTGAGCCACGGCGCCGGCCGGGAACTAGGATCTTCATCCAAGTCTCCCACAGATGTGGCAGAGATCCAGATACTTGAACTGGAGCTCCAATATGGGATGCTGGTATTACAGGCAGTGGCTTAATCTGTGCCACGGTGCCAGCCCCGCCTCTCATGTTTTCTACTGGTTGTTTCACTGGGGCTTATGCCCATCTGCTAGTATAGTTACTACACCTGGGTTCCTCCACTATACTTGGTGCCTTGGTTTCTCCAGTTTATTTGACGGAATTGTATTTGGTGCTAGATCTCTGGTTCTCTTTGGTATTTGGCTTGTCTTCTCTTTTTCAACTACCAGCTAACCAATTCTAGAGTAATTTTACCATTGAAAATTCAGATGAACAACTGGCTTTGCTGTTTACTGTGATACTCTTCAGGCAGAGCTTTTTGCTCCAGGCTGTTGCATTAAATGCTATCCAGTGGACTGACTCCCCTTTGATAAGTGCTCAGCCCTTGTCCAGTCAGTGTTGTTTTAAAAACATCTCTGTCTCAACAGGGTTTACAAGTAGGTCACTTTGTTTACAAAAGGTGACAAGCACCATGTTTGGCATGTCTAACAACCTTCTCTGTGTCCCAAAAGTTCATTGGTGAGGTATACTACAAGAAGTTCATGGAAAAGTATAATTAGATAAGTTTAGGGGCCAGGGCTCTAGTATAGCGGGTAAAGCTACAGTGCCGGCATCCTGTATGGGCGCCAGTTCGCGTTCCGGCTGCTCCACTTCCAATCCAGCTCCCTGCTAACGTGCCTGGAAAAGCAGTGAAAGATGGTCCAGGCCCTTGGGTCCCTGCACCCATGTTGGCGACCTGGAAGAAGCTCCTGGTTCCTGGCTTCAGATTGGCCCCACTTTGGCCATTGCAGCCATTCAAGGAGTGAACCAGCAGATGAAAGATCTCTATCTTTTCCATTTTTTGAAGATACGGATGGATTTCAAAAGTTTTTATACCAAAATAAACAATTCAATCCTGGTCTCCCTCTTGGATGGCAGAGACTTAACTACTTGAGCCGTCACCTGCTGCCTCACAGTGTGTGTATTAGGAGGAACCTGGACTGGACTTGTAAAAGCAGACATTCAGGCATTCCGGAGATATCAAAGCTTACCAGGAACAGCTAGCTTGGTAGACCAAGGACAGCACAGTAGATATTGCTAAACAAAGTAACTCCCTGCGCCCAAAGCTTCCGTGCTGTAAGCTTCCGCTGTAACTCCCTGTACCCAATGCTTCCATGCTGTATGTAACGCTTTTTTCCTGCTGATGTAGCCCTTTTTTCCTTTAAAAGATCAGGGCCAGGACTCAAACCCAGACACTCACTTAAGAGATACAAGTGCCCCAAGTGGCAGCTTAACTGCTGTGCCAAACACCTGCCTAATAAACTTAGTATTTTAATTCCACTTTCCCCAAAACATTTTGAAGTACTCTCATAAATGAGCTTTGCCATCAGAGGACTCTTCATGGTTTGTGTCTTGCCTTTATGCCTGAGTCTCTAATAACAGACTTCCGCCTGCAGAGTGGGTTTTATCTTTGCTTTATATCTTCACACTGTGCCTATACACAACAGGCATTCAGTAACTGTTGGGTGAATAAAAGTATAAATCAACCTTTACTCTCAGGTGTGGGGTTTGTTTTGTTGAAGTTTTTTGGTTGTTCCTCTCCCCCAGGTGATTCCTGTCTCTCTGTCTTCCAAATACCTGGATAGGCTTAAGAACAACGTGATGGTAATTGAAACTTGGAACAAGGTGCGGAGCCCAGGACAGGACAAGCTGCTCGGGCTGGTGAAACTCCCCCTCCATCAGTTTTACATGTCATTCAAGTAAATAGGATCTTTTGGAGTATTCTTTGTTTTGCTTTGCATCTTTATTTTTGTGTGGACTGAAGAGGAATCCTTTGGGTTTGCAGACATGTGGAGCCCAGCAGTCCCTTGGAGGACTTTTCTCCATGTCGCCGTGGTCACTGCTCTTTCTCCTCTTTGAAGCAGCCTTACAGACACCGCTAACCAGGATTCAGACACAGTGCTAAGAGCCTTGCTTACCACAAGTCATTTAACCTTCATAATGACCTCTGGGTGGCTACTTTGATTTCCCTGTTGTACCCAAGAGTTAACAGAGACACAGAGGCATTGAATTACTTATCACACATGTCGTTAGAGTGGAGCCAGGTGAAGAACTCAGGGATGGCCTGGCTCAAGAGTCCACTCTCTTCTCTAAAAAGCTCTACTGCCTGAAGTTAGCATCTCACAGAGCTAATCAGAACCTGTCACAGAACCTCAGTATTGTTCACAGCAGCTATTTTCAAGATTTCTGTAATGAAAATTGTGTTTTAGACCTTCAGATTTGATGCACCTGAATTTAACACTTTGGTAGATATTGATTAACCCTAAGATTATTTCCATTCTCAGTAGAGACTGTTTGTTGTTTTCATTCAAGGTGCCAATTTTTACTTTAGCACTCACCTTTTACCTAGCAGCTCCTCATGATTCTGTTTTACATGTTACAAGGAGCACTTTTGTGGCCCTTATCTCATTTGAGCTTTACTTTGACCACTTAGTCTCCAGTGTACAAATAAGGAAATTGATGTCACTTGGCTGGGAGAAGTCACTTAACTTTTGTGGCTTTCTTTTCTCCTGTAAAATGAAGGTGATGATAGATTCCCCATCCCTAACGATGCAGTTGTGAGGATTCAGTGAGAAAACACATTGAGTACACCTTGTGTGAAGTTGAGCGCTTACAGAGATAACACTGGAAAGCTTGGAAAGGCTGAGAAGTAATGGGATCATGACTGCTGTTGCCCACTGTAGGCTTTTGACTTTTCCCCATTTTGTGCTTGCAATATTATCTGATCTAGTATTCCCCTTCCTCCACTTCCCTTCCCATTCCATTAGAGCTTGTTCTAGGCCAAGAGAGCATAAAACAATAGTAACTACCAATTACTGAGCATTTATTGTGTACCAAGCATCGTTGTTGGTATTTGATATTTGTTATCTCAGTTTAGCCCTAACAGCCCTGGGACGGGAGTTGAATTGCCTCCATTTTACACATGAGAAGACAGAAAAGTGTCTCACACTGCAAGTGGCAGAGCTAAGATTCAGCTTGGTATAAAGAATACCGTCGGGGGCTTTCAAATCATGTGGATCAAAGCTTGAATCCCAGCTCAACCTCCTACTGGTGTATCTTTAGTAAGCTACTTAACCTTTTTGAATTTAGCTTTTCTTTACTGCAAATGGTGGATAATATCAACCGTTGCAGTTATTAACAGATTAAAAGTACTATAAAGTGCCTGCCGTGTGGTGGACATTCAGTAAATGGCAGATGTCGTTGGTATTTTATCCCAGTCTTACCTGCCAGGCTTAGTGCCCACCCTTTTCCTAGTTCACCCCCCTGCATCCCTCTAAAGCGATGCAGTTCAGCGAGTCCCAGCTAAAATGATGTTGCACTGCCGACGCTGGGCTGGGACCCATAATACAGACAGAACCTCCGACACATTCACTGCCCTCAAATAGCTACTTGTTGAACTTAACTGCCTAGTAATTTTTATTTGGTTACTAACCAATATTTTTTTCAGAAACATATACTTTTTGAAAACTGCTGTTAACTTTTCTAGTTATACATCCATTTTGACTAAACTGTGATAAACCAACTAAGAAACAAAGCAACTCTGTCACATGATTAATGATTGTTATTTGCTCATTCACAATTTCTCCTCTAGAGATCCCAAGATTTCTCACCTGCTGCTTGAAGCTCAGTATCCAGTTGTTGCTGTTGACAGCTACATGCCTGTGATTGATGTGTTCTCAGGCCACCAAAATGGAAGTCTTCGAGTCTTTTTAGCTATGGGTTCTTCAGACCAGATAATGGCATTACAAAGATTAAAGAATGAAGAAGGAACACTCCCTCCGTTCAGCCCTAGGCCAGCCCATTTCCTGGACCAGCAACCTGTAGCATCTGTTGCTATGGTACTGACTAGACAATATGGGTCACGAAAACACCATAATTTCATTTTCTCTTGCTGTTTTATTGAAGCCATTGTCCCAAATTCTTAGTCAGTAATGAAAAGCTCAACAACAAAAGAACATAATTTGCATTCCAGCGCTTGCTATAAACCCAAGGAATCATTTGTCTTTTCCTGTTATGGTTTAAATGGATTTCTGTGTCCCTCTTAGCATCTTGAATTTATAAAGAAAATCTAATTAGACAACCAGAAAGTACTCCTTTTCTTTAGTAACTTCATTGCCTTTAAAAATGAGTTAGAGGTAGAGGCACAGACACTGTGTTGCAGCCAGTTAAGCTACCTCTTAAAACACCCACATCCCATATCAGAGTGTGTAGATTCAAGTCCCACCTCATTTGTAATCCAGCTCCTTGTTGATGTGCCTGGGATGCAGCAGATGATGGCCAACGTAATTAGGTCCTTGCCACCCTATGGGAGACCTAGAGGAGTTCCCTGGCTCCTGGCTGTTGGCAGGCATTTATTAAATTGGCAAATATTACATGAATAAATTAGGCAACTGTGGTGACAGAGTTTTTTTACCTAAAATTTTTGCTCTAGAGAATCAAATTCCAAGTTTTCTGTTTCCTAAGTAGTTCTTGAGCGAGTATTACTAACATGTGTTTTGAGAGTTCAAAGAAAAATTCTTTTTTTTAAGATTTATTTATTTAATTTTTTTGAAAGGCAGAGAGAGGGAGATCTTCCATCCTCTGGTTCACTCCCCAAATGGCCACAATGGCCAGGGCTGGGCCATACTGAAGCCAGGAGCTTCTTCCAGGTCTCCCACACAGATGCAGGAGCCCAAGCAGTTGAACCATCTTCTACACTTTCGAAGGCTCATTAGCAGGGAGCTGGATTGGGAGTAGAGTAGCTGGGCCTCAAACTGGCACCCATATGGGATCCCAGCACTGTAGATGGCAACTTAACCTGCTGCACCACAGCACTAGCCCCATCTTTTCCTGATTAAAAAATATATAAATCATATAGTCTGACGCTTATCTAAACCCTCAGTTCCCCCTTTGAATATTCCTAATAACCAGTGTCTAATGTGTGCTAAGGCTACATAGGATAGAGGTAAAGAGCACTGGCTCTGGAGTCACATCCCCAAGTCTAAACCATGATTCCACTGTTAGTAGCTGTGTGTGTTAAATTGGCTAGTACAAACAGCTGCTCATAGTAAATAATAAATACATAATTCATCCATAGTTGTAGTATACCTTTAGTAGCAATATGGTGTATTCACTACCCTCAAAGTAGTTCCTGTCATTATTGGATAGTCTCAGATTCTTTAGAAATAGTAATTAAGTTAATATATATTTGCTTCAAGTATTTTTTTTTTCTATTCAGGAAATAGCTTTCTATTCTTAGTGTACTAAGAGCTTTTATAAGAAACAAATGTTGAATTTTGTCAAATGCCTTTTTAAATTTATTGATTGTCATTTTTTCTTTGTTCCATTAATGCTCTAAATTACATTTGTGCATTTCCTAATATTAAGCCAGCTTCATGGTTTAGAGTAAAACCTGTGGGTATGAACATACTGAGCAGTTAAAAGTTATACATAAGTAAAATTAAGAATCTTGTTTTAGCATCAGCCAATTTTCTTGTTTCCTCATATATCTCAGACTTCCTAGAGAGACAGGGATACTATGAACAAGTTACTCTTTACTGCTCACCATTGTGTCTGTTTCATTGACTAGGCAGAGGACCAAAGAGATGGGTTGATGGAGCACCACTTTGAGTTCCATGTGGAGATGCTTAAAGGGCTAGCCCCTCTTCAGGCAACAGTCTGGGGAGAAGCAGATTGTTATGTCCAGTACTACTTTCCAGTTCAAGACTCACAAGCTAGTGCTCTAAAAGGACCCGAGTTCCTTGAAAATGGTAGGTTTGGGAGAAAAGGCCTTCTTATTTTGTATGGTTCTTTTTTAATGGTTACACTTAAGATTTTTTTTTTCCTAAGTGAATTTTGTATTGTTTAATGTTTCCGATCATACCTAGACAGTAAAACAAGAGATGAGCTAAGTTTTTTTTTGTTTTTGTTTTTGTTTTTGTTTTTGTTTTTGTTTTTTTTTGAAAGGCAGAGTGGATAGAGAGAGAGACAGAGAGAAGGGTCTTCCTTTTTGCCGTTGGTTCACCCTCCAGTGGCCGCTGCGGCCGGCACATCGTGCTGATCCGAAGCCAGGAGCCAGGTGCTTCTCCTGGTCTCCCATGCGGGTGCAGGGCCCAAGCACTTGGGCCATCCTCCACTGCACTCCCGGGCCATAGCAGAGAGCTGGCCTGGAAGAGGGGCAACCGGGACAGAATCCGGCGCCCCGACCGGGACTAGAACCCGGTGTGCCGGCGCCACAAGGCGGAGGATTAGCCTGTTAAGCCACCGCGCCGGCCAGTTTTTTTTTTTTTTTTTTTTTAAGATTAATTTTATTTATTTGAAAGAGTTACAGAGAGAGGTAGTGGCAGAGAGAGAGAAAGTCTTCCAGGCACTGGTTCACTCCCCAAATGGCCACAATGGCCAGAGCCGAGACAATCTGAAGCCAGGAGCTTCCCAGGACCCAGGGTCTCCCACATGAGTGCAGGGGCCCAAGGACTTGGGTCATTTTCTACTGCTTTCCCAGGCCATAGCAGAGAGGATCGGAAGAGGAACAGCTGGGACTTGAACCGGTGCCCATATGGGATGCCAGCACTGCAGGCTGGGGCTTTAATCTGCTGTGTCACAGCACGAGCCCCCAGCTAAGTTTGCTTTTTATTTCTCTTTTTTCATACTATTTTTTGTAACTTTTTCACACACAAAAAAACCTTTTATTTAAGGAGTCATGTATTTCATAAGTACAGTTTTAGGAATATGGTGATTCTTTCCACCCTACCCGCCTTCTCCCCCACACTCCCACCCCTCCTCTTCCTTCCTCACCCAGTCCCAGTCTCCACTAAGATCCATTTTCAATTAACTTTGTACACAGAAGACCAGCTCTATATTAAGTAAAGATAACTCTTTATTTTGATATGATTTCAAGTTTGTGGAAAAGTTGTGAAAATAGTACAAAGAACTTCTATATACCCTTTACCTAGATCTGCCAATTATTTACGTGTTGTCCCATTTAGGACATTTGCCTTTGCATTCTTATCTATAATTCTTATTATACAATTATCTATAATTTTTTTGAGTTTTTGACACTTTGAGGATTTCATTCCAAACTTTCATTATATAAATACAAAAAAATCCATGTTTCAGGAAATTATCTATAATTCTTATACACAGTTGACTCTCATTGTTTGCAGTAGTCGTGTTGTAAAAGTTGCCATGAACACTGAATTAAGCAATCTTTTTTTAATTTTTTTTTAAAGATTTTATGTATTTGTTTGAGAGTAGAGTTACAGACAGTGAGAGGGAGAGACAGAAAGGTCTTCTATCCACTGGTCCACTCCCAAAATGGCTGCAACGGCTTTTCAGACTATTTTTTCAGAGCCAGGGGCTTCCTCTGGGTCTCCCTCGCAGGTGCAGGGGCCCAAGGACTTGGGCCATCTTCACTTCTTTCCCAGGCCATAGCAGAGAACTGGATTGGAAGAGGAGCAACTGGGACTAGAACCGGCACCCATACGGGATGCCAGCACTGCAGGCAGAGGATTAACCCACTACATCACAGCACCAACCTCTGAATTAGGCAATCTTGAACCGTTGCTCCTAGGAATATATAATCATATGCACAACTCACATGGATCATACCTAATCTAAATGCTACAAACAACTTATCCTGATACAATGTATTCATTTTACAAAGGAGGAAACAGGGTTCAGAGGTAGTAAGTGATATGCCTGGGACCATCTGACTAACAGGTGCCAGGGTTGAAAATCAAACCCTGTCCAACTGAATCCAGAGCTACAGCTTCTTCTACCGTGTCACACTGCTCCTTACCACCTCCATCTCCTTGTCATTTCTAAGAGCTGAAACAAGAAAACAGAATCTGTCACTTTTTTCCATCTCAGCTGGGAACAGCAAATTGGATGACTCAAATTTTTCACCATTCTGTGCATGTCCAAGAATGATTGCCAAAGTGCTGCCAGTATTCGTCCGGGGGGTTCAAATAGAGATATACCTGTATACAGAATATATATAGGACTCTGAGAGATCAGTAATTTTAAAAACCCAATTAGAAAGTGGGCATGAGATTTGAATACAACTTTCTTCAAAGATAGACACATGGTTGATAAGTATACAGAAAGGTGTCCATATCCTTATCTATAAAGTGGGAATAATAACACCAGCTTAGTTATCTCTACAGCAATATTGTAAGAATAAAATTAAATACTGTATGTTAAAGTACTGTCCCACTACCTGTGAAACCTTAAGTCGTGTGCTTTTCTTCCCCAAGGAATTGCTTTGAAGCCCTTCAGAACTGCAACCACGCTCTGTGTTCCAGATCCCATCTTCCACAGCGAGCACCATCACACTCTCCTGTTGCCACCTGAAGTCCCAGTGCAAAGGCTCCTACTAGGAGCCTTCTCTGCAAAAGGGGTCGTGCCTGGAGGTGGAGTCCAGTTTGAAATCTGGTGCAGGTACCGTATAGCAAACCTACTCCTGTGCCTCAGAAGGAAATGCAGAGTCATAAAGGATCCTGTCCTTAAGCAGCCTGGTTGCATTATTATGAGGAAGCTAAGCAACTCTGTCTGCCCTGTTTTTATATTATTTGGATTTGACAGCCACTCTGGTCCAGTTTTTAATGAAATCTTGGGAGCAGTTGTATCTGCTACCTCTAAATTAGAAGTGACGTCCTGTTACTGTTAGCTCCCACTGTTTCTGAAACATAACAGTCACCACTTTTGTGCCTTCTTATTTAGTTCAGGTCCTTATATTATGCCTAAATTACTGTGATAGCCTCCGAACTGATATCTACACTGCTAAAGTTGTTTTTTGTTATCTGCACTTCCCACCATCACAAGAGTTGCCTTTGTAAACTAGAAATCCACTCAATGCTACAGATTGGTAGCAGATTTCCAGAGAAGGTACTGACAGGAATCCAGATGGTGAGTCCCCTCCTTTGCACCTGCACCCTCAGGAAACCAAGTGAAATGACTGAGTATTAGCATAAAAGAAGGGAAAACAGATCTGGGGAAGGGCACCATCCACATGCCAGAAATTGTTCATAAAGATAATCAGGTGGAAATCATATTTTTGAAAGCACCAAGCAAGGTGCTTGTCAGTGTTGTGGCAGCAGGTTGCGCTGCTGCTTGCAAGGCCAGCATCCCATATCTGAGCTCTGGTTGGAGTTCCAGCTCATCCACTTCCTGCTGATTAGCTTCCTGCTAATGCGCCTGGGAAGACAGCACATGATGGCCCAAGTACTGGGGTTCCTGCCACCCATGTGGGAGACCAGGACAGAGCTCCTGACTCCAGCATCAGCCCATCATACCTGACTGCTGCAGCATTTGGGGAGTGAAAAAGCGGGTGGACAGTCTCTTCTTGCTGCCTATCTCTCTCTCTCTCTCTATTGTCTGCCTTTCAAACAAATAAATCTTTAAAAATAAAAAAAAAAAGCACTAAGGTTTGATTTGCAATTTTGTGAGCCAGTAGTGGATGGCTTTGGTATAAGAAGGAAATAGAGTAGACCCTCCAAATGACAGGGGCCTAGTCTGAAGACAAGCATGAGTCAGGAAGGAGATTGGGACTGCTCCACCTTAGAACTTTGGCTGCTGCAGGACGGAAGCTTTTAGGAGCAACTGCTCCCAGAGGTCCAAGCCTATACAGATTCCTGAGACAGAAAGCCATTGGGAAGTTGAGTTTATCTTGCACTCAGGTTACAATTTATGGGCTTCTTCCTCCATGGAATGGGCCATCAGTGCAGCTAGACATAAGACTGTTTTATATCTCCTGTATAGAACAGTCAAGCACCAAAGATAACTAGATACTGAAAGCTGATCTCCAGGGCAGACTGCATCATTTATCTACCGAATTCTTCCAACTGACAGCTTGTCCTTTTGTGGCTTACAGATACTATTATCCTAATGTGAGAGACCAGATGGTCGCCACAGGAACACTGCCGCTCTCGAGGATCTGTGCCATGGTAACCACGCAGCACCGTGAGGATGTGGGAATACAGACTTTTAATCTCCCTCTAACCCCCAGGCTCGAAAACAGGAAGGAACTGAGGAACCAATCAGCAGGTAATCAAAGGCTAGTTTGACTTTCCCTTTCAAAGTTGGTGTACATAAATATTTCTGAGCTCTTATGAGATAAGAAACTGCTCATGAGCAGTTTTTCCCATTTCGGAGTATGTACCCTTCAGGATCTGATGCAACTCTGAGATCATCCTCTCAGAAAAATGAGTTCATGGACGCTGTGCTAATGTCACTCGTCTCTTCACCTTTATCTTCACCAAGAATTTAAGAAGCCCTCACAGTATAAATTCTGTTAAATAGTTGCCCTCAGTGAGTTACTGTTCCAAGGAGTTGATATGAGATTGGTTAAATATAGTTAGCATGAACTGGGAATTCACTGTAAGGAGGGGAAGGTTAGGACTTGCAGCTGGAAAAGACAGATTATAATTTAGAAATGGGAATGATGTTATAGCCTGATGTTTCCCCCAGGATGACCTGCCCTGGAAGTTCATCACCAGATAAGCAGGAGGAGCCTCCTAAATCAGGTTGCTGAGCTTGTGTGCTGTAGAGCGTCTGCCAGCACAGAAGGTTTTCTCTTGCTGTAATTGAGACTGACCCTCCCTGCTCAGCTTGTTCTATTGTTCCTAAAAACCTTCCCCTGCATTGTGACAATAAGTATAAAATTGGCATATAAAGAAGGATATTTCAGATCCTGATAATAAGAGAATGATAAAAGTATGTGAAGTGTGAAAAACTTTTAAAGGTTTAAAACAGAAGAAAAGATGGAGCTCAACTCAATTCTATAAATGTAATTGGTAGGTTAAAAAAATCTGAAATTGAGTTCTCCCTTTGATAGTTATATAATCTTTCAAGCAGTTGAATGTCTGAGCCATAGTTTCTTGACTGTAAAGTGAAATAGTAGCTTTTTCTGCCTTCATCAACCCAAAAGGTACAACAATTAATAAGCTTTTGACAGGCTTACTCTGACTGCTAAGGCTCCTTACTGTTCATCATGATTGTAATGGTGGTCGTCTTCCTTCCTCCTGACCAGGACTTCGTGGTTTGGTGAAACAGATTCTTCTGGCCAACCTTTTTATCTTTTTTTCCTTTTGTCCTCATTCTTCAGGTTTACTGGATGTGGGCCTAAGGTACAGGCGTAGCCTAAGAACAGCAGAGGGAATTCTTGCTGCCCGAACTGTCTCCATCTCAGTACAGATCATCAGAGCCTGTGGTCTGCAAGCAGCAGCCAAGTAAGTGCACCTTAGAGGAGCAATTCTCAAACCTCTTCACCGTGGTCAGCACAACATTGCTGCTCGTATGTGTGAATACAATCTCCAGTTCACTAACCACAGTTAAGAAAGTATTTCTGGGGGCTGGCGCTGTGGCTCACTTGGTTAATCCTCCGCCTGCGGTGCCAGCATCCCACATGGGTGCTGGGTTCTAGTCCCGGTTGCTCCTCTTCCAGTCCAGCTCTCTGCTGTGGCGCAGGAAGGCAGTGGAGGATGGCCCAGTTGCTTGAGCCCCTGCACCCACGTGGGAGACAAGGAAGAAGCACCAGACTCTTGGCTTTGGATCAGTGCAGCGCGCTGGCCGTAGTGGCCATTGTTGGATAGTGGCCTTATCCAACAATTTTATTTACTACCCTTCTTTAAGTTTTTAAAGACTTATTTGAGAGGCAGACATATAGAGAGAGCTCCCATCTACTGGTTCATTTCCCGGATACCCACACTGCCAGGGTTAGGCCTGGGGCTAGAGCCAGGAACCGGGAACTCAATCCAGTTCTCTTACCTGGGTGGCAGGAACCCCAGCTACTTAGTCATTACCTGTTACCTCCCAGGATTTGCAGTAACAGGAAACTATAACTGGAGGTGGATCTGGGAATCAAACTCAGGCACTCTGACATGGACACCTGTCTGTACCAAACACCTGCCCTGCTGTAACTTCCTTAACCACTTAACCCCCATGGTTTAACCCTGTTCCCTCAAACCATGCTATGCCAGTCACTACATCTTCAACCTAATCTCATGTCCATACATTTGAGATTCTGAGTATCACCTCCTATACCAGCATGTTCCCTTCAGTCAGTTGTCAGCGTAATAGTCAGTGATCCTATGAAAACTTAAGTCAGATCTTTTAAAAATAATTATTTATTTATCTGTAACAGAGAGGCAGAGGGAGAGAGAGAGGAGACATCTTTCATTCACTGGTTCACTCCACAAAAGGCCACAATGGCCATGGCTGGGCCAGGCCAAAGCCAGGAGCCAGGAATTCCATCTGGGTCTCCCGCATAGGTGCAGGGGCCCAAGCACTTGGGCCATCTTCCACTGCTTTCCCAGGTGCATTATCAGGGAGCTGGATTGAAAGTAAAGCAGCTGTGGCTTGAACCCACACCCCTGTGGGTTGCTGATGCTGTAGGCAGCAGCTTTACCTGCTATGCCACAATGCCTCCCTCCGAGGTCAGATCTTGATATTTACATCTCATTTTCCCCAGGCTATTATATATGAGTGTATTTCATAAAATTCATGGAAAAACAATTAAAAGATAAGTTTGGTCTACTTCAAGAATGTTTGGAAATCTATACATAGTTTTATCATAGTATGCATTTTTTCATCAAGTCTTTGAGGACCCCTCGTATACATGGATTTCAAAATACTTTCACCAAAATAAACTCATCTTTTATATTTGTATTTATTTTTTGGAGAAGTGGAGAGAGCTTTCCCATTCACTGGTTCATTCAAACAAAGCCCACAATAGCCAAGACTGGACCAGGCCAAAAGTGGAGAGCTGGGAACTCAATCATGGGCTCCCATGTGACTGAAAAGGACTCATCTACTTGACCCATTGCCTGCCACCTCCCAAAGTTCACATTAGCAGGAAGCTGGAATTGGAAGCAGAGCCCAGACTTCAACCCAGGCGCTATGATGTGGGATATGGATATACCACATAGTATCTTAACCCTCTAAACTTATCTTTTAATTCCACTTTTCCATCAATAAAAATAAGCACATACATAGTATGCTATTGTATGGATATACATTAATCTTCTATTACAGATCATTTAGGGGGGCTGGCACTGTGGACTAGCGGGTTAAGCTGCCTCCTGCATCGCTGGCATCCCATATAGGAACCAGTTCGAGTCCCAGCTGCTCCACTTTCAATCCAGTTCCCTGCTCTGGCCATGCCAGCCATTTAGAGAGTGAAACCCTGGATGGAAGACTTCTCTCTCTCTCTCTCTCTCTCTCTCTCTCTCTCTCTCTCTGCCTCTCAATAATTCTACCTTTCAAGTAAATTTTTAAAAAGAGATCATTTAGGTTATTTTCCCTTTTTTATTAAGTGTAACTTGTCCGAGATCACACAGTAAGTAAATGGTGGAGCTAGGATTGAAATCCACATCTGTGTATCTCCAGAGCACTACCCTCTCCTGTTATGTACTAAGTAGTGAGGCTAATAAGAGGAAGGGACTGCTAAGTCAGCTTTAGGGATATTGGGAAATGCTTCAAAACTAGATGACCTCTTTGCCTAAAGGTTAATGGTATCTTCTTGGGAAATTTGAAGCCAAGAGGTTTGTCTCATACTGTACCTACACATAAAAGAGTACTGTTGATGAGTGTCAACTAAAGGTAGGTGGATTCTAGGGGCCGAATTGTGACCCATGGGTTAAACCTCTACTTGCAACATTCACATCCTGTATCAGAATGCTGGTTTGAGTCCTGCTTCCAGTCCAGCTTCCTGCTAATATACTGGGAAGGCAGCAGATTGCCATCCATTTGGGAGACCAGAAAGGAGGGCCTGGCCCAGCCCTGGCTGTTGTGGCCATTTGGAGAATGAACCAGCTGATGGAAGATCAGTCTCTCTCTGTCTCTCAGCCTTTCTTTCTCCCTCCCTCCATACTTCCTTTCCTCTCTTTGTCTCTTCTCTCTTTCTCTCTGTTCCTCTGCCTTTCAAATAATGAAATCTTTAAAAATATTAATAAAGGTAGGTAGATTTTATCTGTACATCTTGAAATATCTATACCAAGAAAAAGAAAAGTAGCCACTGACATCTGGAAAATGGCTGGCTATTCATAGTTAGGCTTTGACATTTACCTGTTGAGTATAAACAATCTCACAAAACACTAGCATCAGACAGAGCCACTCAGTGACCATGAGGAAATGAGACAAAAAACAAGACTGCTCCATAATCTTGTCTAAGGACAGGACAAAACAAATTCACTATGCAAATCACAAAATATCTAACATCTTCCTACCTGGCTAAAATGAATACTACTGTTTTGCCAATTACTTCTAGAAAAGACCCATAAAAACCAATCCAGGAGTCAATGCTGTGACACACAGCAGGTTAAAGCCACAGCCTGCAGCATCAGCATCCCATGTAGGTGCAGATTCGAGTTCGTTCTTTCTTTCTTTTTTTTTTTTTTTTTTTTTTTTAAGATTTATTTATTATTTGAAAGTTAGAGTTACACAGAGAAAGAAGGACAGGCAGAGAAAGAGAGAGAGAGATCTTGAATCCGCTGGTTCACTCCCCAATTGACCTCAAGCTGGATAGGAAGTGGAGCAGCCGGGACTCGAACCGGCACCCATATGGGATACCAGCACTGCATGCGGCAGCTTTACCTGGTACACCACAGCACCGGCCCCTGCTCGACTTTCAATCCAGCTCCCTGCTAATGTGCCTGGGAAAGCAATGGAAAAATGGCCCAAGTGCTTGGGTCCCTGCACCTATGTGGGAAATCCAAAAGAAGCTCCTGGCTCCAGCTTGGCCCAGCTCAGTCGTCACAGCCATTTGAGGAGTAAACCAGCAGATGGAAAACCTCTCTGTCTGTCTCTGCTTATTTCTCTAACTCTGCCTTTCAAATAAATAAGTTTTTTAATAATAAATAAATAAAAAATAAATACATATATACATACATACATACATAAAACCAACCAAGACCTCCTAAAAACCAGCCAGCATGAGCGCTTTGCTGGAAGTACTTTCTGACACCTTCTTACTGAGATACCCTAGGGTTCCCCGTGGCATATATTTTCCTTCGTCGTAGTGAGCTGTAGACCCAGCTTGTTCCACTGCAGTTGGTTCCTGTGGTCTTTGGCTTACGGACAAGGATGGCATAATGGATTGTACTTAAAGCGTCTATCAGAGTGATGAATGATGTTTCCTATTACCTCCTACAGATACACTGTGATACCTAAATTACTAAGAAAACACATTGTGGCACTGCTTAAAGCCTAGGTAGAAAACGTATAGTTGTTAAAGATTCTTGGTGGTCTAATGAAAGCAGTGGGAATATTTTCTAGGCAATCAGTTTGAGTTCTGATTTTACCCTGGTCCCTTCTTCGCATTCCCACCTCTTTTCCCTACAGGGCTTTGGCTGAACAGGAACCTGCTCTGCAGTTTAGTGCCTCAGTTGGAGTCAATGCCTCTGTCACCACTCATCTCTCCTTCCTGCCCAAGGGAGAACAACGCCAGACCCGCCCTGTGGCCTGCTCCTTCTGCCCTGAGTTCTCCTACCACATGGAGTTCTCATGTAACTTGGTAACTCAGCACTGTAGTGGAGAGGCCTGTTTCCTGGCAGAGCTATTGGAGTTTGCAGAAATTACTTTTTCTATCTATCATGAAAATACCAAGTCAGGTAAGCAACAATTGACTGATCACAATGAAATTTAAAAGAGGCTTCATTTTGAATGGTATAGCCCTCTGTAGGAGATCCAGGCTGAAGTGTTTAGAGGCAAGGAGTCATAGTTTCTGCAACTGATCTCTGAACGATATAGCAAAAAGTAAGAATGTGTATTGTATGTTTGTGAGGGAGAGTGTAGAAGTAGTATAGAGAGATAAAGCAAATGTGTCAAAATGTTAATGGGGCTAGTGCTGTGGCTTAACAGGCTAATCCTCCGCCTTGCGGCGCCGGCACACCAGGTTCTAGTCCCGGTTGGGGCGCCGGATTCTATCCCGGTTGCCCCTCTTCCAGGCCAGCTCTCTGCTATGGCCCGGGAGTGCAGTGGAGGATGGCCCAAGTCCTTGGGCCCTGCACCCGCATGGGAGACCAGGAGAAGCACCTGGCTCCTGGCTTCGGATCAGCACGATGTGCCGGCCGCGGCGGCCATTGGAGGGTGAACCAACGGCAAAGGAAGACCTTTCTCTCTGTCTTTCTCTCACTATCCACTCTGCCTGTCAAAAAAAAAAAAGAAAAAGAAAAATGTTAATGGATATATCTAAATGAAGGATGTGTAGGAGTTTATTGTTTTATTTGTGCAATTTTTCTGTATGCTTGACATTTTTTCTAAGGAATGTTTAATTTTATAAAATGATTTTTGTGGATACTCCAGACTTTTGACTGAAGTGCAAGCAAAATGATCTCCTATGCATCTTTCAGCACTGAAATTTAATGTGTATAAGTAGAAGGTTATGTGGACATACTGTGAACACAGCCTCTTAGTCAGTAGACAACAAAATAATATTTCTTTTTTGTTTGGTTTACTAGTCAGTGATATAACCAGTATCCAGTCATGCAAAGAGTATCTGCTTGGAGTTGTAAAGATTCCTACAAAAGAGCTGCTGATCAAGAGATCTGGTAAGGATCCCAGCTTAGCACTTTCTGATCCTACCCTTTTCCTACAAGAAGGGTCATCTTGTGTGGGTCCTTGTGAGTGATACAAAAGGAAACAGAACCCCCTTAACACACACTTCTGCCCTCGCCCAGGTACCTCACAGTTTTCTCAAAAGCATTATAAATCCCATTCAGTTGTTCTGGGCATTTGGAAAGTGAACCAGCCAGATGAGAAATTTCTCTTTCAAATAAATAAAGAAATATTTTTGAAAAAGTAATACATATAAAGCACTAGCAGAATTTCTAATACATAGTAGATACTCAATAAAGAATAGCTATTATTATTTTGAAGTCTAGTGCCTGATCCTTGGTCTGTGCTCACCAAATGGTGGAAGACCAGGGACAGACCTCAGATCTTTTGACTTGTTATCTCATGCTTTTTGCATTGTACTCACATTACCATAATGACATTTTACATCTTTTATAGCACTTCTCTTTTCAAAGCTCTACCTCATCCATTATCTCATTTGACAGTCATAACAATGTTGTCTAATAGCTAAGATCAGCATTAATTTTCCCATTTGTGAAGTAAGGAAAATTAAGCTGAAACAGATTGATGGCTTACCCAGGATAAACCATTAGTTTTGGGCTGAGCCAAGGAGGGAACACAGGTCTTCTAACTTCCTAGCCTTTGTTCTTATTGTATCTCAGTGGTCAGATGAAAGAAAACTCCAGCACACTGTGGATGTATGTTTTCTCTTTTGTTTTGGGCCAAGATGGTGGAGACTCTGGGCTGGAGAGAGGGTCAGTTTTTTTCACTTTTAAAAACAATAATCAGGCCGGCACCTGATTATTATTAGAATAACAATATTATTATTCTAGTCCTGGTCAGGGCACCGGATTCTGTCCCGGTTGCCCCTCTTCCAGGCCAGCTCTCTGCTATGGCCCGGGAGTGCAGTGGAGGATGGCCCAAGTGTTTGGGCCCTGCACCCCATGGGAGACCAGGAGAAGCACCTGGCTCCTGGCTTCGGATCAGCGTGGTGCACCGGCCGCAGCGCGCCTACCACGGCGGCCATTAGAGGATGAACCAACAGTAAAGGAAGACTTTTCTCTCTGTCTCTCTCTCTCTCACTGTCCACTCTGCCTGTCAAAAAAAAAAAAATCCTAAAAAAAAACAATAATCGAAAATCTTTCTTTGTTCCCCTAAGGGATCACGGGATGGTATCCTGTCATTTTACCAGAAGTTGGGGGCCCGCCTCACGGCTTGGAACTCATGCACACGATTGTGGGTGGTCTGGAGCTTTCAGTTTCCTTTACCCATCCTGGAGATAGAGAGCGGGTATTAGAAGCTGCTGAGCTGTTGGGCTGGAGCTTTGAAGATAGCCTAAAGGATCTTGTCAAGATGGATGAAGAGGAACCAGCCACTGTCACCATCTCCACTCCAAGGCTGTGGCTGCCCATCCATTGTGTGCTGCTTCCTGGCCACAAGCACACTCACAAGAGCACGTATTGCTACCTTCGCTATAAGCTCTATAACCTTGAAGCCTTTTGGACTCCCCTCAAGAAGCCAAAGGAATCTGAAAACAAAAAGCAGGTCATGGTGACTTTCAAGGCCTCCAAAAGAGCAGAAGTCACCAGGGGCCCCTCACTGCTTTGGTATTTTAGGGAGGAAAGGCTAGAGATCCAAGTCTGGCGAGCTTATGGCAATGATAGTGTGGAGAGGCCGCATCAAACTGACAGCTGGATTGGTTCAGCCTATGTGGACCTGGCCAGGCTCGGGGAGAGGTCAGCACGGACACTCACTGTCAGTGGTAAGTAAGGAGTCAGGCTCAACTCTTGGGAGTTGGGTACCTGCCCTGGGTCAAGCATGATGTGAAACCTCTCATAGTACTTTGTTTGATCCTCCCAGCATTCCTCTGAGATAGGCATCAGACTCATCTTACAGTCATAAAAACAGAGGCTCAGAGAAGTTGAGTGACCCAAAGCTAGTACGTGTTCTTTCTATTGCTGCATGCTGAGAGGTTAATAATTTAGTAGTGCTTCCTACAACTGAAGAAATTTCAAAAGCAAGGAAATCCACTGGCTGCGTAAGGAAGAGCATTACCTAGTTAGGGTACTTGGGTGGAACCACCATAGATCCCAGAGGTTGCTCTGAACTTTGTGGGGCTAGAGTACATACAAATTTATCATACTTGGGCACCCACCACAGTGCCCAGAACATTGCATTCATTCAGTTAATACATGCAAAATCCGAATAAGTGAATTTAGGAGAGCACCTTTAGCCACATGTATAAAAGCATGTATGATCATTTCAAATGCTAATTTATTAATTGCAGTAAAAATCCTACCTGCTAAGGTACCAGGATAGTCTTCCTCTCTTGGAATCCTAATCTGATAAACAGGTTCACAAGGCAGAAAGGAAGAAGGAAACATTTTACAAGTGGCGCTATGCACGGGTTACTTTACTTTGAAAAATTCATTTAGTACTTAGCATATGTGCTTGGCCCTGAGAATTCAAAGATGAATAAGAAATAGGCCCAGCCTCAAGGAGTTTATACAGTCTAATGGGAGATACATAATAAATACTTACAGTAAAACATAAGATCTGTGAAAAAGCCCTTCTCAGTGGTGCTGTGGGGGCACAGGATGCATCTCTGGCTCAAGGACATCTAGGTGGAAGTGATATGTAACTTGAGTTCCAAAGGATGCAGTGTTAAGGAAAGGGGGAAAGAAAGATAATCTAAAGAAAAGAACAGTACATAGAAAGTCACAGGCATGAAGCAGTTTGCTACATGTTGGTCATCATAGGTGATTTGGGAATGACTGGGTAATAGGATACGTAGGTTGAGCAGTGATAGTAGATGAAGCTAGAGAGGTGAACAGGAGTACTATGTTGGAGGTCTCTCTCTCTCATTTTTTTTTAAGGTTTATTTATTTATTTGAAAGGCAGAGTTACAGAGAGGCAGAGGCAAAGAGTGAGAGAGAGATCATCCATCCACTGGTTCACTCCCCAAATGGCCACAACATCCAGAGCTGGGCTGGTCTGAAGCCATGAGCCAGGAACTTCCTCTGGGGTCTCCCATGAAAGTGCAGGGGCTCAAGCACTTGGTCTGTCTTCTGTTGCTTTCCCAGGCCATAGCAGAGAGCTGGATGGGAAATGGAGCAGCCGGGACTTGAAGCAGTGCCCATATGGGATGCTGGCACTGCATGCGGTGGCTTCACCCGCTGCACCACACTTCCTATTCTTAGCAGAAGACTTAGGACTTTTTTTTCTGAGAGCTATGGAAAGCTATAATAGTAGGTTTTGAAGAGAGGAGTAATATAACTGCATTCTAGAAAATTAAGTCTAGCAACTATAATTCAAAGTGAATTGGAGGCAGCCAGACCAGATTCTTGACAGTCATAGTTAATCAGCATAACACTCCCACAAGGGTGGTCACTTCCCCAACTGTACAGCTGAGGAAACTAAGGCATGACCCCGTTTTATGCCTCTTAGCCTTACTGCTCTGACCCAATTGTTGGTGAACAAATAGGCCTGACTAAAAGAGAAGTGAATGTGTTAAGAGTGATTGTCCGAAATTCTCTGGTTGTCTCAGGCCCCAGCAGGTATAGATCTGGTTCTGCTGAGCACCTCAGCAAATGCCATGTGCCCTATTTTATCTGTGCTACACTGACTTGGAGTCTTCAGAGACTGCAAAGAAAGTCCTTGAAGTGAGCCAAACTTGCTTGAACTAATGTTCATAAAGACAGACTTTTAAAGAAAATAGGATAGGCTTAAGACACTGAATATAGATCAAAGAGTCAGAACTCAAGCACAAATAACTTTTATTCAGTGATACCAGAGATGTCATTTAACTTTTGAGATAGTCTGTGTCATTCATACTTAGCCTTTTTTTTTTTGACAGGCAGTTAGACATAGAGAGAGAGAGAAAGGTCTTCCTTCCGTTGGTTTACCCCACAAATGGCTGCCACGGCCGGTGCGCTGCGCCAATCTGAAGCCAGGTGCCAGGTGCTTCTCCTGGTCTCCCGTGAGGGTGCAGGGCCCAAACACTTGGGCCATCCTCCACTGTCTTCCCAGGCCACAGCAGAGAGCTGGACTGGAAGAGGAGCAACTGGGACAGAATTTGGCACCCCAACTGAGACTAGAACCCGGTGTGCCAGCACCACAGGCGGAGGATTAGCCTAGGGAGTCACGGTGCCAGCCCTTCTCTTAGTTTTTTATCCTCTTGTACCAGGGCCTTATACAAAGCATTGGATTTCATGTGTTCGTTGAATGAGTCAACCAATCCATTCAATATATCCATCCATACATCCACATACTATTAAGCTTCTGAGGGTTAGGATTTCACTGTGCTACTTTTGGGTGTCTTTATTCTTGTAGTGACTTGCCCTTATTTCCTCTGTGTAATAATTATAAAAATGTATGCATTGCATCAAGAAGAAAATAAGGGCCATCAATGTGCTGTGGCAGGTAAAGCCACCACTGAACACCACCAGCATCCTATAAGGGTGCTGGTTCGTGTCTAAGCTGCTCCACTTCCAATCCAGCTCCCTGCTAATGGCCTGGGAGAAGCAGCGAAAGATGGCCCAAGTGTTTAGTCCCCTGCTACCCACATGGGAGACCTGAAAGAAGCTCCTGGCCCCTGGCTTTGGCTTGGCCCAGCATTGTCCTTTGCAGCCATCTAGGGAGTGAACCAGTGGATGGAAGATCTTTGTCTCTCCCTCTCTTAACTTCCAAGTAAATAAATAAATCCTTTAAAAAAAGAAGAAGAAAATAAGTTTCCTAAAAATAGAAAAAGATTAGAAATGTTCCATCCTGTTGCCATCTGTAAGTCATTAACTCCTTTCCCTGAATTGAAATGAATCTAATGAAGCCAACTTTGAGATTCAGAAGGAACTATTAGTGCCTTCTACTTTATAAATAAAATCTCATTTTAATATCTGCCATGCCAGTAAGGATCACATCCTTGGGTTGAAACCTACCACTCGCTGGAAGAGTGATCTTGGCAAGTTATTTAACCCCCTGAGATCCTAACACATAAAGACTCAGTGAATATTATTTCTCTTACTCTTCTTTCTTGCCTCCTGCTACTGACTCCTACTTTCCCTCCAAAAGACCTTCAGGGTTACTGCCAGAACATATGTTAACTGGTAAGGTAAGGCTAAACGGAGAACCAGGACAGCCTTGTGATGCAGGGAAAGCCTGAAAACAGGAGGCTGTGAGACATGCAGAATAGAAGACAGGCTACTTCTGATTTCATCGAGTCTTCGATTTAACTTAGGCAAGTTGTCTCTCAATACATGAAACCCTTCCAAAACAGCTCTTCCTGGTAGTAAATTGACTTTGCCTTCAAATCAGAGCTCTCTCTCCTTTCCATTATTAGAGATAGTAGGGCAAGGTGGAAATTCTCACAATGTGTACCAACTTCACAGTTTCCTTCACAAATTGTTGTACTGGGGCTTAAGGACCTATAAAGGAGAACCATGGCACCCATGGTGAGTATTTTCTCCAAAGGTCAAGAGAGTATTTAAAAAAAGGGGGGGAGGGGGCAGCGGCACAGTGGCTCACTTGGTTAATCCTCCACCTATGGTGCCGACATCCCATATAGGCGCTGGGTTCTAGTCCCGGTTGCTCCTCTTCCAGTCCAGCTCTCTGCTGTGGCCCGGGAGGGCAGTGGAGGGTGGCCCGAGAGGGCAATGGAGAATGGCCCAGGTTCTTGGGCCCCTGCACCCACATGGGAGACCAGGAGGAGGCACCTGGCTCCTGGCTTCAGATCGGCGCAGCATGCCGGCCGTGGCAGCTATTAGGGGAGTGAACCAACGGAGGGAAGACCTTTCTCTCTGTCTCTCTCTGTCTAACTGCCTGTCAAATTAAAAAAAAAAAAAAAAAAAGTATTTGATTCATGCTTGCCTGAGCTTATTCTCCTCCATCATCTTGCAGGTGTGTATCCTCTGTTTGGACGAAATGCTTCCAACCTCTCAGGAGCTGCCTTGCGAGTTCACGTGGTTCTTTCCTCTCTTTCCCCAAACCCTGAGCCTACTCGTGAACTGGATTCCATGGACTGCAGCAGCCACAGTGAGTCTGAGCAGCTCCTCAGAAGGAATGATAAGATCCAGCTCACTCCACCTTATGGGCACCCAAAGCTTCCTGTCCCCACCCAGATCCCCTGCAACAGCACCACTGCTGAAGTATGCCTGGCTCAGGAGGGCTCTTCTGAATTGGATGAAACTTTTGCAGTCAGCATCCTGGTAGAAAGAGCAATGCACTTGAGCTTAAAAGGTATGCTCTGCTCACTTGTCATATATCTGACTTCTCAAGGAGTGGTCCTTTCTTCACAGATCTTTCAAGTTATGGCAGAATATGCAAGAACTATTAATCAGTAGTTACAGTTCTCAAGCCTAAAGGTTTCTATAACATGAAAGCCTTTCTAAACTTAAAGCTGACCTTTTCAATTATCCTAATGTTGCATATGATGAATTCACTAGTCCAGAAAGTATCAACCTGAATTCTTTTCATTTCTTTCTTCAAATTGTCATCCATTTAATTGTTCTCTTTCTTAAATTCCTCATAGATCTCTTCCTTCTCCATGCCCACCATCTCAGGCCTCCATTATGCACCCAGGGGCCTGCATTCTTAACCCTGGGTCCATAAGTTCCCTAGAGAACCATGGGTAAAACACAGGGTTAGTGATCTTGAATAGGAAACTAGTTATATCTTCTATTTTTATTAACCTCTGATTAAAAGTAAACAATCCCTCAAATTATAAATATAGCTAATAGACTATAATAATAGTAATGGCATATGTTGTTAACACTAGAAATCACTAGTATTTTCCTGTCATCTCATAGTTACTTGAGATATATCGTAATATCATTTATACTATCATTTCTTTGAAATTACAGCAGTTATTGCCCACATTAGATCATAGATTTTTGTAAGAAATTTGCTTTGTAATCTTTTTTCTTTTTTTAAAAAAAAAGATTTATTTATTTATTTGAAATGAAGAGTTACAGAGAGAGGGAGAGACAGAGAGCTCTTCCATCTGCTGGTTCACTTCCCAAATGGCCACAATGGCCAGGGCTGGGCCAGACAGAAGCCAGGAGCTTCTTCCGGGTCTCCCATATGGGTGCAGGGGCCCAAGCACTTGGGCCATCTTCTGCTGCTTTCCAAGGCACATTAGCAGGGAACTAGATGGGAAGTGGAACATCAAGGACTTGAATCGGTGCTCATATGGGACTTGCTATGCAACATTGCCAGACCCCATAGATTTTTTTTTTTTTTTAAGATTTATTTATTTATTTGAAAAACAGAGAGAGAGGTGGGAGAAGAGATCTCCAGCCACACTGGTTCCCTCTCCACAACAGCCAGGGCTGGGCCAGGCCAAAGCCAGGGGTCAGGGACTCCATTCCAGCCTCCCATATGGGTGGTAGAGACCCAAATACTTGGTCCATCATCCTCTGCCTTCTCAGGTGCATTATCAGGAAGCTGAATCAAAAGCACAGGTTGCAGGACTTGAACCTGCACTCCAATACAGGATGCAGGCGTCCCAAGTGTTAACCCACAGTACCACAACACCTACGTACAACTGCTGTACCCTTAGATCTTGTTAATAAAGCATAAATATTTCTGTGTCACAAAGTTAAGTTTGGTAGCTATATTCAGTATCACTGAATTTATCTGTAATCCTGTGTATTTTACATGATGCATTTTTTTAAAAGATTATTTATTTGAAAGTCAGAGTTACACAGGGAGAGGAGAGGCAGAGAGAGAGAGGTCTTCCATCCAATGGTTCACTTCCCAATTGGCTACAATGGCTGGAGCTGCGCCAATCCGAAGCCAGGAGCCAGGAGCTTCTTCTGGGTCTTCCATGAGGGTGCAGGGGCTTGGACCTTCTTTACTGCTTTCCCAGGCCATAGCAGAGAGCTGGGTTGAAAGTGGAGCGGCCAGGCCTCAAACCAGTGCCCATATGGGATGCCGGCACTTCAGGTGAGGGTGTTAACCCGCTGCGCCACAGCACTGGCCCCTACTTTATGCATTTTAAAGAAACACTGTGAAGAGAAGAGGCCCATAGAACTCACCAGACTGCCAGAGGAGTTCATGACACAAAGAGCTGTCCTACCTTTATTCAACCTGTAATATGATCTAAAATTTTCCCTTTACCGTCACTCTTTTTTTTTTTTCTTAACTTTTAGCTCAAGAATCTTCATTTACCAGAGGGCCTCCCTAACATAAAGACCCATTCCTGGTTGCTCCCCTGACACTTTTACTCTCTCTGTCATAGTGTCTGTCACACAGCAGTGATATTTATTCCATGGTTTTCTTTTCTTTTTTAAAGATTTTATTTATTTATTTGGGAGGTAGAGTTACAGAGAGAGGAAGACTCTCCAAATTGCCGCAACAGCCAGAGCTGAGCAGAACCAGGTCTCTCATGTGGGTGCAGGGCACAGGTAGTTGAGCCATCTTCTGCTGCCTTCCCAGGCACAAGCAGGGAGCTGGATTGGAAGTGGAGCAGCCGGGACTTGAACCAGCACCCATATGGGATGCCGGCACTGCAGGCTTACTGCTCCACAGCACCGGCCCCTATTCCGTGGTTTCCTTCTCCACCACACATGAACCATTCAGGAGCTGAAACTGTGGCTCATTTGTTTATTCATCATGCATTCATTCATTAGCCATAAGACTTAATGTAGTATTTGCTGTTTCTAAGCACTGTTCCTGGTGCTGGGGATAAAACAGCGAGTAAAACAAAAGACAAAAAGAATAACAAAACAGAAGTTTTACCCTTGTGGAAATTACATTCTAGGTAAGATATATTCATCCTTGTGTCAGCAGCCAGTAAGGGAACAGTATGTATGAAACTTTGAACAAGTTATTCTTTCTCTATGAGTCTTGAATTTCTCATCTGTATATATCTGATTAACAATTTGGAGATGTGTCATGTCACTGAGAGATAACCATGGTCTTGCGAATCCGGAAAGTTCTTCGATACCTTTTGGTTTGGCCTCCCTGTTTGACTCCTGTTCTCTCTGTATTAACCTCTCAGACTCTGCCATGGTTCCTCATTGCTCTGAAACATAAAACCCTCATACTCATAGAAACGATTATTTGTCTTTCATTCTTCCCTTCTCCCCACTCATACCACCAACAGCCATTTTATATATATATATGAAATCCCAGTATTATAAGCTTTCATAATAACTCTTGAGGTTCTCATTCATCTCATAACCTTGGTATATCAGAGACCTTGAAAATTTTATCTCAGGATGTAGTCTTCTCACAGAGATTGTATCAGTCATCAAATTGGGAAACAATTTTTTATTGCCCTGGCTGCTTTGACAAATCTGATTTATAAAAACCAGAATTTCTATTGCTTCTTAGCCTTTTGACTAAGATCAAGTTTAAAAACCAGAATTTCTGAACAAAAAAAAATCAATGGATGAGTGAATTTAATTACCAAAAACATCCTTTGATTTTTCCAAGAACTTTTTTATACTTGTATGGAAAATAAAATATATTTTAAAAATTGTTTATATTTTATGCGAAATGCCCATATTGCAAACAGCAAAGTATACTTAGAAATTTTCAATTTGAAAACAAAGCACATTTCTATAATAGGACTTGGCAAGGCAATTTGACAATAAATTTATTGAGCATCTCCTATATGCTGAGTTCTATTTTAGCTTTTGTAAATTATATCATTTAATCCTTACCGCAAATGGGATTATAGGTTAAATAGATTACAATACATAATCCTTTTCCAAATGCAGAAAAAGGAGCCCATGAAAGTAAGGTGACCAGAAGTGACACAGTTAATAAGCTCCACAAAGCTGGAATATGAATACAGACTGCCCATCATCTTGGAAATGTGCCTTCCAACAATACCACAATAGAAAGAGTTCTGGAATGGGAGTGAGAAGACTGGGTTCTGGCTCCAGTTGAACCATTAAGTTGATTTGGACATTGAGCAAACCCTTTTATCTCCCCTTTTTTCAACTGTAAAATGTGGTCATGCAAGACTATCTCTAAGTGTCTCTCCTCTACTTCTGAGAAGGAGCCAAGAGCAGCATGTACCACTGTCTGTGAGTCAGCCACAACGTGCCAAACCTCTGTGAAAAACATGTAGATGCTTCCTTGGTATCCATGTTGGCGTTCTCCTTGCCTTCGACTGTGTTTGCCGTGTGACTGTCCCTGTCATGCCTTGGAAGTTTCTTCCAGGAGGAAGGAAATGAGCAGTCCCTTCGTGAAAAGCTTCCTGCAGAAGATTCACAAACAGCCTTGAAGTAGGAGCTTTGTCCTCACCAAAGCTTAAACCTGAAGCAGCTTTGAAATGCTATGGTCTTCACTATAGTTTTGGTTCTGAAAATGAAAGAGCTTCTTGGATACTTTTGTTAGAAAATGTTCTGGGGAACCATCCTTTAAGAATCAGCTTGGGGTCTGGCATTGTGGTGCAGAGAGGGTTAACCAGCATCCCATATGAGTGCCATTTCCAGTCCCAGCTATCCTACTTCCAGTCCAGCTCCCTGCTTAATATGCCTGGGAAAACAGTAGAAGATGGCCCACGTGCTTGGGCCTCTGCCACCCACGTAGGAGACCCAGGTAGAGTTTCGGCTCCTTCCTCTGGCCTGGCCCAGTCCTTTTTGGCCGTTTTTAGCTTTTTGGGGAGTGAACCAACAGATGGAAGATCTCTTTCCCTTGCTCCCTCCCTCTCTGTCACTCTGCATTTCAAATAAATAAAATTAATCTTTAAAAAAAAAAAAAGAATAAGGAGCCAGTGTTGTGGCATAGCAGGTAAAGCCTCCACTTTTAACACTGGTGTTAGGATTTAGGATTTTAGGGTTCAAAGAAAAAGGGCTGTGGCTAGTTAAAATAGAGCAGACTTTATTGTTGGGGGAGCCTTAATTTAGGGAGGTAAAGAGAGAGTGGGGGTTGAGCCTGCCTGGACGCAGGGCAGAGAGTCTGAAACCATGCTTCTTTCCCTCTGAACAACAAGCAGAGTCCCTTCCTGAGCCGCATGTTGGGGAAGGTGCAGAACACCACATGGACCCTGAAAAGGTGGGTGGGAGACATGCTGAAAGGCTCCTTGTTGAAGTTTGAAGTGCATTGTTTTAGCAATTTGGAGTGTCCCCAGGTGCTGGGCTTTCCAAACCAATAAATGTTCACTGGCTTTAGAATAACTATTTACTCCCAGTTTCATCAGGCCTGAGGGTTCAGACCCAGTGTTCTAACAGCTGGCATCCCATATGGGTACCAGTTCATGTCCTAACTGCTCCACTTCCAGTTCAGCTCTCTGCTAATGGCCTGGGAGGAACAGTGGAAGATTACCCAAGTGTTTCGGCCCCTGCCACTCACATGGGAGACCCAGATGAAGCTCCTGGCTCCTGGCTTCACCCTAGCCTAGCCCCAGCCATTGCAGCCACCTTGGGAGTAAACCAGCGGATGGATATTTTCTTTCTCTGTCTCTCTGTCTCTCTGTCTCTCTCTTTCTCTTTCTCTGTAACTCTGATTTTCAAGTAAATAAATAAATCTTTTTTAAAAAATCTGCTTCAGTAGTCCTAAGATCTGTACACCTACATTAGACAATGTAGGTGATTATCCTGGTTTTATAAATGAGGCAACAGAGGCACAGAGAGGTAAAGGGGTTTGAAATTTTGAAATAATATGAATTGTATTCTATGAAGACCAAAATCAGCTACAATATCATCAGCTTTTCAAGGTGCTCGTTAACCCACCTAGGCAGAGTTAGAGGCCCCTCTGGCTTCCCACACCTGCCTGTGCTATTCACATCATCTTTATCGTAGTGGACTAAACTTATCTCCCCGATCGACAGTCACTTATGATTTGTGTGCATGTGTGACACACAGGAGATGTCAGTCAGTGTTAGCTTACTAGAACTGAACTAAATTTTTATTAAAAGTACAGAATTGGGCATTGCTTGGAGGGGAAATTTCCATCCATTCACTCCAGGCCAGAGGGGCAGCCCTTCTCTGAAGCACATAGAATTAATTAGAACTATTACAGTGGAAAACCTCCGGAGTAGAGTCAGGAAACCTGACTGTTCCAAATGCCAGTCAACCAGGTGTGTGACGAGCAAGCCTCTTCTCTGTTCCTTGGTTGTCTTATTTGTAAAATAGGGATCAAGGTGCCTATTTGTATAGTTCTCAGTGATGTTACCAGCACAAGTTTAATTTGTAGAAAAAACAATAGTACTTACAAGCCATAAAATGTTACCCAAATATGAGGAGTTATTTTCATCTCATTAAAACCATTATGCCATTCTCAATGCATGAAACTGCTTTTGGTGCATATGTAAAACATAGGAAATTCATTGAAAACACTTAAATGGTAAAATTGGTTCCCCTTGCCTCTTAAACTGCTGTCGGTCTGAGTCCCAACCCCAGGGGAGGTGTAGGTGGCTGTCTTCTGGTCTACTTCCAGAAGTGTTTCAGAAGCTGACCTTTCCCAGAAATGTAAACAAGCCCAGGAGCCTGGGAGAGCCAGGGAAACCTGATAGACCTGCTTTGCCAAGCTGATTTGTTCACCACCTGCTGGTAGGCTAAAAGGAACATTTCTATTCAAGATTCAGTAGGGAGCAATTTTCTCACAAAGTAAAAATAGTAGTCTTTCTCAAATAGTAGCTTCAAAAATAAAACTCGGGGTGCCAGTGGTATGAGAGAGAGCTGAGTAGTCTTGGTACACATCTTGAATTAGAATTCGATGGTGGGAAGTGATTGTTCATCTGAAGCCCCAGGAGCCAGGATGAATTGGCGTGCCCGGTATGTCACACTCAATCAGTGGCGGAGGCCATCAGAACGGGCAGTTGGCCTTTCTGCGGATCTTTTCCAGAGCTGCCGTGGCAGCTGTTGCTGTCCTCTGCCGATGTACCCTGCAAGCAGATGAGGCAAGAGGCAGCTTGCAGCTTCTCTCTCCAACCCTGGCAGCCATCTGTCCACACAGGGCAGAGGGAAGTCTGCAACCCTTAAATAAAAGCCTTGGACTACTTTGTGCATCCCTGAAGCTCTCGTTGTAGTGAGCAGCATACAGATTATTAGGCTGTGGCAACTGCTGTGATAGAGGCAGGTTATCTCTGCCCGTTTATGGGGTCTGTGATGACGTTTTACTGGAAGAAATCAATTGAGAAGCTTAAGACGTAGAATAGAAAGTGGGGGAGAGATGGGACCGGTGCCGTGGTGCACTAGGTTAATCCTCTGCCTGCGGCACTGGCATCCCATATGGGTGCCGGTTCTAGTCTCAGTTGCTCCTCTTCTGGTCCAGCTCTCTGCTGTGGCCTGGGATAGCAGTAAAAGATGGCCCAAGTCCTTGGGCCCCTGCACACACATTGGGAGATCGGGAAGAAGCACCTGGCTCCTGGCTTCGGATTGGCGCAGCTCCGGCCGTTGCAGCCATTTGGGGAGTGAACCAATGGAAGGAAGACCTTTCTCTCTGTCTCTCTCTCTCTCACTGTCTGTAACTCTACCTGTCAAATAAATAAATAAATAAATATTAAAAAAAGAAAAAGTGGGGGAGAGAGAGGTGAAATTTGTGGCAGACAGGGTCTAGTTACAGGATACAGAACCCACTCTAGCCATCTTGCACAGAAATGGAGTTAATTGTAGAACATTAATGTGCTTCAAGTCAGTGGAAGGACTAGGGGTGGACTCTGGGCTAGACTTTCAGGAGGGAATCAAATCTTCTACGTTCAAAATTTAGTGCCAAAATTGAAATACAAAAATCAAACTTCCATTGTTGCCCATGCCACAGGACCGGTCTGCTCCAAGGGTCCAAGCCTTGGGGCAGAAAATGCAACATCTCTACAGTCATCCTTGTTATGAGCAAAAACAGAGGGGAAGGAAGGCGTCCTCTGCCTTCCATATCTTTCCTGAGGGTTGCATCTCCACTGTAGCTTTCAGAGCCTGGGAAATGTAGATTTTAACGCTTTTCATCTCTACAATAAAGGAATGCAATTAAGTAAACGTAGGTAGGGATGGATCCTGAACAAGGCAACCCACAGAAACACTATATGGTTTCATTAAAATATAGATTTTAAGGCCGGCACCGTGGCTCAATAGGCTAATCCTCCACCTTGCGGCGCCGGCACACCAAGTTCTAGTCCTGGTTGCCCCTCTTCCAGGCCAGCTCTCTGCTGTGGCCAGGGAGTGCAGTGGAGGATGGCCCAAGTGCTTGGGCCCTGCACCCCATGGGAGACCAGGGGAAGCACCTGGCTCCTGCCTTCGGATCAGCACGGTGTGCCGGCCGCAGTGCGCCGGTCGCAGCGGCCATTGGAGGGTGAACCAACGGCAAAGGAAGACCTTTCTCTCTGTCTCTCTCTCACTGTCCACTCTGCCTGTCAAAAATTAAAAATTAAAAAAATATATAGATTTTAAGAAGATAGCTAAGGCCGGTGCCGTGGCTTAACAGGCTAATCCTCCACCTTGCGGTGCCGGCACACCGGGTTCTAGTCCCGGTCGGGGCGCCGGATTCTATCCCGGTTGCCCCTCTTCCAGGCCAGCTCTCTGCTATGGCCCGGGAAGGCAGTGGAGGATGGCCCAGGTCCTTTGGCCCTGCACCTGCAAGGGAGACCAGGAGAAGCACCTGGCTCCTGGCTTCGGATCAACGAGATGCGCCGGTCGCAGCGGCCATTGGAGGGTGAACCAACGGCAAAAAGGAAGACCTTTCTCTCTGTCTCTCTCTCTCACTATCCACTCTGCCTGTCAAAAAAAAAAAAAAATAGCTAAGCAGATAAAGGTACTGTTAGCACTATATATTTTACATTAGTAATGATGGCTACTATATTTTTAACTTCTGTTAACTGTTGATTCCCTATTTCTGTGTTATTAGAATCTTCTTTCCCTGCGCTTTGAGAAACATGCCTGTAAATTGGTCTGGCTGCCTTGTAGCCAATGGTATTTTGTTCCTCATCTAGTTCCTCTCTGAGTCTTTAGTGCTTCTCCAGTTCGAGCCGCCTCTGCTTTCTCCAGATCATGCGTTGTTGGCCACTCTGGCACATACCTCAGCTCTCGCCCACCGGCGGGTGCCAGCAGATCTCACTTTAAGGCTGTCACCAGAGAGAAGTTGTGGGGTTCTTGTCTTCACGCAAAAAGGAATTCAGGCATGAGACAGAGAGCAAAGTAACAATGTTTTATTGGGGACAGGGTGTCTGTCAGAACAGAAGGGATGGAGGGAGAGTGCCCAGTCACTCGGACTGGGGAAAAGCGAGGTTACATGGTTAAATGGAGAGAATGTGGTGGGCCAGGCAGGCGGCTCAGCAGAGAGCTGAGTGTGCAGTCTTTGTTTAGCCTCCTGATTTTTAAGGGAGTCTCTTTACCCTCTCCCCCTTCTCCAGGACAAAGAGAAATTCCTCCCCAGGTTTGTTATCAGACAGAGGGAGTCATACTGGCCTGGGCCAAGGGCTCCTCTAGGGTGCCTGCTGTGGAGAAAGATGTGTATCCGGCCAGGTAGCTTTCCCATGGGGGAAGCAGGACCCCTGGCAGGTCATCAGGGTCTGGGCAGGGCTTTGAAATGCAGATGCTGCACTATGTAGATGTGGGTCTCCTCAGGCCCTCCTCATATACTCCTAGGCTGACTTCCTGCCTAGCAAGGCTAGCGTTCCTCTTCCTCAGCCTCACTTCTCTTTCCCAGGTTCTGACAAACTCACCATTCCCTTCCCCTGTTGCCCAGTTTCTTTCTCTCTCAGTTGTCCTCCGTGAGAAGAACTGGCCTTCTGACCTGATTTTGCATCTTGGGATGCTGGAAGTCACGAAATTACCTAACATGGCAAATCAATTTTTACCAAGATTTGGGGACAAAAACGCTGTTTTTAGATCAAATAAATACAAGCAGTCTGCAAAACACTCATGGGAGGGCAGGCATTGTGGCACAGCAGATTAAGCCGCCCCTGGGATACCTGCATCCCTTATCGGCTGCCCAAAATCAATGCCCACATCTGCTTCTGATCCAGCTTCCTGCTGACACACACTCTAGGGGGCAGCAGGCAATGGCTCAAGTACTTGGGTCTCTGCCATCCATATGAGGGACCCAGTTTGAGTTTCAGGTTCTTGCTTTTAGTATGGCTCATGTCCAGTTCTTTCAGGCATGTTGGGAAGTGAACCAGAAAATGGAAGATACCTCTCTATCGCTCCCTCTCACTTTCCCTCTTCTTCTCTCCCTCTTTTTCTTTCTCTCTGTTTATCTCTCCTCCCTCTTCCCTCTTTCCCTCTGTCTATTACACTGCCTTTCAAATAAATAAAAGTAAGCAAACTTTTTCAAAATTCAAAAAAAAAAAAGCTAATGGAAAATGCCTACTGTAAAGAAGTTATACATGGATTTCTAAATTTTTTTTACCAAAATAAAATCTTTCAATTCCATTTTCCATGAACTTTTTGAAATGCCCTCACTTGACTGTATTATGAATATGATTAAAAATATCTTCATGAATGTGTAAGATAAAATATAAGCCTGCTATTCCATGTTGTGCTTTTTGTAGCTCAGGCAATGGGAACTTCCACACTTCAAAATGTAATATTTTCTCTGGATTGTTATTGCTTTGGGGGGAAGTTTGAATTGCTCTACTCTAATAGAAATTCTTTTGGTTGAAGAAAATATGGGGGCTAGTGCTGGAGCTTAGCAAGTTAAAGTTGTGGCCTGGAGTGCCAGCATCCCATGTGAATGCCAGTTCAAGTCCTCGATCCAGCTCCCTGCTGATGTGCCTGGGAAAGTAACAGAAGATAGCCAAGTCCTTGGGCCCTTGCTGCTCAGGTGGGAGACCCAGATAGAATTCCAGGCTTCTGGCTTCGCCCTGGCCCAGCCCTTGCCATTGCGGCCATTTGGAAAGTGAACCAGCAGATGGAAAGCTCTATCTTTCCTTCTCCCTGTCATTCAAAATAAATCTTTTTTTTAATATTTTATTTATTTATTTGAAAGGTAGAGTTAGACAGTGAGAGACAGAGAGAAAGATCTTCCATCTGCTGGTTCACTCCCTAAATGGCCACAATGGCCAGAGCCAAGCCTACCTGAAGTCAGGAGCCAGGAGCTTCTTCTAGGTCTCCCACGTGGGTGCAGGGGCCCAAGTACTCAGGTCACCTTCCACTGCTTTCCCAGGTCATAGCAAAGAGCTGGATTGGAAGTGGAGCAGCTAAGACACAAACCAGTGCCCATATGGGATGCCAGCACTGCAGGCAGAGGATTAACTTACTGCACCACAGTGCCGGCCCCTCAAAATAAATCTTAAAAAAAAAAAAAAAGTTCCTCTGGATCACATAAATGTATTTAAGACACACTTCTTTTTCTTGTGTTCTTTTGCTTTTCTCTTTTTCTGTAATCTTGACATTCATAGCATTTTAGAACAGAAGTTACCTGTTATCTAGCTAAGCAGCACCATTCCCAACCTCCTTGTACTTTTGGGTCTTTGCTTGAGCTATTCTCTAGTCTAAAATGTTTGCAGAGACCTATCTGCTGCTACAACTGTCCTTCCAAGGCTTAGTTCATAAATGTGCCCCAGAAAGAAGTCTCCTCTCCCGTTTCCTTGCACTTTATGGGATGATGGAAAATGCTGGATTGAAAGGCAAATAATAGAACAGAACTGCAAAGGCCTAGACTTACAGAGTCAGAAGACCGGTTATCAGTCAGCTCTGCTATGAACATCATGTCTGACCTTGGGTGAGGTCTGTCGGGGACACAGCTTCTCCAACTGTAAAACCGGGATTACTATACTTATACCTCCTAAGATGTTGTAAGGATTTGAAATAAATGCTAACAGGTAACAAAATATCATGTACTGTGTGCCAGGTGCTATTCTAAGTACTTCACAAGCATTAACTCATTTTATCCTTAAACAATCCTATCTATTCCTATACTATAGAGTAAAAGAACACTGAGGTACTGAGAAATTAAATTGGTTGAGCATATATTTATGAAATGCTGCCATGCTGGCTCCAGGTCCGTACTCTAAACTGTGTCTTCTGCTGCCTCTTCTGCAGGGTTAATGAAAGTGAAAACGGGGTACTGTGCTGGGAGCTGCTTCCAGCGCATTCTTCTTTTTTGATACCTGAAAGTTCATTCACCCCTGCTATGTTCTATTTCAGGGAGTCCCTTGACAGAGCGGAAAGTTCCAGTACCCAGTTGTTGTGTATCCTTTGCAACAGCTGATGAGCCATCACCCATATACACCCCCGTGGTTGGAAACACAGATTCCCCTATCTGGAATTTTCAGCAGCAATCAAGGTTTGTATTTTCTGATGCTCTGTTGGCCTTCCAGAATCTAGTTTTTGTTCCATCCAGGTGATAAACTCAGCAAGGACTATAACAGACACAACAATATTTGAGCAGGCCTGGAAAATTCTAATCCAAGCAATTTTTTTAATTCTAGTTTTTGTGAATTCACAGCTAATTGTAGCTTAAAAGTGTTGTAGTAGTGTTTTTAACCCTGCTCAATAGAGCTGAAAAATTAATTCAGTGAGGGCTTCTTAGTTGCACAGCTCTGTTCTAGGCACTGGAATTAAGATAGTCTCTGCCGTTGAAGAGGTCATGGTCTACCTGGGAGGAAATACAAATTAAAAATTACAATCAAGTGTCCAAAGAAAAGTGGAAAAGATGCTGGTGGAGAGCTCAGAGAAAAAAGATGATCTAGGACAACCTGAAAGTTGAGGGAAGGATTCATAAATAAGTCACTTCAGCTAAGCAGTGAGGAAGGCATATGAGATACCCATGTGGGAAGCACATTCCAGGCAGAGGGCACTCATCTCATGTGAATAACTTGTATAGCATCTCTGGGCCGTAGAATTCTCGTCTGTAAAGCGGAGATAATTTTTTAGGATTGCTGTGAGGTCCAAATTAGAGACACTCAGGGAAATTACCTCATGGTACATACTAGGTATACAGCCAACGTTAGCCCTCCTATGAATGGTTCCAAAAATGTTTGGCTGCACCTGACTGAGTCTCAGCAGTTACTCAAATAGTCAGTGATTTGTAATTTGAGAAGCAGGCCTCTGTCAGGAGCTAGAACTGCAGTAAAAACTCAGCTCTATCTGTGGTGAGCTAGCGGAAATTAAAGAAATTATGGCCAGCATGGTCAGGGTACTTTATCTAAAATATTAAATCTGCCTCCAAAGGCAGGAAGCAGTTGAGCCTCTAAGTGGAGGTGATCTGTTCATTCACGACCTGATGTAATGACAAAACTTGACAAATTTGGTGAAAGGCTATTAGCAGGCTTCCAATCATAACCCTTGACTTCACAGTTGAGGAGACAATCATTACATAGTTTATTGGTAATAGTAACAGAATTAGAAGAAAAAATGAGTAGTGATGCCATTTTCAGTTCCTTTGTCTCAAAATTCTTTCATCTGATCCTCCTTGCAGTTTGTAGGTAGGTAATATCCCCTTTAGCAGGTCCAACGGCAAGGGTCTGTTAAAAGTTCATGGAAAGTGCGCATAATGAAAAACTTATATGTGGGTTTCAAGATTTTTTGTACCAAAATGGACTTATCTTTTAATTGCATTTTTCCATGAACTCTTTGAAGTACCCTCACAGGAGAACCAGGGTTCAGAAAGTCACTCAGGTGATAATACTAGAGACGAGCTTCAAAGGTGAGTCTTTTGACTACCAGCTACAGCACCAGTCTCTGACACAGTAATTCTTTCACTGGAGCACATTGGCCTTGAAAGTGGGAGGCTGTCTTCAGTTCTCCATTGGTGGTGGGAAAACGAAATTAAGCCTCTTGATTTCCCTGGACCTCGATCTTCTAGACCTGCAGCAGTGGTGCCTGTTGTAACTTTCCAGAACTTTGCAATTTAAAACTAATCCACTTCAGGGGCTGGCGCTGTGGCGTAGTGGGTAAAGCCACCACCTGCAGCTCCGGCATCCCATATGGGTGCCAGTTTGAGTCCCGGCTGCTCCATTTCCAATCCAGCTCTCTGCGATGGCATGGGAAGGTAATAAAAGATGGCCCAAGCTGGCGCCACGGCTCAACAGGCTAATCCTCCGCCTGTGGCGCTGGCATCCCGGGTTCTAGTCCCGGTCAGGGCGCCAGATTCTGTCCCAGTTGCTCCTCTTCCAGTCCAGCTCTCTGCTGTGGCTCGGGAGTGAAGTGGAGGATGGCCCAAGTGCTTGGGCCCTGCCCCTGCAAAGGAGACCAGGAGAAGTACCTGGCTTCTGGCTATGTATTGGCGCAGCGCGCCTGCTGTGGCAGCCATTTGGGGGGTGAACCAATGGAGAAGGAAGGCCTTTCTCTCTGTCTCTCTCTCTCACTGTCCACTCTGCCTGTCAAAAAATAAAAACTAAAATAGAAGATGGCCCAGTCCTTGGGCTCCTGCACCCACATGGGAGACCTGGAAAAGGCTCCTGGCTTTGGATTGGCACAGTATGGGCCGTTGTGGCCAACTGGGGAGTGAACCAGCGAGGGAAGACCTCTCTCTCTCTCTCTCTCTCTCTCTCTCTCTCTCTCTGCCTCTCCCTCTCTCTGTATAACTCTGACTTTGAAATAAATAAATAAATAAATCTTTAAAAAAAACAAACAAACTAATCCACTTCATAGAAGGTACATTAGAGGTGCTCAGTAAATTCTATTTCACCTTTATCGGGTATTTATTTTGGGCACTTTATTATTTTGTTGCCTTGCCCTCTTCATGGTGTAGCATTGGAGTCAGGTAAACCGGGGTCACATCCCAGCCCTGGCACTTGCTGACTCTTAGATTATCTTTAAAAAAAAAAAAAAAGGATTTATTTATTTATTTATTTGAAAGGCAAGGTTACAGAGAGGAGAGGGAGAGACAGAGAGAGAGAGAGAGGTCTTCCATCCAGTGGTTCACTCCCCAACTGGCCGCAAAGGCCAGAGCTGCGCCAATCCAAAGCCAGGAGCCAGGAGCTCCCTCCGGGTCTCGCACGTAGGTGCAGGGGCCCAAGGACTTGGGCCATCTTCCACTGCTTTCCCAGGCCATAGGAGAGAGCTGGATCAGAAGTGTAGCAGCTGAGACTCGAACTGGCATCCATATGGGATGCTGACACTGCAGGCAGCGGCTTTACCTGCTAAGCCACAGCGCTGACCCCTCTTAGATGATCTTAAACAAATTACTTTTCCTGTTTGAGCCAACTTCGTCATCTGTAACATAAGAATAATAATGCCCAGGTCATAGACAGATTAAATGCATATCTGGCCCAAGGTAGGTACTCAATGAACCTTCTCATACCCCTCCTCTCCCTTCTTACCATTCTTCCACCTTAATCTATACCCATTCCAGTAAAAGCATTCATTGCATGTTGAGGAGTTCCCTTCTCCTACCCCCTCCCTGTCTTAGAGAAGCAGAGGTTGAATGTGATAAATACGTTGCAGGGGGTGGCGTGGGGGTGCTGCATCAAGGGGGCCTGTTTTCAAGTCTTAGCAGGTTATTTCCCCTCTATGAGCTTCCATGCCTTCATTTTAAGGTGAAGATAAAAGTAAATCCTAGAAGATGATCACGAAGATGAAATAGGGTTGGCAGACTGCAAAATATTCTTTAAATCTGTTTTATGCTGCAGAATTTTCCTACACCAGTGATTTTTGGTGGTTTTTCTCCTCAATAGGCTATCGAAAGAACTTCTTCTGGACCCAAAGCAAACCCTAGTCTTCAAGGTTTGGCATAAAGGAGGTAAGAATTCTGTTCCATGAATATCTAGCTGATTATAAAAATGAGAGTACAATGCTTTTGTAACCAAGTGAAACTATGGCCCTGCTGTGCTGGGAATGCAGATACATGGTAGAAGGGTGATCCTATAGAGCGCCACCTTGTTCCCTTACGGAATTTGAATACTTAGCAGTCAGATCAGTTTGAGTCCCTGCCAAGTATAGAAACCCAAGTACATTTAAATTTTTCCCATTATATCTGTCAACCATTATGATATGTATCACACACCTTATATGAAATTCTGCCATCTGCTGACTCTGGTTTAGGAAGCAAGACCCGAGCAGTTTCCGGTGCACACAAGAGTAGAATCTGAGAGCTTGTCCTGCCTTGTGTTAACAACGTCCCTGAGAGGTGAGGTGCTGACATCATGATCCTTGGGCCTCGTCTGCTCAGCCACCGTTTATAAAGAGACGTAACAGCAGTGTAAAGAGCACTGACTCTGAAGCCAGACTTCTGCCCCTCACCGTTGCAGTGTGACCCTGCATGGATGGCTTAACTTCTCTGCCTCAGTTTCCATATCTGTAAAATAGGAATAATAATGCCTGGGGCTCTGCTATCATAAGGTTTGGGGAGAAGTAAATGAGAGCCTGACACTTAGTACATATCATATCCATTTTAGTGACTAGCAGTGGGCTGAGACACACATCTGTAATCTGGCAAGGTGAAAATGTCATCAGTCCAATTTTACAGACATAAAAACTGAAACCCAAGGATGGAAGTTTTGTGACTTGACTAGGGTTGTGTAAGCTGCTAATTTATAGTCAGGACGTGAAGGCATTTCTAACTGGCTCTGTAGCCTTCATTGTTTGTGCTTTACCATGCTGGTCAGACTGGCTGACTCACAAGAAGGAGGTGGTGAGTTCATCCAGCCATCTCACAGCTCAGATCTTGTCTCACTAAATCCCTGCTATAAATCGAGCCCCTTTAAGATTCCTGCCAGGGCCTGGTTTGCAGACCTTCAGTTGTTTTAAGTCACAGTGTTTTGTTTGCTAGAGATTCATTTCAGTGCTAACCCCAAAGCCTCTGAAAGACCCAAGAGAAGTCAACTTCCCTTTCTCTCACCTGTGCCTTCTGTTTGCGATGGCTGCTGTGAATCTTGTTTGGATGATTGGTTCTGTGCTATGGCCTCGCATTCACTTAGGGCCCCCACTACTCCCCAACCTCATAAACGCCACAGTAGCTGATCATAAATCCATTTCCTCTGAATCCACACAAGGAAAGCCTTTTGTATTTAGCAAGACTCTGCACTCCTCTTTTGCCTTTTCTTCTCTTCTCCCTAGAGTCTAAAGACAAAGATTGTCACGCAGACCAGAGCTCACCTTAATTTGGCACCTACTTTAGCAGGAAAAAAAGAATACGCTTTGATCTTATGCAGACCTGGGTTCAAATCATGACTGTGCTGTTTGCCAACAGTGTAACCCGAAGTAAATCACTTTTCCTCTTCACTCTTAACTTTATTTATAAAATTAGGATAATAGTGCTTGCCTAGCAGGGCTCCATGAGAATTAGAGATTCTGTATATAAAGTACTTGGCACATAACTGTGGTTAATAAATGGCAAATCCCCTCTCCTCCCCTCCCCTCCCCCAGTGTTAGTGTATGATGCATTCAGTGCCACCAGGACCGCGCACCAAGAACTACATGACTACAAGAACTCATGACTACTACTCTTGAAAATGTGCATTCCTTGATTTATTTAGCAAATGAAAATTCATAGCTATGTCAATATGGCTCAGCCTTTGATATTCAGTATATGAGAATAGAACCAGTACAAGGTAGGAACTTGTGGAGCGAAAGGGCCCTCCTTGTCCCAGCTTCTTTCATGTCAAAAATAAGAAATAAGGAGCAAAATGAGTATAAAAGTCATCACACAGTGGCTTTCTAATAAAGAAGGGAGTCTTCTCACTCACTTCTCACTAAGGGCAGCCCCTTATCATATAGAGCAAAGCCCAAGCTCATTTTGCACCCTGTAGTGGTTTCCCAAGGGGCTATTTGTCGTTGGTAAGTGTCACTCTGTTCTTATGTATAATGCATATGTATGTCCTACACACTTGGAAAATAGGTATAGGTGTCTTTTTGTATAAATAGGAAAGTGCAAATCCCTCATAATTATAATTTTGCAACCCACCGTCCTAAGGAAAATCCTGAGACATGGTAACCTAGTGGAGAGAACAACGGCTTCTTAAGCTTGGGAATGTTTCCTAATCACCTCTCTCAAGAGGGCAGAGCTCAGTGCTGCTAGTTTTCCCCTACTGTACAGAAAAGGAATTCATAACAGTTAAAGCCGGCTCTGGTCACCAGTCTCTCGCAGTCTCGTTACCTGTCTTCTGTGATAGCTTGGGAATCCACTAAACTCCCCCAGGCCCCTGAGTCACCTTCTCTGTGTTACGCCTCTAATCTCAGTGGCATGACAGGCCCAGCCATACTGTCCCACTCTTCTCTTTCCCCCACAGATGAGGAGAGGGTGATTGGCTTTGCCTCGGTGGACCTCTCCCCACTTCTCTCTGGCTTCCAGTTTATCTGTGGCTGGTACAATATCACAGACTTCAGTGGAGAGTGCCAGGGCCAGATAAAAGTTGCTATCTCACCTTTGGAGAATTTGATGCGCTTCAAAGAAGAAAGGCAAGCAAGACGTGGGGTAGAGACTACAGGATCACTGGTAGGTATCCTGATTGACACTCCTCACCAGAAAGGTTTCTACTGAGCAAAACGTCTGAGAAGATCTTTTGTGTTTGGTACTTTCCAGCTTATGAAACAAGCTATATATTTGTATCTGGTAACCATCTCCTGACCTAAACAAAGTGATGAAAATGCTCTGGAATGAAAAAGTAGTGATGGTTGCACCAACTCTCAATATACTGAAAACCAGTGAATTGGAACACTTTAAGGGAGTGAATTTTATAATGCTTGAATTGTATCTCTTTTTAACTAAAATAGTTGCAGTGTAGAATGTGAAACAGTATTAACTGAACTGGAGTGAATTTTATAATGCTTGAATTGTATCTCTTTTTAACTAAAATAGTTGCAGTGTAGAATGTGAAACAGTATTAACTGAACTTGTCCTAATTCTGTTGCATTAAAGTCATTGATCTTTCTTTAAAAAATAAAAAGAGAGGCTGGCATTGTAGTGCAGCAAGTCAGGCTACTGCTTGCAGTACCAGTGTCTCATATCCAGAAGGCCAGCGTGAGTCCCAGCTGTCTGCTTCCAATCCAGCTTCCTGATAATGCACACCTTAGAAAGCAGCAGATGATGGCTGAAGTACTTGGGTCCCTGCTACTCAATGTGGGAAACCCAGATGGAGTTCTGGCTCCTAACTTCAGCCTGGCCCAGCCCTGGCTCTTGCGGCCATTTGGAAGGTGAACCAGCAGATGGAAGATACCTCTCACTCTTGCTCTCACTCTGCTTTTCAAATAAATGAATAAGTCTTTTGAAAATAAATAAATAAATAAATAAATAAGGGGAAAAAAGGAAGAGGCAAATTGACAGTGATGAATTTAGACAACTCTTTGAAGAAATGTAACTCTAAAAGAAAAGAGAATTTTCCTTACTGTCCCAGGTAGGGGAACTCTATCAAGGTAAAGGCTGTTTTATTCATATTTCTTTCACTCACGTCTGGCCTAGGGTCTGGCACAGAGTGGACATCAGTAAATATTGAGTGAATATATTTATGAGAAAATGAGCAAGAGTTCATCAGTCCCTAATTAGGAAGATCATTTCTGCAGATCAATTCTGGTACTCATAAGACAAGAAACAGCTAGATTATCCCCACATATAAAGTAAATGTACAATTATGTCTAACCAGCAGCTCACAAGCTAGGAGGAACAAGAGCGTAAGTGTAAATAAAGCACTAAAATACAGTCTGATATCATAGTCTGTAAAGTAGAGATAATAGGGTTAGGCATGTAGCCTACCAGTTAAGACACCCATGTCCCATATCAGAGTGCCTGGGTTTGTTACCCATCTCTGGCTCCTGACTCCAGCTTCCTGCTAATTTAGATGCTGGGAGGCAGCAGTGGCTCAAGTGACTGAGTCCCTGCCAACCATGTGGGAGACCTGGATTGAGTTCTCAGCTTCAGCCCAGGTCCAGCCCAGCCTGTGGCCATTGCAAGCATTTGGAGCATAATGCAGCAGATGGGGTTTTCTCTCCTGCTCCCCCAACCCCCATGTGTCTTTTCAGCCTCTTAAATAGCAATAATGAGAGTACTTACCTCACAAGATTACTGAATAGTTTAAATGAGAAAATATATGTCGATTGCTTAACACAGTGTTCATCACATGAAAAATGCTTAGGAAATTATCTTAATACATACACAATAAACTTTACAAATTATATACTGCTTTGTTCCAAAAGCATGCGTGGTATCTAGTATACTGTTTTTCTCATTGCTTCTACAGATCCCAGTGTACAGTCCCTTTTCCTTCCCTGCCTCTGATATGTATGCGGCACTCCCCGGCTGCATCGCAAGATCAACTCCAGACCAGCCTGCTCACATCTCTTCAAAGGAACTTGATTTCTCCTCACCTAGGAAGTGAGTGATTTCTTGATGGAAGAAATGGGGTCAAAGGGTAGATGTGTGAGAACTGGCTCATCATCCCTCTCCTTCATTAGAGGAGGAAACTGGAGACAGGGAAAGAGCTTTGTTGATCTACCACAACCTCCCGGGAACCCTAAGATCCTATGAAAACAAAGTTTTCATAAAGATAGAATCTAGAATTTTTACTGCTATTGAAAGAATCACTTCAATGCAAGGGACACTTCCCTTTAGCCTTTTTGTCTAAACTCAGTCATCAGCCATGAGAGAAATAACTCTCTGTTCTTCCCCAGAACTGAAGTGGTTACTTTTCATAATTTTGGACCCATCCTTTCAGGAAGCTGTCCTTGGATCCAGGCTAGAGCATGTTCCACCCTGTCAAAGGATGGGATGTATGATTAAGTTGGCTTTTTCCACCCCTTGCTTCCAGGCCCTAGTGCTATTTGGCGTTCTCTCCGCCAGCATCTTTCCCACGCCTGTCTCTCAGTAGCCACTCTGACAACAGCAGTTACTGAGTAGACCCTTTATTCTAGGACGGACGCTGGGGTGCTGTCCATCTCCTTGAAGGTCGCTTCAGGGCTAAATCATCTTCACATATAAAGAAATCTCTGGCCTCCGTATAGAGGAAGCTTTGTGTCTGTTAATCATTAGACTGTGGGCCTAGATAGTTTTCCTGTTATCTATTTTGTAAGTATTAGTTTGACCATAGCCAGTGAGACGTATAGCAGGATGAGCATGTCCCTGGTACCCACTGTTCAGTAATTTTAAAAGCTCAAAGAAATGATTTGCCTTTTGTCCACTAAAAACGTCCCTGTGTTACCACTTCAGAAGGACCTCATCAAAATGTCATATTATAATCCAGTCATCCATGCAGGGGAAGGCTGTAATTCCCCTTCTAACCACCTCACCAGATTGATCCAGCTTTTTTGGCGGAGTGGCTCTGGGGTTGGATAGCGTTGGAATCCAAGTTGGACAGCTTTACCACTTACAAGCTAGATGTGACCTTAGGCTAATTACTTTAATTCTTTGAGCCTTAGCTTTCTCATTTGTTAAATGAAAATAATATATTACCTCAAGGTTCTTTGGAAGTATATGTAACAGGTGAGAACAGAAATAACTCATTTTTATGTGATTTATACATTTACACAATTTATAGCTGACTGAGTTTTTACAGTAACCTTAAGAGAAAGGTTTTATTATTCATTTTACAGGTGAAATGGCTAGAGTAGCACTTCCCAAATGTTTTGGTCTTTGTCTTTATTTATAATAAAAAAATTACAACTCAGAGGCCCATCAACAAATAGATGAATGGATAACCAAATTATGGTATGTCCATACAATGAAATGTTACTAAAAAATTTTTTTCACAAATCACTCATGTAATAAAATGATTCTCAAAATAATTATGCTGAAGGAGAGAAACTAGACAAAAATGAGTACATTGTATACCATCCCACTGATTTAAAATTCTGGGAAATGCATACTAACGTATCATGACCAAGCAGATCAGTGGTTACCTAGGGACAAGGCAAGACGAATGGAGTGGGAAGGAGGAAGGAGTTAGAAAAGGCAAGAAGAAGCTTTCAAAGTGATAAATACATTCATTTCCTTGTGGTTGTAGTTTTCTTGAATATATACATCTGTCAGCACTCACCAAAGCATTAGGTTTATGTGACAGGTATTACATGTCAGTTCTTAGACATTTCTACTTCATAACCTTTCTGTACTGTTAAAAATTATTGATGACTCCAAAGAGGATTGTTTATCTGGATTATATCTATCAATGTTTACCATATTAGAAGTTTAAACTGGGCCAGCGCCGAGGCTCAATAGGCTAATCCTGCGCCTGCAGCGCCGGCACACCGGGTTCTAGTCCCGGTCGGGGCGCCAGATTCTGTCCCGGTTGCCCCTCTTCCAGGCCAGCTTTCTGCTATGGCCCGGGAGTGCAGTGGAGGATGGCCCAAGTCCTTGGGCCCTGCACCCACATGGGAGACCAGGAGAAGCACCTGGCTCCTGCCTTCAGATCAGCGTGGTGCGCCGGCCGCAGCACGCTGGCCACAGCGGCCATTGGAGGGTAAACCAATGGCAAAAGGAAGACCTTTCTCTCTGTCTCTCTCTCTCACTGTCCACTCTGCCTGTCAAAAAAGAGAAGTTTAAACTGAGAAAATTTAAGAATATAATATGTAAAATAAATTGTATTTCTATACATCAGCAATGAATTAAAAAAAACTCCATTTACAGTAGCATCAAATAAAATAAAATACTTAGAATAAGTTTAACAAACGAAGTGCAAAATGTACTTTCTGAAACCTACATTACGTTGTAGAAGGAGATTCAAGAAAATCTGCGTTATATAGACATACTATGTCCATTATTAAAATGGCAGCATTCCTCAAGTCTACAGATTCAACACAATCCCTATCAATCCTTGCTGGCTTCTTTACAGCAATGGGAACGCTGGTGCTAATATTTATTTGGCAATGCAGGGCACACAAAATTGGCAAAACAGCCTTAAAAAGAAAAAGTTTCCAATTTCAGAATTTACTAGAAGGGCAGGCATTTGACTCAGAGGTTAAGATATTGGTTGGGGTGCCAGCATCTCATATTGGAATGCCTGGGTTTTAGTCCCAACTTCACTTACAATTCCAGCTTTCTGCTAATGCACACTCTGGGAAGCAACAGGTGATGGCTCACATACTTGGGTCCCTGTCACCCACATGGGAAACCTAGACTGAGTCCAGCCTCCTGGTTCCTGGCTTTGGCCTGGCCCAACCCAGCTGTTGCAAGCATTAGACAAGTGAACCATCAGATGAGGAACATCTCTCTCTCTCACTGTCTCTCTCTACTCCCTCTTTCTTCCTTTCAAATAAATCTTTTTAATGTTTTAAAGAATAAAATGTATAACAGAGAGAGAAGATGTCATTAAAGATGTTAGTAAAGATGAAGGCTAGAGCAGCAGACCATCCTCATCAATTTGAGAGGAAAAAATTGAGATGCTTCATTCCCTAATTGAAGAGAGCCAACAGTTAAAATAGCCAGTATCAAAGACATCTCTTTTTTTTTTTTTTTTTTTTTGACAGGCAGAATGGACAGTGAGAGAGAGAGAGACAGAGAGAAAGGTCTTCCTTTTGCCATTGGTTCACCCTCCAATGGCTGCCGCGGAAGGCGCGCTGCGGTCAGCGCACCGCACTGATCCGATGGCAGGAGCCAGGTGCTTCTCCTGGTCTCCCATGGGGTGCAGGGCCCAAGCACTTGGGCCATCCTCCACTGCACTCCCTGGCCACAGCAGAGAGCTGGCCTGGAAGAGGGGCAACCGGGACAGGATTGGTGCCCCGACCGGGACTAGAACCCGGTGTGCCGGCGCCGCAAGGCGGAGGATTAGCCTAGTGAGCCGCGGGGCCGGCCGACATCTCTTTTTTTTAAAATATTTATTTATTGAGGCCGATGCTCTGGCACAGTAGGTTAACCTCCTGGCCTGAAGCGCCAGCATCCCCTGTGGGTGCCAGTTCTAGTCCCGGCTGCTCCACTTCCAATCCAGCTCTCTGCTGTGTCCTGCAGGTGGCAGGTTTACCACAGCGCCGACCCTAAACACATCTTAATTGGTTGAGCTTACAGAATTCTGACCAAGAAGTTGAAGTGAGTGCCAAAACTGCAGACAAGAACAGAGCTTTTGATGGAAACCTTAACTAAGTGATATCAAGATCCTGAAGTGTTTCTTCAAAACATTGTAATAGAAGATGAAATGTGCCTTTACCAGGGCGATCCTGAAGACAACATAAGTTAGCCAATGGCTACTACAAGATGAAAGTGGGCCCGGCGCCATGGTGCACTAGGTTAATCCTCCACCTGCGGCACCGGCATCCCTTATGGGTGCCGGTTCTAGTCCCGGTTGCTCTTCTTCCAGTCCTGCTCTCTGCTGTGGCCTGGGGTAACAGTGGAGGATGGCCCAGGTGCTTGGGCCCCTGCCACCCGTGTGGGAGACCTAGAGGAAGCTCCTGGGTCCTGGCTTCGGATCAGCGCAGCTCCGGCTGTTGCAGCCATTTGGGGAGCGAACCAATGGAAGGAAGACCTTTCTCTCTGTCTCTCACTGTCTGTAACTCTCCCTGTCAAATAAATAAATAAAATATTTAAAAATAAATAAATAAATAAAAGATGAAAGTACTTTAGTAAAACAAAAGCAAACTGACCCAGAGCAAAAGTCTTCTGAACAAGGGCTGGCACTGTGGCGCAGTGGGTTGGCTTCAGATTGGCGCAGCTCCGGCCGTTGCGGCCATCTGGGGAGTGAACCAGCGGATGGAGGACCTCTCTCTCTGTCTCTACCTCTCTCTGTAACTCTGTCTTTCAAATAAATAAAATAAATCTTAAAAAAAAAAAAAAGTCATGGGAACAGTCTGTTGGAGATTCCCAAGGCATTTTGCCTGTTGACTTTCTGGGGGCTGAAGAATGGTAACTTCTGCTTAGTAAGAGAGTATTTTGAGAAAGTTAAGACAGCGTTCAGCAGGGGTCCTTCTCCACCACACAGTGCTCCTGCTCATTCCTCTGACCAACAAGGAGAGTTTGGTAGGAGTTCTGATGGAAACCATTAGGCATCCACCTCACAGTCTTAATCTGGCTCCTTCTCATTTCTTTTTGTTCCTTACTCTTAGAAGGTCTTAAGGAGCACCCGTTCTTCTCCAGTTAGTAACGTAAAAGAAGCCTGCATCCACATGGGTGAATTCCCAGACCCTCAGTTTTGGGCTGATATCACTGGTGTGTTTGAACATGATGGAGCTTCTGTTGAGAAAGTTTATATTTTCATTTTTATCTTTTTATTCCACACTTCCAAGAACTTTTTGAAGTCTCCTGTGGTTGCCTAGGCCTGGGAAGTTTGGGGGTGGGGGAGGATATGGAAAGATAACTAGTGGGTAAAGGGTTTATTTAGACATGGAAATGTCTAAAATTGATTGTATTGACAGTTACATAGCTGGATGTACCAAAAAAAAAAAAGTGAACTGTACATTTTAAATGAATGAATTGTATCAATAAAGCTGCTTTTTTTTAAAAAAAAAAAAAAAGGAGGACATTTCTGGGTCAAATTCTTGAGTATTATGTGTGAGATTTGTGCTGTAAATAAAAAGGAAAAGCCAAAGCTCAAAAGGAATGATTAAATAGATTAATACACATTTAATTCCTATAAGACTTGAAATATATAAAGGCTCCATACATGTTGTTCTTCTAGTTTCTTAAGATCTATGTTTTGGAAAAGTCACTTAGGCTATGATGTACAGAATAGATTTGAAGGGATGGTTAAGGCTGGAGGCAGAATTATTTGTGAAACATTTATAATCCAAGCAAGAGCTGGTGAAGCCAGACTGTAGTAGTAGTGGTAGGTTTACACTGCCGTTTCAGGAGAGTGATTTGTTTATCATCACATTAGGATTTTTCTCGTTGGCTGGGATTTATTCGCTGCCTTTTCTCTTTCTGTTTTGGACAGAAGCGGGACCACAAGAAGCCAGGCGTCACGCCATGAAGAGCACGTGCAGAACATCCGCCGGTTTCATGAGTTCCTGCAGCAGGGAGAGGCAGCCTTGCCAAATGATGACAAATCCACCACATCACCTCTGTCCTCCAACACCTCCATTCTGACTTCTCTCAGGTGAGACTGAGAAAAACCCAGGAACCCATGTGGAACACAAGGTGAATGGGTGGTGGCCACGTGCAGTGCGACATTTCGTCAGCTTCCACCATTCTCAGAGGTTCACTAGAAGGTTCTGTGCGCGTGCGTGTCAGGTGGGACCTGGAGCTGCATAGAATTCCTCATGGATGAAGCTGTCTCAGCTCAGGGTCTTCCATTCCTTTAGAGAGCTCTATTACCGACCCACCTACAAATACAGCAACTTTAGATGTTTCACCAAAAGTTAATAATAACTTCCCTCGGCCAGCACCGCGGCTCAATAGGCTAATCCTCCACCTTGTGGCACCGGCACACCAGGTTCTAGTCCCGGTCGGGGCGCCGGATTCTGTCCCGGTTGCCCCTCTTCCAGGCCAGCTCTCTGCTGTGGCCCGGGAATGCAGTGGAGGATGGCCCAAGTGCTTGGGCCCTGCACCCGCATGGGAGACCAGGAGAAGCACCTGGCTCCTGGCTTCGGATCAGCGAGATGCGCCGGCCACAGTGCACCTGCTGTGGCAGCCATTGGAGGGTGAACCAACGGCAAAGGAAGACCTTTCTCGCTGTCTCTCTCTCTCACTGTCCATTCTGCCTGTCAAAAAAATAAAATAAAATAAAATAACTTCCCTCACATCTGCACTGCCTCAAATATGCCTAATTCGGCCCACTGTCTTTTTTTTTTTTTCCAGATTTTATTTATTTATTTGAGAGGCAGAGTTACAAACAGTGAGACAGACAGACAGACAGAAAGGTCTTCCATCTGCTGGTTCACTCCCCAAATGGCTGCAACAGCCAGAGCTGTACCGATCCAAAGCCAGGAACTTCCTCCAGGTCTCCCACACGGGTGCAAGGGCTCAAGGACTTGGGCCATCTTTCACTGCTTTCCCAGGTCATAGAGAGCTGGACTGGAAGAGGAACAGCCAGGACCAGAACTAGTGCCCGTATGGGATGCCGGCGCCACAGGCAGAGGATTAACCTACTGCACCACAGCACCAGCCTCTGCCGACTGTCTTCATCCTCACAGCCGCTGACTTCTTCCAGACCAACATCCATCCTGTTAACACTTTCTGTCCCTCTCCCAGTTTAATTGGCATCTGAGTCAGTCATGATGAGAACTGAGCAGGCCATGAGAGATCAGGAGAATCGACCCTTGGTTATCTAGTGAGGAGTGTGGTGCGTAAGAATGAATTAGCTTCAGAGTCAAATAGATAGACCAGACCTGCGGTCCTGGCTCTGCCGTTCCCAGCATAGGAGATTGCCAGATAATTATAATGCAGGGTGGCAGAATCTGCTGGTTTCCTGGCCAGGGTAGGCATAGGAATGAGTAACACTCTAAGTTGGTCGTGGAAAGATTTAAAGAAGTCACATTGAACTGGTCTTTGAAGGAACAGGTCAACAAATGTGAAAGACATTCTGTGTAGAAATAACATGTGCCTGCAGCCTGGCGTTGTGACCTAACAGGTAAAGATGCCACCTGCAATGCTGGCTTCCCATATGGGCACCTGTTCGAGTCTCAGCTGCGTCACTTCTGATCCAACTCCCTGCTGTTGGCCTGAGAAAGCAGAAGATGGCCCAAGTGTTTGGGCCCCTGATATGCACGTGAGAGACCTGGAATAAACTCCTGGCTCCTGGCTTTGGCCTAGCCCCAGCCATTGTGGCCATCTGGGGAGTGAACCAGTGTATGCAACATCTCTCTTTCTCCTTCTCTTTCTCTCTCTCTATTGCTCTCTCTCTCTCTCCCCCTCTACCTCATATATTCAAATAAATAATAAAATAAAATCTCTTTTAAAAAAAGAAAAAGATATAGCATGTGCCAAGCCGCAGAGGCATGAAGCAGCAAGTCACCTTTGGGAAAATACCAATAGTACAGATAGGAAAAAGGTGAACATAAAATGCAAGGTGGGTCAGCCTGCAGCAGGGCCTTGAATGTCAGTCTAAGAGTTTGACTATTTATTTATTTACTTAAGATTTATTTATTTATTTGAAAGGCAGAGTTATAGAGAGAGAAAGGGAGAAATTAGAGAGCAGTGACTTGATCAGCCCTTGTCCTGACTGTCAGGGAACAGCTTACTATTTTATTCTTTTTAGTATTTTCTTTTTCTACTTAATACCATTGGTTGAACTCTTAACACAGTATTATTCTTAGGTGTTTAAATTCAATTGAAAATTGATCCCTGTTAAAAATAAAAGTGGGAATAAGGGAGGGAGGAGATGTACAGTTTTGGCACACGTTCCCTTGGACTTACCCCTAAGGATAAAGCTAAAAACTTGCCATGGGACTCCAGATTCCATTAAGTTGTCAGGTAACAATACCATCTTACTAGTTAAAGTGATCAATTTAAGTTCATAACTGATCATAAAGATAGGATTAAGTGTCAAAGGGATCATATTAATAAGACCAAATGTCTGCTAATAATAATAGATAGAATTAAAAAGGAGAGAACCATCCAACATGGGAAGCGGGCCACGCAGAAGACTCATAGAATGACAAATGCCCTAAACAGCACTCTAGCCTCAGAATCAGCCCTTAAGACATTTGGATCTGGCTAAAAAGCCCATGAGAGCATTTTAGGCATGGAAAGCCAAGACACTGTAGCAAAAAATGACCTACATGAAAGATCTCTGTGAGTGAGATCCCGGTGGAAAGAAGGGGCCATCAAAAAAGGAGGTACCTTTCTTTAAAGGAAAGAGAGAACTTCCACTTTGATTATGGCCAAATAAAAATATCAATTTTTAAATCAACATCAAGAATCACTGTGCACTTACTCCCCATGTAGGACCTCTGTCCTTAATTAGTTGTACTATGAGAATTAACGATAAAACTAGTCTTTAACAGTACTTTACACTTTGTGTGTCTGTGTGGGTGCAAACTGTTGAAATCTTTACTTAGTATAGAGTTGATCTTCTGTATATAAGATAATTAAAATGAATCTTTTTTTTGACAGAGTGGATAGTGAGAGAGAGACAGAGAGAAAGGTCTTCCTTTTTGCTGTTGGTTCACCCTCCAATGGCCGCCGTGGCTGGCGCGCTGTGGCCAGCGCATCACGCTGATCCGAAGGCAGGAGCCAGGTGCTTCTCCTGTTCTCCCATGGGGTGCAGGGCCCAAGCACTTGGGCCATCCTCCACTGCCCTCCCGGGCCACAGCAGAGAGCTGGCCTGGAAGAGGGGCAACCGGGACAGAATCCGGCGCCCCGACCAGGACTAGAACCTGGTATGCCAGTGCCACAAGGCGGAGGATTAGCCTATTGAGCCGCGGCGCCAGCCAAAAATGAATCTTTTTTAAGAATTATTTTATTTATTTGAAAGACAGAGTTACAGAGAGAGGTAGAGCCAGAGAGAGAGAGAGAGGTCTTCCATTTTGCTGGTTCACTCTCCATATGACTGCAACAGCCAGAGCTGAGCTGATCCAAAGCCAGGAGCCAGGAGCCTTCTCCAGGTCTCCCACACAAGTGCAGGGGCCCAAGGACCTGGGCCATTCCCCACTGCTCTCCCAGGCCATAGCAGAGAGCTGGATTGAAAGTGGAGTGAATCTTAATGAAGACTGAGATGTGAGAGGGAGTAGGAGGTGGGACAGTTTCGGGGTGGGAGGGCGGGTATGGGGAGAAGAACCGCTATAATCCAAAAATTGTACTTATGAAATTTGTATTTATTAAATAAAAGCTTTCTATTTAAAAAAGTTTAAGGGAGTGATAACCTAACAATTTGGGAAAATGGACTTTTTGAAAAGGAGAAATAACCTTTAAGGTTGCAACCTTAAAGGGTGAATAGAACAGAGGTAGAGCAGAGAGTAGCTTGATTTGGTGAAGGTGTAGGGTCTTGGATTCTCATCTGAGTAGCTACATGCTACTTACTAGTACTTATCCTGGATGAATCCTGTCAGTTCTCTGAGCCTCAAGCTCCTTATTTGTAAAATAGGAACTACTGATCTCATCTGCTCAGCTGAGCATTAAAAAGATGTTTTTGGCAGCATAAACATAAAATCCTATGCAACTGAAAGTTATTGTGATTTCTCATTGGAGAACCAGGAGAATAAACTTTGCCCTATAAAGTTTTTGAACAGAGAAGTATTTTTTTTTTAAGAATTTTTTTCTTTACAAGATAGAGCTACAGAGAGAGGGAGAGACAGAGAGAGAGGTCTTCTATCTGCTGGTTCACTCCCCAAATGGCTACAACAATCAAGGCTGAACTAGGAGCCAGGAGCTTCTTCCAGGTCTCCCACGCAGGTGCAGGGGCCCAAGCACTTGGGCCATCCTCTGCTGCTTTCCCAGGTGCATTAGCAGGGAGCTGGATCAGAAATGGAGCAGCCAGGACATGAACCAGCACCCAATGTGGGTTGCTGGCCCTGCAGATACTTGCATAACCCACTGTGTCACAGCACCTACCCCACAGAGATGGGAAAACTGACCCTAGTGATTTCCCTAGTTAGGGAAACTGACTTTTTTTAAAGTCACTTATTTGTGTCCATTTGTCCATTCAACATCATTTATTTTGTGTCAAGTGCTATCCTGGATGCAGTAGATATAAAGGAATCAGCACAGAGCTCACAGTACATCAGGGGAAATAGATGTGAAAGAAGCAACATGAGGGGCTGGCATTGTGGTGTATTGGGTAAAGCTGCTGCCTGCAGGTCTGGCATCCCATATGGGTGTGAGTTCAAGTCCCAGCTGCTCCACTTCCAATCCAGCTCTCTGCTGTGGCCTGGGAAAGCAATAGAAGATGGTCCAAGTCCTTGGGCCCCTGCACCCTTTTGGGAGACCCAGAGGAAGCTCCTGGTCCCTGCTTTGGATTGGCACAGCTCTGGCCATTGCAGCCATTTGGGTAATAAACCAGTGGCTAGAAGACCTCTCTGTCTGTCTGTCTGTCTCTCTCTCTCTCTCTCTCTCTCTCTCTCTGCATCTGCCTCTCTGTAACTCTGCCTTTCAAATTAATATTTTTTTAAAAATGTTTCTAATCTCCATAAATGACCCTCTTGTCTTCTTTCCCCCTTTTTGTTTATAGGAAGAATATGAGTGAGCTAGATCAGATCCAGCGGTACTTCAGTCAGAAGCTCACCAAGCCCTTCCTACCCCTCAGCCCTCAGACTCCTACCACCATCTCAGAGTGCCAGGAGAGCCCCAGGGACAATGCTGGGCCAGGAGCCAGCCGCCTAGACCCTGAGAGCAAGTGCATCCTGGAGAAATCCAACAACCTGGTGTTGCAAGTCAGCTCCTTGATCACGGGTACGGCTCAGGGCCTTTCTGCTTGCGGTCTGGTCACTAGATGCCACTTCAAAAAGCAGTTGAATATCTGCCCTTAGACAAGTCCCTGTGACAGAGACCATTGGATTTCACCATCTTCCCTTTTTCTTCTGTTAACTACCTTCCTTTTAACAGAAGGCTCAAAGTAGTATGGCAGAGGAACATGGGGGCAGTGGAGGGAACCTTGACTGCGAGGCAAGAGGCCTGGGACCTTGGTGGGTCTCTGGCACAGACTTGCTGTTTGACTCTGAGCGTATCTCCCTTCTTGACCTCTGGTTACTCAGCCAGAGGAGCAGGGGGCATGGATTAGATGAGGGGGGAACACAGAAGCTATAGCCACCATGCCAAAGCCCTCCCCTGCAGTAGAGATTTGAACCTAACATTTTCTGGCTATAAAGCCTTGCCTCTCCGACGCTCCCTGCTCCCTCCGTTTTCTCTGTAAACCTGCTGTGCTTATCATCTGGGTAATTGATATTTCTTGGCTTTTATTTTCCAAGTAAAATAGATAGCTTTAGTAACTCATCAAATAGGTAAATAAGTGGATTCTCATTTTGGTTTCTAATATAGGTAATGAATGAAGTAACTGGAATCATGACCATGCCCGCCAGGACTCCCAGCTCCCAAGAACTCCTGAGCAGGAGCAGATAGTCTCAAAGCGTTTCCACTGATGTATCCACAGCTATACATAGATTAGATTTTGGCCCTCTGATACTAGAATAAAGTACTAGAAATTGTCCTGCCTTGAATATAGTTTCACTGGCTCTCAGGTGGATTAACTGTCTTTAAACTGTGTTCAAATTCTGATTGCACGAGTACTTCTGAAGCGAGAGGCTGGTGTGGGAAACAGGTGGTCTGTGGCCCTGCCTTGTAGTAAGAGTGATATCTGTTGCTGTTCAGATCTGCAGACTATCACCAGGAACTCTCAAGCAGTTCTGAGTTCTCACCGAGCCAGGAATAGAAGCAAAGAGGTCACCACCCTCCCAGATTTACAGGACGCAGAAGCCTTGCAAGAACAAAGCCCAGCTCCAGACGAGCCGATGGCAAGAGCTCCAGATGCAGGCACAAATGCCCCACCTGCCCCTGTTCCTGAAAAGACTTCAGACGGAAGAGGACTGCTCAGTGAGTCCCTGGGGCGTATGGTACCCATTACAAGGAAGCAGAGCAGTGAGGACACTGAGGCAGGCCCGGCCGACAGCGATGAGGACTATGAGGAGGACATCATCGAACCCAGGACCCTGAACGAGATCACCACCGTGACAGACAGAACTAGCCCTTGGTCCAGTTTCATGTCAGACATAAGCGAGATCCCCAGCCCTCGGCCTGACGAGGTGCCGAGGAGAGGGCCCTCTTGCCCTTCTCCAGAGCCTTTCCCCAGAGAGGAGCTCAAGGGCAGAAGTGGCGTTCTGTCTGGCCCAGATAGGGCTGCCAGCCCTCCGAGGGAAGATCCCGCTGCTTGTGAGAAGGAGACCTCCACAGGCGAGGTTAGAGAGCCTGCCTCAGCCAACCCTCGACTTCTCCCATGCCTGAGGCTCTCAGGAGCCAAGCAGAGCAGTACGTGTGCGGGGTGGCGCTCCCCACGGGCAGATCAGGACAAGGAGCCCAAGCGAGAGGCCCAGGCTGAGGACAAGGCTGCCTCCAGTGAGCTCAGTGACTCTGCTGACAGCTTCGAAAAGTTCCCTCTACATCTAGTCTCCCAGAACAGAAGGGAAACCCCCAAGGGGCCACCTGTGCACTCCCCTGACACCAGGCAGAAGCAGGAAACAACTGGCCCAGAGGTGTCCACAAGGCAGAGCCACCTCCTGTATCCTTTGGTGTTTCCCACCGTGGCCTCTGAAGCCACCTCCAGGCATTCAGCCGAGTGTGTAAGTGTGATTGTGAGCGGCAGCCACCCTCAGGGAGCACACTGGGGACACGGGAAGGCCCTTCCTTTAGAAGACATGACAGTGCTGCTATTCTACCATTAACGCCAGCCCTGAGGCATGATGTTGTTTTGAGTTTAGATGTTAGTAGCAGTCATTAGCCTAGCCCACTCTAATTTGTCTGATTCATCTTGCTGGTATTTTACCACCTGAAGGCAAGGCTCTGGATCGCTGTTGCAATAGATGGAGTTGGGGGGAGTGATGTTGATTGAGTATTTACTGTGTGCCAGCATCTTGTCATCTGTTTTTCAGTCAGACCAAATTTTTATGCAGGTGCCATCTGTGTTTTGCATGAAAAGACAGTGAGGCTCATAGTTAGAACGATTTGCCTAAGATTTAATTTTTTAAAGGCAAGTGATGGAGCTAAGATGTAGACGCCATGGATATGGAGTTGCTAAGTCTCGGGAAGAAGGGACACCTACATTCCCCTTGCCCTCCTTTGGGACAGACTGGAATGTTTTGCGGAGATCCACGTAGGATCATCTTCAGCCTTCCTAGCTGTGCCTGACCGGCTGATCAGATCACCTGCCCTGGTGTCCTGACAACAGGCAGGGGCCTCGCATGGCCGTAGGTGAAATAAACAGCTTTCCTGAGTGAGGGTGTTCATCTCCTGGAAGTCAGAGAGCCCAGACCCAGCTCCTTACCGCAGGTGTCTACCTCCTGAGCCTGGACGCTGGAGGCGGTCGTTTTTCATGCACTAGACTCTAAGTTCTGCACCAGTGACTGGCTGTTGCACAGCCAAGGGGTCAGTAAATGCAGGCTGGATTCTGGTGGTTTCACAAGTTGGTTGAGAAAATGAGCTGAGGGGAAGCATTTGTACACAGGGCACAGGTGTGAGTCTTGATGCAGGCTGGAGGGTGGGCTGGGGACGGCTCAGCGAAGCTGGCGCCTCTGGCAACATTGTCCCCTGGCCTGGCCGCCTTCACGGTCATCCCAGCTGTGCTCAGAATGCAGGCAGTGGAGGAAGTGCCACACGTGTCTCACTCTTTAAGAGCTGCTGGAATTTGAGGCCTTCCCAGCTGTTCGTTCTTCTGGAAACGGAATATTGCCAGGCCCTGTGCCGGATACCCTGGGCAGATTTCAGTCAGACCTTACCTCGAGAAGCTCCCATTATGAGGTAGGAGACAGGTAAACAGGTAATGGTGGTCTATCCTTCCCAGTGCTGTGATGAGACATGGACGGATGCTAGGGACCAAGAGGGTAGCTGCTGTAAGTGCTCAACTATCCCAGTAAGGGAGCCATGCAAGATGGACCTTATAGGCACTGTGCACGCGGGGCCCAGGGGAACTTGCAGTCACAGCCCTGTGTGTGCTGAGTGGTGGCCAGGTGACGGAGCCTGGCCCATGGGCAGAAGTTCACTGTGGCTGCAGCCCAGGGCCAGGTAGGATGGTGAGAGGTAAGGAGGGGCCTGGATATTTTTTGTTCTGTTTTGTTTTGTTTTTTCTACAGGTGGAATTACAGAGAGGGCGAGGCAGAGAGAAGTCTTTAATCTGCTGGTTCCCTCCTTCAGTGGCCACAATGGCCAGGGCTCCAGGCCGAAGCCAGGAGCCAGGAGCCTCATCCAGGTCCCCCACATAGATGCAGGGGCCCAGATACTGGGGCCATTTCCTGCTGCTTTCCCAGGCACATAAGGAGGGAGCAGGATCTCAGATGAAGCAGCCGGGACAAGAACCAGTGACCATATGGGATGCCGGCGTCGCAGGCAGCAGCTTAACCCACTACAGCACAGCGCTGGCCCCAGGCCTTGATCTTACAGGGCCTTTTGTGCCTGGCTGAGGAGCTGGGACTCTGCCCCAGAAGCAAATAAACATTAGATTCTTCATGCATGAAATGGAACCAATAGTAGTACTTAGATTGTGAAAATTAGTGATGTAACCTGTCTAGCACAGAGCCTGTATGTAAGTTATGTCTGGTAAACATGCACTGTTTCACAAGAGTGTGCTATGGTCTGATTTACGTAGATGAGAAGTCCCCGTGCCTTGTAGGGGGTAGATAAGATCAGAAAAGATGAAACGCAAGGAAACTTGGAGTAATAATAAAAGACAAAGACAGTCTGACCTAGACTGGACTCCTGTAGGTGAGGAGGAGAGTAGACCTATGAGGATTAGCTAAGGAGCAGGGACTGGGAGAGTGAAACAGAAAGTGACTAGAGATTTCTGTCCCGAGTGACTAGGTCGGTGATGTCACTTACTGGAAAGGGAAGGGCGCATAGAGACAGGTTTCGGGGAAATGCAGATGGTTGTTGCGGACACGTTGCCCATGGGATACCAAGGAGGAGGCTTGAGGTCAGGCGTACGGCTGGGTGACTCTGGAAATGGATGAGGGCAGCAAGAAGAGCATGGAAAGAGAGGGCCAAGCCCCTAGGGGCGGAGCTCTGAGGATGGCCAGTGTGGAAAGGGCAGGCCGAGCAAGGCAAATCATGAACAAGTGGAGCTTATCAGCCAGGGAGAGCAGGGAAGAGGGAGACGGATGGGAACCGGGGCTGCGGAGCTTCAGGAAGCAGTGGCCAGCACTCGGGCCAAAGGCGGTCCGGGGGTCCGGCCGGCATGGAGGCCCCAGCTGTAGCGTGCAGGACGTCATCTCAGGCGGGAACCAACGCAGACTTCCGTGGGCGGGATAAGTAGTGGGGCAGCCAGAACTGGCAGTGTTTTCCATACGCTGGGGAGGCGACAGGGGCCGACTGTTGAGGGCTCATCTTGTCGGGACCCCTCTGAGCACTACATGTGCAAGCTCACTTCCCCCTCAGAACAACAGCTGTCATCATTATATCTACTTTAAAAGTGAAGGATTTGGCCGGCGCCGCGGCTCACTAGGCTAATCCTCCGCCTTGCGGCGCTGGCACACCGGGTTCTAGTCCCGGTCAGGGCACCAGATTCTGTCCCGGTTGCCCCTCTTCCAGGCCAGCTCTCTGCTGTGGCCAGGGAGTGCAGTGGAGGATGGCCCAAGTTCTTGGGCCCTGCACCCGCATGAGAGACCTGGAAGAAGCTACTGGCTCTTGGCTTAGGCCTGATCCAGCCCTGGCCGTTGCAGCCATTTGGGGAGTGAACCAGGAGATAGAAGACCTCTCTCTCTGTTTCTTCTTCTCTCTCTTTCTGTAATTCTGCCTTTCAAATAAATAAATAAATCTTAAAAAATAAAAAAAAAATAAGAAACCTAGTAGACCACTTCGAGTTGTAACCATGCTTAGCTTATTAAACAGAAACCAAAAATTGGAACATCAGAATATCAGAATATTTCCCCCCCTCCTCCCTCAGAGTTCCACTAAACTGGATCAGTGCTTTGATTCAACAAATATTTGTGGAATGCCATGTTCTCAACACAGTACTGGGTACAAGAAGATAGAAGAAGTGCGAGATAGGCCTGCCCACTGGGGCTCACACTCAGATTGGGTACGCCAGCTGTGCCCATGGACGGCCCCTCATGCAGAGCCGTCCTTTCTGGAGGTGAGCAGAGAACAGCCGGACACCTCCATCCAGCCTAAGACTCCCCCTGGCAGCCACCTTCCCAGCCCCACTTGTCTGACTGACAGTAGTGGTCAGGAAGCTCAGGAGAAGAATGGAAGAACAAATATGTCAGAAACTAGGCCTACTGATTTTAACAGCAGGCCCACAGCCAGTGTCATTCAGACTAAGTGACCCAGCAGTCTGCTGTGTTGCAGGATAAAAGGGAGAAAGAATCACTGTGGCCCAACCTGAAGAGAAGGCCTCCTGGAGGCAAGATTTCAGCCAACCCCTAACAGAAGAGTAGATGGATTTGTTAGGAGTGGGCAGGGCCTTCTCTTTAGAGGGACCCGCATGAGCAAGGGATTCCTGGGCAGGAAGAAGTTGGGCAGGAGCCGGAGTGTGGGTAAGTGAGGTCAGGGAGGTGCTGTTCTGGCAAGGGGGTAGACTATGGGTATTTTGTTCCCTTAACCTGTCGTAGCCCAGAGCCCATTGTGGTGCCCAACTTCTTTCTGCCTCCCCAGCAATTGGAGGCCTCCCTGCGGATGCTCACGCTGTCCACAGCTTTGCCACCGGCAGCCACAGCTGCTCAGGTAAGAAAACAGCTGGCTGACCTTCCTCTCTCTTACAGAGTACAGAAGTGTGCAGAATGCAGAGCTGCGCCAGGCCATCTTTCTGGAAAGGCTGCAGCACTGGTCACTCCCTAGGCTTGCACTGAACATTTCCTGTGGGCCAACAGTGGGCAGAGAGCTCAGGAAAAGAGTGGAAAAACAAATATGTCAGAACAGGGCATTGTCAGCTACGGCTGACATGCAAGGAAAAATACAGTACAGAGCCTAAGAGCAAGAGTCAGCTGAGAAGCACATGCTGTGCTGTGGGAGCTGCAGCCAAGCACAGGCAGGTGTGAGTGAGGCGGCTCCAAACAGCAGGTGCAGGGCACGTGACAGGTTTACTGCAGGAGAGTGCAGTGGTTACCTGTGTCGTTTGCAGACACATCCTGGCTATTTATCACTCAGCTGAGCTAGCGGGTTGAAAGTCTGGAACAAATCCCACCTCTCTTCCTAGCACCTGACCTTTTTTGCAAGTGACAAGAAATTCAACAAAACGAGTACCAGCTTTGCAAGAACTATATTAGTAATGACTTACCTAATTGTTCACCATGTAATTATTAAGTCCCTACCTGTATCACCTATTGCACTAGGTGCTAGGATATAATAGTAAAGAGGACAGATTCCCTGTCTTCTTGGGACACAAATTGTAAACAGAAACCTAGGGTACTTAAGGACTGGTGAGTACTAGCTGATCTGATAAAAAATTGCATTTCTCCAAGGAGACTGTGTTAAACAAAAATAGTGACCACCATGGTGCTTACTGTACAGACACTGCTCCAAACACTTTACATTAACGTACTTAATTCAGCAACCTGATGATGGACATACTATTACTACCCCTATATTTTAAGTTGAGAAAACTGAGACACTGAGATTCAGTAACTCACCTGGTCATGCAGGTAGTCAATGGGGGAGCCAGAATTGAAACCCAAGCAGCCTGGTTTCAGAATCTGTGTTTCTGGCCCCGCTGCACCGTACTGAGGAGCCAGCTGTGTAGGGACTTGGAGAAGAGTGCTGCAGGCAGGGCAGCACATGCACAGGCCCTGAGGCTGAAACGAGCTTGCCATGGCCCAGAGAGTGACACGGGAACTCAGAGACCAGCAGAGTGAGGCCGAAGGACCCAGATCACACAGGCTGTGTATACCATGGGAAAGAGTTTCACTTTTATTCAAAATGCAGGATAAGCATTGAAGAGGAGTGATGCCTATTAAACTTTAAACAGTTCACCATGGGTACTGAAGAGAATGAGTTCTCTTTCGCATCTGGCAACAGGGTGGTCATTGACAACTGAAACGGCGATTACGGTGATGGCATGGGGAAAGGAACCACAGAGCAGGACTGCGTGCCTGGCAATACAAAGCTCCTGCCTCGGAGGGGCTTCTAAAACCAAGATCATTTCAGGGCCCGATGCATGCAATGAACAGAATGTTCAGAATTCTGGTTAATTGTGATGGCTCACCCCTATTCAGCCCATACTTTGCAGTGGGCATTGTAAGTCTGTGACGTGTAAATTCATTTAAGTTTCCCAACAATCCAGTGAGATGGGTACCATTGTTATCCTGTAGTATATGGAAACGGAGGCCCAGGGCTTCGCATGCAGACTGTAAGGTATTGCTGTTTCTATGTTATATATAAAGAGTCTGAGATGATGAAGAGAGGCCAAGTGCTAGCCCAGGATCACCCAACCAGTGAATCTCAGCTGTGCTCTTCAGTTATACCACCTGACAGTCGTGACACTGGGGTTGGTTCCTTTCCCAGGCCATTTGCCTTCTTTTAGATAGGTTTCATTTAGCATTTACCACTCTAACATTGTATGTGCCTTACCAGAGGCCACGTGGATCAAAGATGGGGTAAGTCCAGTGGCATCCTAAGAGCCTGCCGCTAGAGCCCTAGAGCGAAGCCGCTGGATGCCCGGTCCTGCGCGAGTTCCCACCCCCACCCCCACCCCCCCCCCACACACACACACGCACCCCACTCTCCTGCAGACTCTCCGTCACCATTCCCAGAATACCTCATGCACTTGGCACATGCGTCAGTCTAAGCTTTATTGTATCAGAAAAACCCCTCCTAGGGGAGGCGAGGGGCCAGCCTCTGCTGCAGGCTAACAGTTGGCGCCTAATGAGATGACGGTGAGAACAGCCCTAGAGGCGAGCAGGCACTCTTTGTTCCCTTGGCCTCCTCGCCTGCAGCCACGTGGGGCAAGTGGCAGTTGTGCCCAGAGGAAGGGAGGTCTGTGAGCCAGCTCGTGTGAGCTGCCGTCCCTCACCTGCCAAGCACCACTGCTCTTCCTGCTTTTGCGTTTGTACCTTGATTAGATGCCAGCTCCCAGGAATACACACTGTCTTTGGCCTATTAAACATGAGACACAAAGTGCAGGAGAGGGAGAAATAGGAATGTTCGCTTCAATGAAAGGGCATGTCTCCTTGTGAGATAGCAAGACTCAGCTTTTAGCTGCTTGCTTTTTTGCCCATAACTAAACTGCATGGCTTGCTGCTGTCAGGGCCACTTGTCAGGAGCTCATTCTAGGTGCTGGTGAGGGTGGCATCATGATTTAGGCAGAACTGTCCCAGTTGCAGCCCTGGAGGCCCCACAATCCAGAAATCCCCAGGAGTTTGGTCACCCTAGCTAGTGACGGGCCTCTCACTCCTTCCTGTACTGGTTGCAGTGTATTTTTCCAGAGTCCTATGCTCTTGGCTGGCTACCATCCAGTTGAGGGTAAGCTAGAAATAAAATCAAGTGCATTTAGGATACTGGTGTGAAAATTGTCAGAATCAAAATGGACTCATTTGTGTCCAAAAATAATAATAAGTAAAGCTAGGACATAGGCAGGAGTTGGGGTATAGCGGGTCAAGCCAACGCTGCTTAGGACACCCACACCCAGTGTCAGAGTGCCTGGGATCAAGTCACGCCTCCGTTTCCAATCCAGCGTGCTGCTAATGTGCCTGGGAGGCAGCAGATGATGGCTCGTACTTGGGTCCCTGCCACCCATGTGAGAGACCCAGATGGAGTTTCTGACTTGTGGGTTTGGCCTGGCCCAGCTCTGGCTGTGGCAGGCATTTGAGGAATGAACCAGCAGATGGAAGATCTTTCTCTCCTCTCTCTGTTCCTCCCTTTTTCTCTGCCTTTCAAATAAATCTTTTAAAAAATAAATAAATGTTTGGCTGATAATAAAATCTATCACAAAAAAATGCCAGAACTGCCACAACCTTTCCAAAAGGCCATTATAACCTTACATAAAACAACTTCTGCAAGGACACCTGTCCAGCAACTGTTAGTTCACCCCTGGATGGATGTCACCCTGGTTATTAACCCTTGAACAACTTTGTTGTTAATCCTTGTGGCCAAAAGTAATTTACATAATTCTCACTTTGCCTTTAAATGTGAGTGTGTGTTTTTAATAATGTTTTTAAGATTTATTTTTATTAGTTTGAAAGACAGTTACAGAGAGAGGTAGAGAGAGAGAGAGGGGTCTTCCAAATGCTGGTTCACTCCCCAGATGGCTGCAATGGCCAGAGCTGCCAATCTGAAGCCAAGAGCCAGGAGCTTCTTCAGGTCTCCCATGCAGGTGCAGGGGCCCAAGGACTTGGGCCATCTTCCATGCTTTCCCAGGCCATAGCAGAGAGCTGGATCAGAAGAGGAGCAGCCGGGACTAGAACTGGCACCCATATGAGATGCCGGCGCGTCAAAACAGGACGTTAACCCACTGCGCCACAGTGCCGGCCCCATTTTTTTTTTTTAAGTAAGCTCAGACAAGTTTTATGAAATAAAAATTTTGCATGGTTGATTTTTCCCCAGTCTATTCTGGCATGCTTCTAATGATAGAAGAATCACCTGGATGGGTGGTAGGCATTGTGCACATCCTGCAGCATTTCCCTCACAGCCCTGATTCCACCTTGTTATCACTGTAGTGATGGCCCCCAGTCTGGGCCAACGCGGTGTACACTCTGTGTCTGATTCCTTCAAAGCCAGGCAGTCGGTGATGAGGAGGACCAGTTTCACAGTGCCTGCCTGATTGCGTTCAGAGTCTGCTTGCACCCCCACATGTACTTTCCACTATTTTTTTTTTTGGGGGGGGGCAGAGTTAGAGAGACAGAGAGTTATAGACAGTGAAAGACAGAAAGAAAGGTCTTCCCTCCGTTGATTCACTCCACTATTTTTTTTTTAAGATTTATTTATATTTATTTGAAAGGTAAAGTTACAGAGAGGCAGAGGCAGAGAGAGAGAGAGGTCTTCCATCTGCTGGTTCACTCCCCAGATGGCTGTAATGGCCAGAGCTGCACCAATCTGAAGCCAGGAGCCAGGAGCTTCCTCCAGGTCCCCCACGTGGGTGCAGGGGCCCAAACACTTGTGCCATCTTCTGCTGCTTTCCGGGCCATAGCAGAGAGCTGGATCAGAAGTGCAGCAGCCAGGACTCAAACTGGCACCCATATGGGATGCCAGAGCTGAAGGCAGAGGCTTTACCCGCTACGTCACAGCACCAGCCCCACTTTCCACTCTGCGTTACCAGCTGGGGCCTAGAGTTGATGGACTCCTGAGACTTTTTTGTCATCTTTGCAGCCACCTTCCTGCCTTAAGCGGTTTGGTGGGCTGTATTACAAGTCTTCTTTTACACTTCCCCTTAAAATACACCCAGGGTTTCCATGGCATTCATGTTCCACATTACATGCTCCCTGCTTATTCCCAAATAAACATCATTATTCTTTAGAGTCTCTCTGTTTCTCTTACTTAGTTTGTCACTAGCAAATAGACCCTAAAAATGAAGATAAAATTACTTAAAAGAACTCAATTTAAAAAAAAAAAAACTGAAATAGTGACCAGAGGATATCAGAACTTTGATTGGCTTCCTTATGGTTTATTTTAGATTTGGCTGATTTAATTGTGGATTTTATTTGGGCAGAGGCACCATAATCTCAGAGCATAGGGTCTCTGAAGGTCTTAAAAGTGTCCTGACATTACAGAATTTAAGACAAAAAAAAGTGATCTTTATGTTTACCCACATACTCAGAGTCTCCGGTGCACCTCCTCCCTTCTTCACACCCAGATTTCTGTTTGGCACCATTTCCTGTCAGCCTAAAGAACTTCTTTCAGAATTTTACATGGTGTGGACCAATTGGTAACTGATTCTCTGAGTTATCTGAAAAATATCTTTCTTTTGCCTCCAGTTTTTAAAGGTATTTTTCTCACCAGTTATATACAAGTAGAATTCTAATTTGAATTTTTTGATAATTTTTTCTTTTGACATTTTAGAAATGTCACCCCACTGCCTTCTGTCTCCCGTTGTTTCTGAGAAGTGCACAAAGTTTTTATTCGTGTTGCCTGAACATAACCTGCTGCCTTATCTTTGGTTTTCATCAGTTTGACTGCAGTGTTTATTGCTGTGGAGGCAGGGGATGGGAGAGGGGAGGGCGGGGGGGGGGCGGGATATAGGGCCGATCAACAGGATTAGCCATGTTTTGGTTCTTGGGTGCGGTTGTGGCTTTACACGTGGTCATTTTTATTCTTCATAACTTATCTGTGTTATAATATAGATTCATTGGTTTGTTACACAATAACATCACAAAATCATATGTAATTAAAATTTTGAGAGTGATTGGATGGTGACAAGAGGGTGACACCAACTCCCTCCCCAACTTTGCTGTGAAGATGAAGTAGAGAAATAGAAGAAGCGTGGGAGTTGCTGTTTTTGAGGGGTGGGGATGAGCACACAGTTTTCTGTATGCTGATGTGATGATCCCCCGGAGAAAGGGACAAGGGGAAGATGCAGGAGAGGGGAGAGCATAGAAAGAACTGTCCCCTGCTTGGAGACGGCCTGGGATCCAGAGCACAGGAGGAGCCTTGGCCTTTTGAGAGGACAGAAACCACTCTGACTGCAGCACAAAGTGTGCCAACGTAGCTAGGATTAGAGCTGGGGGCAGGGGGCGGCTTGCCCATCTGATGGACGCTTCCCAACACCTTGGGCACGTTGAGTAGCTCAGAGTGCAGGGGAGGGAGAGGAGGGAAGGAGCGTGTTCTGTAGCTGAGGGCATCACCCTTTCTACCTCCTCCTAACGCCAGCCTCGGCCCTGAAGACTGAAAGGGAGCATTTTGAGAGGATGCTGCACTGAGACGGACAGGAAGAAAAGAAGCAAACAAGAAGCAACCTGTCGTGTGGGCCTGGCCCCTGTGTGCCTGCCCCGCGTGCCTGGCAGGTCCTTACCATGACGTGGGCACCGTCTTGTTCCTTTCCTGCCCATGGTTCTCTGCCTGCATCACAGACAAGCCCCTGCATTAGCCACAGGCACGGGGCCAAATGCTGTTAGTCATGAGCAGTGAGCGTAGGAGGCAGGAAGCAGGAGACAGGGCCAGGCATGAGTGAAAGCCCTCGGTGGTCTCGCCTCTGCGTAGCCGGGCCACGGCCTTGCAGACATCACTAGGGACTGAAGGGCTCCAGGCCATCTGGGAGCTGAGGGTCAGCACACACCTGGTGCTTTATGCTGGCTCTGCCGCTGCCTCTCCGAGCTCTCCAGCAGTGTCTCTCTGCTCTCTGGGAAGACGACACAGACTTCATTTGTGGCTGTTCACCCCTCTTTCCCTCTGTCAGACAGAACCATGCAGTGATCAGGAACATGGCCTCTGGATCCAGACAGCCCAGGTTTCAAGTTCAGCTTTGTCGTTTACTACCTGTGTAACCTGGGACAAGTTACCTAAGTGTTCTTTACCTGAAAAATGGGCACAACAGTAGCAGTACCTGCCTCCTAGGATTGGCTGTGGAAAACTAAGTAAGATATGGCAGTTCTTGGCACCCAGCAAGGACTCTGTGAGTGTTAACTGTTGTTCTGTGTATTCCCATCACTATCAGGATGCATTCCTTCTTCTGCTGTTAGCATTTTAATGTGTGTAGAAGGGACAGAGGTACTTGAGAGACAGAGATGCTAAGAGATGGGACATGATCGAAAGCTTAGAGCCAGAAGCGGTGTGCTGGGAAGTCAGGTCCTACAGGGCAGCCTGAGAGGTGTGGAGGGCAGTTCCAGGCCGGAGCAGCTGGCCATTTGCTCAGCTCAGGCCAGAGTTAGAGGTGCAGGAGTGGCAGAGCCCTGGTCCCAGAAGCCCATGGCCTCCTGACTTACGGCCTTGGGGCTACTTCTTTTATCCTCAAAGCCCAAAGAAGCTTTCTGTCCTTTGACTGCCCTTCCGCGATCCCAAAGACATCTCAGAGATGCCCAAAACTGCTAGAGAGACCCAGCCTCCCACAGTCACCAGGTCGGATCAGTAGGGAGCTGAGATAACATGCTGAGCTGGGGCCCCAGGCCTGGTGGCTGAGCTGCCCCTCTTGGAGCAGAAGGCAAGGTCCTGACCTTGTCTCTTTGAGCCACCAAGTCCCTTGCCCTCTGCAGAACCAAGAGGAGACCTCAAGGTGAAAAGGTTTCTGATATAGGCAACATTTTGGGAGGAGTTGGGCAACCAGACCGAGAGTGTACAGGAGTCAGGGGAAAAGACCAGCATTGACTGGTGCCCACGCTGGCCCCGACCATAGGTTGGCAGCTGCCTAGCCAGGAAGGGCCCATGGGCCTAGGCTCCAGTTACCAGAGCAACTTTGAGGCCAGAGCCTAGGAAGGGCCAGGAGCTCTTCCAGGAATATAACTTTAGCCCTTCCCTCGGGACTCTGGACTCCCAGCCCTCTCCTTGACAAGACCTCGCTCTAGTCAGGCCCTTGGTTGTGCAGATGAGGCCTGGGTAAGAGGCCTCCTCGCAGGGAAAGCTGGGAGGAAGGGTAGGGAGGCAACAGGTGGCAGTGACGCTCGGACCGAGTACCGAGGGTGAGAGCGCTCCAGCACGGGGCGCTGTGGTGGGAGTTGCCTCCCCAGGTGGGGCCTCTGATCCCTATCTTGTCCCCACTTACACTGCTTCCAGCTCAGCTGCTGAGTTTGCTGCTGTCTTTGGCACCAGGAAAGTCCTAGTCCCCGCCTTAGGAGATGACTGTGGGAGGCAGCTCAGGGGAGGGCAGCCGGCCAAGGAGGTGAAGGGTGAACCAGGCGGACAGCTCTACCGAGCCTTGCTCAGTCTGGGGAGCCCCAGTGCACTGGCAAGCCCGCCCCCAGCCCCAGGCAACTGTCTGCTTTGTTTTTAGTCTCTGGGAACGAACAAAACTTCAGCCCTAATCCCAAGCCAGAGGCGGGAGGTGCTGGACCCAGTTCTGCTCAGGACCTTTTGGACCCAGCACCATGCGCATGGGAGGGGCCTGGGGGAATCTGAGAACAGCCCCCAGCTTCCTTCTGCAAAGTGCACCTGGCCAGACCATGGTCGCGTCTGAATTGTATTTGAGCGTCACAAGGAGGAGGCTACGTAGGCAGACCAAACCGGAGGCCTCAGCGCCCCTCGGCAGGGAAGACACAGACCCAGAAAGACAAAGTGCCTTGGCCTTGAGCGAGTGAACCAGTTGGGGCCAGTTCTCATCCCCAGAGAAAGCCCCAGGGATGCTGCAAAGCAGGGGAAGTGGGGAACCTGGACCCACCACCTGCTGGGAGCATGTGGCCTATTCCAGGGGATCTGTGTGGGGCCTAGGGTGGAGGGGCTCCACCCATTGACTGCTCTAGCAGCTTCCACGCTTCTGTCTTGGACCTGGCCCAGTTGTGGTCACCTGCATTAGGCCCAGCACAGGCCCTGCAGGAGCACCCAGGCAGGAGGGAAAGGCAGCAGGCAGAGGCCAGCCCACTGGTGTCTCCTGGCCTGAGGCATTATGGGTACTGGAGCTTCCAACATTTTGGAAGGGAGAACTGCAGACTCCAGCAAAGGGTAAGTTCCCTTCCCTTTGAGCCCCAGCCTGACTAGAGGACAGGGAGATGCATCTTGTGGTCCCTGCCACAGGCTGACTGCTGAGAGCGTGCCCGGGTCACGTGTGCTCCGTGGCATTAGGATTCTCTGTCGGCAGGGGCCCTCAAGACTGCCCCTCTTCCTGGTTTAGGAGCTGAGGCCTAGGCGGGGTAGCAGGGACGCCCGGCTCCTCCCTCACCTCGTTCCGGCTGCTGCTCCAGGTCTCTGGGTGGATCTCCCTGCCACCCAGAGCTTTACTCTGAGCCCTAAAGGTCAGGTGCTGAGTTCTCATTTCCATCTCCCTCACACGGTAGGCGTTGGAAATCTGTAGCTGGGAGAAATGAAGGAAAGAAGGGGCTGGTGAATTTTGCTGAGCCTGGGAGTAACTCTGCCTGCACCTCAGTTTTCCATTAGCAGAACTGCAGGGGCCAGGAGATTGTCCCAACCTCCAGGGTCTCCACCACACCCATGGTGAGTGCCCAGGGGGTGGTGCTGCGCTCCCCGTGTCCCAGCAGCGTGCAGACGCATCAGCGCGTGGGAATTCGGGGCCAGGGAATAAGTTCCCCCAGTGCAGGCTGGGAATTCAGCGGCTCTCCCCGCACTGGCCGCGCTCGTCTCCTTTCAGTGCTGCCCCTTCCCTCCCAGCCCCCCCCCCTCTGTATAGCTGTGAGCTCCTTCATGAGGGAGCCTGGCACTGAGTAGGCAAAAAATTAAAAGTGTTTAAAGGTGGGGCAAATGCGAGTTGAGAGAATCGTGACCCGTCACCTCAAAGGCAGAATTTGTGAGCCCAAGACCGGGAGAGTTGGTAGCAGGGCAGTGGGTCTCACATCCCCTGAACACTCCAGGAACTTCAGGGGCCCCGAGGAGAGAGTGCTGTTCACCAGCATCCTCTCCCAGGAGCTGGACACAGTCCCAGTTCGGACACACGTGGCCCAACTCAGGGACAGTGACTTGTCTGGAGTCAGGAAGGAACAAGGCCTCACCCCATACTGCATCCTGGCAGCGACGGCCCCGCCCACAGAGGGACAAGCAGTCTGCGCAGCCGCTCACGCCCTGGGCTATCCCTGGGAGAATGATGTACGCACCGTAACTAGAGTCCGTCAGGGTTAAACAGGATGAGGTGTGTGGAGTGCTGCGTGAGCCAGTTGCTCTACACAAGTATTAGCACCAGGACCCCCAGATGAGAGGGGCCAAGGCCATCAACAGGGCTCAGTGCTGACGGAGCCGACTTCTTCCTCTGCAGGACAAGAGGGAAGCCGCCAGAGGAGCCCTTTCCAGAAGGCCTTGTCGCCCCAGGCCCAGCTCACTTCCTCCCAGCCTGCCCGAGGAGGAGACACGCAGGATCGCTCGGATCTTTTCTTCCCAATGCTCCCACAAGGACTCCTAAGGCCCTCCCTCGGCCTCGGCCAGATCTGGTTCCCTCAGGCCTGGGCCCTCAAACCACCGCCAGCCCAGTCCGTGGGTGCCTTGAGACCCATTCCCAGACTGCAGGGGAGGCCCGGCACAGTCCAGGGCACCTGCCAGGACTCCGGCTTCTTCCTCCTACAGTGAGGCAGTGGTTCTAGCACTCACGGGGCCTACCCATCTTTTGACCAAGGGACCCTGGCAGGCGTCTTTGCAGCCAAGAACCTCCTGCCAGCATCCCTGACTCAGTGGGCTGCTGACCTGAGCCCACCCCTCTTCCTCAACAGGACAGGGCCCTCGGTGCCTTAAAGGTTGGGAGGGGCTGTGGGTCGTGTGCCTCATGCCTGCCGAGGGAATCCTGGAGCTGCCTCCAGCTCACTTGCTTGGGGACAAGGGGGCTTTGCGGATTGAAACTGTACTCCGTGTTGAATGAGTGGGAGAGGAGGGGAGACCGCCTCCTTCAGGCCTTTGTATGTGATTGTCTGAAATTCTAACCATGCTTTTAACTTATTATTTTTTTTTACTTAGCTTTGAAGGTCATTGTTCCTGTCTTTGTTTGAATAAAATTCTGTTAGTGTTTGTACTCTGTGCGTGTTTCCTGGGTTGGCCATTGGAACAGGGATGTTAGGAATCCACTTGAGCTCTGACTGCTGGAGAGAAAGCTGGACAATCACACAGTCCCCCAGAAGCCCAGCTGCTGGAACAGGGGCCAGCACCCACGAAACCTCAGAGGTCCCCCAGGGGTCAGGTCGGCCCAGATTAGAACGACCCCTGTAGTTCCTTTTCTGGTGCTGGAAACCTGTCAGCATCGTGGGCCAGGGCCCTCAGGACCCAGCTTGTGGCTGTGGCTTAGCCACACGGACCCCAAATGCTTGAACAGCTGCTGGAGACAAAGCCCTGTGGGGAGGCCAGGAGGGGGACACAGGTGTGTGGCGTGCAGCAGCTGGGCCAGGGGTTGCAGAGGCACTGACAAAAGGGCGTGCTTTTCGCCCCCAAGCGTTGTCACTGCACTCGGGCCTCAGAGCAGCCTCTCACTTGGGGGGTCCCGTGCCCCTCTTACAGCGAAACTGAGGCTCCAGGAAACGGGAAGTGTTTGGCCTGTGTCTGTGCAGCTGGGAGGTGGTCCCCAGTCAGTGATCAAAGCAGTGCAGCCGGAAGTGCTCTGAATTCAGGGAACCCCTGGGGGAAAGATCAGGGCCACTTCAAACAGTCAGGGAGGGCTTCCTAGAAGAGGCCTGTCTTGGGTGGGCCCAGAGAGCTGGCCAGGTTGTGGACAGCTACAGAGGGGAGCAGGAGGGCGCCCTGGGCCACACGCAGCTGGGGATGGAGAAGAGAGCGGCCACTGTTGATAACCCAGCTGTGACCCCAGGGTTGTGGTCGAGATCAAATAAGACATTTGTGAAAGTGCTTTTCCTGCACTTGGCACCCGGTGGCAGCTTAGGAAATGTCAGCCCCACCCACGCTGCTGGAGCAAACCAGTGGAGAGGCAGAAGCCGCAGAACTCAGTGCAGAATGATGCAGGAACCTCGCGGAGGGGGCGGGTGCTTGCTGCCCTGCATCTCTTTGCCCGGCTTCCTAGGCTTCAGGCTGCCAGCCCATGCCCTCCCCGGCCAGCTCAGAGCTTTCAAGGCCACAGGCTCCACCTCCCTTGGGGCTCAAGGAACCTACCGCAGGGCAGTCAAGAGGCCCAGGCCTGAGGGGTGAAGCTCAGAGGAAGAACATTCCTTCCAAACCCTGCTCCAGCTCCTGTAAATAACCTGCTGGGTGTCACGGATAAGGTCACAGGAGGACATGGGCTGCACCTAGCCCAGGCTGAGGGCTGCGTCTGATGACCCAGGCACACTAAGGGTCTAAAATCCCCCGCCCACGCTGGGGAAGAGTGTGTTACTGACCAGGACTGTACCCCAGCCGGCAGCATGGACTAAGGTTATCAGGAAGGCACTTGTTCCCAAACCACCCAGTTTCTCCCCACTTCCTGCTGAGCACTCCCTCCACAGAGACCTAGGCAGCTGATACCCAGAAGGCTACTTGCATCCCAGCTTCTTGGAGCTTCTAAGCCGGGTCTGGCCCTGCCCTCAAGTGGCTCCCAGGTCCAAGCAAACTTAGCCCCTGCCCTCCCGGGTTTCTCCAGGGCCTTATTTGGATTCCAACAGTTTATCCCTCCCTTGCAAGCTCCCTGCAATTCTGCCTACCACCTCCAGGCTAGAATTTCCAGCTGGACCTCAGAATCCACCTGCTGAGCTCCCCTAACCTCAGCAGCCCTAGCAGCTATGAGCCTGGCATCAGTAACAGCAAGGACAGGACGTGGTCCAAGAAAGGGGACAGGTACAGCCCAAGCTTTACACTAGAGCCCCTGGTTTCTGACCACTTGCCCTGTGACCATGGCTCCGGACCCAATTCCGGAAATGGCCTCTACCTAATCCTCTGCCCCACCCAGCTAACTCCCTTTGCTTCTCTCCCTTCTCACCTCCCCTCCGCTCCTCTCCTAGGTCGCCTGAGTCCCAGGGACCCTCAGTGTGTGGATGGAGCCCATGGTTACCGTGGCAGGAATGTTTCCCGGCTTGCCTGACTGTTGCAGCCACTGGGGCAGTGAACCAGCCAATGGAAGATCCCCCCCTCCACTCTGTCTCTCCCCCTTCTGACACTCTGCCTTTCAAATAAGCCTTTAAAAACAGTTCAGATCCTGACCGGGTTGTGAATACATAGAACATAGCGCACAGTGGGCATGGAGAAATGACAGCTGCTATCCTTTCTGTTAGGAAGAGGCCCAGCAGAGCCCCGCCCAGCCTGTGTGGGAGGCCTGACCTTTGGCCTCAGAGGTGACAGGTCCACCCCCCTACGCCCCAGCACAGAGGCAGCGCCCCTCTCACAGCCTCAGGGCCCCAGGTCCAGGGAACTGGAGCAGATGTGGACGTCACCTCCCTGTCCCCGCCAGCCTGCCTCTTGTCAAGTGATCAGACTGTCACTCAGCTTCTCCGGGGTACGGTTTCAAGTCAGCTGGCCGATAAAGCCCGGTGCCAAGCTGGAGGCGGCAGAGGCAACAGTGAATGGCAAGGAGGGGCCGTCCACCGGCTCCCTGCTGCCCACTACGGGGATGGAGCCTTAGGCAACCACCGTACTGCCCCTGCCCTGGCGAGGCTCACAGGTAAGACCCCCTTCTCCAGGCCCCACCCCTGCCCTCCTCACCCTCCCCTCTCCCTTCTCCCTGTTCCCCCTCTCGTTGGAGGCTGACAACAGCCAGGGCCATGGGAACCACCTGCCACAGCAGATCTGCCTAAGGCTCAGCCCAGCCCCCACCCAGGCAGGTACTGGGGCAGGCCGGGGTCTTGGACTCCCCTCAGGCTGCCCCTGCTGGGGATGGCAATTCCCTCAGAGACAGGAAATGGCCGAGAAGCTCCAGGGCAGGAAGCCCTCCCCCGTGGAGGGTCCCGAGACCCCTTTCCTGAGTGGGATGGCAGGACAGAGCTGGGAGGTTCACGAAGCTATGGTCACTGCCCAGGCTACCTCCTTGGGGTGGCGGGCGGTGGGAGGGACGGTGGCCTTGGGCCAATGTCTCTTGAGTAGGGAACTTGTGGGTCATGCAGGCTCACCCTGGCTCAGGCTGTCTGGGGCTAGGGGCTGCGGGTCCACTGCAAACAAGCAGCTGGGGGCAGCCTGAGCTCTTCAAAATGTCAACGACCCTTTGGGCAGTGGCACAGGCCCAAGGGCAGGTGCCACACAGACATGGGCGCCAACCTCCGCTCTGTCGCTCAGCCGCATGACTAGCTGGAGCCCCCAAAGCCTCAGGTTCCCTGTTTATGAACGAGACAGTAGTAGCGAGCACCACGCAGTAGCAGCTTCTAAAGGGATTGAATCAGCACGTGTTCTGTAAAGCACTGGCTGTGCAGACCACAGCACCCCATCCCTCCAGTACCCCAACAAAGCCACGGGGACGAGGACACCACGCTTCACTTCCTCCAGGCAAACCAACACCCGTAGGGATGCCAGCATTGCAGGCAGCAGCTTTACCTGGCCCTGGCCACTGCTCTTGACCAAGTTCAGGCTTCAGCATACCTCCTGCTGGCACCAACAATGGCCTTGCTGGTGTCTGAGTTTCCTATCTCCCCCTCCCAGTGCAACCTGGGCACCTGCACCAGCACACTGTAAACACAGGCCTGCCGGCCTCACTCCCCTCCCCAGAAACTGCCATCCACTGCCTGGGTCATCTGACCCCGGCATTCAAGGCCCTCTGCCACAGACCCCTGCGGCCATCTCTGACCTCATTTCCCATTTCCCCACGTCAGCAAGTGGGGCTTTGGTCCTCCCCGGCCCCTCTGCTTGCCTGAGCCAGGCTTCACAGAGAAGCAGAATAAGTGGGTCCTGCACCTGTCTGAGCTGTTGCCCTCGGTGAGCTACTCCCACAAGAAGGTGCAGGGGCAGAGGTGGCTGGGGGCAAGGCGGGTCAGAAGGGAAGACCAGCCAGGTGGCGGGGCCCCTGGGCCAGAGTGGGGAGCAGAGGCTTCCCCAGGCAGGCAGACCTGACCTCATCAAGAGGCACAGCCGGGGAGAGCTCCCTGCTGGGCCCGGCACAGCACGAACATTCCGTATCCCATAGCCTGGCTGCAGTTTGCAACTCAGGAAGTGCAGCGAAGGTGCCTAACCTGTAGGGGTCTTCTGTTAGAGTCTGTGTGGCCCCCACGCAGAAGTTCAGGGAGGGACACTGCTGCCCCCATCAAAAGACAGGAGGAAGCACAGCCCCCAGGGCCTCCCAACTGAGAGAGCCACAGCCCCACCCTCGTGATGCTGCCCAGCTCACTGCACAGGCACACTGGCAAGGGAAATGCCACAGCCTGGGGCAGAGACGCCACCGAGATGTGGGCCTGGGGAAAGTCAGCTGCTCCCGCACATACCACCCGGGGCATTCCAGCAGGCATTCCAGCAGGCATTCCAGAGCCAGGGCCTCCCTGCTGAGAAGGAGCCCAGCACCTGGCAGCTGCGCTTATGTAGGGCAAAGGGGAGCAGGCGGCAGCAGGTGGAGGGCAGCCTGGGGAAGCGATGCACACTCTGCTCACTGCACAGTTCTGGGACTAGCGCTGGCCCCATGGCTGAGGGCACCAATGTGTCAGGACCTCAGCGCACCAAGTAGGGGGGAGTTGGGTCCCAGGGGGCGTGAGCTGCTGACAGATGGCATCAGTTCGAGCACCTGATGTGCACAAGTCCGGGTTGTAGGGACACGGAGCTGCCCTTCACCGTGTGCCAGCTTCCCGGTGGTGACCACACTAAACCGAGAGCCTCACCTGTCAAACGCCCCAGGCTAACCAGCAGTCAGATGAGCGCCGGCAGGAGAGCACGCTCCTTTCTGTGTGTGTGTGTGTGTGCACATGCTGTATACTTGTGGCCTATGTGGGCTCTAACGGGACAAGGGGAGAAAGCACATCACCTTGACCCCAAGACCGGTCCTCCAAAGTGTGAGCAGCTCATCCTCTCCAGCAGCCTTGGAGCTGTGAGGAGAAAACGGCAGGTGCGGTGCCTGTGTGGAACCAGGCAGATCGGCAGACACAGCCCCAGGCATTGGTGGGCAGAGCCAACACAGGCCCAGGCTCCCTCCTTCCTCCAGGGGCAGACCCCTGGCCCCTGCATGCTGCAGGGTTTAAAGAGGTCTTTAGTCACAGAGAGGGAATCCCACACTGTGGGGGAGTGGGGAAGGTGGGAGGTGTATCCTATATCAGATGGCACCTCCAAGTTCAAGTTGCAGCTCTGCTTCCAATTCCAGCTTCCTGCTTATGTGCTGGGAGACAGCAGAGGATGGCTCAAGTCCTTGGGTTCCTGCCACCCATGTGGGAGACCTGGTTGCAGTTCTTGGCTCTGGCTTGGGCATGGCCCGGCACTAATCGTTGTGCCCGTTTGGGGAGTGAACCAGCGGATAGGAACTTTCTCTCTATCAAATAAATTTTTAAAAAATTTTTAAAGTATATTCAGGGGTCCGGTGCTGTGGTACAGCAGGATAAAACCCCGGTCTATAGCACTGGCATCCTATATGGGTGCTGGTTTGTGTCCTGGCTGCTCCACTTCCAATCCAACTCCCTGCTGATGCCCCTGGGAAAGAAGATGGCCCTCTCTTCTCTCTGTCTCTACCTCTCTCTGTAACTCTTTCAAATGAATAAAATAAACCTTTTAAAAAAAGAAAGTATATTCAGCCAGCCTTGAAAAAAAGAAAAGAAGCCTTCATCCAAGGTGAACAGCAGCTGAGCTGAGACACGAGGAGGGGTTTTCGTTCCAGTGGGGAGAAGGGTCTGAAGGCAGGAGGCCGGTCCAGCTCAGGGAGCAGCGAGGGCAGGGAGGGCTTCTGCCGGGACGCTGGGGGGAGCCGGCTGTGTGTGTGGTCAGAACCAGGCCTCGGCGTGCTCATCCTGCAAGGACACCACCAGCAGCCCTGCCTACATCGCGGCACAGGCTGGGAAAGCGGCCTGTTGTACTAGGCCAACTTCACACTGGCCAGCCTGTGGCCATAGCCTGTCCAGGGTGCCTGGGGCCGAGGCGGGCGGCTCGGGCTCCATGCACCTGCCCGGTCTGTCTCCTGCAGCCTCTCCCTGCACAGAAACCCTGGACTGCCGAGCAGCCTGTCTCCTCACACCCCACCAGGCCCTGGGGGCACAGGGGGACTGAAGACCTGGGACCATGGTGGGACTGAAGCCCTCAGATGTGCCCCCCACAACAGCCGTGAAGTTCCTGGGGGCGGGCACCGCGGCCTGCTTTGCTGACCTCCTCACCTTTCCACTGGACACCGCCAAGGTCCGCCTGCAGGTAGGTCTCCTTCGGCCAAGGGTCATTGTTCCCAGCAAAGAAGGGGCTACTTCTCTACCGCGGCAGCACCAGGGTGCCCCACCCCCACCCCACCCCGCTGCCCTCTCCCCCTCCAACAAGAACTATCACAGACACCCCCACCCTGGCGTGATGTGTCCTGGCCTTCCTGGCTTACTCTGCTTTGTAAATTGCCCAGTGCAAGGGCGAGGCGAGAGACTAACTAGGTGACCTTGGACGAGCCACTAACCTGTATGAAATGGCAGCGCCAGGCGCACCCAGCCCGTGGCCGCCGGCTGCCAAGTCCTCACCTGTGTGGCCATCTCTCAGATCCAGGGAGAGAACTCTGCGGCCCTGGCGGCTCAGAGCGTGCGGTACCGCGGGGTCCTGGGCACCATCCTGACCATGGTGCGCACCGAGGGCCCGCGCAGCCCCTACAACGGGCTGGTGGCCGGCCTGCAGCGCCAGATGAGCTTCGCCTCCATCCGCATCGGCCTCTACGACTCCGTCAAACAGTTCTACACCCCCAAGGGGGCGGACCGTGAGTACCGGGGGCCCTGAGACACCAGGACAGTGGGCAGAGGCAGAACCTGGGGTGTGGGGTCAGGGGGCCACACAGGGTGGATCAGACCGCGAGGCAAGGCCGGCAGGGGCAGTGGAGAACCCTTCCTGGGGACCCGCACTGTTGCAGCGAGGCCTCGGCCCACGCGCGCTGTGCCTGCTCCTTCCCCCTAGACTCAAGTGTAGTTATCCGGATTCTGGCGGGCTGCACGACGGGAGCCATGGCGGTGACCTGTGCCCAGCCCACAGACGTGGTGAAGGTCCGATTCCAGGCTAGCGTGCAGCTCGGGCCTCGCAGCGACAGGAAATACAGCGGGACTATGGATGCCTACAGAACCATCGCCAGGGAGGAAGGCGTCAGGGGTCTGTGGAAAGGTAGGCCTGGGCTCCCAGACGGACTTAGGGCTGGGAAGGGGCCGGGCAAGGGGGCGGGGCCTCCCGGGCGCCATATGTATTGCAGGGCTTCAGAAAGAACATCCTTGTCCAAGTAACTCCCTGGGCTCCACGGTGCATCCACCCTGTGCAGGCCGTGGGGAGGAGGGTGGGCAAAAATAGGACCCTTTCTGTGCTCTGGGGCTGGCAGCTGTGCCAGGTGTCCTGCCAGAGCCGGGAGAGGCCAGGCAGCCCTCACAGGCTGGGCCTCAAATGCGGAGCCAGCGCTGGGGTGTGAGGTTGGAAGGAAAGCGTCTCCACCCAGGGCGGGGAGGAAACCAGGGGGCACCCACAGAGAACCGCTGTAAGGACTGGGGTGCAGGTCGTGCAGAGGCAGGAAGGGACTTCCTGGGGAGCAAAGACTCGAGGGTTCTCTACGCCACTGCCCGGTGGCCACCGGATGGCTCCCACATGGGGACCAAGTTCTTATAGGAGGAGCAGTGGCCCAGGGAAGTTTAAGGGCAGATGTCTGGGTCCTGGCCCTGGCAGCGCACTTGCTTGCTAGGTCTCTGCCCAGAGCCTTCCTCTGGGACCCCATCCTTCCGGGCCCTGCCGGCACTGTATTCTGTCACTGTCCCCTGAGCCCAGCCTCCCTCTTCCAAACATGACATCCTGTTTCTGGTGGCAGCCATGTCTCAAGGGGGCGGATTTTAATTTTGAGAGCTATTGCAGATTATCCTCCAAAATGTGGCCCACAAAACACAACAGGCCCTCTGCGTGCTCTCTCACTGTGGAGGACGTGGGTCATCCAGACTTGCTGACCCTGGAGGGCAGATGTGGGGCCTGCTCAGCTGGGGGCACCACCTGCCCCTCGCCAGGACCTGTGGCCTCGTCCACTGCCCCTCTGTCCTACTCAGCAGCCCCCGCCCCCTTCCTGACAGGAACTTTGCCCAATATCACGAGGAACGCCATTGTCAACTGTGGCGAGATGGTGACCTACGACATCATCAAGGAGAAGCTGCTGGACTCACACCTGTTCACAGGTGAGGCCCAGGGCTCCAGGCAGACTGTGCTTCCTGGGCAGAGTGGGCAACACCCAGAGACAGGGGCGCTTTAACAGGAGCGGACATGCACGTGGTACGGCGTTGTGATGTGCCAGAGTCCAGCTCCAGCAGGTCCAGGGGTTCCCGAAGGTGTGGGAGACGTCGGCGCAGGGAGGAATGAGAGACACGCTCACAGCAAGGCTGTTGGCATAGCTCTGATGAGAGAGCGCCAGACTTTATTTTTATACCCTAAGTTACATCCACTGTTCATTTTACACATTCTTTACTGTTCTCATAAATTTTGCAAATGTCCACTCATAAATGATCCTTACAGAGTTAATGATTCTTTCTTACAATAACAGGCTGTTTCCTATCCACTTCAACCCCCTCCCTAATCCCGATTTCCATAGCCATGTAACAATTTATTTGATTTTAAAGATTTACTTGATATTTGAGATACAATAGAACAGAGACTCAAAGTGATGCTAAATTATATAATAATCGATTACAAAAAACAGTGGTTATTTTGCAAAGAATTGGAACATCTACTTCTAGTTTTATAACAATTGATTACGAAGATTGGAACATTTACCTTTTAGTTTAACTCTGCTCAAACAAACCCGTTCGTTGCACATGTCCTTTCCATACCCTTCACTACTACTTAGCTTTAGTAGCTCATTAGGACTCACTGATTTCAGTAATTACTTCGTGTTCTTTCCACCAGGCCGCACAAACTAAGGTATTTACCACTGTTTGTGTTTCTCTCAGCCACCTAAGTTGTTAGCCCTTAGTTACAAGTTGTTAATCTATGATAAGACATACTCTCAAGTGGATTATAGCAGGAGACTGAAGACCTTCCCCAAGGACCTCTTATCCCTACATGAGGTCTAACTGCATACCACATACCCAACAGTTTGGGTTCCCTCTAGGTTTTTATTGCAGATAACTGAAGCATCAGAAGGGGTTTAATTACTCTAGGAGGATCAAGTTCATCCAACAGCTCAACCTCAGTGAGGTCATTTGGAGCAGAGGTCATTTCTCACAGATTTCCAAGAATACAGCGATCATCAGCAAGATCACCAGGGAACTTTGGCTTTCTTGTATCAATAAATCTAAAACCACCAAGAGGACCACAGCTTGTCCTTCTCCCACGGTGACCTTGGCCTCTTCAGTGATGGGTAGTAAAGAAACCTGGGCTGGAAGGCCAGGGAGCTGGGCTCTGATCCAGCACCACTTCTCGCTGTACCTTGACTCCCAGCTCTAGGACGCCCTGTTCTACCTTTCCAAGTGCTCTCAGCCCTGGGCACCGTGAGAGGGAGAATGCTGTCCTCACTCTCAGGAGTGGAAGGTTGAGCTGGGGACACAGGATGAGCACGTGTGGAACCGAGGACGTGTCCCGTGTTCCTCCATGACGTGTCATACTTCCCTTCCCTTCCCTTGGCAGACAACTTCCCCTGCCACTTTGTCTCTGCCTTTGGAGCCGGCTTCTGTGCCACAGTGGTGGCCTCACCAGTGGACGTGGTGAAGACTCGGTATATGAACTCCCCCCCAGGCCAGTACCTCAACCCCCTGGACTGCATGCTAAAGATGGTGGCTCAGGAGGGCCCCACGGCCTTCTACAAGGGGTAAGCCTCCTCCTCCTCCCGAGTCCAGCTCTCCCTGCTTTACTCAAGTGCCCCCATGGGTCAGTCTGGGCACGCTGGGGTGAACAGTTCTACTGCGGCGCCACCAAGGAGAAGCACAAAGAACCATGCGAGTGAAACGGGAAACGGTGGACCAAGGCTGCTTTAGGGAATTAGGGAAGCCTTACCAAGGAAAGGGAACCTAGGGACAGGGACGAGGACTGCCCCCCTCCAGGCTTCTTGAGCAGGGGAGGAGAGAAAGAGGTTAGCGCTCCTGACTCTTTCCCAACTTCCGCCCACAACTGTTGATCACAGCCTGATGGCCGCTGAGGCGCCTCCCTCACGGTCTCAGTGTTCTGCCCACTTTCCTGTCTGTGCCTCCGGGGTAACCCCACCCTCTGCATGCAGTGTTTGCCCCTAGCCCTGCGCATGCTCAAATCTTGCCCATCCTTCAAGACAGTTCAAACGCACCGCCTCCCCAACACCTGCATATAAATTTCCCCTCCTCCCTGTGAACCTCACCATTTGGCACTATTTTTTAAATGCATTTATTTATTTTCTTTTGAAAGAGTTACAGAGAGAGGGAGGGACAAAGAGAGAGAGAGATCTTCCATCTGCTTGTCCACTCCGCAGATGGCCGCCAACTAGCTGTGGGCCCATCTTTGAAACACACACAGACCGCCTGGCAACTGTCAGCGACCCTATAGAATCCTTGTGAGAATTAACCACCTGGCACAGCAACCTGACTCAAAATTAGTTCATCTTCTCTCCTTCCCTGATCCCGACTTCTACCTGAATCCCCGCAGAAGAGAGGAGAAAGACCAAGTGGATTTCGGGAAATGCTAGTGACCGGCAGTGCAGATCCCTTGGCACTCCCTCTGGGTACCAGGGCAGGAGAGGGACAAAAGCACTCTCTCTGTGGTTTCTTTGCTGATGTTTGGGTTGTTTTTCTCATCAGATTCACACCCTCCTTTTTGCGTTTGGGATCCTGGAACGTGATGATGTTCGTAAGCTACGAACAGCTGAAGAGAGCCTTGATGAAAGTCCCCATGCTACGGAACCGCCGTTCTGAGTGAGCCCCAGGCAACCACTTGGTACTCAACTTGTACGGAGCCAGTCAAGAATGGAACAAAGCGGTGGATCTAGGGGCAGGGACCCCAGCGCAAACACTGTTTACAGAATATTCACTTGCTGCTGATTCAAGAGATAGAAGAGGGAAGGGTGCTGGTCGTCAGTGCTTTTCTTAAGAACACCTTTATTTAGCACTGACAAGATGGAGAATAAATTATATTAATTTTTGAAACTCATTAGATTGGATGCCTAACATTTAGGCAGGAGAAGATAAACCAAAACAGATCCATTTGGATACAATGGAAGTTTGTAAACCTGTGTACCCTGGACAATCTACGAGATGATGGATTGGAAGACTGCTGGGACAGGAGTAGCCCACAATTCAGTTGAAAATCAGCCACAAAGTCTAGAGAGATACTACAAATGCCAACACAGAGCTGTGACTGCAGCCGTGACCATCACACACGGAGCACCTGTCTGTGTTTGTAATATGTCTATCAAGTAGAATCATTGGGATTCTAGGAAATGTGAGAAAACCTTGAACTTGTGCCAAAGAAGCCCCACTGTGTCTGTGTGAGGCTGAGGCTTGTAAAGATTCTCTGAGGACATTGAAGAATCAAGATGGTAGCCTCAGTCTCCTGTCCTGTGAACTGGGACTAACAATACCTCCGCTCCTACCTCCCAGGGTGTTCTGAAGATTACATGGGAAGCTGGGCATGAAAGCACTTTAAAGCAAAACGCCAGTTAAGATAAGGTGCCTGCATCCTACATCAGAGTTAGTGGGTTCAATCCCCAGCTCTACCTGCTGACTCCAGCTTCCTGCTAATGCAGACCCTGGGAGGCGGTGATGATGGATCAGTAATTGGGTCCTGCCACCCACATGAGAGACCTGGATTCAGTTCCTGGCCCCCAGCTTCGGCCTGCGCAGTCTTGACCATTTGGGCATTTGTGGAGGGGAGTGAACTAGCTGATGGGAGCTCTCTGTATCTCAAAAGAAAAAAAAAATCAAAAGCTCTGTATGAATATAAATGAGGGTACTTCAGAAAGCATCATGGAAAAGTGGATTTTTTTTTTTTTTTTTTTTACAGGCAGAGTGGACAGTGAGAGAGAGACAGAGAGAAAGGTCTTCCTTTTGCCGTTGGTTCACCCTCCAATGGCCGCCGCGGTAGGCGCGCTGCGGCCGGTGCACCGCGCTGATCCAATGGCAGGAGCCAGGGGCTTATCCTGGTCTCCCATGGGGTGCAGGGCCCAAGCACTTGGGCCATCCTCCACTGCCTTCCCAGGCCATAGCAGAGAGCTGGCCTGGAAGAGGGGCAACTGGGACAGGATCGGTGCCCCGACCGGGACTAGAACCTGGTGTGCTGGCGCCGCAAGGCGGAGGATTAGCCTAGTGAGCCGCGGCGCCGGCCGGAAAGTGGATTTAAAAAATAAACTTATTTTGATGCAAAAAATTTTTGAAATCCATGCATAGCTTTTTCATAATACGTATTTTTCATGAACTTTGTGAAGTGCCCACATGTAAGGACAAAGTCTTGGGACACATTTTGTCAGGGCAGATGGAAATTGCCAGCGAAGATGTTTTGGAAAGACACAGACGCCTGGAGGTGACACCAAAGGAAACAGAGCCGTGGGGGGCTGGGGAGAAGAGCAGATGATAGCAGGAAGTTGCAGGGGCCCAATCCATGCAGCCCCTGCTCCCTGGCTCAGTCGTGAGATACCTTGAAGGGTTGTGGGGCTTGGGGAGAAAGTGGTGGATGCCCAGCTGAGTGCCTGAAGTAGCAGGACTCAGGTTTTCTGGAAAATGATGATGACTCAATAAAGGAGGTCACACCTCAGGTGTGGGGTTGAAAACAGCTGTTTCTCGGCCTTCTCTTTCTGGGACAGAATTTTCCTTTGTCACTCCAGGCCTCCTGTTTGTCAGGGCTGGGCTGGGTCTGGTCCCCCAGGCATGCCCTTCCTGCTGTCCTCTCTCTCGTCTTACCTTCGACTACAGGTTTTCGGAGCTCCAGTTCCTCGTCCTGCAAAAGATAGATCTGAACCAGGTCACCTTCATCCAAGCTGAGGACTGCACATGATACCGCTTGATTCCCAGGCTGCCAGGGTCTTTTTCTTCTGCTTCTTTTGCAGCACGATGTGGCTCTGAGGATATAGCTCAGTTAAACCTCAACTCCACACTTACTGGCACCCTAACCACGGAGGCTCCTTGCCCCTTTCTGTCCTACAGAGAAGTGGGCATAACAACCCCTCCGCCACAGGCTCATCGCCAGGGCTGATCTAAAATGCCCCTTCCCACTCCGTGACTGCACCACACCCAGCACACCAGAACACCCACTCACCTTTAGCACTTTCCCCAGTTCAAGTGACCCCCCTGATGTTAGCCATATACTCAGATGGAGAGTTCAAAGCAAATGGGCAAACAAAAAGATGATTTTGATTTAATGTCTGGGTTAGCTTCTGAATAAAACTTGCATTTTAAAATTTCTCCTTTGACTTGACCAACGTGGGCACATCACTCTCAATCTCCTGCTCTCAGTGTGTGAGCTCTGAGGGGCCAGGAACCGAGTCTGCCATGAATTTCTACAAAAACCTGAACACTTCACCCTGCTGGAGGGTACCATTCAGAGAGGGAGAGATAAATTCTTGTACGAGGTGTATTGATTGAAACAGGAGCCTAGGAACCTCTGAGTCCAGCCTTCTGGAGAAGGGAAAGCAAGATTGGTGGGAGGTCTTCTGAGGTTTCGGGACAAAATACGAGATTCCATTCCCTACTTCTTCAAGGCAAAATGATGATGATTCAATAAAGGAATTCACAAGACAATCTAAGATTCTTGGGGCCAGCACTGTGGCATAGGGGATAAAGCTGTCACTTGTGGCACCAGCATCTATATAGGCACCCATTGGAGTCCTGGCTGCTCCTCTTCAGATCCAGCTCCCTGCTAATGTGCCTGGGAGAGCAGTGGAAGACGGCCCAAGTGCTTGGGTCCCTGCATCCATGTGGGAGACCTGGATGATGGTCCTAACTTAGACCTGGCCTAGCCCTGGCTGTTGTGGTCATTTGGGAAGTGAACCAGGGTATGGAAGATTTTCTCTCTCTTTTCCCTTCTCTATGAATCCCTGCTTTTCAAATAAATAAATAAATCCAAAAAAAAAAAAAAAGCCACCTGTTTTGCAAAGTTCTGAGGTGAATAAGACCAGCACTGTTTTTAAGGCCTCATTGGGGTGGAGGATGGTGGGGCAGGAAATAGAAATCACAAACCACTGTTTACCAAACAAGGTGATAAAAGCTATAAATAGGAATATAGACAAAGTGCCTGAGAGTAGGTACAAAGATGAGGGACACTTGATTTGGGGACCAGAAATTTCCCTGGAGTAAGAAACCTAAAGGACAAATAAGAATTATCCAGGCAGAGGAAGGTGGGTGAAGGTCATTCCAGGCAGAGGGAATGCCTTGTGCATGGCTTGAGCAAAAGCCCAGAAACAGACAAGGTTGCATTCAAGAAATTGCCAGCCGTCAGAATAGTTGAGTTGTAGACTTATAGGGGAGTAATGAGAAAGATGGAGAAGAAGAAAGCGAGGGCTGCAAGAGCCACGTGTTATGAACTGAATGTGTGTACCCCTCACCTCAACTCCTATGTTTAAGCTCTAAGCCCCACCATGACAGTGTTTGGAGGAGGGGTCTTTGGGAGGTATTTAGGTTTAGATGAGATCATTAGTGTGAAGTCTCCATAAATGGGATTAGTGTCATGATGACAGGAAGAGAGACAACAGCTCTTTCTCCTCACTATGTGAGGGCATGGCGAGAACACAGCCATCATCAAGCCAGGAAGAGAGCCCTCCAACCCCAAAACCAAATTGGCAGGAACCTTGACCTTGAATTCCTCAGCCTCCAGAATTGTGACAAATAAATTCCTCTTGTCTGAGCCTCCCAGCCCATGGTGTTTTATTGTGGCAGCCCAAGCCAGACACAGATGCTATGACTTGCAGCAGAGATCTCAATAAAAATTAAACCCTGCTGGTTTCCACAGCCCCTCTCACCAGTGAGTCTAGCTAATCAGAGTAGGACCCTGCAGCACGTCAGAACAGTTATCAGAAGTCACCCCTAGAAGTCAGATCCCCATTTCCTTTACTGTTCAAGGGTACAAGACGTCAAAACCGGTGGGCCGTATTTAGGGTTGCTATTACTATTATTATTATGTCTTGGAATCACACCAACCTCAAGTAATTTCTATTTCCTAGGTGCTCACTGTGCAGAATAATAGGATGAGAGAAACCTTTTCCATTAGGTGAAACAGAACCAGCTACAAGGAGACTCAGCTTGTGTCAATAGGAGTTCATAAAGCATTGCAAATATGGAGGTACCGAGTGGACATGGACGGAATTTTGGTGGCAGTGCCATATGCTTCTAGGCAAACAGAAAGTTCCGTGATGTCCCCGATGAGAAAGCAGAACCTGACTTAACTTCCTGCTTAGAGCAACCGAAAGCAGAGTCATTTAAAGCAGTCGCTGAGGAAGCAACTAGCTTCAAAAACAAAACAGAACTCTGATGTTGCCACAACAGAAACAGACTGGGTGTCTCTTGGGCTGTGCTTCGGAATTCCTCTGTTTAGTTCTGAGTTAACTGAGAAAGTCTGTAGGAAAACTACTACCCACAACCTTTTCAGAAAAGCAAGCCTTCACAGAAGCAAGCTCTCACATTCCAGTGGAAAATTCTCTCCTCATGTCCTTAGGTTTGCTCACTCTTTTAAAAAGATTTATTGTTATTTGAAAGGGAGGGGGAGAGAGAGAGATGGAGATATTGAGAAGGATCTTCTCTATCCATTGGTTCACTCCCCAAATGACTTCAATAGTGAGGTCCGGGCCAGGCCAATGCCAGGAGCCAGGAACTCCATCCAGGTCTCCCACAGGGGTGGCAGGAACCCAAGCACTTGTGCAATCTTCCATTGCCTTCCCAGGCACATCAGTAGGGAGCTGGACTGGAAGCAGAGGAGCCAGGACTCAAACTGGCACTCCAGGATATGGGAAGCAGGTGTCCCAATTAGTGCCATAACCTGCTGGGCCACAATACCTGTTCCTTGTTCATTCTTTTCTAGGAAGATGTTTCAACACTGGATATTCACAGAAAGGCCACTTTTTCAAGTTTTCTTTACCATCTTAATTTCTACTTCCTAAAAAAATGTAGTGGGATGCCAGCATCCCAGGCAGAAGCTTGACCTACTATGCCACAATGCCAGCCCTAAGTTTTGTTTTTGTTTTTTTTTAATAATAACTGTATTTTTACCTAAAGGCAACTGTATATTTTATGTATCTAAAAAGAAACTTTTAGGCTTTATAATGACTTAACATTTATAAGCAGTCATTATGAATAATGCAATGGTGATTTTATGTATTCATTTATTAAACACATATCTTGTTCAATTTTGTATTTTGTTACCTGTTAGGAAAGGAGTTGCGGATTGGTGTCTCCTCACACAGGGCACCACAAATGTTAGGAAAAGAGGCGCAGAATAGAGGGGAGGCAGTGTATGAATTTACAGCCAAACTGAATTTATTCAGAGAAAATAAATTTGTAGAGGTGGGTGACCTGATGGAACAGGTGGCAGAAGGCCCCAACCCCAAGAGGCCAGGCCTTTTAGGAGGCCTGGGGATGGGGGTGGGAGTAGGGAGCAGCAGGCAGAGGGGAATTCCTAGAACTGGTCCTTCAAATGTTTGAGCAACTGGTCTTTCAGGTGGCTGTGGTGGTGGGGTATGAAAGCAATAGGTGTGAGATCCAATAGAGATTCAAGGACAAGGAATACATTCCAATGTTTATCTTTTGGACAGTGAGCAAGAATGGCTGAAGCTTAATCCATCATTACCTACATTTTTGGTGATAATGGAAAGAGATTTAACTCTTCCTATGAAAACCTTGGCATTAAAGTAGCAAAAATGGGGCCAGCGCTGTGGCGTAGTGAATAAAGCTGCTGCCTGCAGTACTGACATCCCATATGGGCACCAGTTCAAATCCTGGCTGCTCCCACTTCCAATTCAGCTCTTTGCTATGGGCTTGGAAGGCAATAAAAGACGGCCCAAATTCTTGGGCCCCTGCACCTGCATGGGAGACCTGGAGGAAGCTCCTGGCTCCTGGATTCAGATAGGCCCAGCTCTAGCCATTGTGGCGATTTGGGGAGTGAACCGGCAGATAGAAGACCTCTCTCTCTTTGCCTCTGCCTCTCTATAATTCTCTCAAATAAATAAATAAATCTTTTTAAAAATAAAATAAGCCTGTACTATTGAGAGAGGATATGACATGGCATTAAATATTCCTGAGGGACTGGAGTATAGCATAGCAGTTATGACGCTGCTAGGGTTGCCCACCTCCTATATCAGGGTGCCTGTGTTTGAGCCCCAGCATCACTCCCAACTCCAGCTTCCTGCTAATGTGCACCCCGGGAGTCAGAAGCTGATGGTTCAAGTAGCTTGGACCCTGCCACGCATGTGAGAGACCAGGATGGAATTCCCAGCTCCTGGGTTTGGCCTGATTCAGTCTGTCTGATCCAGACATTTGGAAAATAAAGCAGCAGATAGGAGATCTTATGTCTGTCTGCTTATCTCCCTTTCTGCCTTTCAAATGAATGAAATAAAAATTTATAATTAAAAAAATAATGTATGATTATTTTCTTATATCTTTTTAAAAGTGTAGATACTTTTATGTTTTTTTTGGTGGGGCACAGAGAAACTAACACAAGGATACTTCAAACAGTTCATGAAGAAACGGAATTAAAAGAAGTGTAGGGGTAGGCATTGCGGGGTAGCAGGTTAAGCCGTCATTTGGGATGTCCTCACCCCATATAGGAGTGCCTGTTGGAGTCCTAGCTTCCCGGTTTCTGATTCAGCTTCCTGAAAATGCACCAGGGAAGGCAGCAGACAATGGTTCAAGTCCTTGGTTCCCTGCCACCCACCTGGGAGACCTGCATGGAGTTCTGGGCTCCTAACTTTGGGTTGGCCCAGACTCAGGCTGCTGTAGGCATTTGGAGAATGAACCCGTGGATGGAAGACCTTTTTCTATCTCCCTCTCTTTTTCTCTCTCTCTCCCCATCTCTTTCATTTTGCCTTTCAAATAAATAAATACATCTTTAAAACTCAACTCCGTGCATAGTTTTTTCATAATGCACATTTTCCATGAAGTTTTAAGGATCCATGTACAATCTACTTGATATTTTTAGTAGAAATTGCCAAAGATAGAAATGTCTAACTTCTTTTTATGTTGGTTATTACCTGATGTCTTCAGTTTTCTCTTTTGAACTTCTCATTTTCAGTGTTTCAAACACAATTTGCATTTAAAGATCTTAAAGTTCCAAAAATGCAAACATGGTGGATTTTCTGCAATGATGTTAAAATTATAAAACAAAACTTCTGAAACTTCATCATTTTGATTATTGCTACACATAACACATTTACAAATACATACACAATTTGATGAAACAGATAATAAGTTTTCTAAATGCACCTATCTGTACATACACTCACCAATTTATCCACAGCCTATCTTATGAGTTGGGCAAGCTGCTTGCTAAAATTACAGAGGTACAGTGTCTGTAGTACTACTCTGATCTGCCTGGCTCTATCAGAACAAAATGCTTTATTTTAACAGAATTTCTTCTTAAGGAATTCATACTGAATCCTGTGATTTCTACTTCCCTTAAGTGTTCATGCATCATCTTTTCAACAGTCTCTTGATTTTTTTGGTGGGGGGGAAGGCGTCAGGAAAAAGTAAACATCCCATGGGTGTATAATCTTTGGAATCCAAATTTTTCATTTTGACACCCAGGGTTACATTTGCAGGCCTTTGGACGCATCCTTTTGTGTTTCCTTGAGGATCACTGACAAATTCAGCCATCTCACCACAAATGCACTGAGCAACCTGGGAATCGGTTCATCACAGGCGGAGAGCAGCCTGTGCAAAAGCTCACGTGCAAAAGCTAGACCAGCAAGTAGATGGGAGACCCCACAGGGGCCCAGATTTCCTGCCTGGACTTCTGTCTCCAGACTGTTCTGCCTGGACTGTGTGCCCAGTGTGTTTGTCTTTCCCTCTACAGGCCGCCACTCCCCAGGCAGCCACGGCCCCCTCCTGCGCCCTGACAAAGACTTCCAAAGGCAGACAATACAACAAACACGCCCGTGGTGCCAGATGGACCAGGGTTTAAGTCAGAGCTCTCGCTGCTGTGGGACGTTTGGCTGGTGATCTCACCTCTTTGGAACTCTGCCTCTTAGTCTGTGAAAACGGAGGCTAACACCGGCCTCACAAGGGTTACCGGAAGTGTTCACATTGAACCCCACACCCACTGATGTCCATCCCCACCCGATCTTTCCACAGAGAACTTGGCCCGTGATACCAGAAACACAGGACCTGGCTTCCGGCTCTTGAGGGGCTGACATGTAGACAGGCAAAGCCCACGCGCTCCCTGAGCAATCCCTGAGGCAAACAAGGATGAAGAAAGCGCCAACAGGGACCTAGCTCCTTTTCTCCCCAGATGTGTTGGTCCGGCCACAGGACCCACTTCTTGTTTTGGTGTCTGTCACCCCCCACAAGGCCGGCAGCCACCTGACTCCCGTCCTCTTCCCGCGCAGCGGGCCGGAGCCCTGCTCTGCTTTCTCCCTCGCTGGGCACCAGCCCGTTTGCTCCTCTGCGCCTGGGGACAGGGAGTCACGCTTGATGTCCCCGCTCCGCCCAGACTTGAAGTCGTTAGAGTAAGGTCGGTCCACCATGAAAAGGCGGGAACGCCATCTGCGCCTCACGACCGTTGCGGGTTGCCGGGCCACCTGCTGCTGCAGCCCGGATTGGTTCTTTCTCCTGGCAGCGTGGTGGTCTTAACCAATCGATAGCGAGGCCGGCCGGGAGGGCCCGCCCCACCCGGCGGGAGCGCGGAGCTGCAGTTCCCGGCGGGGCGGGTGGTTTGCCGCCCAGAGCAGCGGTCGCGGTCCGGAGCTGGGCCCCTCTAGGAGGAGAGCACTGACTCCCGTGCCAGCCTCTGGGCCGCTGTTAGAAAGTTCCCTGACTGGGAGGCAAAGCTTGTTGTAACCCTAGTCAAGCCTCCGCTTCTCCCGGGCGTCCATTCTGCCATCCTCAGCAAACCCGGGAGCTTGCGGGAGATGGAGGCGGGGAGGGGTGAGGGGGTCATCGTCCCGGGGGACGAAGGGGTGAACGCGTGCTCCTTCGGCACCGAACTGGAAGAGGAGGAAAGCGCGAAGAGAATCCTAAGTGGAACTTAAGGATCCCCTCACCCCTCGTCGGAGCCGGTTGGCCCCGCCCACCCCAGGCCACGCCCACCCCGCAGGCCGCGCCCCTGAGCCTTAAGTTGCGCGCGCCCGCCTTCGCGGACCCCACCGCCAGCCTCGCGGGCCACCCCTTCACATCGGAGTTTGTCGGCGCTAGCAGCACTCGCCCTCCGCCAGCCCACAGACAGAGCCGCCCGCACTCTTGTGTTCTCTCTTCGGCTCGGTGAGCTCAGAACCGGCGTGCCCCAGCCCTGCACCCGCTGCACCTGCTCCGCGCCCGCCATCCCCGCCGCCACGCGGGCCCGCGCGCTTCTTGCTCCCAGTCTAGTTTGTACTTTGGCTCTCTGTCCTCGGCTCTTTTTTCTTTACCTCTTTTCTAATGTTTGTACGTTCCCTCTCGAGCCCAATTGGCTGTAATTTAAGCCTCCATACTTTCACTCCTTCGCCTCGGCCACGATGCCCAGCCCGCCTTGGGTGGGGGTCCGAGGGCCAGAATGACCTCATCCTTCCCAGGTGGCTGCAGGCCCCGAGCCCCTGCTCTATCGGTCCCCAGCAGGGCAGGCACCCAACCTCTCCAACCTCCTGCAGCCGGGGCTGGGTCCTGGCGTGGGCCCCCTAGAAAGATCCCCGGCAACGTATCTGCTGACCGTGATGGGAGTGCTTATCTGGAGTACTGAGTGTCAGGAACCGAGCCCGAATGTGGTACTGAGCAGAAATGGGAAGGAAGACTGTTGAGTTCATTCCCCCACCTCTGGTGTTTGCACTTGATTTGTCCCTGGCTGCTCCCCCATCTCCCCACAACGCAAGGGCTGAGGGGCCTTGTGTGCTGGGGTGCAATGCTGTAAGGGGGTTTCTCTTCCTAAGTTCTTGCTTTGTTCTCACCCACAGGTCACATAGTATGAACTTTAGGTGTTTCGTCTCCCAACCGTTTTCTATGGAAAACCCAGGGGGTCGGGTGATGATAGCCACTGGTGGCTTTGAAGAACGGGACGCCTTTAGAGAAGCTTGATCTTGGAGGCCTCAGCGTGAGACCTTACGGAGCCGGGTAAGAGTGCAGCCCCCTGAGGCTGGAGTGGGCTGGGGGGGGTCTCAGGAGTCGGCACCATGCCCCCACTGGAGTGGCTGTTCACAGCTCACAGAGCGCTTTCATATCCCCATCGCATCTGGCCCTTCAATCCAGCCTGGCCAGCCGAGGGTGGTTGGGCTGAGGCCCAGGTGGGGAGACTGACTGGCCTGAAGTCACCCTTGGAGTTAGCAGCAGAACCGGGACAGGAACCTGTGTATTTTTTTGTTTTTGTTTTTTGTTTTTTTTAAGATTTATTTATTTGAAAGTCAGAGTTACAGAGAGAGGTGGAGACAGAGAGAGAGGTCTTCCATCCGCTGGTTCACTCCTCAATTGGCTGCAATGGCTGGAGCTGAGCCGGTCCAAAGCCAGGAGCCAGGAGCTTCCTCCGGGTCTCCCACGCGGGTGTTGGGCCATCTTCCACTGTCCTCCCAGGCCATAGCAGAGAGCTGGATTGCAAATGGAGCAGCCAGGTCTCGAACTGGCACCCATATGGGATGCCGATGCTGGTGCTTCAGGCCAGGGCGTTAACCCGTTGCGCCACATTGCCACCACCACCCCCCTTTTTTTTTCTTAAAAGATGTATTTATTTGAAAGTCCGAGTTACACAGAGAGAGAAGGAGAGGCAGAGAGAGAGAGAGAGAGAGAGAGAGAGAGAACTTTCCTTGTGAAAGACCCTGCCTGTACCTGGGGCTGAGCAAACAACAGGGAAGAAATGAAGGGTTGGGCATCAGTGCACGGCAAACAGTAGAAACGTTGGAGCCTGCAGACGGGGCTCTATCAGCTAACACGGAAGTAAGGGCAGCCGCCTCCCAGGGCTGCTCTGAGGGTTAAGTGGGCTAAGACAGTGCCCCCGGGGTAGGGGAAATACGTGGAATGAGGACAGAAGTAGAGCATTTCTATGGGGTGTCAGAGTAGGGGGCATGGGGAGTCTGGGAGCTCCTTCCTTGACCTACTCTGCCATGTGTGCACCCGTCTTCACTGAGCCTCTTGTGGGCCAGACTCTAGGGGAACCTGAGTATGATCAGGCCCTGCCCTATAGGAGCTCCCAGTGCCATTGCCATGGTGAAAACAAAAATCTCGTTTGCCCTGTTTTGCCCCAGCCATCTGGGCTGAGTAGTCTGGGCGGGAGGGGGCGTGGGACTGTGTTTCATGGGTCTCTGTGTTCACGGTTGACTCCCACCACCTCAGCCAGCCAGCCAGCCGGCTCCGTCCTCCTGAGCCCCAGCAACAGCAGCAGCCAATCAGGCTGGGCTCAGAGCAGCTGCTCCTATGAAATCAGATGTGAGCTCAGAAAAGGAGAAGCGGGGTGCCCTGCCCCACGTGGGTGCCAGGCTCACTTCCTCTGCAGGGCAATGGAGGAGGGTGTGTTTCTAACATGAGGACAAAATGGAGCCTTGGGTTTCCTGTGTCAGCCTTCAGAACTCTGACCCCCCCCCACCTCTGCATCCCTGCCTCTCGCGGTGAGCGTGTGAATCCCCACATCACCTGGCAGGCCAGGAGGAGCCCGGGGTCTCGGCTTACTCTCAGCCTCAAGAATCCCCCAGTGTCCTTTACGACCCAGTTCACGGTTACTAAAAAGTCTTTTCTGACCACTCATGCCTCTCCCAGTAGAGTTGTTCCCCGCTCTGCATTTTCAGAACATACCCTGCAAGCGCCCAGTGCAGCTGGAATCCCCCGCACACGCCCGAGCCCTTCGAGGGTAGATGCTGTCCCCGGCGTCTCAGTGAACCAGTGCCCTGCCAAGCAGTCCTGGGAGAAGAGTGACTAGAGAACCTGAGCTGTGCAAGGGCCGGGGGCCAGCGTTTACCAGATGGGCTGGCGAGGGACTGAATTTGCCATGTGGTCCCTTTGTTTTCTTCCCAACTTGGGCAATTCTGGGTCTACGGAGCCGCTCTTGCTAGGAGTCCAGAACATAAGCCTGCGGGGCTGGGCCTGCCAGGTCCTGGTGTGGCTGGAACCATTCCCCCTGCCCTGCAGCCGGAGCCCCAGAAGCAGGAATGTGGAGAGCTTCAGTGAAATCCCTGCACCCAGGAGGCCAAGGGCTGGGCCAGTGGCTCTGTGAGGCACACCAGGATAGCCCTGGTCCTGTACAGAAAGGGAGGCAGCCCACACAGAGCACAGCCTCGCTGGGCAGGAATTGCTTCTCCGGCCCCTACTTCTGGAACTACTGTTTTCTCTCTCGAGGGGTCATCCCGAGTCCTGCCTTGGGACTTGGTGCTGTCCAGGAAGGTGGGTACATGGGTGGTGAGCAGGGAAGGTCTGGGATATGGTTGCTGATGGGGCTTCTCTCCCCTTGGCTCAGATCCGGCAGAGTTCCTCTGTCTCGTCTTGTTGTGGATTGAAGGTGCCCATTCTCCAGTTTTTCTCCACCTCCTGGGAGGCAGCAGGAAAGCAACACCATGGTTGGGTTCAAGGCCACAGATGTCCCCCCTACTGCCACTGTGAAGTTCCTGGGGGCCGGCACAGCTGCGTGCATCGCGGATCTCATCACCTTTCCCCTGGATACTGCTAAAGTCCGGCTGCAGGTGAGGGGATGCAGCCCGGGGTCTCCTGAGGGGATCTAGTCAGCCCCTCCCCAAGGAGATGGTTCCTCAGGGGACTGTGAACTTGGGCACCTAGAGCTGGCAGGAGATGGGGAGAGCGACCTGCCTGTCCCTCTATAGTCACCCTGTCTTGGCCCTGCAGATCCAAGGAGAAAGTCAGGGGTCAGTGCGTGCTGCAGCCAGCGCCCAGTACCGCGGCGTGCTGGGCACCATCCTGACCATGGTGCGCACCGAGGGCCCGCGCAGCCTCTACAACGGGCTGGTGGCCGGCCTGCAGCGCCAGATGAGCTTCGCCTCCGTCCGCATCGGCCTCTACGACTCCGTCAAACAGTTCTACACCAAGGGCTCTGAGCGTGAGTGTGGAGCTGGGCCACAGGCCCTCGGGCCCTTCCTCTTGGTGAGGATTCGTTTCCAAGGAAGAGCAGAGGATCAGAGAACTGACAGGAGCCCTAATTCTCATGGTTCCTGGGCACCTGAGTTGTGCAAGGCTCTGAGCACGGCATCGTCCCAGGACCATCCTCATATCCACATGGGCAGTAGGCGGTATCATCCAGGGCTACAGAGGAGGAGACTGGGGAGGTGCCAAGGGCACAGACGGGGAGCCAGAAAACACACCCGAACACGTGCCTCCAAGGCCAGCATTCTGCTGTTTCTTCTGCTTAGCATGCCTTCACCACGCCAATCCTGCATCTTAGACGTGAGGAAAGCTAGGAGCCCAGGACAAGAGGCTAGCCTTCCCAAGATCACGGGGCAGGGAGGAATAGTCCTGGGATGAGAACTCAAGTCTTGGGAGTCCCAGTCCATCAGAAAGCAGCCTGCCTCTGAGCCTTGGTTTTCCCCTTCATCGAATGGAAATGATTGTGATTTCTCAGGGCTGTAGAGCAGGCTACAGAAGGCTGTTTTACTAAAGTCAGCACTGTCTCTCTGTCTTCCTCCTTGCTCTGTCCCCAGCAGACAGAACACATTGACAGTGACACCCTGGGAGGCCAGGAGTCAGAGTGAAAGCTGCTCTGGATCCCAGTCCCAAAAGGGACAGTGACACTGGAGAGACGAGGTGGGGAACGAGTGCCAGCCCTGCTGGACACTGACCCCGCCCCGGTGGTTCACCCACAGATGCCGGCCTCGGGAGCCGCCTCCTGGCAGGCAGCACCACAGGTGCCCTGGCTGTGGCTGTGGCCCAGCCCACGGACGTGGTAAAGGTCCGGTTCCAAGCTCAGGCGCGGGCTGGAGGTGGCCGAGGATACCAAAGCACTGTGGATGCGTACAGGACCATCGCCCGAGAGGAGGGGCTCCGCGGGCTCTGGAAAGGTGCGTGCCAGCTGGCCCCTGCCCATCCCCGTCCTCCACCCCTCCCTGCTCTCACGCAGGCTCTCCTTCCTCCTGCAGGCACGTCTCCCAACGTGGCTCGGAATGCCATTGTCAACTGTGCCGAGCTGGTCACCTATGACCTCATCAAGGAAGCCCTCCTGAAGGCCAACATCATGACGGGTGAGTCGGGGACGACGGTGCTGGGGCTCGCCCTTGCCCTGCCCGCGGGCGCGCCCTGAAGACCACCTGTGCGCCTCCCGTGTGCCCCTTGCTCGCAGAATGGGCTTGCAGCTCCTCTGTGCCTTAGAGACGCCAGCTGGGATGCAGCTCCCAGCTGGCACGTTGAGGAACGGAGGCCAGATTGGCAAAGTAACTTTTTTTAGGGCCTCAGTGGAAGTCCCAGCGGGGGTCTCTGTCTCTTTAAAACCACACAACCCCAGCTGCTTAGGAACTTCCCATCTGGAGAGCTGAGTGAGAAGCTCTGACGGCCTTGCCTGCTCCTCCCGCCAGATGACCTCCCTTGCCACTTCACGTCCGCCTTTGGAGCGGGCTTTTGCACCACCGTCATCGCCTCCCCCGTCGACGTGGTCAAGACGAGATACATGAACTCTGCCCTGGGCCAGTACAGCAGCGCTGGCCACTGTGCCCTCACCATGCTCCAGAAGGAGGGGCCCCGAGCCTTCTACAAAGGGTGAGCCCCGACCCCCCCCCCCAACTCCAGGGCTCCTGGCTGCCTGCTCCCAACACAGGTGTGAGAGAACCACCTTGAAGTGGGTAGCAACCAAGTGACCAGCTGCGTCTAATCCCGATCCTGGTGTCGGACCAGCAGGCCCACGTGCCCCGTTTAAATGCTTTCTCTCGGAGTTGCTGTCGTCCCTGCTTCACGCGTGTTCAGTGGTCACTCGGGGACCACAGCTGGGAAGCTCGGACCACTGGGCCCCCTGCACCTCCTTTGGGAGAGAGCCCCCGGCTTGGATTGGATGCCCAGGCCCCGTGGGGAAGCAGAACCACTCCACATGACCCTGTTCTCTCTGCCCCTAGGTTCATGCCCTCCTTTCTCCGCTTGGGCTCCTGGAACGTGGTGATGTTTGTCACCTATGAGCAGCTGAAACGGGCCCTCACGGCTGCCTGTGCGTCCCGGGAAGCCCCCTTCTGAGCCGTCCTGCTGCCGACCTCGACACCTCTGGCTCTGCCTTCAGCCGCAGCGGGGCCCTGCTTCTTTTTCTTCCGTCCCCCCGCCCTTCCCTCTTTCCCTGCCTCTTCCCAACATCTTCCTCTCCCTCCCCCATTCCAATCCCCCCACCCATCTCCCCAGCTACCTCTCCGGGCTGGTAGTGCTGACCCCAATTGACATGGGAGAGGCCTACCACCAGCCGGGATCCCAAGCCCTCAGTCCCTGGAAAAGTTCAATCCGAATCTTTGCCTGGTCCCTAGCCTAGCCCAGCCCGACTGTCGCCCATAAAGCAAGCTCAACCTTGGTGTCTCTTCCCTCTGTGTAGCTGTTACCACAGGTCTTGCTCCGATGGGTCCTGTGTTTGGGCACCTAGTGGGCAGGGGAGGAGCCACCTGACTACAAGAGGGGTGTGACCCATCTTCCATCTGCAGCATCCAGGCTGGGGCCCTCAGAGGTTATCTGGTACATGTCTGTGGATGTCTCTCTCCAGACCTAGGTGCCGGGCAAGGAGTCCCGTGAAGGAGCAGCCCAGAGAGAGACACAGTGGCTGTCCTCTCGCCCTGCCCTCCCTTCCCAGGCCACCTGAGCTCTCGCTCAGTGCCTGCTGATCTGCAAAATGAGGGTGCTCCTGGCTGCCCCACATCTTCAGCTTTAAAAGAGCTTGGGAATCTTGGATGCTGTGGGCTTATTTAAATCCATTACAAACAAGCAACCTGCCTCCCTTAGTCCCAGAACCAGTGAGGCCAAGTCTGGCTGCTGCTCACTCCACAGCCACAGATAGGAGGAAGTGTTACTGAACCGGGAGGCGCAGGCCTGACTCGGCAGAGGTTGGGTTCCAGGGCAAATATCCGGTCCTGCCAAGGGAGCTTCCACTTTGCAGTCTCACTGTATCCAGGGCTGGAGAGCCCAAGACAGGGGTGATAAGCAGAGCTTTGGCCACACACGGGTTTCAGTCTGTGCCCCTGTTCCTACAGCCTGTCCTCGGGTACAGGGCTAGCTTTTTTTTTTTAATTAAGATTTATTTGAAAGAGGGGGAGAAAGGTCTTCCATCGTCTAGGTCACAACACAGATGGCTGCAACAACTGAGGCTGGGCCAGGCCCAAGCCAGGAACCAAGAATTCCATGTCAGGGGCAGGGACTCAAATACCTAAACCATTAACTGCTGCCTCCCAGGGCCAATAGCAGGTAGCCGGTTTGAACCAGCACTCTGATAGGGGATGCAGGCACCCTAAGCGGGGACTTAACATGCTGCCCACTAGACCCAGGGCAGGGCTACTTCCTGTTTCTGGGAGTGGAGGACTATGAGGTCCCCAGATCCCATGGCACCCTGTGCAGGGCTGGGCCCTTAGAAGGAAGTCCCCCAGGCCCGTTGTTGTAGATGTTGAAAGAAGCCGAGGGCTGAGACCGGTCCTGCAGGCAAGGACACCAGAGGCCGCAGCTGATGCGAACAGGACTCTACTCCCCTCCCCTTGCTGCTAGGCTCTTCCCCAGGGACCAAGGATAGGGGTCCCCAGGAAGTCCCGTTTGGCAGCTATGGGGCCAGACTAGAGCACATGACCTTGTTCTCTTTCCCCTGCCTAAAGCAGCAGACACCACTGCCCCCTCCAGTCAGAGCCTGCTCTCCTCAGCCCACTCCCTAGCGTCTACCAGGCTGAGCTGAGGCCTCACAGCCTCCAGAGGACAGCCAGGTGCATGGCCACTCGCTGCGAGCCTGCAGGGAGTTGGCATAAATGGAGGCCTGTGCTGTGAGGCAGGCCCTTAACCCCTGCTCCAGAGGGAAGGAGGACAAACTGCCCCGGAGATGAGCAGCCGGCCTGCTCATCCCCCAGGTCATGTCACAGACCTCACTGTGGTTCTGAGCATGACCTTGAATGAGGAGCTGGGAATGGTGGTAGGAAGCCCTGGGAAATATGCCCATTGGTCTCAGTGACTGAGAGGTGGAGCCCAGCCCCTCTGCTCCTCAGCCATAACTGCCATGAAATGGGCATGGAGGCTGCCTGGCCTGACAAGGGGAGCACTGGGGTTGCTGGGAGCTCCCCAAGGTTTAAGGCAGGCTTCCTTCAGAGTCTCCCCATAAGGGTGAGGTGCAGGTTTTCCTGCTGCCCTAGCGGAGACCCCGTGCTCCTGCCTCCCTCACTGGGCCTTGCTCTCAGGGCAGGACAGCTGCCACTAGCCCTGTGCTGGGGTCCTGCCTCTGAGGGCAGAGCCCACTCATCTGACTTCCAGAAGGGCCTGCAAGCTAGGGGTTGTATTCACAGGCTCAGGGAGGGGATTTGCCCAGGGACACAGCTGGTCAGTCATGCACCTTGACACAGTGAGGCCTGTCTGACTCCACAGCACAGCACTGCCTTTTTTTTTTTTTTTTTTTTTTTTTTTTTTTTGCTTTTAAAGACTTATTTGATAGTAGAGTTAGAGATCTTCTACCAGCTGGTTCACTCCCTAAATGGCCACAATAGCCAGGGCTGGGCTAGGCTTCAGCCAAGAGCTTCATTTGGTTCTCCCACGTGGGTGCAGGGCCCAGGCACTTAGACCATTTTCTACTGCTTTCTCAGCTGCATTAGCAGAAGCCGGACTGGAAGTGGAGCAGCCGGGACTTGAACTAGCACTCACGGATGCCAGCGGCACATGTGGTGGCTTTACCCACTGTGTCACAATGCCCGCCTCCACAAACCCATACTACTAACTACTATGCTGCAGGGCTTCCTAGAGCCCTGGTCCAGAGCCTTCATCTCCAGGTCTTCCTGCCTTTGTGATGGCTTAAAAAGGACTGCCAAGTTGTGGCATAACAGGTTAAGCTACCACCTGTGATGCTGGCATCCCATATGGGCGCCGGTTCAAGTCCTAGCTGCTCCACTTCCGATCCAGTTCCTGCTAACGGCCTGGGAAAAGCAGCAGAGGATGGCCCAAGTAATTGGGCCTCTGCACCCACATGAGAGACCTGAAAGAAGCTCCTGGCTTCAGCTTGGCCCAGCCATGGCCATGGTGGCCTTCTGGGGAGTGAATCGGCAGATGGACGTTCTCTGTCTCTCCTTCTTTTGTAACTCTACCTTTCAAATAAATAAGTAAATCTTAACAACAACAACAAAAAAGGCTGCTAAGCACTGCCAAGCCCTCAGTTAAGAAAAACACCTGAAGCTAGTATGATGCTTTGAATGATGGGATTCCAAGCATGATGGACACCTGGGCCTTTTGTTGTCACCTCTGAAGTCACTCCACAGGAGTGGCCACCCAGTCTTATAAGCCTGGACTGTGTAGCCTAGGCTCAGGGCGGCAGCATGGGCTGCACCTGCACAGAGGACCAGGACCTGGGCCTCCTCCAGGCCACATGGCCAGCAATGCTGGAACCCTTCCTGAAGTCACCAAGCACTTCCACATCCGTGATCTCACTCAGTCCTCACAACAAGCCCAGCAGGGTGGTGATGACAGAGACCAAAACTGGCCAGGGAGTCAGGGACGGGGCTGGGAGCAGAACCTGGTCTCCTGCCTCACAGACCACCCTGCCCGGACACAGCCAGGACCCACATCACAGACCAGGGAACTGAGGCTGGAGGCCAACACCAGTGCTTGTGCCCCTGTGCTGCCCCCAGTGGGAGCAGGGCGAGTCTGGGAAGTGGCCTTCCAGGCTCTGAGGACAGCTTTGGCACTGAGGCCAGAATGACCGGAGCAAGTGTTTGTCCTGTGCTTAGTCTTCCTGTCTATGATGTGACCGCATCACACTCAGGAGCCCGCCCCTTCCAAAGATCAGGAATCACGAACTCAAGCCATCCAGCCCGGCTCCACTGTGCCAAGGCGAGAACCCAGACGCTCTGAGCCCTTGGAGACTGCCCACGCCACAAAGCCAGGATGGGGACCAGGTGCTTGGCTGCTCCCCCAGCCCCACCAGAAGGGATGTAGGAAGCTCCTCTCCAGTACACTCTCCTGCGTGTAGCTCCAGGTCAGGAAATAAACCTTTATTATGTGTAAGGCTCCAGGTCACACATGTGCAGGGGGCGCTGCTGCTGTGGGGGCAGGGCTGGATCAGGCCCCGCTGGCATCCTCCATCCCCTGCAGCCCGAGCCCACAGAGCTAGGTCAGCAGTGCCTGGCGCAGCATCCGCTTCTTCTGCGGTGTGAGGCGGGTGGGGAACTGGATGTCGAAGAAGATGAAGAGGTCGCCCCTCTCATCCGGGTTCTCTGGCAGGGGCATGCCCTCGCCCGGCACCTTCTTAAAGTACTTGGGGCTGAGGTGGAGACGGAGGGAGCAGGGTCAGGGAGCACAGCAAAGCAGTGCCCCTAGTGGGCCCAGGCCACCGCTCCCAGAGACAAACCACGCACTCCCTGGGAAACCCGTCCACAGGGTCCCTGGGGGAGGAGCCCAGGCATCCTGTCTTTGGTCCAGGAAACTGGGCAAGGGAAGGATGAGCAGACCCTGGGGCTGGGGTGATGGCGCCAGGCTGCAGGGCAAACCTTCCCAGGCAGACAGCTTTCCTTGGAGAAGGACTCTGGGAAACGAGAAGGTCAGAGGGTGGAGGCAGCAGGGGGCTAGCCCCGCGTGGAGGGGGACCTCCGGCCCCCACAGTGGCTCTGTGCGAGTCAGGTATTCCTTCTGCCAGGGGCATGAAGCTCACAGCTGGGTCAGCGTGTGGGCCGGCCCTCAGTTCCCTCCCGCCCTCTCAGGATGGGACTCCGGGGCTGGGTGCAGCCTGCACAGTGGTGCTGGGCAGACCTCTCTGACACTACCCCCTATGTGCCCGGCCGGCCAGCCCTTCTCTGGGCTGCTGGGGTCCAAGGCAGCTGGACTCACTGGACGATGTCGTTGATAGGGATGTTGAGCAGCCGGTCGTCTAGGGTCTTCACCTCCACCGTGCAGCAGGTGAGGGCCTGGGGAGGTGAGTGGGGAGGGTCTCCGTGGCCATCCTACCTAGGAGGCCTTTCATCATCTGGGGCTGGCGCTGTGGGTAAAGCTGTGGCCTGCAGTGCCAGCATCCCATATGGACCCTGGTTCAAGTCCCGGCTGTTCTACTTCTGATCCAGCTCCCTGCTAATGCACCTAGGAAAGCAGCAGAGCATGGCCCAAATGCTTGGGCCCAGCTACCAGGTGAGAGACATGGAAGAAGCTCCTGGCTCCTGGCTTTGGCCTGGCTCAGCTCTGGCTATTGCAGCCATTTGGGGAGTGAACCAGCAAATGGAATATCTTTCTCTGTGTGTGTCTCCCCCTTTCTTTCTCTCTCTGTAACTCTGCCTTTAATCTTTTTTTTTTTTTCTTTTTGACAGGCAGAGTGGATAGTGAGAGAGAGAGACAGAGAGAAAGGTCTTCCTTTTTGCCGTTGGTTCACCCTCCAATGGCCGCTGCAGCCGGTGCATCTCGCTGATCCGAAGCCAGGAGCCAGATGCTTCTCCTGGTCTCCCATGCCAGTGCAGGGCCCAAGGACTTGGGCCATCCTCCACTGCCTTCCCGGGCCATAGCAGAGAGCTGGCCTGGAAGAGGGGCAACCGGGATAGAATCTGGTGCCCCAACCGGGACTAGAACCCGGTGTGCCGGCGCCGCAAGGCGGAGGATTAGCCTGTTGAGCCATGGCACCGGCCTAATCTTTTTTTTTTTTTTTAAGGGCTTTCATCATCCTATTCAGTGCCAGGCCCTGAGCTGACACCAGGGAGACAGACAACTACCAGGTGAGTGACCCAGACAACGAGCTCCCCTCCAGGAGTTCAATCTGGCAGGTCAAAGTGACACTGGTGTAGTAAAAGTGCTACGGTAGAGATGGAAATAAAAGGGGCCTGCGGGAGCCAAGAAGAGACCCCGAGACCATGCTGGTGCACATTGGTGGCAGCAGTTGATGATGGCCGGCCCTGCGGCGGGAGGTAGGCGGAGGATCCATAGCAATGAGAGCGTGGAGGTGTGGAAACAGCCCCACAGGCAGCAGTGTCAGGAGACATGCGGCCTACAGGGCAGGGCAGGAGGTGCGCAGGGCCGAAGCTGTGGAGGCAGGGGTGTGGCAGCATCAGAGGGGAGGGGATGGAAGTGCAGGGAAATTTGGGGTGGAGTCCCCGGGGCCAAGTGACAACTGGCAGAGGGTGGGGGGAGGGGAGGGCTTGCGGGTCCCACTCTGGTTCCCAACCTCCTGCCCGCTCACCTTGCCCAAAGGGATGGGGTTCACAAATATGAGGTTGTCGTTCTCCCTGCGGAAGCGAGGGTGTAGCTTCTCCTTCACGAAGAAGACGATGTCCGCTGGGATGACGTTGGGGCCCTAGGCAGGAGAGGCCGAGCGGTGAGAGGGACTAACCGGCCGAGTGTCCTAGGCAAGTTCCTGCCTCTACTTGTCCCCGTGTCCCCCTCTGCACAATGGGAAGCTGAGACCAGGTTTTCTAGAAGGGCCTTTTCAGTCTGGCCCCCGCAGCCCCTGTGGTGAGAATCGTCCACATGGATAGACTCTAACCCCCGCCTGTTCCTTCCCGACTACTGAGCATGCCCAAAACAGACGCCCTCAGGTGGCAGGCAGCAAAACCCTGCCCAGATCAGTCTGGCCCCTCAGCCTGGGGGGGGTGGGGGGGCAGGCACTTTGGGGGGGCACACTCCAGGCTGTGCTAAAAGGAAGCATGGAGGCCCATACCCAAGGGGAGGTCAGGGAAGGCTGCCCCCAGGCAGAAACATAGCAGCTGTTTTTGTGTTTTTTTTTTTTTTTTTTTTTAAAGATTGTATTTATTTAAAAGACAGAGAGAGAAGTCTTCCATCCATTGGTTCACTCCCAAAATGGCCTTAACGGTTGCTCGGAGCTGAGCTGATCTGAAGCCAGGAGTGGGGAGCTTCTTCTGAGTCTCCCACGTGAGTGGAGGGGCCCAAGCACTTGGCTCATCCTCCACTGATCTCCCAGGTGCATTAGCAGGGAGCTGAACCAGAAGTGGAGCAGCCGGGACTCGCCGAACCGGCACCATATAGGCTGTAACCCCCTGTGCCACAGTGCTGGCCCCAGCAACTGGATCTTGAAGGGTGTCTTTTGGGAACAGCTGTTTTACAGGTGAGGATGGGGGCAAGAGCTGCGCGCACAGGAATCTGTTTCTCTCTGCTCTGGATGCTCCGGCTCTCAGCCTCGTCTTTGGACTTCAGTTCTCCGTTTCTTTAAATCAGTGCCTGACTTCAAACTGCTGTCAGTCCGCGGCCTCCGAGCAGCTGCTGTAGCTGGGCTTGTGCAGGGCAGCACCGGAGCCAGCCAGGAAGGGTGCCGGGCCGAAGTGCGCTTCTCCTTCCACCCTTCCGCTCTTCTCCCGAGCAGGCCCCTGGCCCCTCTGGCCCGAGTTTCCCACTCAGTAATACGGGAATAATCCCCGGGCCCCCAGAGGGTCACAAAGGACATTAGGGCTCATCCCACTCACTGTGTCCTGACCTCCCCACGGCCCGGGGCTCCTTCCCTCTCGGTCTTCCCGCCCCTTGGGCCTGGGTGATGGAGTCTGGCAGCTCCCTCCCACCTCCTCACCTGGTCCCCTTAGGCCTGGGTCATAGAGTCCCGCCCTCACCTGGTCCCCTTCCTTCTCAAACGTGATGCGTGTGCCCTGCCTCCAGCCAGGCTTCACGTCGATCATCAGGATCTTGTCCTTGATGGTGGAAGAGTACCTGTCCTCGTTCAGCACCTGCGCCAACAGGAGTGCCCGGGCTCCCTGGGATCTGCTGTCCTCAGCAGTGTGGAGCGCCTGCCCTGAGCCATTCCCACTCCCCTCCTGTTGCCACTGAAGCCAAGAACCTATGATTCCAGGATGGCCCGGATGTCACCAAGCCGGGGCCTGAGAGGCCACGCAGTCACTGTTAAGTTGACCACACCCATGACTCCAGCCCTGGGAACCTCACAGGCCTGGCCACTTAGCAGACGCACAGGGGAATGCACTCCGCTCCTCCCTCCAAACCCCAGAGGTGCCGGCCCTGAGCCTCTAGCAGGTCTCTGAGCCTCACCCAAGCATTCCCCACTGTGCTGTCCATCCCTGCCCGGGGCAGGGGACAGCATGGCGGCTGCCAGCATCAGCTCTGCTCTTTGCTTGGCACAGACAGGACTCCGAGGCACCAGGGGCTTCCTCAACCGGTCACCCTGGGGTCTCCCTGCCCACACCGTCCCTCTTACTCCATCAGACACGCACCTGTGGAAATCCCCAGGGGGTATGGTCTGGCAAGGTGCAGAGGGCGGAATTCGAGGATGCCCCTCCCACTGGGAGCCCTGCCTGTTCCCTGGGAAATGGGCTGGACTGAGGGATGGTGCGGAGGGGCTGCAGTCCCCGGGAAAACAGGCCGTCCCTGCCCAGTTTCTCTGAGTCCCTGATGACTCCACCGGGGCCGCACCCGAGCTGCCAGGACAGGAAGGCGGGGGGCCAGGGGCTTACCAGGAGTACTCACCCTCCGGGAGATCTTAATTTTTTTGGTGCAGCCAAAGAATAAGTCCTCCAGGGATAGATACAGGTCTCGCTCAATGGGGGGATCCTGCTTCTTGACCCCTCGGCCCCGGAGCCCCCCGAAGTTCAAATCCACCTCATTTCCTTCTGCATCAAAAAACTCTGCGGGAGGTAGGGAGAGGAGTAATAGAAACTGTGTGCACAGACTTGGAATCAGGGACACACACGCCTCCCCTCCCTGCCCCAGCCTCCCTCCAATCTCTACAGGGCCCCAAGCACAGTTAACACCAGCATCCCATCCGCACCCCTCAGACTCAGACAGGCCAGGCCTTGCCACTTCCCACTGCTTCACTCCCACCTTGGAATCCCACCCCTCAACCCCAACGTCCCTGATTTCCTTTTCCCCAATTTGGGGAAGTACCTCAATCCCACAACGTGCTAGGAAAGAGAGGTGCGCCCTCTGGTGGCAGACCCTGGGAGTGCCAGAAAAGACTCCTGCTGGGGCAGGCATGTGGCACAGGGGTTAAGTCACCACTGTGAGGAGGCAGCAGAGGTACTTGAGAACCTGCCACCCACGTGTGAGACCTAGATGGAGTCCTGGGCTCCTGGCTTTGGCCTGGCTAAGCTGAGGTTTCAGAGAGAGCAAGAAAGGATTGCCCAGGATCACGGTTTATAAACAGCAGCACATGGTTTGAAATAGGCCTCCCAGTCCCTTGCTTGTTCCCGTCTCACATGGGGTTTATAAACTCAGAGTCCTCTGGCAGACACATGAGGGCAATGCATGGTGGGTGCGGTCCTCGGGGTGGAGGCCTGCAGCCCACTTAGGCGAGGAAGAGAGAACTTCTGAATGCAGAAAGGGAAGGGGCGGCGACAGGCAGCGATGTCCAGGATCTCAGAGCTGCATACGCAGAGCCTGGAGTGCAGGTCTGACAGTCGGCTGTTTTTGCCAGGCGATTCTGAGCCTCAGAAGTCAACTCTTGGTCAGTTTGGGACCTGAGATCGTGCGCCCATCCACCTGCCCACACATCTTCTCATCTCAGCCACCTCCCCACGCTCTCACGTCTACTCGTCCACTCACTCATCCATCCATCCACCCATGCCTCTGTCCGTCCATCCATCCGTCCATCCCTCTGCCCATCCACTCACTCCGCTCCCATGCTAGGCCAGGCTTTGGATACTCAGAGATCAATCAGACCTGGCGCAGTCCCCAGACTGGGTGGGAGACCCGCCTGTTAGAGGGAAAGGAGCAGGGGAGCTGCTTCACAGAGAGACAAAGCACATCTTCAAACAGGTTGTAATAAAAATAACAAACCAGGGGCAGTCCCTGTGGCACCACAGGGTAAGCCACTGCTTGCGACACTGCATCCCATATCAGAGTACCGGTTTGAGTCCTGGCTCCTCCACTTCCAATCCGGTTCCCTGTGAATATGCCTGGGAGGTCGGAGATGATGGCTCAAGTGCTTGGGCCCCTCCCACCCATGTGGGAAACTGATGGAACTCTGGGCTCCTGGTTTCAGCCTGGCCCATCCCTGGCTATTGCAGGCATTTGGGGAATGAACCAGCAGATGGAAGGCCTTTCTCTGTCACTCTGCCTTACAAGTCAATGTAAATAAATTCAAAAGAGGCGTTTAGGCCGGCGCTGCGGCTCACTAGGCTAATCCTCCGCCTTGCGGCGCCGGCACACTGGGTTCTAGTCCCGGTCGGGGCACCGATCCTGTCCCGGTTGCCCCTCTTCCAGGACAGCTCTCTGCTGTGGCCAGGGAGTGCAGTGGAGGATGGCCCAAGTCCTTGGGCCCTGCACCCGCATGGGAGACCAGGAGAAGCACCTGGCTTCTGCCATCGGATCGGCGCGGTGCGCCGGCCGCAGCGCGCCTACCGCGGCGGCCATTGGAGGGTGAACCAACGGCAAGAGGAAGACCTTTCTCTCTGTCTCTCTCTCACTGTCCACTCTGCCTGTCAAAAAAAAAAAAAAAAAGAGGCGTTTAAAAACACTCAATTATAAACTACCCCCTGATGGATGCGCTGGCACGTGGCATCCCGTTGTCCTCCCTGTGTACCCCAGCGGCTGTAGACTCTGGTGAGCTAACAAATGTTTCCCAGACTGCCTTTCTGGCAGCTTGGGCTCTGGCTTTGAAACGCATTCAGCAGGTGAACTCTGAGCTACTGGGAAGGCAGGAAGGGCGAGAGGAGGTATCTGCCCGTGGCTTTGGCTGGAGCTGGTTAACACTGCCGTGGAGATGGGGGTTTTCTGTGGGGGCCACTAGTTTCATGCCTGTCACAGGCAGCAAACTCTGTTAGCCAGGGTTGATCTACAATGATGTGTTCTGGGACGCAATCATGGTGGCTCCCACCTCCCGCCTTATGACTGCCAGAAAAACAGCTCTCCCTGCCGGCTGGTTCTGAAGAGTTGTTCCTGACGGCTTTTCAGGTTTTTTTAAAAGGTTCATTTTTTCATTTTTTGAAAGGCAGAGCAACTTGGAGGTGGGGAGCGGTCAAGTAAAGAGAGATTTTCCATCTACTCCTTCAATCCCCAAATGATCCCAGTAGCCTGGGCTGGGCCAGGCTGAAGTCAGGAGCTTGAAACTCCATCCGGGTCTCCCACATAGGTGGCCAGGGACCCAAGCACTTAGCAGGGAGCTGGATCGGAAGTGGAGCAGCTGGACTCAAAAGCATGCCAAGCAGTAACTTAACCTGCTGCCTGCCTCCTCTTTAGTTTTTTTAAATCATATTCTCTTTCTCTCTTATCTGTATGCGTGTGTGTACGTTTCAAAGTAATAAAATGACACTATTCAAAGGAAGGCGTCTTGTCCAGCTGTGTCTATGGGGGGTTGGGGGCAGCGGTGGGCAGGCTCTCTTACCACTGAAGGGATTGTCTCCACCGAAGAACTCGTGGAAAACCTTGCCAGGGTTGCCATGGAAGACGTAGCCCGTTGTCCACGGTGTCTGGGATCCAAACTCCAACGGGACACCGCCCTTCAGGCCCTCCTCTCCAAACTTGTCATAGATGCCTCTCTTCACAGCTGTGGATATGGGCGGCCTTGGAAGGGGGCAGCCTTGGAGGCAGCGGGGGTGGGGGGTAGGAAGGGGGCAAACCCAGGCTCACTTCCATCGCGCCCTCCTCTGGCAGTCCTTGGAATGAGAACCGGCAAGGTACAGGTCAGTTCACACAGGACAGACATAGGCACGATCCCTACAGCCCCGGAAAGACTGAGACTTGCGGGGCGTGGGGAGCGGGTTGGAGGAAGAAGTGAGGCTTGGGGCAGAGTACAGACCCTTTCCCCTCTCAGGTTCTTCGGCGTCTGGGCAGGTTAGAGGGCTGGCTACCCTCTCAGCCCCTCAGAAAACCCAGCCATCTAGAATCCGGGCAGCCCCGCGGCCACTCACGGTCGCTCAGCACGTCGTAGGCCTCGGCTATCTGCCTGAAGGTTTCCACCGCAGCCGGCTCACTGGACTTGAGCGGGTGGTTCTTCAGGGCCAGCTTCCGGTACCTGTGGGAGGGCAGGAGGGTAGCGCGTCAGCGTCACGGCGGCCTGCACAGAGGTGGTGGCTGGGAGCGGGACTGACAGCCAAGGCCAGAGCGGCCCCCCTCCAGCAGGCGCATGCTGCTTCAGAATTCCAGGGGATGGCTCAGGCCTTGGGACACCACAGCTTAGGCCGCCACTCGGACACCCGCATCCCATATCTGAGAGTCAGTTCTGAGCCCAGCTGCTCCACATTCCTTGCTAATGCATCTGGGAGGCAGCACCTGATGCTCAAGTACTTGGGTTCCTGCAGCCCGTGTGCAAGACCATAGTGGGGTTCCTGGCTCCTAGCTCTGTCCTGGCCTAACCCTGGCTGCTGGGGCATTTGGAACGTGAACCAGCAGATGGAAGATATTCTCTCTCTCTCTCTCTATTTCTCTGTCACTCTTTCAAATAAGTAATAAATCATAAAAAGAGAGAATTGGGGCTGGTGCTGTGGCGTAGCAGGTATAGCCACCCCCTGCAGTGCCAGCATCCCATATGGGTGCTGGCTCCAGTCCCGGCTGCTCCACTTCCGATCCCGCTCTCTGCTATGGCCTGGGAAGGCAGTAGAAGATGGCCCAAGTGCTTGGGCCCCTGCACCCACGTGGGACACCCGGAGGAAGCTCCTGGCTCCTGGTTCCTGATTGGCCCAGCTCCAGCTGTTGCGACCATTTGGGGAGTAAACCAGCAAAATGGAAGACTTCCCTCACTCTCTCTGCCTCTACCACTCTGTAACTCTGCCTTTCAAACAAATAAATCTTGGGGGGGGAGCCCCGCTTTATGTCAAAGGAACCCTCACCTAACTGGCATCTAGATGATTACAGGAACCGACCCCGGAAACCCACCTGACGTCACTCAGCTAAACCGGGAGCCTTTCCTACCTCCCCCAGCTCCCCTTTCTCCTTTCCAGAGCTCGCCTGCTAACTTGCAAAATGGGAAAGGCACTTTGGAGAGTGAAGATGTCTGCCCTCCCCCACCAAGACGGCTAAGCTCCTGCGTAAGCCTGTCTCCTTGCATCAACTCCTGTCTCTGGGGAACTGGCCGTCCGGCAGCCGGCAGCCCGGGGCCCACGTTAATGGCATCGCCAGGGCGTTAGGAGGTGGGACTCAAACCCAGGCACCAATACGGGCTAGCTTCGGGGTCCCAAGTGACATCTTAGCCATGATGCCAAAGGGCCCCTGGCCCCTGCCCGGCCCCTGTGTCTCATTTCACAGGTATCCGGCCCTCCCTGCATAGTCTTCTCCCCACTGTCGTTGGCACGGGTTTCCCAGTACATTTCCTGCACATCTGATCCATCTGTCCCAGGCCACAGGCAGGCCTCTTGGGAGGCAGAGAGAACGTCGAGTGTGCAGAGAATCCTCGCGCTGTCTCCCAGCACGGTGCTCACTGTTTCTCCATGGGTGCCTCTGTCAGTCCCACCTCAGCGCTGCGACACCTGCTGGCTTGGGGATGGTCCCAGGAAGGAAGTGGTGGCATGACTGCTGGTTTGTGCAGAGTTTAACAAAGGTGCAGGAAGGGGGGAGGAGGCCCTCAGGGAGTGTACAGCACCCTGAGGTGAGGAGCCCTGAGGGCCCGGACCACACTGAGCCTGCAGGAGTGAGGGGAGGGAGCTGAAATGTGCAGGGGGAGTGCGTGTGGACAAAGCCACCTCTGTAAGGGACACAGCCAACCTGAAGACTCCCCAGCAAGACAGCTGCAGCCCCGCCCCCTGGCTGTGTTCCCCTGAGCAGGAAGCTGCAGGTGCAAACAGGGCCCCAGGTCAGGGTTGGGGGGCAGGTCTAGTGGAGTAAATGGGAGACCTCCAGCACCGACTCCCAGGTGACTGGGTCCCGGTTGGAGCCACGTTTCTTCCCCTCCTGCCCCTGCCATGTGGGCATTCCTGGAGTCCGCCTGCTTCTTGTCTCCCTGCACACAATCACTAGGGCGAGCTCACCTCTCACAAGGCCGTGGCCCCCAGTCTCTGTCTCAAACCCAGCACTTCCTGAGCCCCAGACCTACACCCAGCTCCGTCACAGCGTCCCATAGGCTGCTCAGCCTCCCGGTCAGCGGTCAGCACATGGTCGTGTGTCAGGTGCCCGGGCGTGGCAGCCGGAGATCCTAGCGTTGCCTGTGACCCCAGGCTCTCCTCGCCATCCCAGCAGTCACCACGTCGTGTCAGCTTCTCCTGGTCAGTGCGCTCTTCCTGCCTCTTCCCTGCACTACTGAGGGGCTTCAGAAAGTTCAGGGGAAAAGGGAAGGAAAAAATAATCCACGCCTGCTGGGAACTTCTTCTGTTTTCCTATTTGAAATTCAGAAAGAAACAGACAGCAAGGGATCTCCTGCCTACTGGTTCACTCCCCAAATGCCTGAAAAAGCTAGAGTTGGGCCAGGGTGAAGCCAGGAGCCTGAACTCAACCTGAGTCTTCCGTGAGGGTGGCAGGGACCAAGTACTTGAGCGCCTCACACCAAGCAGGTGAGAGTACATGAATGGCATGAGACCAAAACTGGCCACAGCCTCTCAGGGTGGATGCCTCTGGGCAACACCTGCTCTGACTGACTGTGACTGCCGGCCTGGGACTTCGCTCCTCCATCATGAAGGCCCTGGCTCTGCCCCTGGGGCCCTTGTAGAGAAACCACTCTGTCTGCCTTCAGAGCCTTGGGCACCACTGTCACAGCCTCCCTGAGACTTCCAAGCCAGCCCTCCCGATGACAAAGGTCACAGTCAGTTATAGTAGCAAGTAGCCTCCACCAGTGAGTAAAAGGAGCAAGGTCTGAGAGGAGCTCAAAGTGAGTGGTTCCAGGATGATCTTTCAGTAGCATCACTCATCACCTGCTTTCCTGCATGGGAGAGAAAAGGGTGGAGTCACTGTTGGGATGCTGCCGCCAGGCGGTTATGAATCATGAGGCTTTTCTTTCTGCAACAGGTTTCTTTCTCTTTTTGGGGGTGGGGGGTTGTTGGGGAGGGGTTTTAAATCTAGGAGAACATTTCACATGTGACTCATCCCTTAAGAATTGTGTGTGTGAGGGGCCAGCGCTGTGGTGCAGTGGGTTAAAGCCCCGATCGGCACCGGCATCCCATACGGGTGCCGGTTTGAGCCCTGGCTGCTCCACTTCTGATCCAGCTCCCTGCTGATGACCTGGGAAAGCAGCAGAGGAGGGCCTAAGTGTTTGGGCCCCTGCACTCATGTGGGAGACCTGGAAGAAGCTCCTAGCTCCTGGCTTCCGCCTGGCCCCGTCGTTGTGGCCATGTAGGGAGTGAACCAGCAGATAGAAGACCTCTCTCTCTGGCTCTACCTCTCTCTGTAACTATCTGGCTTTCAAATAAATACATCTTTAAAAACAAAGAAGTGTGGGAGTCAGTGCTGTGGCTCACTTGGCTAATCCTCCGCCTGCGGCGCCGGCATCCCATATGGGCATCAGGTTCTAGTCCCGGCTGCTCCTCTTCCACTCCAGCTCTCTGCTGTGGTCCAGGAAGGCAGTGGAGGATGGCCCAGGTGTTTGGGTTTCTGTGCTCACATGGGAGACCAGGAGAAAGCACCTGGCTCCTGGCTTTGGATCAGCACAGCACCAGCCATAGCGGCCATTTGGGGAGTGACCAACGGAAGGAAGACCTTTCTCTCTCTCTCTCTCTCTCACTGTCTAACTCTGTCAAAAAGAAAAAAAAATTAAAAACAAAGATGTGTGTGTGTGTGTGTGTGTGAGGGGTTGGGAGGCATTTGGCACAGCACTTAAGATGCTGTGTAGGACACCTGCATCCACATCAGAGAGCCTGGGTTCAAGTCCTGACTCTGCTTCCAATTCCAGGGAAGCAGCAGGTGATGGCCCAAGTGCTTGGGTCCCTCCACCCGCATGGGAGACCCAGATGGAGTTCCTAGCTCCTAGCTTTAGCCTGGCCCAGCCGTGGCTGTTGTGCACATTCAGGGAGTGAACCAGTGGATGGAAGATCTCTCTCTCTCTCTCTCTCTCTCTCAAACACAGACGCTGTCACTCTGTCTCTCTTTCAAAATGATTGATTAATTCTAAAAAAAAGTATTGCTGGCATGGGGGAGAAGGGTTAAGGACCATTGTTTAAAACATAAGCACTTCTTTTCATCACTTTCTATTTGACATAGTTTTACATGCAAATGATTGCTGGAAATTTTCACATACATTATCATTTTTTAAAAAAGATTTATTATTAGAGAGATAGAGATCTTACATCTGCTGGTTCACACCCCAAATAGTTGCAAAGCCAGGGTTTTTTTTTTTTTAAAGATTTATTTATTTATTTATTTGAAAGTCAGAGTTACATAGAGAGAGGAGAAGCAGAGAGAGAGGTCTTCCATCTGCTGGTTCACTCCCCAATTGGCCACAATGGCTGGAGCTGTGCCAATCTGAGGCCAGGAGCCAGGAGCTTCTTCTGGGTCTCCCATGTGGGTGCAGGGGTCCAAGCACTTGGGCCATCTTCTACTTTCCCAGGCCACAGCAGAGAGCTGGACCAGAATTGGAGCAGCCGGGATTTGAACCGCTGCCCATATGGGATGCTGGCACTGTAGGCGGCGGCTACAGTGGCTAGTGGGTTAACCACTGCGCAACAGCGCCAGCCCCAACAGCAGGTCTTAACTGTCAGAGCTATTCTAGATGCCTCCTTCTTTCTTTATTTCCCATGACCCACTTAATTGTCAAGTCCATGCTCTCCTCTCTCCAGCCACTGCCCGACCTGAAGCCCATCTTTTACCTTGATTACCATGACAACATGTGACTCCTTCTGATGGACCCTGGTTCCCTTGTGACGATTTATGCAAGATACATATTCACCAACAGCACATCTCTGACTCACGGTCACTTGTCCAGCTGCTACCACTGTACCTAACCTATATGGTAGGTGTGCAATAATTTGCTTCATGTTTTTTCAGAAAAACATGTTGACTCCTACCCTAGACTTTCTTAGGAATGGAACCACAAGTTCCCACTACTTGATGGAAGCATTCAGAGGTGCAGTTTAGCCAACATCAAACACCCCTGACGACCAGAGATTTGTACATATCCACGTCACTCCCCTCGGTTCTCTGTAATACTGCATTCAGGACAAAGTCCCAATGGCTCCTTTGTCCCCACCATTTCATTGGAAAACTGAGGGACCCTGGACAGGAGCTAGGGCATAGATCACAAAGGGAGGGGGTTAGGACAGACAGACTGAAGAACTGAAGTGTCCGAACTTCCAGCTCACAGCCAGAGCACAGTATGCAAGCACAAGAGAAGGACCAAGGTGCACCTTGCTTGCCCTTCGCTGTGCAGGAAGGCCGGGTTTGGAAGGGATGAGGGAGGGGCCTGCTGCGGCACACCCCTAAGCCCTGGATCCCACCTCACTTACGCCTTCTTGATCTGGGCATCCTCCGAGTTGCGAGTGATCTGGAGCACGGAGTAATAATCCTGGCCCATGGCTGGCGGTCTAGGAGTTTGGGATCCTCCTACTCCAGCGGCACTGTTGGATCTGTGTTCCTCGGTTGCTCCTGACAACTGCACAGGGGCACTCTGGGAGTTGTAGTCCTTGCTTAGCAAACTGCCTTCTTGGTTCTTGAAAGGATGGGAGCACTGGGGCTGATTCCGGGGCTCTGATAAAGGTCTTTCAATTCAGAAACAGAGTCACAGAACCCTGTTTTTATTTTTTAAGGAGAGCAGCAATTGATTTTTAAAAAAGATCTACTTATTTATTTGAAAGGCAGAGTTAGAGAGAGAGAGAGATCCTCTATCCACTGGTTCATTCCCCAGATGGCTACAATGCCCAGAGCTGGGCCAGGCCCAAGCCAGGAGCCAGCAGCTACATCCTGATCACCTACATATGTGCAGGGGCCTAAGCTCTGGGGCAACCTTCCACTGCTTTCCCAGGTGCATTAGCAGGGAGCTGGATCCAGTGAGGCACAACCAGGACCTGAACCTGCATTCACAGGAGATGCCAGCATTGCAGGATGGGGCTTAATGAGCTGACCACAGTGCCGGCCTCAGAAGTTACGTTTTTTAGTTTTAGTTTTGTTTTTTAGATATTATTTTTCTTTATTTGAGAAGGAGAGTTACAGAGAGAGGGAGAGACAGAGATAAAGGTCTTCCATCCATTGGTTCACTCCCTAGTTGGCCACAACTGCCAGAGCTGGGCTGCTCCAAAGCCAAGAGCTAGGAGCTTCTTCTGGATCTGCCATGCAGGTGCAGGGGCACAAGGACTTGGGCCATCTTCTACTGCTGTCCCAGGCCATAGCAGGGAGCTGGATCAGAAGAGGAGCAGCTGGGCCTTGAACTGGCACCCATATGGGATGCCAGCACTGTGGGTGGCAGCTCTACCTGCTATGCCACAGTGCTGGCCCCTAAAATATATTTTTAAATTTGAGGATAGCTTCATATGTTAAGAAAAGCTATGAAGATGGTATATAAGAGTTCCCATAAAACCCATAACCAATGTCTCCTATTATCACCCCACATTAGCCTGGTGTATTTGTCACAAATAATGACTAATATTTATATTATTATTAACCAAAGTCCATATTTCATTGACATTGCCCAGTGCTTCAGCTAATGTGCTCTGTTCAGGTGCCCATCCAGTCCTCAGCTGTGGTGGCCTCCAGGCCCCTCTTGCCTGGGATAGCTTCTCCAGGTTTCCATGTCTGGTGACCTTGGCAGTGTCCAGAGTGCCGGTCAAGTACTTTGTAGATGAGCCCTCAGCTGGGATTTGCTTGATGTTTTCATTATGACTACACTGGGGTTTTGAGGTCTGGGGAGGAAGATGACGGAGTGAAGTTCCATTCTTGTCCCAGCACGTCAAAGGGACATAGGAGGGGACTTCAAAATGTTGGGGGAAAATGGAATGAAAAGGTGAGTTTATCTCAGTGCAAAACTATTTTTGAAATCCATGCATACCCGTCTGATGACACACTTTTCCTGTGAACTGTTTGGAGACCCCTGGCACCATCAGCATGCCTTCCCACCGGCGGCGCCAAGCGCGGTCACCTGGCTGAGGTCGCCTCTGTCGGTTCCTCGGCCACACACTCACCTGCTCCCCGCGTCCTGTGGTGTGCTGGGAAGGAAGTCTCTGCGCAGCCGCCTCTGAGGGGCACAGAGCTACGCTCCACCTCGCGAGGGCAGCAGGGCCCTGTTCTCCACTCGCGTCCCACATCCAGTCACCAACCTCAGCCCGTTCTGCCTCCCTGACCCCTATCAAGCCCCTCCCAGCCCCGGCCTCGCTCCTGCGTCATCTTTCAGCAGGACTACTGCGACTCCCTCGCCGCTGGCTGCTTTGTCTCTACCCGGTGGATGCGATACGCATGTTGCACGGCGCAGGCCAGACTGCTTCCCCTGGCACACGGGCCCTCTGGGATGCTGCTCCCTTGCCTCCCTTGCTACCCAACATGCACCTGCCGCTAGTCAGATGGACTACAGCGCTCACCACGGCGCAGACGAATCATTCTCTCTCTCAGGTTGACAGAGCTTCCTCTGTTCATAGCCCTCCTGCCGCAACCCTGGCTCCACTCAGAAAACTGCTCTTCAGTTTTTCTTCAGTCAACCGAAATAAAACAATCAGAGAAAGATTCTCCAGAGAATGAGGATACTTATTTGAGAATAGCAGAGCACTGCAATGGGCCTTAGTACACCACAGGTGTACTAAGGAAAGGAAAAGTTGTTAAACGCAAAAACGAGGAGGACGACATGAGGTACCCTGAAAGAGTGGCCTTTGGTCGCCAGGACTGATGACCAGGGTGATGTTAGCCTGGGGTGGAACAGACCCTTACCGGGCAGGTTTCCTCTGCATAAGGTGGTGGCGGCCTCCGTGTGGACTTGTGGTTCTGCAGGGTCTTTTGTGACAATCACCATCAGGCAGTCACACACAAGAGCCCTTCCTTCCTTACCGCCTGGGCTTTATATTTGTCTGCGTTGACACAGTGAGTCCACTTTGATCCTGACAACTTTCACGTTTTTCACACTTAGGAAGCAGCCCCAACAGCAGCACCAGGCCTCCGTGCTGGAGGAGTATTGCCCCGTGGGTTCCTCCCCACCCGTTTGTTATTCTTTTGCCTTTGCTTTACTGCACACATGTGTGTACCCACAGGTGTGCTGATAAAGGCTTTAACAACCGGCTCACCAGAAGATGAACAAAGGTCCTCATTTGTCACATTTGCCAATTTTCCAAGTGAGCTGGCTCCAGCCACACCACTGCATTACTCTTAGTAATATGTTTTTTATTTATTTTTTATTTTTTGACAGGCAGAGTTAGACAGTGAGAGAGAGACAGAGAGAAAGGTCTTCCTTTTCCTGTTGGTTCACCTCCCAAATGGCCGCTACAGCCGGTGTGTTGCAGCCGGTGGGCTGCGCCGATCAGAAGCCAGGAGCCAGGTGCTTCCTCCTGGTCTCCCATGCCGGTGCAGGGCCCAAGCACTGAACCATCCTCCACTGCCTTCCCGGGCCACAGAAGAGAGCTGGACTGGAAGAGGAGCAAGTGGGACTAGAACCTGGGGTGCAGGCGCCACAGGCGGAAGATAAGCCTAGTGAGCTGCAGCGCCGGCCTTATTTTTTTTTTTTTTTAAAGATTTATTTATTTGCTTGAGAGGCAGAGTTACAGAGACGGAGAGACAGACAGAAAGGTCCTCCTTCCACTGGTTCACTCCCCAAATGGCCCACAACGGCCAGAGCTGAGATAATCCGAAGCCAGGAGCCAGAGCTACTTCCAGGTCTCCCACACTGGTTGCAGGGGCCCAAGCACTTGGGCCATCTTCCACCGCCTTCCCAGGCCATAACAGAAAGCTGGACTGGAAGTGGAGCAGCTCAGACTTACATGGTGCATATATGGGATGCTGGCACCACAGGCGGATGCTTAACCTACCACGCCACAGCGCTGGCCCCCAATATGTTTATCTTTTTGTATTTTGAACTTTATGTAAATAGTAACATTTATACAAACAGTAGAGGGGTGTGTGATAGACTCACATTCCCAGAGGCTGGCTATCACTCTGTTGGTGAGCATTTGGGTTTCTGCAGCAACTCTGTAAGGTAACGGCAATTTCCTGACGTGGTTACACTGGCAACTGCAGTGCGTGAGTTCCTTTTGCTCCACATCCTTACCAATTCTTCTCCTTTATATATATATATATACATATATATATATGTGTATATATATATAAGAATTGGTAATATATATATATATAAACTTGTATGTTTTTTTCTCCTTTAAAAAATGTTTTCATCTACTTGAAAGGTAGAGAGAGAGAGATTTTCCACCAGCTGGTTTAGCCCCCACATGCCTGCAACAGTCAGGGTTACATCAGGCTAAACCCAGAAACCTAGAACTCCATCTGGGTCTCCCATGTGGGTGGCAGAGACCCAAGCACTTAAGCCATCATCTGCTGCCTCCCAGGATGCATTAGCAGGAAGCCGGATTGGAAGCAGAGTAGCCGGGACTGGAACCAGGCTATGGGGTGCCGGTGTCACAACTGGTGGCTTAACCTGCTGTGCCACAACACCAGCCCCTTACCAACCCTGGATGCCAAGTTTTTAAACGTTTGTCAATATCCTAAGTGTAAAGTAACATCTCAATTTATTTTCAAGGTTTATTTATTTGCAAGGTAGAGTCACACACACACACAAACAGATCTGTTTCACCCTCCAAATTCCCACAGCAGCCAGGGTCAGGCCAGGCCAAAGCCAGGAGCCAGAAACTCCATTTGGGTTTCCCACCTGAGTGGCTGGAACCCCAGCACTTGGGCCACGATCTGCTGCTTCCTAGGCATAGTAGCAGGAAGCTGGGTGAGCAGCACAAGGTAGCCAGGGCTTGAACCAGGTGCTCTGATACAGGACGCAGGTGTCCTGAGTGGCAGTTTAATCTGCTGTGCCACAACACCTGCCCCTTCGTTTTACTGTATAAAATTAGTTAACTAATCACATATGAAAGAGAGTGAGAGAAAGGAGACAGAGAATGGTCTTGCATTTGTTGGTCCAGTCACCAAATGACCACAGAAGCTAGAGCTGAGCCAGGCCAAAGCCAGAAGCTTAGAATTCCATCTGGGTCTCCTAAGCGGTGGCAGGGACCCAAGTACTTGAGCAACCACTGCTCCTTCCCAGGGTGCATACCATTAGCAGGAAACTTGACCTGGAACTGCAGTAAGGACTCAAACCCTGGGGCTCCACCATGGAATCTGGTCGTCCAAAGGGGCATCTTAATTGCTTCAGCAAGTGGCAGCCCTGGCATCTCTTTCTTTTTTTTTTTTTTAAAGATTTGTTTTATTTATTTGATAAAGAGTTACAGAGAGAGGTAGAGACAGAGAGGTCTTCCATCCCCTTGTTCACTCCCAGATGGCCGCAATGGCCAGAGCTGCGCCGATCCAAAGCCAGGAGCCAGGAGTTTCTTCAGGGTCTCCCACATGGGTGCAGGGGCCCAAGCACTTGGGCCATCTTCTACTGCTTTCCCAGGCCATAGCAGAGAGCTGGATTGGAAGAGGAGCAGCCAGGACTAGAACCAGCACCCATATGGGATGCTGGCGCTTCAGGCCAGGGCGTTAACCCGCTGTGTCACAGTGCTGGCCCCACCATCTCATTCTGATTTGCATTTCTTGGTTTAGCAACTTTTCAAATTTATTGATGATTTGTTTTTCCTCACTGTAAAATGCCTATTGAAGTGGAGTTTGCTTTTTGCCTGTTTTCCTGCTAGGCTATATTAATTTTTCTTTGATTGAATCACAGCTTTTTATGTTATCTGAGAATAAATTCTTTATTGGTAATATGAAACACATACCCTTTATTAGTTTGTAGCTTATCTTTTCACTTTTCTTTAAAAAATTTTTCTTTATTTGAAAGGCAGAGTGACGGTGAGGGGGAGACAGAGAGATACCTGACATTCCATGGTTTACTCCCCAGGAGGCCATGTTGGCCAGTGCTGAAGGCTCCAGGCCAAATCCATCTCCCACATGGGTGGAATGGGCCCAACTGGACCATCATCCACTGCTTTTCCAGGTGCACTAGAAAGGAGCTGGATCGGAATCGAGCAACTGGAACTCAAACCAGCGCTATTGTGAGATGCCAGCCTTGCAGACAGCAGCTTGATCTGTTGCGCCACAATGCTGACCCTTCAAAGAACTTATTTGAAAGCTAGAGTTACAGCTTGGGAGACACACACACACACACACACAGAGCGAGAGCGAGAGAAATCTTCCATCTGCTGGCTCACTCCCCAAATAGCTGCAAATGGCTGGGGCTGGGGCAGGCTGAAGCCAGGAGCCTGGAACTCCCTCCAGGACCCCCACATGGGTGCAGGGTCCCAAGACTTGGGCCATCCTCCCCTGCTTTCCCAGGTGCATTAGCAGGGAGCCAGGCAGGAAACACAGCTTCAGGGATTCAAAACGGCACCCGCATGGGCTGCTGGCATTGTAGACAGCAGCTTACACTGAGCCACAACTCCGGCCCTTCACCTTTCTTTAAATGAGGTCGGATTTATCAATCTTTCCTTTTTGGTTTTATTTTTTTGTGCCTAGTTAACTTCCTATGTGAGGTCTTAAAGATCTTCACCTACATATGTTCTTCCAAGTATGTTTCACTTTTAAATCTTTAATCCACTTAGAACGTGTGTGTGTTGCAAATCTCTCTCTTTCTTTCTTTCTTTCTTTCTTTCTTTCAGCTTTGTTTTATTTATTTGATAAAGAGTTACAGAGAGAGGTAGAGACAGAGAGGTCTTCCATCCGCTGGTTCACTCCCCGGATGCTTGCAATGGCCAGAGCTGAGCCGATTCAAGTCAGGAGCCAGGAGCTTCTTCTGGGTCTCCCATGTGGGTGCAGGGGCCCGAGGACTTGGGCTGTTTTCCACTGCGTTCGTAGGCCATAGCAAAGAGCTGGATCAGAAGAGGAGCAGCCAGGACTAGAATGGACATAAGGGATAACGGCACTGCAGGCCAGGGCTTTAACCTGCTGCACCACAGCGCCACCCCAAGTAAGTTTTCCCTATTTTCCTGCTAGGTAGCCAACTCTGTAGACCCTGGACTGAACAGTTCATCATTTCCCTGCCGGTCTGTAGGGACAGCTGTGCCATGTGTAGCACTTCTGCAGTGGCACAAGCTTGTGTCTGGGCCACTGCTCCCTGGACAGAGCACACCACGGCCCCTCTTGTTTTTCTTTTTTCTCCTCCTTTCCTCCTCCCCTTCTTTTTCCCAGGAGTATCTTCATTTCTCTTTCACTCAGCCCTGTGTGCCTGTCAAGTGGAAACAGGCCCTCAGATCTAGTCTGAGCGTATGGAGAACGAGGAGGGCTGTGTTTTAAGTCTCATCCCTGAGTGGAGGGAAAAGCTTGGCCCCCGAGGACATCTCAGACACTCGTGCCGAGGTATTATGAACTGTCCTGGTCTCTGAAACCAGTTACAGCAGAGGGCCTGCCCCTTACTGGAGGCAAAAGGCCTACTTTAGGTGTATTTGAACTTGGGCCAAAGGACAGAACAAAACCAATTTAAGAGCTAAGAGATAAAGTATAGGTTTTGGGTGAGTTGAGTGGTCAGAAAGTGACCAAACCTTGGGGTTCACGTAGTGGCACAGCAGATTAAGTCACTGTCTACGATGCCAGCACCCCATGTGAGCGCAGGTTGAAGTCCTGGCTGCTGGACTTCTGAACCAGATCCACCTGCCTCCCAATGTACCTGGGAAAGCAGCAGCTGATGGCCCAAGGGATGGGGTCCCTGCCATACATGTGGGACACCCAGATGGAGTTCCAGGCTCTTGGCTTTGGCCTGGCCCAGCCCCGGCCATTTTCTCCATGTGGGGAGTGAACCAGAGGATGGGAAATTTTCTCTTTCTCTGTCTCTGTCACCTGCCTTTCAAATAAAAAATTAACCTTAAATTTAAGTTATGAGACAAAGCAACATCATGTGGCTCCCAATATGATGCTCTTAGGATACAGAATCTCTTTGTGGTGACCTTGCAAAAATGCAGAACCTCAATCTACTCATAGAAACATCAGACAAACTCAACCCAAGAGTTCTACAAATGGCGCTCGTTCTGCAAAAACACCCTGGTCATGAACTGAGCCACTGCTCCGGACAGAACGCAAATAAATGCAAACCTGCGAGCTGGGTTTAGATCCTGGAGCACACAGGCAAGGGTGATTTAAAAGACACTGCCGGGGCAACTGGCAAAACTGAGTGAGATTTGCAGGTCGGCTGAGTTCAGGATCCATCCGGATTTCCCAGTTCTGACAGCTGTACTGTGGTGATGCAGGAGCGGCCTTTGCTTTAGCAAATGTGTACACGCTGAACTGTGGTAGGGTAACAGGATTCAACGACTGCTTATTACTGGCAGGTGAGTCAGGGAAAATATACACAGCATATATAACCTGTGTGTGCATATGTATATAGCAAACCTAATAAAAAGTTAACAAGTGGGAGAACTGGGAGGGGGTATACTGGGTTCCTTTGTGTATTGTTGCAACTTCTCTACAAGTTTGAAGCTATTTAAAAAGAAAAAGTAAAATGTACTCACCGAGAGACTTGCTCAGAAAGAAAAGCTTCCCCTGCTTCGAGGCCCCTGGGAGGACCGAGCCGCAGAGGCTTCTGCCTGCTTCTCAGGGCTCAGAGAGGTGCTTCTCACAAAGTCACCAGGGGGCATCGGCAGCCAAGACACAGGGCTCCCCACAGTTTCACTGCGCGCGGCCCACGGGAACTGCTCCCACATCCTTACCCATGCAGTCCTCAACCCCGGAGGAAAAGAGAAGCTTTTCCTTCCACGCTGCGCGCCGGGGCTCGTCCGTTCACAGCGGACAGCGCTGCGGTGCACCTGAGAGCTGCCTGCACTCCTCTTCGGGACTGGGTGTCAGAGCGGCTGTCAAGGGCTGCTGCCTCTATCACGGCCAGGACGTGAACTCTGCAGACCTATGAACAGGGACTCATGACTGGGACCACAACATGTAATAGTTACATTCCTTCACCACACGTGTCAGCCATACCCTCCCTCCTCCTGTTACCTGATCTGATCTCTGAGAGGTTCACCGGGGGCCTCCCAGGAGGCAAGGTTTCCAAACTCTGGAACATGCTCCTCCGGTCTACCTATCACAAACCACTCCTTAAAATGAAATTACTCTCATCACAGAGGCCTTCTGCCACCGGCTCATGACTGTGGTATACCTGGTGTATATACTAAAAGGCTCTGAAGATTGACTAAGGTGTAAACCAAGGGTTTGGTCTCTTGAGAACAGAACTTTACCTTAACTTTTTTTTAAAATTTATTTTATTTATTTGAAAGGCAGAGTTACAGAGTGAGAGCGATCTTCCATCCACTGGTTCACTCCCCAAGTGGCTGCAACAGCCGGGGCTGAGCCAGATGATTCATTTGGGTCTCCCACAAGGGTAGCAGGGGACCAAGCACTTGAGCCATCCTCCATTGCTTTTCTCAGGCCATTCGCAGGGAGCTGGAGCAGAAGAGGAGTAGCCAGGACTTGAACTGAAGTCCATATGGGATGCTGGTGTCACAAATGGCAGCCTTAGCAGCTATACCACAATGCTGGCCCCCTTTATCTTAACTTTAAATCCCTTTTTTTGTTGTTGTTGTTGTGTTTTTTTAGGGGCAGGAGTTTGGCACAGCAGGTAGAATATCCGCATCCCATAGAGTGCCTGGGTTTGAGTCCCAGCTTTGCTTCCAATTCCAGTTTCCTGTTAATGCACACCCTGGGAGGCAGCTGTGGTGATTCAAACATCTGGGACCCTGCCACCCACATGAGAGATCCAGACTGAATTCTTGGCTCCTTGCTTCAGCTTGGCCTAGCACCAGCTGTTGTAGGCATCTGAGCAGTGAGCCAGGAGGTGAAAGATCTTTTTCTCTTTCTGCCTTTCAATTAAAATGAAAATAAATAAATACTTTTTTAAAAAGATTTTATTTATTTGAAAGGTAGAGTTACGACAGTGAGAAGGAGAGACAGAAAGGTCTTCTGTCCGCTGGTTCACTCCCCAAATGCCACAATGGCCAGAGCTACGCTGATCTGAAGCCAGGAGCCAGGAGCTTCTTCCAGTCTCCCACGTGCATGCAGGGGCCCTAGGACTTGAGCCAACCTCCACTGCCTTCTCAGGCCACAGCAGAGAGCAGAGAGCTGGATCGGAAGAGGAGCAGCCGGGATTTGAACCGGCGCCCATATGGGATGCTGGCACTGCAGGCAGAGGAGTAACCTACTGCGCCACAGCACTGGCCCCGTAAATAAAAATTTAAAAAATATGCTGAGATGGAAAGATCTTGAGATGCTAAGTGAAAATCAATCATGAAATATACACAATTCTACTTCTTGCTTAGGGACAAAAACAGGTGACCATGCCATTTCCTTGCTTAAAACCTTCAGTGGTTCCCCACTGTGGACCGAGGGAAGTCCAAGCTCCTTACCTGACATTAAAGCTCCTTCTTCATTTGGGCCCCGCAGAATTCTCTGGATGCATCTCCCACAAGTCAGTCTTGTTGTCCCAGGAACCCTGGTTCCAGCTATACGCTCTTCACCATCTTTTCCTCTAGGTCAGTGGCTCTCAAATGTTAGTACACTTGGCGGATTTGTTAAAACAGATTCCTGGGGCCGGCACTGTGGCACAGTAGGACTGCCTGTAACACTGAAATCCCATTTCAGAGTGCTGATTCCAGCCCTGGCTGCTCTGCTTCCAATCCAGGGCCCTGCTAATGTGCCTGGGAAAAGCAACTGAAGATGGCCCAAGTACATGGGTTTCTACCACCCACACGGAGATTCAAATGGATTTCCTGGCTTCTGGCTTCAGCTGGCCCAGCCCCCAGCAGGTGTAGACATTTCAGGAGTGAACTAGCAAATGGAAGATCTCTGCTTCTCCTTCTCTGTGTCACTCTGCCTTTCAAATAAGGAAGTCTTAAAACACACAAATACACACACACACACACAGTCCTGGGTATCCACAGAACTTCTGATTGGGGTCTGGCTCCACTTCCAACAAGTTCCTGGGTGATACTGACACTGCTTTACACTGATGAGGATTCAACTTCCTTACTTATACATGCACCTAAGCTGACCAACCATGTTGGCCTGGCAGGGCCAGCCCCAGTTTTGATACCACAAGTCCATGTCACTGAAAGTCCCTGAGTTGCAGGCCAACTTGACGGTTGGTCACCCTCACTGCGTCAGGCTCTCCCAGGCTGCTGCCTCTGGGCCATTCCCTGCTCCTGCCGCGCAGTCCTCCCAACAGCCAGGTCACAGGAATGCTGAGGAAAGACTTCCATCGCCTGGCTGCATTTTGCTGGAATAGGAGTATTTAACAAAGCTTTTCAAAGTCAGGTTCCTCCAGACATATTTTCTTTATTTTCTCCAGAGAAATGGCTTTAGTTGTCTGTTCATTGTAAACATTTTTAATATAACTGGTATGAGAACAAACTGTGAGCATCCACATATTTGTACTGTGTAGCTGGGCTGAGTTTACACAAGGAGAAGTGGGGGCAAAGGCAGTGAGCAAATGGGAGCTTCTGACTCACGCGTCCGGGGATGACAGTTCCTCGAGGGCCAGTACAGCTGATTTTCTGGGGCTTCCAAGGGGCACCCAGGCACTACGGGGAAATGGACCTGGGGAAGGGCCAGTGAAGTTTCTGCTCATTGTTGATCCAGGCTCAATCCTTTTCAGTAACTGGGAATTCTCCTTCCAAGGGGTCAGAGGTCAGAAAGCTGATAGCGTCGCACAAGACCATCTCGACAGCATGTGTAGATCTGTTTCTCCCATGTGGCTACCTAGAACACAAGAGTTCACATCTCAAAGAAAGCCCAAGATTCTCCCATTTAAAATAATGCAAGCTTTGTGCCGGAGCTGTGGCGTAGTGGGTAAAGCTGCCACCTGCAGTGCCGGCATCCATATGGGCGCCGGTTCTAGTTCCAGCTGCTCCACTTCTGATCCAGCTCTCTGCTATGGCCTGGGAAAGCAGTAGAAGATGGCCCAAGTCCTTGAGTCCCTGCACCCATGTGGGAGACCCAGAAGAAGCTCCTGGCTCCTGGTTTTGGATCAGCTCAGCTCCGGCCGCTGCGGCCATTTGGGGAGTAAACCAGCGGATGAAGACCTCTCTCTCTCTCTCTTTCTCTCTCTCTACTTCTCCTTCTCTCTCTGTGTAATTCTGACTTTCAAGTAAATAAATAAACCTTTAAAATAAAAAAAAAAAATTTTAATTTTAAAAAATTAAACAAATAAAATTTAAAAATTTAAAAAATAAAATATAAAATAATGCAGCCTTGTCACTGACCCCCATTAGTCCAAGGGAGTCTGAGAAGCTTCAATGACTCCACAGGCAGGTGAGCAACCACAGCCATAATATATATTTATAAAATCTCAGGCCAAGGTCAACGGTTACTCATGACTACAGAATACAGAAACTAACTGGTGTCAGAGGAATGCTGTCCATCAGTGCTTGGGTGAGTGCAGAGACCATGCAAGTAGGGAGGAAATGGTACAAGATGGGCGTGGTATCCCGGAACCATGTAACATTGTATACAAGGAAGTCCTAAATATGAGCCTTTTTTTCTGAGGAGGACTTCAATTTCTCAAAGTAACGCAGGAACCACTAACATAATGGAAATGGCACAAATTCTGGAATGAATTTAAGCTCAGGTTTGTTGCCACATGACTGCATTTCCTAGTACAACTTTCTCCATCCCTTCGGGCCTCAGCCTCTTCACTGGTAAGATGGAAATAACAGGCTAATTCACAATACAGAGCGCTATGCAGGAACTTTAAAGTATGCATTTACCTGAAAAGAGTTCCAAGATGTTGTATGAAAAATAAATAAATAGGGGCTGGCGCTGTGGCGCAGTGGGTTAACACCCTGGCCTGAAGCACTGGCATCCCATATGGGCACCGGTTCTAGTACCGGCGGCTCCTCTTCTGATCCAGCTCTCTGCTATGGCCTGGGAAAGCAGTAGAAGATGGCCCAAGTCCTTGGACCCCTGCACCCGCGTGGGAGACCCCGAGGAGGTTCCTGGTTCCTGGCTTCGGATCGGCGCAGCTCCGGCCGTTGCGGCCAAGTGGGGAGTGAACCATCAGGTAGAAGACCAACCTCTCTCTCTCTACCTCTCCTCTCTCTGTGTAACTCTGACTTTCAAATAAATAAATAAATAAAATTGTCACATCATAAAAAAAAGAAAAATAAATAAATAAGCCACAGGGTAATATATATGGGATGATCCTATTTATATACAAACTAAAGACAAAAACTGTATTATTTTTTCACGAATAAGAAGATGCTGGTGCTGTGGCACGGTGTGCTAAGCTGCCGCCTGCAGTACCGGCATCCTATCTGGGCGCTGGTTCGAGTTCTGGCTGCTCCTGGCTGCTTTACTTCTGATTCAGTTCCTTGCTAGTGTGCTTGGGAAAGCAGAAGCAGATGACCCAAGTGCTTGGATCCCTGTACCCACATGGGAGACTTGGAGGAAGCTCCTGGCTCCTGGCTTTGGTCTGGCCCAACCCTTGGCCACTGTGACCATTTGGAGAGTGAATCAACAGATGGAGGACTTTTCTCTCTCTGCCACTGCCTCTCCCTCTCTGTAACTCTTTTAAATGAATGAGTGAATAAATAAATAGAAGATGTAACTATGTACATTATCCAAAAATGGTCTTGAAAGAGTTCAGTAAAACTGTTACTGCTAGTTACTGCTAGAAAGATGAATGGAACTAAAAAGGGTTTTTTGGGTTTTTTTTTTTAAAGATTTATTTATTTATTCAAGAGGCACAGAGAGGGAGAGACAGAGACAGGTTCACTCCCCAAACGGCCACAAAGGCTGGCTGGGCCAATCCAAAGCCAGGAGCCAGGAGCTTCTTCCAGGTTTCCTATGTGGATACAGGCACCCAAGCACCTGGGCTACCTTCCATTGGTTTCCCAGGCCATTAGCAGGGGGCTGGATCAAAAGTGGAGCAGCCAGGACTCCAACTGGCATCCATATGAGATGCTGACACTACAGAGGAATAACCTACTACAACACAGCACCGGCCCCAATTACAAAGGTCTTAAAGCAGACTTTCAAGTCTGCATAATTCTTATGTTTGAATTTTCACAGGTACAGATGAATTATGTAACTTTCTAAAAATTCTAAGAAAAAATAGGAATACTACTGATTGTTTCAAGGAATGGTAACAAACACTAGACAAGATAATCCTTGTAAAACATGTAGCACAATCAATGTCTGGTGTTAGTTCCCTTTTTGTTTTTCTCTTCCCACTCTAATAAAAATGTGGGAGTCAATCCTGAATTTTAAATAATAACTGCTAATATTTCTAGAATGCATTTACAAAGCTTTCATATGCATTATCTCATTACTCTCCTCACTCCACATAAGAGTTCAGATTGAAGAAGTGAAATAATTTCCAAGCTTCTAGAGTCAGTAGGTGACAAAGTCACTTCTGACTCAAACAAAACCTTGATTTCTTTCCATCCTAGCATACTGCTTATGCAATTGTAGCAACTCTGATGACCACAAGGTGGCCAGACTCAGTTCTTTCAAAGCTCTCAATCCCAGGGGGAGAATCACCCAGGCGTGGTGTTCTTGGGTCTGTACCTTGTACACAGGGTCACAGTCCACTCCAGTGAGCTCAATGACGTAGTCTAAGTCTTGCTGAACGATGAAACAGCTTCCGTCACCTAAAAGAAAATTTAGATAACTGAAGAGAATGTTGCATTCAAAAGAGTTAAAAAGACTCATTGTTTTTATCTATATGTATTATTAGCCTAAAGACACAGAATGGTAATAAGCTTTATTGTGTGTTCAAACTATGTACTTTGGAAATTTATATTCATTAAATAAAAGTTAAAAAAAAAAGAAATTATAACAAAAGGAATCTTAAGACTCTCTTTACACAGTAATACTCCAAATTTCCACATACAATGTGACTTCTTTTCTGCATGATACATTCTATACTTATTTGTGAATATGGCTATTAATTCACAAGGAAATGTGTGAGTGTGTCTACTGACCTAATGTGCTTAATTCAGGAAACAGACCTTTTGTGCATGTGAGGAAAGGTGCCATTCAATGTTATCCTCTGTTTTTACAAAATATGTTGATGAATCAAATAATTAGAAAATAAAACATGATGATACAAAAAAAAAACACAAAAAACTATGATGATCTACAGTGACTGCCTAGGATGCTGGGCTGAGGAGCATTTGAAGGCCAAGTGCAGATCAGTGTGAAGTGCCTGACTAGTGACACCTGTCGAGGACACAGACGATGCAACTGCAGGCTTACACATTTGTTTGCAAACGTACCCTCAACAATGTTTTCTTATTTATTTCATTTTTTAAAAAACATTTAAAAAACTATTTAAAAGTTAGAGAGAGAAAGAAAGAGACAGAATCTTCCACCCATTAGTTCACTCCCCAAATGCGTGCAATAACTGGGGCTAGACAAGACCAGGCAGAAGCCAGGAGCCTGGAACTCCATCCAGGTCTACCACAGGGGTGGCAGGAGGTCAAGGACTTGGGTCATCTTCCACTGCTTTCCCAGGTGAATTAGCAGGGAGCTGGACAGGAAGTGGAGGAGCTGGGACTCAAAATGGCTTAACCTACTGTGTCATAATGCTGGCCCAAACAATGTTTTAAATAATAAATTTGTCTATAGAAATGTTTTAAGAGGGGTCGGCGCCATGGCTCACTTGGCTAATCCTCCGCCTGTGGCACCGGCATCCCATATGGGCGCCGGGTTCTAGTCCTGGCTGCTCTTCTTCCAGTCCAGCTCTCTGCTGCAGACTGGGAAGGCAGTGGAGGATGGCCCAAATGCTTGGGCGCCTCCACCCGCGTGGGAGACCAGGAGGAAGCACCTGGCTCCTGGCTTTGGATTGGCGTAGCTCCAGCCATAGCGGCCATTTGGGGGGTGAACCAACGGAAAGAAGACCTTTCTCTCTCTCACTGTCTAACTCTATCTGTCAAAAAAAAAAAAAAGAAAAGAAAAGAAAAGAAATGTTTTAAGAATGTCCCCGACTGTTCCTCAATCTATAAACTTGATCAGCAGGAGGAGGAAAGTTCTACAAAGAAAATAAAATAATGGGCCAGCACTGTGGTGGAGCAGGCTAAGCCTCCACCTATGGGGCCGGCATTCCAGATGAGTGTCGATTCATATCCTGGCTGCTCCTTTTACAATACAGCGTTCTGCTTTAGCCTGGGAAAGCAGCGGAAGATGGCCCGAGTGCCTGGGCCCCTGCACCTGTGTGGGAAACCTAGAAGAAGCTCCTGGCTCCTGGCTTCGAACTGGCCCAGCTCCAGTAGTTATAGCTATTTGGGCAGTGAACCAGCAGATGGAAAACCTTTTTCTCTGTCTCCTTCTCTGTAATTCTACCTCTCAAATCAATAAATTTTTTTTTAAAAAAAAAGAAAAGTAAAAGGAATGAATGTTCCCAACAGAAAATGGACAAATGAAATTTGGGGGCTGGTGTCGTGGCGTAGTAGGTAAAGCCACCACCTGCAGTGCCGGCATCTCAAATGGGCACCGGTTTGAGTCCTGGCTGCTCCACTTCCAATCCAGCTCTCTGCTGTGGCCTGGGAAAGCAGCAGAAGATGGCCCAAGTCCTGCACCCATGTGGGAGACCCGGAAGAAGCTCCTGGCTCCTGGCTTCAGAATGGCTCAGCTCCGGCTGTTGCAGCCAACTGGGCAGTGAACCAGCATTTGGAAGACCTCACTCTCTCTGCCTCTCCCCTCTCTCCATGTAACTCTAGCTTTCAAATAAATAAATAAATCTTTAAAAAAAAAAAAGAAATTTGGGATGACCTTTAACTTGCTTATTAATAAGGTAGTTTTTGTTCTTTTACTTATTCTAAAAGTATAGGGGCCGGCACTGTGGTGTAACAGGTAAAGCCCCTACCTGCAGTGCCAGCATCCCATATGGGGGCCGGTTTGAATCCTGGCTGCTCCACTTCCAATCCAGCTCTCTGCTGTGGCCTGGGAAAGCAGAGGAAGATGGCCCAAGTCCTTGGGCCCCTGCATCTGCGTGGGAAACCTGGAGGAGGCTCCTGGCTCTGGATCGGCATAGCTCCAGGCATTGTGGCCAATTGGGGAGTGAACCAGTGGATGGAAGACTTCTCTCTCTGCCTCTCCTTCTCTATGTAACTCTGACTTTCAAATAAAATAAATAATTCTTTAAAAAAAAGTATAACATGCTCTCATAAAAGTTACATATTAAAAATAGGGGGGATTGGCACAGTGGTATAGTAGGTTAAGCCTCTGCCTACGGCACCAGCATCCCATATAGCCCAGCTACTCCTCTTCTGATCCAGCTCTCTGCCTATGGTCTGGGAAAGCAGTGGAAGATAGCCCAAGTACTTGGGCCCTGCACCCATGAGGGAGATCCAGAAGAAGTTCCTAGCTCCTGAATGGCCCAGCTCCAGCCGTTGTGGCCATTTGGGGATTGAACCAGCAATAAGAAGACCTCTCTCTCTCTGTCTCTCCCTCTCTCTGTCAGTAACTCTGCCTCTCAAACAAATAAATTAACCTTAAAAAAAAATATTAGGGGCAGGCATTGTGGTGCTGGTTAAGCCACCACTTAGAATACACACACCCCATACTGGAGTGCTGGTTCAAGTCCCTGCTACCCTGCTTCTGATCCAGCTCCCTGCTAATCCACCTGGAAGGCAGATGATGACCTAAGTGCTTGGCCAATGCCACCCATGAGGCAGACCAGGATAGAGTTCCTGGTTCCTAACTTTGGCCTGGCCCTGACTGTTGTTGGCATTTGGGGAATAAACTAGCAGATTAAAGATCTATCCCTGTCTTTCAAATAAATAAATAATTTTTTAAAAAAGGAAATAAAAAAATGAGTTGATTGTAAAAAAAATGCATTCCAAATAAAGAACAGATTAAAAAACACGCATATTGAAGATAATTACCACTAATATTTTGATGCATTTTAATCATTTACTCAATTACCACTAATCATTTTAATGCAGACTTCTGTTTTACATGGTGGAAAGCATGCTGCTTAAAGGAAGATCTTAAAGTTTTTTCTGTTTTTGAGATCATGATTTTGTACAAGACCACAAAAAAGTCAAAATTAATTAACTTTTTCAAACCCTCTGGAAATCTGAAAAACTGCTTTCCAAATTTATCTGTCAATCCATACTCCAGTATGCAGTCACAAGAGGTAATACTTCCCACTTGTGTGCATTATTGGTAACAATAACCTTTTCCAAAAAAGAATCATAACCTCTTAGAGATACATACAGGCTGGCACCGCAGCTCAATAGGCTAATCCTCCGCCTGTGGCGCTGGCACACCGGGTTCTAGTCCCAGTCGGGGCACCAGATTCTGTCCCGGCTGCCCCTCTTCCAGGCCAGCTCTCTGCTGTGGCCAGGGAGTGCAGTGGAGGATGGCCCAAGTCCTTGGGCCCTGCACCCCATGGGACACCAGGAGAAGCACCTGGCTTCTGCCTTCAGATCAGCACAGAGCGCCGGCCGCAGCGCGCCAGCCGCTGCGGCCATTGGAGGGTGAACCAATGGCAAAGGAAGACCTTTCTCTCTGTCTCTCTCTCTCACTGTCCACTCTGCCTGTCAAAAAAAAAAAAAAAAAATACATACAGAGAAACTGACAGATGAAGTAATATATTTGTTATATGTTTCATAATTTGATGGCTGGGGACTACAAGGAAATGGGTATAACAAGATTAGCCACTGTTACACACTGAAAATAGCTGAAGGTAGATATTGGGTCCAACTGGTTTTTTATGCTATTCTCTCTACTTTGGATATGTTTAATGACTTCTATAGTAAAAGGTTTTTAAAAATTATTCATCTGAAGGCCAGCATTGCAGCACAGCAGGTCAAGCCACTGCCTGCAATGCCAGCAACCCATATGAGCTCCAGTTCAAGTTCTAGATGCTCCACTTCTGATCCAGGTTCCTGCTAATGAGCCTGGGAAAGCAGCAGAAGATGGCCCAAGTGCTTGGGCCCCTGCACCCACATGGGAGACCTGGATGGAGTTACAGGCTTCTGGCTCTGGCATGGCCCAACCCTGGCTGTTGCAGGCATTTGGGGAGTGAACCAGCAGACTTAAGCTCTCCCTCTGTCCCTCCTTCTCTCTAATTCCACGTTTCAAATAAATAAGTAAATAAATCTTTAATAAAAAATATTGTTCATCTGTCAATTTCAATCTCCTCACTCATAATGAAAGAGTTCCTAAGGATCTCAGAGATCATCTATGTCCAATTTCTCAACCAGCAGCCTATGTTTGTCCACCTCCAGAGTCTGGGTCACTTAGGCAACTTCATTCTTACAGAAGGAAAGTATTTCCTTATAGTGAACTGAAATATGGTTCCTGATAGTCTTTTTTCAGATTATTTATTTAATTAATTTTAAAGGCAGAGTGACACAGAGAGAGAGAGAACAGACACAGATAGAGACAAACATATGAAAGATTTTCCATCTGGTGGTTTACGTCCCAAAAGTCCAAAACTGTCAGGGCTGGGTCTGGTAAGTCCGTGGGCTGCTCTTGAGGAAATGGGCCTCATTCTTAAAGGGATGACAGCGTCCTCTGTTACTCGGGAGACCGGCTGCAGCCATCTCAAGGACAACCGCCAGCATCCTCGGCAGGAGACAGCCAAAAGTGGGAAACAAGCTGCATCCTTGATTTGATTTTTTTATCCTTGCTAAAGATCGTATTTGCATCTTAAAAACAACTGTATTTTGGAATGGTTTTAGATTACAGAAGAGTTAAAGACGGTATAAAAAGCTCCTGTATGTCCCTCAGTCTGAATTTTTCCAAATGTTAGCATCTTACTTTTGTCAGAGCCAAGACATCAATATTGGTCCACTACTCCACACTTTCTATTTGTATCTCACCAGTCTTTCCTTAGTGACCTGGGTCCAACCCAGGTCACACACTGATTTAACTGCCAAGTTTCTTTAGTTTCCTTTACTGACTTTACTTTTGAAGCTAATTTGAAACTACCAACTTCTTGTTGTTATATACATTTTACCAATACTTACTTTTTTTAGAGAAATTATTTTATTTATTTGAAAGTCAGAGTTACACAGAGAGAAGGAGAAGCAGAGGGGGGGGGGGGTGTCTTCCATTCCACTGGTTCACACTCCAAATGACCACAGTAGCCAGAGCTGAGCTGATCCTAAACCAGAAGCCAGGAGCTTCTTCTGGGTCTCCAGCATGGGTGCAGGGGCAAACAGACTTGGGCCATCTTCTACTGCTTTCTCAGGCTATAGCAGAGAGCTGGATCAGAAGTGGAGCAGCCGGGACTCGAACTGGGGCCCATATGGGATGCTGGCGCTGCAGGCTGGGGCTTTAACCCACTGTGCCACCGCTTTGGCCCCCTGCTGCTTTTCTTAGGCAATTAGCAGGGAGCTGATCAGAAGTGGAGCAGCGAGGACGTATATGGGATGTTGGTGTCAAAGGTGGTGGCTTAACCCATTATGCCACAATACCAGCCCCTCTAACAATTTTTTAAAGATATGTATATTTATTATTTTTAAAGGATTTTTAAAAAGATTTATTTATTTATTTATTTGAAAGTCAGAGTTACAGAGAGAGAAAGAGAGGAAGAGACAGAAAGATTTTCTATTCACTGGTTCACTCCCCAAATGGCTGCAGGGACCAAGGCTGGGCCAGGCCGAAGCCAGGAGCCAGGAGCCTCTTCTGGGTTCCCCACATGGGTGGCAGTGACCCAAATACTTGGGCCATCATCTGAGGCCTTCCACGGTACATTAGCAAGGAGCTGGATGGGAAACAGAGGAACCAGGACTCAAATCAGCACCCTGACATGGGATGCAGGCGTTTCAAACGGTGGCTTAGCTGGCTGTGCCACAACACTTGCCCCATTTGCTGTGCTAATGTTTAATGAGCATCTACTATATACTGGGCATTGAGCTACATGCTGAGATAACACGATGAACACAACATAATCACTACTTTCAAGGAGCTTGGATTACAGGGAGACGTAAATGATTACAACATATGGTGATAAACATTTTGTGATATGTACAATATGTCAAAGAATCATGGAGGACTATACCCCAATCCAGCCCAGATCAGTCATTTACAACTATATTTAATGAACTGAACTAGATGGAACCATCTCTTTTAATTGGCCCTGGACCCACCTTGGCTAGCAATGAATCCATCTCTGAAATTCAGCAGGGACAGAACTGGTGCTCCTGATCTGTGGATGACTTGTACTGGAGCCCTAGGAGTCAGAGTAAGAGGGGCAGTTTTATACTTTTTCTTCAAAAGCAATAATTGACTACATTCAACATATAATACCAATCACATAAAAAGAAACAGGACAAACAGGATCAAGGAAGTTATTCAAAACCTCCTTGAAGTAATCTTGACATGTCTCTGAACATGAACTCAGTCACCACCAAAACCTAGTTTCAGGGGAGGTCTGACATGGGCTGAAGATAATGTTAACAATAATCTTTTCACACACAGAATTAAGACCAGTTTTAAAGTATTAAAATTGTCAGGACTTAACCAGAAAAATGAGTGAGAATCAATGTAATATACAAGTGTAAGAGTGATTTTATAATAGTGTTCAAAGATTCTCTACCTCTATGGAGGCAAAAACAAAACAACTAAAATGATGGAAGAAAAGATGTAAGTTAGTCACCCCTCCTGGAATCTCTTCTCTGTTCCTAGAACAAAGTCCAAACTCCTGAGGATGGGAAGCAAAACTCCTGCTTTCCTGTCTGGCCTCACCTTCCACCTGTCTTTCCTCTTCCACCTGTCAAGCTGATGTACCACCACGCTGTCACTGCCTTCATACTTCTCTGCTTTCTTTACTTGCTCACTGCTACTCAAGACCCAAGGCTTCCCATCTCCTTGCAGCACCCGTTCCACTCCCTCTGCTTGGTGCCTCCTCAGTTTCCCGGGGACAGCCCTGGCAGGTCAGTGATCATGCTGCGGCACAGGCTTTTCCACTTGGGCACCTTTCCACTAGACTCCAGGTGCCTCAAAGGCAGAGTCCACCACAGAGGCATTCAGTAAGTATTAGCTGAACAAAGGAAAGAAATAAAAGAAGGAAGGGAGAATATAAACTGTGAAGTTCTGTAGCACAGAGGCTGTATGATCCTCTCTGGATGTCTTTAAGATCCAGACAGGTCTGACTGCAAAAAAGGAATCAGAGTTGGCTTACTTGAACCAAAAATGATTATTCAGCCTTGGGCTAGCCCAGGTCCAATATAGAGAAAATTACTGAGCTGCTTAAAGTTAAAAGTTCTAGATAATTTAAAATGAAATGTCAGTTCATATTTAAGCTTACTTTCCAGAGCAATCATTAAAGTTGGACAGTAAAAATCAAATTACCTCTCAATATGACTCTGAGTGTAATAAGAACAATCAGACAATTCATACAAAGATACTATATATAAATGGAGAAACAGAACCTTGATTTGAGTCACCATATGCTAGGCTAAGTCAATGTTAAAGACAAAAAAAAAAAAATTTTCCACTCTGTATAAGACCTGCATCATGCAAACAAATGGTGACTCACCTTGGACTCCTTGCATCCAGCTGATAAATGTTTCCATCTTGTGTCCCAGCCAATAGTGAGAAGCCAGAGAGGAAAGTACAGCAGTTGAAGGCATCTGAGCCAACAAAGAGGAAAACCTGGGAACAAGCAGGAGACAAAGATGCTATTTAAAAATGAATTTGTTTTCAGGAATAAACAGACACCAAAAAAGGGAATTTTTTTTACTATTTTTAGAGATATTATTATGTTTTTTCTCCTTTTAAATACTCTTGAACATAAATAAAGCATTCACCACTGAGAAGGAAGCACTCTGAAGATACCAGGAACCTGAGGTTGGCTGATGACTTAAGCAGTTTATGTAACACCAAATTCTGAGGCTGCAGTTTTCAAACTCCTACCCCTCAACACACTGACTCCCAAGATCCCTGCCACCAAAAATCCTCCTTCTCCCTCATTATAACTCTCTATTTGAGAAAACACCTGCAGTTCCTACATTTAAGTTTTGTTCCATGACGCTTCCAACAGCCTTTTGCAGTAAGATACTTTAGAAGAAAAGAAACAAACAAAGTGGCAATGTAAGGAACCACAATTCTCGCCAAATATCTGAAAAGAGAAATTATTAGATTTTCACTTATTCTTTATGATCTTATCTCCTTCTAAGGTTCTAAAAGGGAAAGGAAAACACAAAACCCTGATTTCTCTTTGGAAATAAAAGACAACATGAAAATTAGTGCAAAATCGGTAATGTCCAAGGCAGGCATTTGTCTTCATGATCAAGCTGCTGGGTAGGGCTCCCACATCCCATATCAGACGCCCTGGGTTCAAGTCCCAGCTCTGCTCTGAATTCCAGCTTCCCACTAACGCACTTCCTAGTAGGTAGTAGGTGATGGTTTAGATAGTTGGGTCACTGCCACCCACGTGGGAGACCTGGTTCGAATTCTCAGCTGACCACTGTACACATCTGGGAAGTGAACCAGCAAAGGGGATCTCTCTTTCTCCATCTACTTTCTGTCTCTGGGTCTCTCTCTGCCTCTCAAATAGACCAATTAAAAAATTTGTTTTAAATGGTAACAAATTCTGAAAATGAAAACATCACCAGACAATGGAGTAAGTAATAAGACAAAATGGAAATACAAAACCTATGGCCAAAACCAAATCATTAGAGTTGTTCTGGATTTGACAATGGGTGCTAAAAGGACATTTTAAAAATCTCATCTCAGGCAAGACCAAGTGTAGCTAAAAGCACAGTTTGCCCAGCAAAGCCTCAGGGGATGAAGGAGGACAATGTGGTAGTTCTTCTATAACATATTCTGCTCACTAATTATAACTGAGAATTCTGAATATACAAGTCCTTTACTCAGAATTTCTCCACATCACCTTAGAAGTAGAAATCCCCATAAAGAGAAAGCTATCCAACCACATTACTCTACAGAGGGTACACAGAGGACCAGAGAGGGAAAGTGAGCTTGCAAAACAGCACAGCAATTAATCCCTTAGCCCAGTGAGGTAAGTCCCATTATGCCCAGTTTAGTGATAATGAAACTGAGGCGCAGAGCAGCTAAGCAACCTATCCACCATGACAACCAGTAAGCAGAAGAGCTAGGATATATGTTGTGCCTATTCCGAGTCCCATGCTCTTCATCCCTAGACTACATTGCTTCTCACCCGTGCCATGAACAGTGGGAACAAGCAGAAATGTTTCCAAAACAGCTTTTCAAGAATCTGAGTGACCCAGGGTGCCTCAGAGTTCAAATATCTAATAGGAACCACTTGCCGGCTGCCTGCTCTGTAGTCCCAAGCACTGAAGCTTCTTATCTTCCCGGGCCAACAGCAGCATTTTCGCCTCTGTTCCAACCTCCCGTTCACCTGCACAATAGATGAGCTATGTTAGTAACAGCCAGTCGGCTGGCAGTGCCCACAAAGCACAAATACTGATGGATGTTGACTGAATATGCTCTGTGTCAGTGATTTATTAAAACAATTATGCTCCATATCTCGCTGTGGTATTTACACAACTGTACATATCTGTACAACTCACATAAAATTAAAAGAATGATTTTGACTATATGTAAAATGTATCCCCAATAAATTCAAATTTAAAAACACCATGGGCCAGCATTGTGGTATAGTGAGTGAAAGCCCACCACCTGAGATGCTGGCATCCCATATGGGCACTGGTTCGATACCCGGCTGCTCCACTTCCAACTCAGCTCCCTGTTAATGTGCCTGGGAGAGGAGCAGAAGATGGCCCAAGTTCTTGGGTCCCTGCACCCACATGGGAGACTTGGAGGAAGCTCCTAACTCCTGGCTTCGGCCTGGCCCACCACCAGCCATTGAGGCCATTTGGGGAGTGAACCAGAGGATAGAGGATCTTTCTCTCTCTTTCTTTCTCTGTGTAACTCTTTCAAATAAATAAATAAATCTTAAATATGCACACACAGAGTTTGTAATGAAATTACTCATTTAGTGAATGTCTATTGAGGGTCTACTATGTATCCAACACTGTTTTAGGACTAAGAATTCGCAATGAACAGGCAAGGCCCTTAATTCTCATGGATTCCAGTGGAAAAAGACTATAGGTAAATAAACAAGTAGCATATTTTGAGACCGGTGAATTGTACAAAGTGAATGAAACAGGAAATGTATCAAAATGAGTACATGTGGGAGACTGAATGGAAGGATAATTTTAACAATTTTTTTTAACTTCAAGGGGTATATATATAGAGAGAGAGATCTTCCATCAGTTGGTTCACTCCCCAAATGCCTGCACAGGCAGGGCTAGAAGCCCAAAACTCAATCTGGGTCTCCCTCATGGGTTGCAGGACCCATCTACCTGAGTCATCACCTTCTGCCTCCTAGGTGTATACTAGGAGGAAGCTTTCCCAGGCCATAGCAGAGAGCTAGATCGGAAATGGAGCAGCTGTGTCTCGAATTGGTGCCGATATGGGATGCTGGCACGGCAGGTGGCGGCTTAACCCGCTACACCACAGCACCAGTCCGTTGTGGCCATTTGGAGAGTGAATGAGCAGACAGAACATCTCTCTCCATCTTTCCCTCTTTCTCTGTCACTCTGCCTTTCAATAAATAAATAAATCTTCAAAGAAAATAAATAAAAAATAAAAATGCTCTGTTGGGGTCAGTTTTCAACGGAAACGTGAATGCTGAACGGAAACCAGTCATGTGAATGGTGGTGTGAAGTGCCCTCCAGACTAAGGAAATAAGGCGGCAAAGGCGAGGGGCTGCTGGGCTGCAAGAACAAACAGAAGGCTGGAGGGGATCCTGGGTCAGAGAGCAGGGTGTGTTACACGCCATGCTAAGGGGTTACCATCTCAATACAGGTATAAAGGGAGACAACCAGAGGTTTTTAAGTTGGAGAGTAACATGCCTCATGGATTTTTAAGAAATGACTACAAAGAGTGCTCCAGTTCAGGAAGCAGTTGGCCTAGCAGTTTAGAGGCTCACATCCCATGGAAGAGTTCCTGGGTTTAAGTCTCAGCTCTGGCTCCTGACTCCAGCTTCCTGCTAATGCAGACCCTGGGAGGCAGTGGTGACAGCTCGATAACTGGGCTCCTGCCACCTACATGGGAGACCCAGATTTTGTTCCCAGATCTCAGCTTTGGCCTTGGCCCAATCCCAGCTGGGACATTTGGAGAGTGAACTTAATGCCAGACAGGAATGCACTCTCACTCTCTCCTCTCCCTGTGATATCTATTTCTCAAATAAAAACTTTTTTTTTTATTAAAGATTTATTTATTTGAAAGTCAGAGTTACAGAGAGAGAGGAGAGGCAGAGAGAGAGAGAGAGGTCTTCCATCCAATGGTTCATTCCCCAGTTGGCTGCAACAGCTGGAGCTGTGCCAATCTGAAGCCAGGAACCAGGAGCTTCTTGCAGGTGTCCCACATGGGTGCAGGGGCCCAAGGACTTGGGCCATCTTCTATTGCTCTCCCAGGAAATAGCAGAGAGCTGGATCGGAAGTGGAACAGCCAGGACTCAAACCAGCACCCATATGGGATGCCGGCGCTTCAGGCCAGGCATTAACCCGCTGCATCACAGCACTGGCCCCTCAAATAAAAACTTTTTAAAAATCTTAGTTTATTTCAGGCAAACTAATGTTTTACAGGAAGTACTTACTCAAACATGCTGACCTTAACATATACTTCCTTTGTCAATTTGAAACCAACAACAATGTAAGAGCAATAGTAAGTATTAATCTTGTAGTGAAAATAGAAATGGCAGCAAAAAAGGATAAGGGAAAAAAGAAGAAACTAAGCAAATGCTGAAGAGGGTTTTCTTAAACAAAACAGGCTCATGTATCATCACTGACTTACTGGGCACCTGCTCTGGGGAGCCAAGGTTTATGGAGTTGTCTGCAGCACCCACTGCCACTCCATTGATGGAGGAACCACAGTCTGCAAGGACTCCCAAGCAGGCTGAGCGCCCACAATCCCAAAGTCGTGCTGTCCCATCTCGAGATCCAGACACCACATTCCTGCCCCGCTCAACAATGGCTGTATCTAGGATACCTAAAATGGATAAAGAAGAAAGGAAGTCCAAGTGAAGAGAAGACAGTGCAACACAGTGACTCCATGCAGCAGTGGGTGTCCAGCAGGGCAGTTAAGATTTGGGAGCCTACAACCCATATGGGTCACTGGGTTCAATTCCTGGGACCACTCCCAATTCCAGTGCATCCTGTAAATATAAATTGCGACTTAAACCCATGGGAATCACAGCTCTATCTTGATCTATCTCTGATGTCCGGTGATGCAGTCATTCACCACCCTGCTTTCACTGTCACCTCAGCCCAAGGACTAATGAGAAAATGCAGGCACTTTTCTTTATCGCCCTCTCTCATTACTCTCAGCATACACACAGATGATATCCTGAGGAATACTTTTTTTTCTTATCAATTGTAGAAAACAACTATTTGTATAAGACTGTTAGTTCTAGATAGCAATCATGACTGAATAGCAAAGAAATTTCTGGTCCTTGGGGAAACAGCAGCTCATCAGAAACAGCCAGCGGACGAATTTCCTGTGTGTCTGTGACTAACTACCTTTGTTTTCTCTTTTCAGTGATTCATCTCTGGGCATCATTAGGGAGCCTTTTGGAGAAGCCACCCTTCATACCTCCTTTGTGACCTTTGAAGGTCACCACGCAGTTAGCATCTTCTGCTGACCAGATCTTGAGCTGGGCATCCATTCCCCCACTCAGAACCACAAGGCCTGATGGGAAAAACCTGCAACAATTCACATCAAACACATGTCCTTCCAATACTCTCTGGAAAAACAAAAGAAAATTCCATGCTAGTTCTCTTGTCCATCCCTTAATGTTCTCACTTCCCACATTTTGGTCCCTTATGAAATACCCACATACTATAACCAAATGGTAAGTTTAACGAAGGATGTCCAAAGAATATCTTAAGTTCATCTGTCTACCGTGTAGTGTTCTAAGAGCTGCTGGCTCCCTTTCCTGGGATTTAGCAAAAATGTTATAGAACTGAATTCCCTTGCTCTCACATCCACCCCTAAGTCTATCTAGTTCTAGGAATAAGGAACTGAGAAGGCTTGGGAACTTAAATTTCTCTCTTCTTAAAATCCTCTACTTAGGTTGCAGGCTCAGTCATATATTCAGTGTAACAGCTCAGTATTGGAAACCAATCACTGAAGGCAGTTCAGTCAAGGGCCCACTCACTTAGATATTCACTGGCCTGGCTTCTCAACTCTTCCAGCCCAACTCTGATCTGCGAAATCACTAAGTTTGAGAATGGTATTATAATCAACAAATGGGAGAACAGAAGTCAATGCATGTCCAGTGACCCTACATTTTTAGCATGGGCCACTCTTCCTTCCATGACCCATCAGGGTTTCTCAAGCTACCCTTCATGTATAAAACCTTAAATATCCAAATCCTTTACTCTGGATTCTCCATTGGAAGCCTGCCAGATCTTCATGTTCCCATCAGTACTAGAAGACACACCAAGGCCGCCTCCACTGGAAATGTCCAGGCATGTTATCTGTTCAAAAGACAAAACAACAAATGTTGTAAGTAAGGAATTACTCTTATTTCTGTGACAGATCCTATAACCCTCCCTTTTTCCACACTCCTCCAAGACATCTTCAAGCCTATGCCTCCCAATACAAAAGACACGTGTTTGATGTGAAGGATGAGTTATTATCACTTACTTCCCAACAAGACCAGAGCCAATGCCTTCTACTTTTCCGAACAAGACAACACTCCCATAAACATCTATAGTCTCCTGCTTCAGCTAAAACACTTTCCCTGTCCCCATTTTGTTTTCATAGTTTCTACCCTCTGCTAATTTTTTTGCAGTAGCTTTCCTAATTCTTAGAAACCCACTTATAAACAAAACAACATCCTTCAATACATACTAGAATTCAAGGAATAACAAAAATACTTCCATATAGATTCCATATATATCTACGTACAGATATATAAATGTTTCAGAATAAGTAATACAGAATTCTCAGATTTACTTCTGCTGTTCTAGTATCAGCAATCACTTCTTGCACGTATACCCTTCTTATTAAATGGCATTAAAAGAAAACATCCAGTTCCAAGTATTTCAGAAATGTCTGACATATTCCCAGCAACACTGACTCCCACATGGCCTAAATTAAGGAAAAGTAGACTGTGACTTTAATTATCTAATCTCCCATTTTCACTCTATGTCAATTAAGCCATAATGAAGAGATTTGGCAAGAACTATAGGAATATTTGGGTAAATTTATAACATTTTAAGACTTTCCTTCTTTATTTTGGTTCCTCAGAATTAAAGCACTATTAACTTAATTGGAGATTCTTCAATTTTAATAAATGGATGAATCATCTCTTAGTAAACTTACACAAGAGAAAGAGAAATAGCAAAAGGGCACCATCAATGATAAAAAAAATGACCTACTTCCCAAAGGTTTTCCCAACTCCCTCACAAGAGACTCATCATTTCCTCCCTGAGAATATCTCAGCACTATATTCACACATTGTAATGGTCAGCAGCCAACACACAGAAAGGAGGACTGCCTTCCCTAGCAGATATGTGGCAACATCTGGAAACAAGATTCAGGGAGGAGGGACAGTGGCCTGTTACAGGTTGAGGTACTGGATGCGGCTAAATGCCCTGCAATGCATAGAACAGTGCTCTATAACGAAGGATCCAGGTCAAGATGTCAATAGTTCCGAGGCTGAGAAACTTTGATATATCGTATTATATCCTCTCAGGAAACAGGGACTTTGTGTTACTTATCCCCAGTGCCTATCCTTAAAAAGAAATTAGGTCTAAACTACCTATTTCTTACAAAATGTTAGGAATTAACAGATTAAAGACCATACCAGCTATCTTCTTAGTCCAAAAAAAATTTTTAAAGACTTATTTATTTATTTGAAAGGCAGAGTTACAGAGTCAGAGTCAGAGAGAGAGAGAAGTCTTCCAACCACTGGTTCACTCCCCAGATGGCCACAATGGCCAGAGCTGCACCAATCTGAAGCCAGGAGCCAGCAGCTTCTTCCGGGTCTCCCACGTGGCTGCAAGGGCCCAAGGACCTGGGCCATCTTCTACTTTCCCAAGGCCATAGCAGAGAGCTGGATCAGAAGTGGAGCAGCTGGGACTTGAACCGGTGTCCATATGGGATGCCGGTATTGCAGGCAGTGGCCTCATGTCCAAACTTTTGTTAAAGAAAAACAGGAATGGGATCTACCATCCATAAATACCTACTATGTACCATACAGGTAATAAACAATACCTCAAGTAACCTCCCAAAAATCTGTTAGGTGTGACTCCTGTTTTTCACATGAGCAAACTGAGGCCTAAGAAGAGACTGAGTAATCCCCGAAGGCCACATGTTAGGAACCAGTATACAAATCTAGGTCAGATTCCAAAGCTAAAGATCTATTCCTGAGCTTCATGATAACAAAACAACAGACAATGAATTAATCATATATATCAAATAAAGATGACAATTTAATCACTGGGGTAGAAGATGAGTTACCTTATGATGTTATGAGTTGTTTAATAATTTTAAAATTGGAATTTTAAAAATGAAAATACTAAAATAAATGGCCTGGGAGTGCAGTGGAGGATGGCCCAAGTGCTTGGGCCCTGCACCCCATGGGAGACCAGGAGAAGCACCTGGCTCCTGGCTTCGGATCAGCACGATGTACCGGCTGCAGTGTGCCAGCCACGGCGGCCATTGGAGGGTGAACCAATGGCAAAAGAAGACCTTTCTCTCTGTCTCTCTCTCTCTCTCACTGTCCACTCTGCCTGTCAAAAAAAAAAATACTAAAATAAAAACAAATTTACATAATTTCAAAAATAATGTAGCTGGCACTACAACTGCCTTATGGTAAGCATTCAACATGATCTTCAGTAGCAGAATGTGCAGCCGTGATAGTGAAGACCTCGTGAGACGTGAACACACGCACTGTGGGCACCACACAGTATGCTTTTCAGAGGAAATGTACAGCAATGATTAACCCCACAAGTCAGTGTAACAGAAGTCAGTTAGAACATATTCTATAACCCAACAATTCTATTTAACACATGTATTCCAATTTCTTTCTACCTTCTTAAGTAGAAGTTTAGCTGCAAGTATACTTAAAAAATTTGAAATCATGAAGTTGGGAATACCTGCACATACAGTAATAAAAAACTAGAAAAATAAATGACAGTAAAGTCATAAAACAAAGCATTGCAGCTTTTTAAAAATATGCTTATTTATTTATTTGAAAGGTACAGCGACAGAGATAGAAGGAGAATCAGAGAAAGAAAGAGATCTTCTATCTGCTGATTCCACTCCCCAGATGGCTGCAATAGGCAGGGCTGGGCCAGGCTGAAGCCAGGAACCTGGAACTCTATTTGGAGTAGCCAAGCTTAGACTGGTGTGCTCTAATATGGGATGCCAGCATCACAGTGGCTTAACCCCCTACGCCACAAGACTGGGCCTATCACTACGTAGATTTTAAAAGATGATGTAAGGCTGACTGTTGTGGTACAGCAGGTTAAGCTGTGGCTTGGGATCCCCACATCCTATATCACAGTGCCTGGGATTGACTTCCAATCCAGCTTTCTGCTAATGTGTCTGGGAAGGCAGCAGATAACCCAAGTACTAGGGTTCCTGTCACCCATGTGGGAAACTCTAAGATAGAGTCCCCAGCTCCTGGCTTTGGCCTGGCCCAGACCTATTGTGGGCATTTAGGGGGTGAACAGTGGATGAAAGATCTATCTCTCCGTCTCTTTGTTATTCTACTTATCAAGTAAATAAGTAAAAGAATACATAGAAAGATGACACAGAACACTTATAAGTAATCAAAACCATGTTATAAAATAGCATGGAGGTTGGTGTTGTGGTGCAGGGAGCAATGTCATCACTCACAATGCTAACATACCATGTTGGAAGGCCGGTTCAAGACCTGGGTGCTCTGCTTCCAATCCTGGAAGAGCAGCAGAAGATGGCCCAAGTCCTTGGGCTTCTGCCACCCATGTGGGAGACTGGAATGGAGTTCCAAGCTCCTGGCAGCCTGGCCTGACCCTGGCTATTACAGCCATCTGGGGAGTAAGCCAGTGGATGAAATCTCTATCTCTATCTCTATCTCTATCTCTATCTCTATCTCTATCTCTATGTCTATCTCTATCTCTCTCTCTCTCTCTCTCTCTCTCCCATTCTGTCACTCTTTCAAATCAATTAATAAATCTTTAATTAAAAAGAAAGCATGTAATATAAAAATGTGCTTTGGTAAAATATTTAAAGAAAAGACTGATAGGGACTGGCACTGTGGCATAGTGGGTAAAGCCACTGCCTACAGTGTTGGCATCCCATATGGGTGCCATTTCAAGTCCCAGCTGCTCCACTTCCAGTCCAGCTTTCTGCTACAGCCTAGGAAAGCAGCAGAAGATGGCCCAAGTCCTTGGGCCCCTGCACTCACATGGGAGACCCTGAAGAAGCTCCTGGCTCCTGGCTTTGGATCAGTGTAGCTCCAGCTGTTGTGGCCAACTGGGGAGTGAACCAGCAGATGGAAGACCTCTCTCTCTTTCTCTCTCTCTGCCTCTCCTTCTCTGTGTAATTCTTTCAAATAAATAAATAAATCTTAAAAAAAAAAAAAGATTGCTAGAATTACAATAATGATATATAAAGTTTAGCATGATGCTGGCTCATAGTAAGCAAACAGTAAATATTAGCTATTACTACTACATTATTTGTAAAGGCTACAGTGAAGCAAATTTACAACAGTTATTTTTAGGTTATAGAAATAGAAGTAATTTTCACTTCCTTTTATATTTCCTAAATATTAATCATTAAATACATATTTGTTTTCACAATAACAGTAACAAACAGCTCTTTTAAAAAATATGCTACACAGGAAAAAGCAGACAACTTTAATGTGATCAGTTTATTCATCAGTTTCTAACTGTTAATTTGGAAAAGCTCATGGTAGTAGAAAGGGTTTTATTACAAAGATTTCTGAAAACTATTCTTCAATCTGGTCTTACTGGAGTTTTGAGAAAGTGTCCTTGCACTGTAAACAAAGGAATAAAATACAAGTAGTGGCATATTACGCAGGCATCCACCATTCTATCACTATCCGAAATCTGCTAAGTATCTCTGCTAAAACATCAAAGAAAATTTCATACATCTTTAAGTTTACCAATAAACAGATTTTATACACATATTCTATGTGGACCTGAGTACATGTTTTTGTCAAACATTTCACATTTGATTACCTGTACCATCATACAAGGCAAAATAAATGAAAGATACATTAATTATGAATATATTTATAGCACTAGACAAGCAGATAAAACAAAAAGTTAACATGCTATTACATTTTTCTCTTAATTGTATCAAAGTACTTACACTCTTTGTATGAATTCTGGAAAAAGTAGTATATGGTGCCAAAAACTTAGAAGATGCATTTTCCTTCGGACAGGAAATATGAATGCTTTTCTAAACAAAGAGGAAAAAGTGAAAACCATCAGTAAAGCTACTCCAATGAAATTAAAGTCTCTTCAAGAACACAGGACTACAGGAAATTCTCATCTTCTAGAGCGTATCTTCTCCAAACTTCCTTTCCCAGACCATAAAATTATTATTCCCCCATATCTTAGCTGTCCTTTAAACACAGAGGGCTGCAAAGTAATTTGGTATCACTGAAATGCCATTATCTTCAAATTGAAGTAAACTGTCCTACAGAAGACAGATCAATGAAGATACAACTGGTAAGTATAATGGTATTAACTTTTAGATGAAAATCTAATACAATACTGTCAACCTGCAGCGGGACAAGGAGTGGGATCCTCAGAAGAGTGCATAAAGAGATGAGAGAAAAGTCAGCTCCAGTCCCCGAGCCCAGGGGCTAAACACAAGCCTAAAAGTGAGCCTGGGGGTCAGTGCTGTGGTGCAGCAGGTGAAGCTGATGACACATCCCATATTAGAGTATCAGTGTAAGTCCTGGCTGATGTGCTGGGGAAGGCAGTAGAAGACAGCCTAAGTCCCTCGGCTCCTGCCACTCATGTGGGAGATCTGGATGGAGTTCCGGGGTCCTGCTTTTGGCCTGGTCCTGCCTGGGCTATTGCAGGCATTTGGAGAACAAATCAGCAAGTGGGAAGATTTCTTTCTACCTTATCTGTCCCCATCTCCTTCTCTCCCCCCCACCCCCATCACTCTTTCAAGTAAAATGAAAGTAAATAAAATTTTTCAATATATAAGTTTATTTTGGTGTATTATTTTGAAACCCATGGATAATCTTTACATAATATGCATTTTCCATTAACTTTTTGAAGATACTTATCTTCACGGATTTCAAAATTTTTTGCACCAAAATAAGCTAATCTTTTAATTCTAGTTTTCCACCAACCTTTTTGAAGCACCTTTCTATGTTGGCATGTCAAGGTAGCATACATAGAGATGTAAAAGGTTTGGTAAACTCTTACTCAAGGATTCTTGCACTATGACAGTCCTTTACTGTACAAGCAAAATGCCAACATCACCACCTAACTGTGTACCTCCTGTGAGGAGCTCAGGAGCTGCACGCCCCACAAAGGCCCCTGACCTCTAATCTCACAGGCAGCATCACTTCACAGTCTCTGGAAATGGCTGTGTCTTCTACAATCAAGATTTTCTGAACCTCTTCATATCCAACAAGCACAGATCCTCACACTTCATTAGAAAGAACAGTTTCAAAGTCGTAACACTCTCATCACCATAAATGAATATGCTCTTATTACAGGTGACCTACTCCTTGTAAAAGACAATTAGAATACCTATACAAACAGTACTTTCTTACCAGCACATCCATGCCTGGCTGCCTGAGGCCTTTCATTCAGTGAGTTTTCGCTTCTAACCGCACGATAAAGCCCATACTGTTCCAAGATAGCTGACCTGGATTTGGAACTGCCTATTGTACCAGGAACTAAAGAGTCAGCTAAACCATCTTGGCTGAATATTCATACCCTCAAGAATGCAAGGAGTTCTAAAACAGTGTTCAGGCCTCTGGAAGAATTGGTCTCAGATGACTTCATTTCTTTAGGGCAAATTACGTGAAAGAGTTAAAGAATCAGTGCTTTTCTCCTGCTTAGAAATCCTGCAAATCAACCTTTAACTCATGAACGACTACAGAGGAAGATAACTGTTGAACTACCTTCGAATGTAAGCAATAGACAATCATGCTGTTAAAGCATTTTAAAGAAAAGCTGCGGGAGATAATGAAACAGACAAAATTCAAGGGGGAAAAGTATGAGTATGCCACACTAAAATAAAACTCAAACTTTTTTTAAATCCTCCAGAGTTAGGCATTGAAGCATAATGACAGATCTACTGTTTAAAAGGACGATGTAGCAACATCAAATGGCAAAGTGACAAATGAATGTTAAACCATAAGCACTTACTGTCTGAACCCACCCAGCAGGTTCATGGAGTAATTAGCAATGCTGTTTGAAGAGATAGGGTTTGTTGCCAGGCCTGAGTATGAAGGGAAGAAATACAGATCAAGTATGTCCAATAAAAAACTGGAGTTATGAACTGAGATGTGCTGTTAACTCTAAAATATACATAGAATTTTCAGGGCTCAAGAAAAAAGTAACCTAAATATCAGCACCCAGGCTGCAGATGTACATTAGCAAAACACCTGAGAAAAATATAGGTTTGCAAGGTGGTATTACTTGGAATCAGAACTGGGTTTCTTCTTTATTTTTTTTAAAGATTTATTTATTTATTTGAAAGGCAGAGTTACAGAAAGGCAGAGGCAGAGGCAGAGAGAGAGAGAGAGAGAGAGAGAGAGAGAGGGAGAGAGGTCTTCCATTCACTGGTTCACCCCCCCAGATGGCTGCAACAGCTGGAGCTGAGCCAATCCAGGTCTCCCATGTGAGTGTAGGGGCCCAAAGATTTGGGCCATCTTCCACTGCTTCCCCAGACCATTGCAGAGAGCTAGTCGGAAGTGGAACAGCTGGGACCCGAACCAGCGCCCATATGGGATGCTGGCACTGTAGGCAGTGGCTTTACCCGCTACACCACAGCACTGATCCCAAAACTGGGTTTCAATTCCAGTACACAGTCTAACTGTCTTCAATTATTAGGCATTAATTAACTTCTGAGTTTGCTTATCTGCAAAGAGGAAAGTTAAAATGTCAATTCCAGGAGCCAGCACTGTGGCATAGCAGATTAAGCCACCGCCTGCAGCCCCATCATCCCATATGGGTGCCAGTTCAATTCTCGGCTGCTCCACTTCCGATCCCGCTCCTTGCTAATGGGCCTGGAAAGCAGCAGAAGCGGTTGAAATGCTTGGGCCCTGCACCCACATGGGAGACCAGAAGAAGCTCCTTGTTTCTGGCTTCGGATTGGCCCAGTACCAGTAGCTGCAGTCATCTGGGGGAAAAAACAGAAGATAGAAGGGCTCTCCCTCTCCCTCTCTAACTCTGCCTTTCAAATAAAATAAATCAATCTCCAAAAATGTCAATTTCAGGGGGCTGTTACAATAAGCAACAATAACTTCTATAACATTTTTGTTGCATCTAAACTAGTCTCATTCCCTATTAATCACACTTTGTGAGGCAAAATTTCATCTGTATTTTACAAATAGGGAAACTGAGGTTTGGAGATGTAAGTTACTTGTCCAAAATCATATAGCTGGTAAGCATCAGAGTTAATGAAAATTTACATCCCGATCTGACACTTTCTACAACCATAGCTGCTTATGAAAAACAAATATAAAATCTATAACATTCAGTCTATTACCTTGTACAAAGAAGGCAATGAATGAACATTTGCTAAAGGTCTTATGCAAAATAAACAAAGCATTCTCTATTATTTAAAGATTCCTTTATTTTAAAGACAGAGTTATAGAGAGGGAGGGACAGAGATAGAAATCTTCCATTCACTGGTTCACTCCCCAAATGGCTGCAACAGCCAGAACTGTGCCAGGCTGAAGCCAAGAGCTTCATCCAGGTCTCCCTTGTGGATGCAGAGGCACAAGTTCTTGGGCCATCTTCCGCTGCTTTCCCAAGTGCATTAGCAGCGAGCTGAATCAGAAGTGGAGCAGCTGGGATTCAACCCAGTGCCCATATAGGATGCTGCTTTACAGGTGATGGCCTTAGCGCTACTCAACAAAGCCAGTCTCTTGTTGGTATACTCTTTACAACTGGGGCCAATGTTGTGGCAGAGTGGGTTAAGCCACCACCTATGATGCAGGCTTCCCATATGAACACCAGTTTGAGTCCTGGGTGCTCCACTTCCAATTCAGCTTCCTGCTAATGCACCTAAAAGCAGATGAGGATAGCCCAAGTGCTTGGGACCCTGCCACCAATGTGGAGGACCTGGCCCAGCCCTGTTCACTGCAGCCATTTTGGGAATCAATCAGTGGAAGGAAGATTTCTCTTTCTCTCTCCCCCCCTTGTAACTCTGCCTTTCAAATAAATAAACAAATCTTAAAAAAAAAAAAAAAAAAAAAAAAAAAAAACCTCTACAACTAAAAATTATACAAAAAAAGAGAAAAAAAGGCTGGTTCACCCTTTGGGACTCATCCCACCAATACAAACTGACTGTAGCAGTCATGAGTAAGGAAAGGCTAATCATGGGTTGTAAAACATGTAGCTTAGCCATCTATTTACCTTAAAGACAAATGAGAAAACTATCACGTACTACTAATGAAGGCCTAGCCACACACAGATTGTAAGGCAATATTGTCCCATATGCTAGGTATTAGCCACATAAGGCTACAGAATAACTGAAATGTGGGAAATACAAATGAAGAATTTAATTTTTAATTTTATTTAATTCTAAAGATTAACTTAAAAACTGATACTTCATTCAATTACTGGAAAGCTTTTAGGTATGTTTGGAACTTTTGAGGTATGTGAATCAATGTTTTTAATTGTAAATTCAATACAGATCAAGTATTTCCAATAAAATATTACAGTCTGAATTGAGATGTGCCTCATGTGTAAACCACACATAGGAATTTGAAGACTTAATGAGAAAAACGAAATGTAAAATATCTCATTAATTGTTTTATATTCATTACAAGTTGAAATAATATCTTAGATACATCAGGTTAAGTAAGATATTAATTTCAGTATTTTGAATCCTTGCTTCCAAGATGGCGAAGGAACAACAGCCATGCCTAAAAGGGCCGCAGCCATGTGCAGCCTGTCTTCCACAAAAACTGTGCTGGATGTATGCCCAAGGACAAGGCCATTAAGAAGTTGGTCATCTGAAATATAGTGGAGGCTGAAGCCATTAGGGACATCTCCAAAGCAAGTGTCTACAAAACCTATGTGCTTCCCAAGCTACGTTATTGTGTGAGTTGTAGCAGTCACAGCAAAATTGTCAGAAATCAATCTCCTGAAGCCGGGAAGGACCAAACACCACCTTGCTGATTTAGACCTGCTGGTGCTGCCCCAGGGCCTCCACAAAGCCCATGTAAGGAGCTTAGTCTTTAAGGGCTGAAAAGAAACTATCCTCTGGAAAAATAAAATGGAAATTAATCCTTTAAAAAAAAAAAGCTAATTTCATCTGCTACTAAATGAGTTAAAATTACATACGCAGCTCAAATTATCAGAGCTGATGTAAGTAAGCAGAAGTTTGAATTTAAAAGTACATGTAACTATGAGAAAAAGCTCGACATTCAAAGGTAGCAAAACTTTTGATTACTGTAGAAATGAAATGGAGATGACATAGATGCAAAACAACCATATAAATATCTAAAGCAGATACACATCCCACCACATTTAAAAGGTGTAAGAATATACCTTGTTGACTTCATTCACAATAAACCCTTCTGAAGCTGTAACCTCGGGGACACCATCTAGGCCAAGTCCTTGACAAGTCAGGCTGCCATACAAAGATGGCTTCCCTGTAGAGCACAAAAGACGCATAGCTTAGAAAAACAAGAAAAATTTAAGATTTTTTTTTCCTGGAAGGTCCAATTCAGGCATCTCTACAGATGAGATGCCCATTTAGAACAAAAAAAAAAACAAAAAAACAGTATGCGTTAACAGTCAGGTAAGGGGCTGGTGTTGTGAAACAGTGGGTAAAGCCACCCCTGCAATGCTGGCATCCCATATGGGTGCCAGTTCAAAACCCAGCTGCTCCATTTCGGATCCAGCTCCCTGCTAATGTGCCTGGAAAAGCAGTAGAGGATGACCCGAGTGCGTAGGCCCCTGCATCCATGTGGGAGACCCAGAAGCTCCAGGCTCTTGGTTTAGGCCTGGCACACTCCTAGCCTTTGCAGCCATTTGAGGAGTGAACCAGCAGATGGAAGGCCTCTCTCTGTCTCTCCCTCTGTCTGTAACTCTTTCAAATACATAAAAATACTGGGGCCGGTGCTGTGGCATAATGGGTTGGGCCTCTGTCTGCAGTGCTGGTATCCCATATGGACGCTGGTTTGAGTCCTGACTGCACCACTTCCGATCCAGCTCTCTGCTATGGCCTGGGAAAGCAGTAGAATATTGCCCCCATTCTTGGGGCCCCTGCACCTGCGTGGGAGACCCAGAGGAGGCTCCTGGCTCTGGATCAGCACAGCTCCGGCCATTGCGGCCAACTGGGGAATGAACCAGCAGATGGAAGACCTCTCTCTCTCTGCCTCTCCTTCTCTCTCTGTGTAACTCTGACTTTCAAATAAATAAATCTTAAAAAAAAAAATACATAAAAATAAATCTTTAAAAAAACTCAGGTCAGATGAAACGGAAAGAGCATTAGGTTAGGCAAACCTATTTACAATGGAATACACTGAAAGACTAAATTAAGAACAAAGACATAGGGGTCTGCCTCTCTTAGAGCCCCCTTCCTGATATCTGTAGGCTTCTGACTTAAATAAATCCTACTTTTCTATCTGCAAAAAAAGAAAAAAAGAAAAAAATAAAAGGAGGGGGGGTTAGATATGCTATAGCATGGGCAGAGAAAACTGCTAGAGTGATCTCTTGTTTTTTGGCTGTGAAATGGAATTCTTCCAGCACAGAAGGTAAAGATCAATGTTAGGGGTATGTGTTATAATCAAGTAGGGTAAGCCATCACTTGGAATGCTTGCATTCCACATCAAAGTGCCTGCTTCATATCCCAGCTACTCCATGTCTGATCTAGCTTCCTGCTAATGCACCTGGGATGCAGCAAATGATGACCCAAATGCTTGGGTCCCTGCCACTCACAGGAGAGACTCCAAGGAGTTTCTGGCTTCTGGCTTCGGCCTGGCTCTGCACCAGCTGTTTGGAGCATTTGGGGAGTAAACCGGCAGATGGAAGATCTTTTTCTTTCTCTTTGGCTCTGTCTCTGTCTCTCTTTGTGTCTGCCTTTCAAGTATATGGACATAAATATTTTCTAAAAAAGATACATTAAGGCTGGTGCCATGGCACAGTGGGTTACTTCCCCACCTGCGGTGCCAGCATCCCATATGGGTGCCAGTTCTAGTTCCGGCTGTACCACTTCCAATCCAGCTCTCTGTGATGGCCTGGGAAAGCAGTGAAGGATGGCCCGGGAAAGCAGTGAAGGATGGCCCAAGCACTTAGGGCCCTGTACCCACATGGGAGACCTGTTAGAAGCTCCTGACTCCTGGCTTCAGACTGGCGCAGCTCCAGCTGACGCAGCCATTTGGGGAGTGAATCAGCAGATGGAAGACCTTTCTTTCTTTCTTTCTTTCTTTCTTTTTTAAAGATTTATTTATTTGAAAGACAGAGTTAGAGAGAGAGGTAGAGACAGAGAGAGAGGTCTTCCATTTGCTGGTTTACTTCTCAGATTGTCGCAACGGCTGGAGTTGCGCCGATCTGAAGCCAGGAGCCAGGAGCCTCCTCTGGGTCTCCCACATAGGTGCAGGGACCCAAGAACGAAGGCCATATTCTACTGCTTTCCCAGGCCATAGCAGAGAGCTGGATTAGAAGAGGAGCAGCCAGGACTAGAACCAGTGCCCATATGGGATGCCGGCACTTCAGGCCAGGGCATTAACCCGCTGTGCCACAGCGCTGGCCCCAAAGACCTTTCTTTCTATTTCTCCCTTTCACTGTCTGTAACTCTACCTTTCAAATAAATAAATAAAGCCTTTAAAAAATAAAAAGGCAAATGAACTGCTCCTGGTGTCCAGCAGGAAGCTGTCAAAAAAGAAAAAAAAAAAGATCAACATTAAAGTGTATGAGGATACTTCAAAAAGTTCATGGAATGTAGAATTAAAAGGTATGTTTACTTTGGTGCAAAAAAATTTTGAAATCCAGCATATAAAGGCCCTTCAAACAGTTTATGGAAAATGTATATTATGAAAAAACCACACCTGGATTCCAAATTTTAAGACTTATGCATTTATTTATTTGAACAAGAAGGAATGAGGTATCAGTTAAAACATCACTTTGGTCATAGCAGTCACAGAAAAGGTAATTGAAGGATAACTCATCAGGAACTCATAATCGAGGACGGAAATCTGGACTACAAGACCAAGGAAAGGAGCAGGAGACAGGAAAGTGGTATAAAGGCTATTTCAAAAAGATGTCACAGAGGACTGAGGAAACTGCGCTTTTCGTCTCCCTCCTAGATTCCCTGCCTTCACCCTAGAAGTATGGCCTTCAGGGTACAGCATTTAAACCAACCTACCGGCAGCACCATCAATGACCTCTCCACACTCTCACACTAACTAAAACAACCTCAGCCTCAGCTCTACCCACCATGCCACACACTGCCCCCCTCAGCTCTTTAACAGGGAACTGGATCAGAAGTGGAAAAACCCGGACTAAACTGGCACCCAAATGGGATGCCAATACCACAGGTGGAGGCTTAACCTACTATGCCACAGCGCTGGCATATATATATACCTTTTAAAGTGTTTTTAAGAACTGACAATGCACCTGGGAAAGCAGCAGAGGATGCCCCAAGCACTTGGGTTCCTGCCACTCACATGGAAGACATGGATGGAATTCTAGGCTCCTGGCTTCAGCCTGGGCTATCCCAGCTGTGTGGGCATTTGGGGAGTGAACCACCAGATAGCAGATATTTCTTGGTTCTTCCCCTCCTGTCATTCTACCTTTCAAATAAATAAATAAATTGTAAAAAACAAACAAACAAAAGAAAAAAAAAAAAACTACAAGTGTAGACCAATTAGTTCCCAGCTCCTATCTTTGGACTGGCCCAGCCCTGGCTACCATAGTCATTTGGGAAGTGCACCAAAAAAAGTTATTTTGTAAATCCTTTTTTTTTTTTTTTTTTTCTTAAAGAATCAGAGACAATACACAGATCATGAACATTATATTACCTGGAGGATGACAGCTCACCCAGGCCTCCCCTTCATCCTTCCTATAAGAGAGACAAAGTCTAATTAGGCTCATGGACAGTAGAACAGGACACCACTTGTACAAAGGGAGATAGGTCATATAATTTCCAATTTGGTCAGAGTAATTAGACGTGACATCCTGCCATACATAGATTATTCTAAGACAAACTTTGTTGAAGAAATACTTATGTATTAGGTACTTAATGAACAGATATTTGCTTGTTAAATCAATGCCCAAATACTTCCATCACTGGAGAGTTTACTTAGAAAAACCAAGGTTACTTATATTTAGATATTTATGTGGATTATTTTAAACCAAGGCCTGGACTGGTCACTTTCCATATAGTATCATTAGTCCTCGAAACAACCAAATAAGATATCATTATTTTATCCACCTTAAGTATTAAAAACTAGGCTCAGGGGCCAGTGCTGTGCCTCACTTGGTTAATCCTCTGCCGTGGCGCCAGCATCCCATATGGGTGCCAGATTCTGTCCCGGTTGCCCCTCTTCCAATCCAGCTCTCTGCTGTGGCCCAGGAAGGCAGTGGAGGATGGCCGAAGTGCTTGGGCCCCTGGGCCTGCATGGAAGACCAGGAGGAAGCACCTGGCTCCTGGCTTTGGATCAGTGCAGCGCGCCGGCCATGGCAGCCCTTTGGGGGGTGAACCAACGGAAGGAAGACCTTTCTTTCTGTCTCTCTCTCACTGTCTAACTCTGCCTGTCCAAAAAAACAAAACAAAACAAAACAAAAAACCAACTAGGCTCAGTGCTGGGCATATAGCCTACTAGTGTTACCAGTTAGGAGGCCCTTGTCCCATATCAGAGTACCTGGGTTCAATACCTGCCTCTAGCTCCTGAATAGCTTCCTGTGAATGCAGACCCCAGGAGGCAGCAGTGATGGTTCAAGCAATGGGGTTTATCATACCTTTGTGGGAGACCTAGATTGATTCCCAGGCTCCCAGCTTTGGCTCTGGCTACTCCATGCTGTCACAGGCACTTGGACAGGCACTTGGGGAATCAGATAGGGACCCCCCCCTCATTAAATAAAAACTGAAGTTCAGAGAAAGGTAACCTAACCAAAGTCACCTAGCCGTGATACCTGGGACTATCGCACAATTAGGTCTGACTTTTTTGACATTTCACATTGACGTTTTACATGTTTTATAATGTGCCTCCCCAATCATCCAAATCCTGCTCTCTTCACCTTAATATTTTCACACACTTTTGCGGTATGACAGAAAGTGTCTAGGCTTTAAAGACAGAAAGAGCTAGGCTGAAAGCCACCTCTATCATCTGATCAGCTGCATCATCTTGGATGAGTTATGCCCTGATCTGGCTCTTGCATTCTCTCACAGGTACCTGGTGGCACTTACTCAATGTGACTACTCATCCTGTACTACCACCTTCTGTTTTCTAGAAAGCAATCTTCATCTTAGTCCACCTAGGAAGGTGTAAATTTCTTAATCCTGATGCCTAGGGAACAAACGGCACAGTAGATGATGGCTAAATATATGCTAAATGAATGGTTTGCTCTGTGTCCTCTATTAAGACGTAGCTTCTGGAAGAGCAAGAACTTAAATTGAGAGAACACGTCCACAACAGAGCCTGGACAAGGCAGGTGCTTTTAAATAAAATCCTAACCTCGAGCGAGGGACCTAGACAAAGATTCCACCACATCTATGAGCACAAAGCGGTCGTGAGCACTGGACTCTTGCAAATAACGACCGCATTTACGATGACTTACTCGGTCGAGTCTTGCCGACCCCATTTCCTTTCTCCAGCTCATGGAATCCAGTTATGACGCAAGGGTCACACAACGCTTCTGTGCTCCCTCGGCTTTGGGAGGGCCGTTCAGAGAATGAAAAACAATGAACATACGGGGTCAGGACTTCTAAACCCTGTGCCCTTCAGCTTCCTCAATAAGTGATGAGGTAATCCCTATGGATATCTTGGGCCAGGCACGGTTCTCCTTGACGCAAGGGCAACATCCGCTACCCGCCTCCTGTCCTCCTGTTCTGGGCCTGGATTCACCTGAGGGCTTGAGCCCAGTCGCTCTGAATCCTCAAAGGCACCGCCATCTTGACTCCCCGCCTCCACTAGCCCGCCTCTTCCGCCCTCTCCGGAAGTGATCGCACCCGAGGGCGGTGGGCGGGCTCTACACCGAGAGGCCGCCAATCAAAGTGCACGGTGAATTCCCCCTCCCCTTCCGTGTTTGCGCGCCCGACCAGGGGATGGTTCCAGGGAGGAAGAAAGAAAGAGCCCCCAGCGGCCTGCAGAACTGAGGTCACCGCGTCGGAACGCGTGTTCGGGTCCTCTCCTCCCACCTGTTCGGTGAGCACCGCACGCCGCGGAGGCACTGCGGGTACCCTGCGCGGGCCGCCGGCCGCGCGCACGCATGCGTCCTCTGCCCAACGTTGGACGGGCGTTTCCCGCGATTGGCCGCAGAGAATTCTCTGCTTGCCCATGGTTTCCGCTCTCTTCGTAGCCCGCACCTCATTCCGTGGCTCGGCCACCAGCCATCTAACCTGCCCTGGTTTCCGAGCGGAGATCGTCCTCATTTTTCTCTGAGGGAAACTAAAGTGAGGCTGTGGGGAGGCGAAGAGTACAGTAGCATTTCCTGAATCTCGTTACAGTCCAGTTTATTTCCGTTATGTTAACCTATAATTCTGAGGATTCATATCTTTTTAAAGATTTATTTAACCATTTGAAAGGCAGAGTTACAGAGGCAGAGAGAGAGAGAGAGGTCTTCCATCTGATGGTTCACTCCCCAATTGGCCGCGCCGGCTGGAGCTGCCCCATCAGAAGCCAGGAGTCTAGCTTCTTTCCGGTCTCCCACGCGGATGCGGGGCCCCAAGGACTTGGGCCACCTCCTACTGTTTTTCCCAGGCCACAGCAAGGAGCGGGATCCGAAGTGGAGCAGCCAGGACTCCAACTGGCACCCATATGTGATGCTGGCACTGTAAGCGGCTGCTTTACCTGCTATGCAAGAGTCGGCCCCCATATTATTATTAAGATTTGGGGCCGGCGCTATGGCTTAACAGGCTAATCCTCCACCTTGCGGCGCCGGCACATCAGGTTCTAGTCCCGGTTGGGGTGCTGGATTCTATCCCGGTTGCCCCTCTTCCAGGCCAGCTCTCTGCTGTGGGCCGGGAGTGCAGTGGAGGATGGCCCAAGTGCTTGGCCCCTGCACCCGCATGGGAGACCAGGAGAAGCACCTGGCTCCTGGCTTCGGATCAGTGCGATGTGCCGGCCGCAGCGGCCATTGGAGGGTGAACCAACAGCAAAAAGGAAGACCTTTCTCTCTGTCTCTCTCTCTCACTATCTACTCTGCCTGTCAAAAAAAAAAAGATTTATTTGGAAGAGTTACAGAGAGAGGTAGAGACTGAGTGAGGTCTTCCATCTGCTGGATCACTCCCCAAATGGCCATAATGGCCGGAGCTGAGCTGATCCGAAGCCAGGAGCCAGGAACTTCTGGGTCTCCCACGTGCGTGCTGAGTCCCAAGGACTTGGGTCATCTTCTGCTGTTTTCCCAGGCCACAGCAGAGAGCTAGATCGGAAGTAGAGCAGCCTGGACTTGAAACGGCGCCCATATGGGATGCCAGCACTTCAGGCCGGGACTTTAACTCACTGCACCACAGCTCCAGCCCAGAGAATTCATATCATCAGTGAGGAAACTAAAACGGTTACATGGTGCTGGGATTTGCACTTGGAAATTTTGGCACAGGGCCACGGTACTTTCCACCATTGTTTCTTTGAGATGTTTGTTCCAAAGCTATAAAGATTTCAAGAGTTAACAAGGCATTTAGGAAGGGGAAACATTTACACGAATAGGAAATGTGATTCACTGAATTCTTTGGACAAACCTGTCTCCTCACAAGAGATTATTAATGACTTGCTCAATGGCACCCCATGAGGGTTTTCAATCCATGTGTGTTGCAAAACAATTTACACTTTCCTGTCTTGAGTTATACGTGGGCTCCAAAAGCAATGAGTTTTGTTTAGAGCCATAGAATGCTTAAATTCCTCTTATGACTTCCCATTGCTCTCAAGATAAAAGTCATAAACTTTTTTTTTTTAATTTTATTTGACAGATAGAGTTAGTGAGTTAGAGAGACAAAGAGAAAGGTCTTCCTTCCGTTGGTTCACCCCCAAAATGGCCGCTATGGCCGGCGCTGCGCCGATCCAAAGCCAGGACCCAGGTGCTTCTTCCTGGTCTCCCATGCGCATGCAGGGCCCAAGCACTTGGGCCATCCTCCACTGCCTTCCTGGGCCACAGCAGAGAGCTGGACTGAAAGAGGAGCTACTAGGACTAGAACTCAGCGCCCATATGGGATGCCAGCGCCACAGGCGGAGGATTAACGTAGTGAGCTACGGCGCCGGCCCAAAGTTATAAACTCTTTAACACAGCCTGCAAAGCCTTGTGATGATCAGACACTTATGCCTCTTGTTTCTTTGTTTTAGGTTTATTTCTTTGAAAGGCAGTAGAACGAGCTCTCACCCACTGGCTCACTCCCCAGATACCCACAACAGCTGGGGCTGGGCCAGGCTGGAGCCAGGAGCCTGGAGGCTAGAACTCATTACAGTCTTTCACGTGGGTGGCAGGAGCCCATATACCTGGGCTGTCTTCCACTGCCTTCCCAGGCTCTTTAGCAGGGATCTGGATTGGAAACGGAGCAGTTGGTACTTGAACTGGCACTTATATGGGCTGCCAGCATCATTGGTAGTGGCATAACCTGCTGCACCTCAATGCCAGCCCCCATTGCCTTGTTCTTGTTCTTTCTTCTATAGACACTTTAAAAAATATATATATATTTATTTATTTGAAAGAGTTGTACAGAGAGAGAAGGAGAGGTAGAGAGAGAGAGAGGTCTTCATCCGCTGGTTCACTCCCCAATTGGCTGCAGTGGCCGGAGCTGCGCCGATCCAAAGCCAGGGGCCAGGAGCTGCTTCTGCATCTCCCACATGGGTGCAGGGGCCCAAGGACTTGGGCCATCTTCTACTGCTTTCCCAGGCCATAGCATGCAGGCAGTGGCTTTACCCACTACACCATAGTGCTGGCCCCTATAGTCATTTTTGATTCTTCTCTTGTAATACTTTTTTTTTCCTTTTAAGATTTATTTATTTGAAAGGCAGAGCAATGGAGAGAGGGAGAGACAGAGATCTTCCATCTACTGATTTACCCCAAAGGTGGCTGCAGTGGTCAGTGCTGGGCCAGCCAGGAGCCAGGAGCTTCTTCCAGCTCTCTGTTATGGGTGGCAGGGGCCCAAGTACGTGGGCCATCTTCCACTGCTTTCCCAGGAGCATTAGCAGGGAGCTGGATTGGAAGTGGAGCAGCTGGAGCTCATATGGGATGCCATTGTTGCAGGTGGTAGTTTAACCTGCTGTGCCATGGTGTTGACCTTGATCATTTGTTGAATGAATGAGAGACACAGGAAAGGCACTAAGAGTCCTTCTAGATCCTTCACAGCCTGTCATGGTAAAATTTGTGCAAAAGCTGAAGTCACTTCCTTTCACAAGTTTCTTTTTTTTCTTTCTTTTTTTTTTTTTTTTGACAGGCAGAGTGGATAATGAGAGAGAGAGACAGAGAGAAAGGTCTTCCTTTTTGCTGTTGGTTCACCCTCCAATGGCCGCTGCAGCCGGTGCATCTCGCTGATCCGAAGCCAGGATCCAGGTGCTTTTTCTGGTCTCCCATGCGGGTGCAGGGCCCAAGCACCTGGGCCATCCTCCACTGCCTTCCCGGGCCATAGCAGAGAGCTGGCCTGGAAGAGGGGCAACCGATATAGAATCCGGCTCCCCAGCCGGGTTTAGAACCCGGTGTGCCGGCGCCGCAAGGTGGAGGATTAGCCTGTTAAGCCACGGCGCCGGCCTTTTCACAAGTTTCTTAACTTCTTTCCTTCGGCTCCCTTCTGCTGGGTGCTCTGAAGCAGTTGATAAGGGAGGACAGTCTGAGCAGTTCACATTTCTGTACTGGTCTCACTGACTCGCCGCTTGCCCGCACTCTACACACTCTGTGCTTACAGCCACCCTGAATTCTTGCTAGTTCTCTCATGCATCAAAGCCTACCCACTCCTACTTGGATGCTCTTCCAAATATTGAGGCACAGAATAAGGCCAGTAGAAGAAAATTCTTTTTGAATGATGTGTTGATTTATTTGAAAGGCAGAGTGTCAGAGAGAGGGAGAGACAGAAATCATCCACCTACTGGTTCACTCCTCAAATGACCACAACACCCTGAGCTGGGCCACGTTGAAGCCAGGAGCCAGGAACTCCCTCAAGGTCACCCACATGAGTGGCAGGGCCCACAAATGTAGGCCATGATCTGCTCCCTTCCCTGGGGCATTAACAGGAAGCTGGGTCAGAAGCAGAGTAGCTAGGACTTGAACCAGCACTCTGATATGGGTTTCTGGTGCCAGAAGCAGCGACTTAACCCACTGCAATGCAGTGCCAGCCCCAACAGTTAGTTTTTTTGAGGTAGATCAGACATGGCTTCTCCAAAAAGATGACCTTTTGCCTAATTCAGATTCCATTAGCAGAATCCATTGAGCTTACTGAGTGCTGTTGTAAGCATTGTCACATACATTATCTCATTAACTTCTGTTCAAACTGTTTCAGGCCTGCTCTCTGCCAGGGCACCAAAGTCAGGCAGGCTCAGTATTTGTCCTCCAGGAGCTTACAGTATGCTAAGGAATAAACAACGATGACAGTACGTTTTGGTCAGTGGTGTTTATAATGCAGCAACCTTACGTGTAATCATAACTCTCCTCTAATCTCATCTCTGGATATTCTGTAGACTCCTCGGGATGTCATCCTCTGTGCCTCAAGGTCATACCTGGGTCCGACAAGTGAAGAAGGAGGATGAGGAGGAGGACCCCCTGGATCAGCTAATCTCCCGCTCTGGCTGTGCCGCCTCCCATCTGGCAGTGCAGGAGTGCATGGCCCAGCACCAGGACTGGCGGCAGTGCCAGTCACAGGTGCAGGCCTTCCGGGATTGCATGAGTGAGCAGCAGGCAAGGCGGCATGAGGAGCTGCAGAGAAGGAAAGAGCAGGCCAGTGCTCGCCACTGAGACACCAAACCACCTGTCCCCAGAGATCACGAGAGGAAGAGATCCTGAATGCTGGAAGTGTGGGCCAGGAGGTGTGAAACTTGGGGATAGTCTTTGGGACTGGGGTTGACAGCACGACACCATGGATTTGGACATGACTGCCATAAGGAGCTGTCGTATTTTAATGGTCAGATCCTGCACATCCTTGCCCTTGTCCCACCAGCATATGCTTATGTAGAACAAAGAGTGGGATAAGGTAATGCTCCCCCACCCCACATCTTGTGTCAGTGTGCCATGATTACAGGTTCATCTTAATTTTCAAAGTAAATTCACAATCTAAGGGTGGACTGGATACCTAATGAGGTCTTCACTTATTCAGTCATGGGTTCAACAACAACAGATATTTCAGAGGCACTGTGTTAGAAACTGATGTGATGAGTCATGTGACCTCTGCCTCCATGTAGTTCAGGGTCTCATTTGAGAGGTGGAAATAGAACAGCATTGGCCCAACTAATTCCTGTCAATGTTAAAAGTGCATTTTCTTCCCTTGTTCTGCATATTTCCCTCACTTTGTTGGAAAGAAGAAAGTCAACAGGTGACTCTGTTCAACGGGTATTGAGTACCTGTTCTTTGCCAGACTCCTCAATTCACTGATGCAGTCTGACTCAGCCTGCTCCCCAGCTAACAAACAGGGTTGGCCTGATGTTTTAAAAGTGGCATGCCAGCGCCGCGGCTCAACAGGCTAATCCTCCGCCTTGCGGCGCTGGCACACTGGGTTCTAGTCCCAGTCGGGGCGCCGGATTCTGTCTCGGTTGCCCCTCTTCCAGGCCAGCTCTGCACCAGCAGTGCGCCGGCCGCGGCAGCCATTGGAGGGTGAACCAATGGCAAAAGAAGACCTTTCTCTCTGTCTCTCTCTATCCACTCTGCCTGTCCAAAAAAAAAAAAAAAAAAGTGGCATAGTAGGCTAAACCTCTGCCTGCAGCATTAGAGTGCCATATGAGTACCAGTTTGTGTCCCGGCTGCCCCTCTTCTGATCTAGCTCTCTGCTATGGCCTGGGAAAGCTAGAAGATAGCCCAAGTCTTTGGGCCCCTGCAGCCGTGTGGGAGCCCTAGAAGAAGCTCCTGGCTTCTGGCTTAGGATCGGCTCAGCTCCAGCAATTGCAGCCATCTGGGGAGTGGACCAGCAAGTGGAAGACCATTCTTTCTGTCTCTTCCTTTCTCTTGACTCTACCTTTCAAAATAAATAAATAAAAATTTTTTTAAAAAAGCATATTTAACATTAAAACATGGATTTGGAGGGCAGGCATTTGGCACAGTGATTAAGATGCCACGTGAGACAACCATATTCCATGTTAGAGTATCTGGTTGAGTCCCAGCTCCACTTCCAATTCTAGCTTCCTGCCAGTGTGTATCCTGGGAGGCAGAGGGTGATGCCCATGTAGTTAAGTCCCTGCCACGCACACTGGAGACCCAAAGAAGTTCCAGACTGCTGGCTTCAGCCTGGCCTGGCCCCAACTGTTAGAGACATCTGGGGGGTAATGCAATGGATGAAAAATTGATGTCTATCTGTTTCTGTCTCTGCCTTTTGAATTAAAAAACAAGTTTATAAAATACAGATTTTCAGCTTTTGAGAACAGAGGTGCTGTCGACACAAACCTCATATTCCCACTTGACCACAGTCTGCTGGAACTGATGAATAACACCTCCTTTAAAAGGGGTTGTGCTCTCCTGTTCATGATAACTGCTCATTTTTCTTCAGTAAAACTATTTTCACTATATTTTTCCCACCCGTTCCTAGCTGTGAAAGGCACTTGGGAGTGGGAACGGGGTCAGTTGATTGCCATAGAAGCTGAAGTGAAGTCACATGCTTATCATTGTCAGTGACAAACAAATTTTTTTAAGGATTTCATTTATTTGAGAGGCAGAGTTATAGACAGAGAGTTCTTCCATCCACTGATTCACCCCCCAAATGGCTGCATTGGCCAGAACTGGGCCGATCTGAAGCCAGGGGTCAGGAGCTGCTTCTGGGTCTCCCATGGGGTGCAGGGGCCCAAGGACATGGGCCATCTTCCACTGCTTTCCCAGGCCATTAGCAGAAAGCTGGTCAGAAGAGGAGCAGCTGGGACAGGAACTGGCATCCATATGGGATGCCAGCACTGCAGGCAGAGGCTTAGCCTACTAAGCCATAGCACCAGCCCCATTCTTTTTTTTTTTTTTAAGATTGATTTATTTGAACATCAGAGGTAGAGAGAGAAAGCGAGAGAGCTTCCATCCACTGCTTCACTCCCCAAATAGTTGCAACAGCCAAGGGTAGGCCAGGCTGAAACCAGGACTTTCTTCCAGGGCTCCCACATGCATAGCAGGGGCCCAAACACTTGGGCCATCTTTGGCTGCTTTCCTAGGCTGTTAGAAGGAAGCTTGATTGGAAGTGAAGCAGCCAGGACATGAACCAGCGCCCATATGGGATGTAGATGTCGCAAGCCATGGCTTCACTGGCTAAGCCCCAGTGATTGTTCTTGAGCATTATTGAAAGCCCACATCTGAAGTATAGGAGGCCTTAAAATCTACTTTGAGCCTTTGTGCTGGCATTTGGGGAAGCGGGAAAGAGATAACAGAAATGAGAAGTTTGGGAGTGAATAGCCTGGTAGTTAAAATGCCCACCTTCCATACCGGAGTGCCTCGGCTCAGTGCCAGGCTCTGGCTGTTGATTCGAGCTTCCTGCTGCCACAGAACTTGGGAAGCAGTGATGATGGCTCAAGTATTTGGGTTCCTATCACCATGTGAAAGACCTGGATTCAGTGTCTGGCTCCCTGGCCATTACATGCATTTAGGGAATGAACCAGCTGATGAGAGCGCTCATTCTGCTTCTCAAAAATTGAAAAGAAAAAAAAAAAAACAAGGAGTTCAGAAAGTTGGAATAACACCTTGTTTCAGTCTGAAGGGGATGACCAGGTAAATGTATAAAAATTAATGCCTGTGAGTCCATGTGTGCTCAGTGGTTTGGTCAGAGGGAGCAAGCTGTGTGCACTGGAGCTGTCAGCAAGAAGCTCAAAGAAAAGGGAGTTAGTTGAGTTGAACTTGAAAAATGAAGTGGATATCAGTTATTTGTAACATATAACAAAAAATTCTGGAGTAAAGTACTCAAATCATTGTTTCAAAATGCATATAATCTTGGCCGGCGCCATGGCTCACTTGGTTAATCCTCCGCCTGCGGTGCTGGCATCCCCTATGGGTGCCGGGTTCTAGTCTTGGTTACTCCTCTTCCAGTCCAGCTCTCTGCTGTGGCCCGGGAGGGCAGTGGAGGATGGCCCAAGTGCTTGGGCTCTGCACCCGCATGGGAGACCAGGAGGAAGCACCTGGCTCCTGGCTTCGGATCGGTACAGTGCTGGCCGTGGCAGCCATTTGGGGACTGAACCAATGGAAGGAAGACCTTTTTCTCTCTCTCTCTCTCTCTCTCACTGTCTATAACTCTACCTATCAAATAAGTAAAAAATAAATAAATGCATATAATCCAATAGGAAAGTAAACAAATATGCCTCCCAGGATGACTAGAGAAATTCAGACTTTACCTTTCTTTCTCTGTCTCTACCTCTCTGATTCTTTCAAATAAATAAATCTTTAAAAAAAAAAACGCAGATTTTTAAAAACAAAGTATTAGTTAATTCTACTGACAAAGATATAAGAACTGGTATTGGTAGAGATGGGGAGAAGTAGGCATATTCACTTTTTTTAAAAAGATTTATTTATTTATTTGAAAGTCAGAGTTACACAGAGAAAGGAGAGGCAGAGAGAGAGAAAGGAGAGGCAGAGAGAGAGAAAGGTCTTCCAACTGCTGCTTTACTCCCCAATTGACCGCAATGGCTGGTGCTGTGCCAATCCGAAGGCAGGAGCCAGGAGCTTCTTCTGGGTTTCCCACTCGGGTGTAGGGGCCCAAGGACTTGGGCCATTTTCTACTGCTTTCCCAGGCCATAGCAGAGAGCTGGATCGGAAGTGGAGCAGCTGGGACTCAAACCAGTGCCCATATGTGATGCCGCACTACAGGCGGCGGCTTAACCCATTATGCCACAGCACGGGCCCCAGGCATATTCATATTAATGAAGCAGTAATTAGTAAAACTTAGGAGGACAATTTTGTGGGATCTATACATACATGTTTTAAAAACTTACTTTCATTTACTTAAAAGGCAGAAAGGGAGAGAGAGAGATCTTCCATTTGCTGGTTTACTCCCTAAATGCCTGCAACAGTCAGAGTTGGGCCAGGCCAGAGCCAGAGGCCTAGAACTCCATCTGGGTCTCTCACATGGGTAACAGGAGGCCAAGCACTTGAACCACCATCCACTGCCTCCCGGGGTTAGGATTAGCAGAAAGCTGGGTGAGAAACAGAAGCTGGGACTTGAACTGGCAATCTGATATGGGATGTGATTGTCCCAAGTGATAGCTTAATCCACTGAGCACAATGCCCACCCCTATAAGTATATTTGGTGTTAAAACAATAATTCTGGCTGGCGCCATGGCTCAATAGGCTAATCCTCCACCTGTGGCGCTGGCACACTGGGTTCTAGTCCCGGTCGAGGTGCTGGATTCTGTCCCGGTTGCCCCTCTTCCAGGCCAGCTCTCTGCTGTGGCCCGGGAGTGCAGTGGAGGATGGCCGAAGTCCTTGGGCCCTGCACCCGCATGGGAGACCAGGAAAAACACCTGGCTCTTGGCTTCGGATCAGCGTGGTGCGCTGGCCGTGGCGGCCATTGGAGGGTGAACCAACGGTAAAGGAAGACCTTTCTCTCTCTCTCTCTCTCTCTCACTGTCCACTCTGCCTGTCAAAAAAATAAAAATAAAAAAAAAATTTAAAAAGCACAATAATTCCTCTTTTAAAGTATATATTTTTTTAAAGATTTATTTATTTGTTTGAAACTCAGAGTTACAGAGAAGCAGAGAGAGAGAAGTCTTCCATCTACTGGTTCACTCTCCAGATGACCACAACGGCCGGAGCTGCGCCGATCCAAAGCCAGGAGCCAGGAACTACTTCTGGGTCTCCCATGCGGGTGCAGGGGCCCAAGGACTTGAGCCATCTTCCACTGCTTTCTCAGGCCATAGCAGAGAGCTGGATTGGAAGTGGAGCATCTGGGACTTGAACCAGCGCCCATATGGGATGCCAGCACTGCAGGCGACAGCTTTGCCTGCTACACCACAGCGCTGGCCCCTCAAGTATATTTTTACTAGATATGTATACTATTACATTCGTTGTAGCATTTTTGTAATAGTATATAAATAAATAATTACATGTTGGCTTATTCAAGTCTTTTACAATAGAAATGTTTATGTACAGATGTTACTTGGTTTTTGATAGGGTTACATCCTCACAAACCCATTCTAAGTTGAAAATATGTTAAAAATGGATTTGATATACCTGACCAAACATCGTAGCTTAGCGATAGCACACTGCAGAGAATCAGTTATTTTTAAAAATGTTTTTGAAAGATTTATTCATCATTTTGAAAGGCAGAGTTACAGAGAGAGAAAGAGAGATCATCCATCCACTGGTTCACTTCCCAAATGGCTGCAACAATTGGGGCTGGGTGAGGCAGAAGCCTTGAGCCAGGAGCTTCTTCTGGGTCTCCCACGTGGGTGCAGGGGCCCAAGGACTTGGGCTATCCTCTACTGCTCTCAGACGCATTAGCAGGGAGCTGGATCAGAAGTAGAGAAGCCAGTACTTGAACTGGAGACCATATAGAATGCCAGTGCCTCAGGCCATGGCTTAACCTACTGCACCACAGTGTGGGCCCCAAGAATCAGCCATTTACTCCCAAGACCATGTGGCTGACAGAGCTGAAGCTTGCTGCTGCTGTCCAGCATGTCACCAGCCCCAGAAAAGGGCAAAATTAAAGTATGGGGGGAAGGGCAAGAGTTTGTCATAGTGGTTAGGACGCCACATGGAAAGTCCACATCTCACATAGGAGTGCCTGAATTCCAGTCCCAGATCCACTTCCCATTCCAGCTTCTTGTTAATGAGCACCCTGGGAGGCAGCGGGTGATGGCTCAAATACTCAAGTCCCTGCCACCCACGTGAGATTCAGATAGAGTTCTTGGCTGCTAGCTTTTTTTTGGCCCAACCTTGGGTGTTAGAAGCATTTAGGGAGTGAAACAGCAGATAGATTGAGAAATTCTCTCTCTCTCCCTTTCAGATATATAAATTTTGAAAATCAGAGTATGGCTTCTCCTGAATGCTTTCACACGTCATCACCAAGTAGAAACACTGTAAGTTAAGCCATTGTAAATTAGGTGCCATTTGTATTAATTTGTGCAGTTAAAAGCAACAGGTCATGGGAGAGGATGGGTGATACCACCAGAGAGAGGATGAAAGGGCCTCCTTAGTGGGAGGAACGGCTTACAATCAGCCAAGCAGAGCAAGCACATTTTGAAGGACTCCTGTTCCTACACGGGGCCAGCCCTGGGTGGGTCCGAGAACGGAACATGTTTGATGGGGCACAGGGTTGTGTTACCCAACCAGTTTCCTCAAGGAAATGGGCATAATTCCTAATTTGTAATCCTAGTAAGAGAATTAAATAAGGAAATCACAAATAATAAAAGTGTCCCCATTGATTGCAGTGTTATCACCTAATATTTATAGATCATTTGACTCAGGCAGTCCAGTTCCAGAGCTATGTCCCAAGCCTATGACAGGCTACCTTGAAACCCCATTCAGGACCCTAGCTAGCCATGTGACTTCACACAGCTTATTTAAAGTTTCAGGATCCATATTTTCACCTGTCCAAATCGCAGATGGGACCTCCCAGGCTCGGGACTCACCAGTGCAGACCTCCCTCCCAAGGCTGTTCCAAGAATGAGTCTGCATTGGTGATGAGCTTAGAAACCGCATCTGGCCTGAGGACAGCTTTGTGCGGCCCTTCACTGCTGTCGTTAGTGCCTGCGGGAGACTGGTGGAGTGGGTCATCTAACGGGACCCCCGCAGTGCTGCCCTCCCTCCCCTTGTGGGAGAGGGAATGTGGGTCCGACGGGGCAGCAGACTGAGTGTTTCTGGCTCTAAAGCCCAGGCTGTTCTGTGCTCGGTGCTTTCTTGCTAGCGTCCTGAGCCCATGACAGTGCCTAACTCACTGGGAGTAACCACCTGGCTCCATAAATCCTGCTCCACTTGCCTCAGCTTTGACAGAAAGGAAAGTAGCCAGTGCAAGCTGGACTAGTAGGTTTTTCTTTAGTCTCAGTTCTGCCACCAGTCATGGGGCTGGTGTTTCTGGTGGTCCACGCCTGTCCCCAGAAACCTTCCCCTGCCTCTGGCAGCTCAGCAGTGCTCTGCAGAGAGGCTTGGTGCCAGGGCCGGGTGGCGGCCTCAGGATGTAGCTCTTCCCTGCAAGGTGTTTGGCAGGGCCTTGGGCAGATGCTCAGTACAAAGGTGCACCATAAAGAGGTGCACCTTTATGAGGAAGAAGATACTCTTTGGGGCCAAAGCTGTAGCGTAGTAGGTTAAGCATCTACTTGCAGCACCGGCATCCCATTTGGGCACCAGTTCGAGTCCCGGCTGCTCCACTTCCAATCCAGCTCTGCTGTGGCCTGGGAAAGCAGCAGCAGCAGATGACCCAAGTGCTTGGGGCCCGCATCTGCATGAGAGACCTGGAAGCTCCAGGCTCCTGGCTTCAGATAGGACCAGCTCAGGCCATTGTGGCCATTTGGGGAATGAACCAGCAGATGGAAGACTTCTCTCTCTGTTTTTAACTCTGCTTTTCAAATTAAAAACACAACAAAAGAAATCCTGTCTTAAAAAAAAAAAAAAAGATATTCTTTCCATCATGTCGGGAAAGTTGCAGGCTAAGTCCTTTTGCTGCTGACGTTAGAAATCCAAAGAGAACTGGCGCTGGTCCATGTTGAAACCTTACACATGCCCTCTGGAGAATGCTGGGGCTCCCTCCTCTGCTCCAACAAGGACTTATAGCAGGCAGAGGAAGTGAGGGCTCCTTCCTTTCTAAGCAGCTGTCTTTTTTTTTTTTTTGACAGGCAGAGTGGACAGTGAGAGAGAGAGAGACAGAGAGAAAGGTCTTCCTTTTGCCGTTGGTTCACCCTCCAATGGCCGCCGCGGTAGCGCGCTGCGGCTGGCACACCGCGCTGATCCGATGGCAGGAGCCAGGTGCTTCTCCTGGTCTCCCATGGGGTGCAGGGCCCAAGCACTTGGGCCATCCTCCACTGCACTCCCGGGCCACAGCAGAGAGCTGGCCTGGAAGAGGGGCAACCGGGACAGGATCGGTGCCCCGACCGGGACTAGAACCCGGTGTGCCGGTGCCGCAAGGCGGAGGATTAGCCTAGTGAGCCGCGGCGCCGGCCAGCAGCTGTCTTTTAAAGGGTTTGCACTCTCCAGAGCCTGGGCATTCTATCTAAATGAGGAGCCGATTCTCTGAAATGAGCAGAAATGTCTAAGAATGAATGTTATTCGGGGCAGGGGAAGGGTGATTATGACAGCTAAATAAATCATTTCAGATTTATTTCAGATTCAGGGCAAGGAGATCAGACATTTGAAGATAAGAACATGGCAAAGATCAGAGGGGGGTGTTGTGGCACAGTGGTTAAGCCACCGCCCAGAACACCTGCTTCCCTATCAGGGTGCCAGTGCAAGTCCTGCTTAGCACTTCCAACCCTGCTTCCTGCTAGTGCGCCTGGGAGGCAGCCCAAGTATTGGAGACCCTTCTACCCACATGGGAGACCTGCATGGAGTTCCTGGCTCCTGGCTTCAGTCTGGCCCAGTCCTGGCTGTTGTGGGCATCTGGGGAGTGAACTAGTAGATTATATATATATATATACACACACACACACACATATATATATATATATACACACTATATATAGTGTGTGTCCCCTGTCATTTGGCCTTTTTAATTTTTTTTTAATCACAACAATCAAAGTACAGAATTAAACAGACACAAGGGGTGGGCCTTTGGTGTGGTGATGAAGGTGCGGCTTGCAATGCCTGCTTCCCGTTAGTACGGTGCCTGTGCTCTAGTTCTGGCTCTGCTCCCACGTTTAGCTTCTTGCTGATGTGCACCCTGGGGGGCAGCAGTGATGGCTCAAGTACTTGGGTCCCTGCCATCCGCATGAGAGACTTGGACTGAGTTCCTGGCTTCTCCAGCTGTTGCAGAGATCTGGGGTGTGAACCAGCTGATGGGAGATTTCTCTGTCTCCCTCTCTCTAACTTAAAATAAAAACAAGGACAAGATATTTTGGTCACCTATGTTGACAGTGTCTTTCCAGTTGCAGACATCCAGTGCATCTTCAGAGAGCTTTCCTTCCTTAGGAAAACTTCACATGCTAGAGACGGGGAATGGTTTGAATGCCCAGCTTTCACGTCCTTCTCCGGGTCAAAGTCAATCCACAGCTGGCTACGTCCAGACGTCCACGGTGGGGGAAGGAGGCAGCCTCACCTAGAGGAAGGAGACTAAAACACGAAGCTGCCACTGGCCTTACCTGGGAAAACTGCCCATTGGGCCCAGGCATTCTATCCTCCTTGAGAACCATTGATCCACATAAAAATCCACTTCTAAAAATCTCAGTCCTGAATTCAATGACTTGGAACCATCCCTGGCTCTGCCATTGGCTAACGCCCCTCCCTGGGATGGTGAACTCATCTATAAAATGAAGAGTAAAATAGATTGTCCCAAAGGTGAAGGAACCCAGCTGTCCTGGTTCCTAATCCACTCGTGCTTTCCAGGCACTACCTAGGAGTGGTTTAACCCTAACCAGGACATTTAAAACTTAAGTCTGCTGGAGGCAATAAAGTGGATAAAGTGTTATGCTAAATGAATGAAGGCAGACGAAAATGTACATAAGGAGTGCTATTTTTACATAGTACTAGACAGGCAAAACTAATCTCTGGCAATAGAACGGAGACTGGTGCTTGCTTCTGAGGGAATAACTGAAAGAATATGATGGAAGTAGGTTCTGGGGTGATGGAGATGTCCTTCATCTTGACAGAAGCATGGTTTCATGGGTAGGTGCATTTTCAAAACTGACCAGTTTCAAAATGACCAAATATACACTTTAGATCTGTGTGTTTCACTCCCTACAAATTATACTTCAATTAAAAAGTATGTTAAAAGTGCTGAGGGGGCCGGTGCCATGGCTCAACAGGCTAATCCTCCGCCTTGCGGCACCGGCACACCAGGTTCTAGTCCTGGTCGGGGCACCAGATTCTGTCCCGGTTGCCCCTCTTCCAGGCCAGCTCTCTGCTGTGGCCAGAAAGTGCAGTGGAGGATGACCCAAGTGCTTGGGCCCTGCACCCGCATGGGAGACCAGGAGAAGCACCTGGCTCCTGGCTTTGGATCAGCGCGGTGCACCGGCTGCAGCGCGCTGGCCGCGGCAGCCATTGGAGGGTGAACCAACGGCAAAAGGAAGACTTTTCTGTCTCTCTCTCTCACTGTCCACTCTGCCTGTCAAAAAAAAAAAAAAAAGTGCTGAGGGGCCGGCACTTTGGTGTAGCAGGTAAAGCCGCCACCTCCAGTGCCGGCTGCCCCACTTCTGATGCTATGGCCTGGGATAGCAGTGGAAGATGGCCCAAGTCCTTGGGCCTCTGCACGCATGGGAGACACTGAAGAAGCTCCTGGCTCCTGGCTTCAGATCGGCGCAGCTCCAGCTGTTGTGGCCAATTAGGGAGTGGACCAGAGGATGGAAGACCTCTCTCTGTCTCTTTCTCTCTCTCTCTCTCTCTCTCTCTACCTCTCCTTCTATCTCTGTGTAACTCTGAGTTTCACATAAATAAAGAAATCATAAAAAAAAAATGAGTGTACTGAAAATGTTTAGAAGGCAGTCTGGCCTTCACTGAGCACTTGCTAGCCCGTAGGTATTCGTATATACACTTGTATCATCTCCATCTCCAACTCCTCAAAAGGGATTGTCCTAATTTTACAGATCATGAAACTAAGGTTCAGTGAGTGTAAAATAACTCTGAAGCCAGGCACAATACAGGTCTGTCTGCTTCTTCCTTACAGTAAGCTGCTTCAGAGAACCTTGGAGACTTTTGTTCCATTTAATTTCATTGCCACGTGAGCCCAAGAAAGCCTATTTCCCTCTGTGAGGTCTCACCCAGAGTCAAAAGAAGTATTAATTGTTTTATTTTTATTTTTTTTAAAAGATTTACTTATTTATTTGAAAGTAGAATTACAGAGAGGCAAAGAGAGAGAGAGGTCTTCCATCTGCGGGTTCACTCCCTAGATGGCTGCAACAGCTGGAGCTGCACCCATCTGAAGCCAGGAGCCAGGAGCTTCTTCTAGGTCTCCCACATGGTGCAGTGGCCCAAGGACTTGGGGCATCTCCCACTGCTTTCCCAGGCCATAGCAGAGAGCTGGATCGGAAGTGGAGCAGCCAGGACTTGAACTGGTGCCCATATGGGATGCTGGCACTGCAGGCAGCAGCTTTACCTGCTACGCCAGAGCACCAGCTCCCCTAATTGTTTTACGACTGTGAGGCTCCTGTCCCTCTTGCCAGCACAGGGCATTAGGAGGCACTGCAGAGTAATCGTGAGCGCCAGAAGCCCTCTGACTCTGGGGAGAGGATAAATCATCCACTTGGCCAGCGAAGGAACACGGCTGCTTCCTGTTGGAGAGATAAGCCTGACTCATCCCAGACAGACTGGGAACCAGGAACTCTGAATCCTGCTGCTGCTCTGCCAATGAGATGCCCTGTGACCAAGGGCAAAGCTCCGTACTCTCTGGGCTCCTACCCTGCACCTGCTAACAGAGAAGGTCAGGCCACCTGGCTACTAAGGTCCTTCAGCTGCAGTATCTCGTCAGTTTATGAAATCCTGAGTCCTCCTTCCACATAGCACTAACAAGGGAAAGAAGAAAAGACTTGTGTGTTTTCCAGGTTCTTACAAGGGTCCCCGTGACAGTGCCCATTGCCCTTGTGATAAGAGGACAATATACTCAGGTGTGCGTATCCACGGATGTATCCGCTGCTTATCTTCACATTATAGTGACCAATCCCCCAGCTTTACACTCATCCATTAGCTGCTGCTCTTTTATCTTCCCCAAGCAGACTCAGCACTGAGCAACTGTACAGCCAGATATCAGTTCTCACCTGGAACGTCCACCAGTGGGGTTCACCTGGAGGTCCTGAGCTGCGGAACCCTCCATCTTAACTCAGAGAAGTCTTTTTAATTGAGGGCACTCACTATCTCAACAGCCGTCCTTTACTTTTTTTTTTTTAAAGATTTATTTATTTATTGGAAAGGCAGAGTTACAGAGAGGCATAGGTAGAGAGAGAGCAGTCCATCCAATGGTTTACTCTCCAGATGGCTGTAGCAGCCAAAGCTGTGCTGATCTGAAGCCAGGAGCCAGGAGCTTCTTCTGGGTCTCTCACATGGGTGCAGGGGCCCAAGCACTTGGGCCATCTTCCACTGCTTTCCCAGGCCATAGTAGAGAGCTGGATTGGAAGAGGAGCAGCCAGGACTAGAACCGGCACCCATGTGGAATGCTGGCACCGCAGGAGGAGGCTTAGCCCATCACGCCACAGGGCTGGGCCTCCTCCTTTACTCTTTTTTTTTAAACAGGCAGAGTGGACAGTGAGAGAGAGACAGAGAGAAAGGTCTTCCTCTTGCCGTTGGTTCACCCTCCAATGGCCGCCGCGGTAGGCGCGCTGCGGCCGGCGCACCGCACTGATCCAGTGGCAGGAGCCAGGTGCTTCTCCTGGTCTCCCATGCGGGTGCAGGGCCCAAGCACTTGGGCCATCCTCCACTGCACTCCCTGGCCACAGCAGAGAGCTGGCCTGGAAGAGGGGCAACCAGGACAGGATCGGTGCCCCGACCGGGACTAGAATCCAGTGTGCCGGCGCTGCAAGGCGGAGGATTAGCCTAGTGAGCCACGGTGCCAGTCTCCTCCTTTACTCTTAAACCTTGCGAAGGACTCAGATCCTCTAGTTACCTTTGGAGACCAAGCAAACACCAAAATAACAGCAAGACAGATGCTGATGAGCTTCAGAGAAACAACGCAGTGCTCCCCCGGGGTAGGGGTATTCCAGAAAAACAGGTACAGGAGAAAAAAGTGTGCCTCTTACAGGCTGTGTGACCCAGGGACCTCGGTTTCTTCATCTGTAAAATGGGTAACACCAACACCTCCAAGAAAATCCACATGAAGTACATGGCCTAACAAGAGCTTGATCAATGTTAGATACAAAAACATCACCTGCACGTAGCAGAGACTCCCATGCACTCCCGCAGACCCTCATGCGGGTCCCTGTCCACACGCACAGATGCACACACACCCTGAAAGGCAGGCATGAGGACTACAGTGAATGTGTTCCTAGCCCAGGGCCCACCCCATTAAGGAACAGCAATTTTGCACAAAGGTATGGATGTACTGATTCTCAGAACAGTGGCAATGGTAGAAGTCGCCTGGGCTGGCAGTCCTGAGAGGTGGCCCTGCACCAGCGTCATTGGCATCGCTTGGGAACCTGGAAGAAATGCACATTCCAGACCCTCCTTAAACCTCAGTTTTCTCATCTCTAAAATCAGGATAGTCTCTTTGTAGGGACTTCCTTTCATTTTTTCTTGTCTATGAATTTTACCTCAAAAAGAATAGGCAGTGGTTGGAATTTGGTTCATGGACCGTTTGCTGACCCCTGACCACGATCAACTTCAATTCTTTTCTTAAATTAGTTCCTGGCAAACTGTAACCTTGACTCAAATACTTAGAAGTCACTCACTACCCCCCAAAGCACTCTGATTCCCTCATGGACAGACCCTGATTCCACCTGGAGTGTTTTCATTTATGAATCCAAAATCTCTCGCAGTGGCTTCTACGCAGAGAATCCGCTTATGTTATGATCACCTGCTTCCCAGCAGGACTCCAGGGTACAGTGATTAATCTGTGAGTTCGCTCTGAAGACACAGGAAAGGAGAACGTGCTTCTGTGCTAAAGCACCAGCAGAGAGAAACAGAATCTCCCACAGACACGGTGCAGGACAGCACAGGACAGGCTGTACCCCCCCGTCCCCCCCATACACCAGCAACTACAGCACCGTGATGACAGATTTTTATTAAATGGAAACATGGGAGGTGTGGCGAGAAGTGGCAAGCACAGCCACGGGAGAGCAGGCATTCCTGGCTACGGGAACCGGAAGTTAGGAAATCTAGGATTACGTTCTCCTGCTTAGCTCTGACACTCGGGAAGGTCTTCTCCGTGGCACTTGCTCTGACCAGCGCTGGCATGAACGCGTGTGCGCTAGTTCAGTTTGGCCAATAGTTCTTCCAGTTCAGGCCGGGCTTTGAACCGTCCCTTGAAGTCTTCTTCGGTGTGCTGGAGAGAGAGGGAAATCAGGAGGAAGTACTGCAGGGCTTTTCGTTACCCAGATACGCACAACATTTAAAGAGGGCCATCAGCCGGCTCTGTGGAGAATGAAATGGACTAGACTCTTACTGAGCACCTGCTGTGTGCCAGACTTGTATTAGGTCCCAGGGATCCAAAGTTGAATCAGACTTAATAACCCTTGAGGCAGACATATAAATAACTGATGTAAAAGTGTTGTAAATACTACACCAGAGACATTTAAGAGAGAGAGAATGTCAAAATTATCCTTCTGATAGGCGCTTTTCTGTGACTGGAATATTTTAAGTCCACCTGCTCAGCACGCTCTCCCTGCGCGCAGACCTGTGGGACACTAAACGTGCACTGGGCACAGGGGAGCTGCGTGAAGCAGGACGTCCCGCTGAGATGACCTCAAGGATCTGGGTCACAGGAAGGGTCATCTGGGCAAGCGCCCTGCACACCAGCACGTGACGTGAAGTTCTCAGTGTTCCGCCAGTTTTCCATGCCTGACCAAACGTCCATCCTGAGCATGCCCAGTCAGGCTACCGGCAGGCCTTGAAGGACACTTTGGTATTTGTGTACATAATCCTAAACCAGGTTCTCTGTGCTACACAATTGACTGAAAGGGGAGAATCTGGGAGTGCCATGGGCTCACCGCTGACACCAGGACGCTCTGACAATATACAGCCCCTTATGTCCACAGATAATCAGCTCTGAGGCCTTGGCAGAGCCAGAATGTTGACCACGGTTCCAGCAGCCTGCACACCTTTCCTGATCATTGTGTGGCCTTAATTATCCACATTTCTGTTGTGACCAAAGCCGGCAGTCCAGATGCTCTTACCCTAATTTTGAGCACAAGGAGGCCACCAGGGGGCCACTTTCCAAGCTAGCACCTACCTCCCTCACTGACAGCCTGACTCCTTCAGGAAGATTACTCTGGATTATTTCCAAGAAAATCTCTGCAAACGTAGCACTCAAACCGCTGATCTGCAAAATCAAAGAAGATGTTCTGAGGGAGGGCGCTGAAAGCCAGGTGATCAGGCGGACATGGCACGGACTCAAATGCCGGTCAGCTCCAGTGCGCAGACCAGGAGGGCCCAAGGGTGGACGAGGAACACCCGGAGCTGATTCGGAGCCTGGCCTTTGCAGGATTTCCTTTGCCATTTGATCTCAGAGATGGCCACTGCCAGTATTTGCTCCTGTAGGCAATGGAGGTCATAGCTGGACCAAGAGGTTATCAAGCCCAGGCTGATTTTCTGATTCATCTCAGTGCTTACCCACATAGACCAAGACCTGACTGATATCAGATCCTGTCCCAAGAGACCCAAATATGTGGTAGATGGGTGTGCAGGAGGATTCAAGGACCTGTAAGAAAAATACCTACGCAGTTCACTCAGCTAAGGTCAAAGAAAACTTCTAGAGGAGGTGACATCTGGCTGGAGTCTTGGAGAAAAACTGGATTAAACTGGAAGAAGTCAATATAATGTGGAAAGTTTTAAGGCAGAGAAAACAGCATTCAATAAAATGGGAGGAGGGGAGAGTGAGTATTGTGGTGTAGTGGGTTAAGCCACCACTTAGGATGCCTGTATCCCAAATTGGAGTCCCTGGTTCAGGTTCCTGCCAGTCAGTTTCCTGCTGATGCACCTGAGAGGAAGCAGATGATGGCTCAAGTGTGTGGGCTCCTGCACCCACATGAGAGACCTTGATGGGGTTCCTAGGTCCTGGCTTCAGCCTGGCCCAGCCGCAACACTGTGGGCATTTGGGGAGTGAACCAGCAGATGGAAGATCTCTCTCCATTTTTTCCTCTCTCTCTCTCTCTCTCTCTCTCTGTCACTCTGCCTTTCAAGCAAATATTTTTTTTTTTTAAGATTTATATATTTGAAGGTCAGAGTTACACAGAGAGAGGAGAGGCAAAGAGAGAGAGAGAAAGAGAGGTCTTTCATTTGCTGGTTCACTCCCCAACTGGCCACAATGGCTGGAGCTGCACCGATCGGAAGCCAGGAGCCAGGAGTTTCCTCTGGGTCTCCCATGGGAGTGCAGGGGCCCAAGGACTTGGGCCATCTTCTGCTGCTTTTTCAGGTCACAGCAGAGAGCTGGATTGGAAGTGGAACAGCTGGGACTCGAACCAGTGCCCATATGGGATGCTGGCACTGCAGGCAGCAGCTTTACCTGCTACGCCACAGCACTGGCCCCAATAAATGTGTTTTTTTTTAAATAATAAAATAAGGAGGCATAACAATGTTAGAGAATTAAAACCAGCTCCATGTATGCCTGGAGTGAATGGGATGTGAAGAGGAAAAGCAGGAGCCAGGAACTGCTACATCTACAGCTCACCTGACTGCTAATCGGCAGTTCAGACTTTACCCTGTGGGCCTCAGTGGCACATCAGATCCGTCATAAAGAGCATCACAAGTAATAATACATGCCTGGTAATAGTAAAGAACCAAGGATTTTAAGTACTTCAGTTTTTTAACTTAGCATACTTAAATTTAAGGTGTTACTACCTTATTCTTCTAATTACCTTGTAATATGTTTCTTGAATGGATCAAAAGGGGGAGATGCCTATACAGTGGAATATTATTTGGCAATAAAAAATAATGAAGTATTGATGCACGCTATAACATGGATGGACTTTGAAAACATTATGCTAAAGAAACCAGATGTGGGATATAGTGACACAGCTGGTTAAGTCACTGCTTGTGACGCCAGCATCCTATATTGGAGGGCTGGATTAGGTCTCTGCCACTCCACTTCTGATCCAGCTTCTTGCTAATGTGCTGGGAAAGCAGCAAATGATGGCCCAAGTACTTGGCCACTGCTACCCATTTTAGAGACAAGGATAGAATTCCTGGCTTGGCCCAGCCCCAGCTGCTTCCAAATAAATAAATAAATCTTAAAGACAAAAAAAGGGGGCCAGCACTGTGGAATAGTAGGTTAAGCTTTTGCTTGCAGTGCCGACTTCCCATATGGGCACTGGTTTGAGTCCTGGCTGTTCCTCTTTCTATCCAGCTCCTTGCTGATGGCCTGGGAAAGCAGCGGAAGATGGCCCAAGTGCTTGGACCCCTGCATCTGTGGGGCATCAAGTGCTGAAGTCCAGCATGACCAGGTATTGGGCTCGAAGGACTGGCAACACCCATATCTGGGGGTTATGTATGTAATGATGCTGAGAGCAGAGGAATGAAGGAGTTTGCTCCAGAGCAAGGCATTATAAAAGCAAGGATGGAGGGGTCAAAAACTGAATCCTGAGAACATTATTCCAAGGGCAGGAGAAAGGAATAGAAGGGTATGGCGGAAGGGGAAAAAGCAGACAGAAAACCCAGGAGAGGCAAATGGATTTCAGTTCTCCCAGGCTGCCTACCTGAACCACTCGCTCGTGTGTGGTAAGGACTGAGTCCACGAACATTTTGGTGCCTTGATCCTGCAGCTGCAACACCTCCATGGTTTTGGTGGGCATCGCGTAACTGTGGGAAGGAAAGTCAGCTATTCAGAGGGTTCACTGGAGCCAGCAGCCCCACTCCAACGTGGGAGTGTGTGAGCACAGCCACTGCCCGTGCAGCAGCTCCAGGTATCTAGGAATGCTTACCTGCTGCCAGGAGCAAAGTAACCAGACCCCCTCTCCCTCCTCCTCACGTCCCTGGACTCCCTAAGGAGCAGGCCATGCTAACGCCTGCGTGTCCCCAGCCATGCTTAACACAATGCGCAGAATGCAGCCTGGTGATTCAAAACCACTTGCTGCTACTGAAGAACATGCAGCTCTGAGAGAATGGAGCGCTCACTGGGTACGCCTGGGAGGCCGGCCTTGTGCTGCTTCTGTCCTGGAGAAATAAGGCGTGGGACCCAGTGTTCTAGAACGGAATTTCATGACCTCAGCACTAATGAAATTGTAAACCAGGTATTTCTTTGTTCTGGGGCTGGCCTATATATCATCGGTATCCACTGGACGCCAACAGTATACAGCAAGTCCTAAGTCAGATTTTCTCCAGACATGAGTACATGTCGATGGGCCGCCTCTCCAGGCTGAGAGCCACTGCTGCAGAGTCCGTGTTCACGCCAGTCAGCTTTGGCAGGTCCACATGCGGCAGGGCACAGAACACTGGCCTCGGAGTCCGTGTCGTCCTGCCACTCACTAGCAGCATTCACTTCAGTAAATCACTTCCCTTCCTGGCCTCAGTTTCTTCACGTGTGAATGGGATTAGAACCTGGGCCTGTATCAATAGATAACAGTGAGGACTGGGTGTAGAGATGAGACAGGACTGGACTAAAGCCACACAGAAATATAATATTAGTGTAGGGGCTGGCACTGTGGCATAGCGGGTAAAGCTGCCACCAGTAGTACTAGAATTCCATAGAGTGCCAGTTTGAGTCCCGGTTGCTCTACTTCCAATCCGGCTCTCTCCTGTGGCCTAGGAAGGCAGCAGAGGATGGCCTAAGTCCTTGGGCCCCTGCAACCGCGTGGGAGACCCAGAGGAAGCTCCTGGCTCCTCGCTTCAGATTGGTGCAGCTCTGGTTGTTGCAGCCACCTGGGGAGTGAACCAGTGGATAGAAGACCTCTCTCTCTCTCTCTCTCTCTCTCTCTCTCTCTCCCTCCCTCCCTCTCTGCCTCTGCTTCTCTGTAACTCTGCCTTTCAATTAAATAAATCTTTTTAAAAAAAAATTAGTGTCACGTTCATCTTATCAAAGAGTCTATCAAATTGAAAATATGAAATATTAATAATGATGGTAGGGAGCTGGCGCTGTGGCGCAGTAGGTTAATCCTCTGCCTGAGGCGCCGGCATCCCATATGGGCGTCGGTTCTAGTCCCGGCTGCTCCTCTTCTGACCCAGCTCTCTGCTGTGGTCTGGGAAAGCAGTAGAAGATGGCCCAAGTCCTTGGGCCCCTGCACCCATGTGGGAGACGGGGAGGAAGCACCTGGCTCCTGGCTTCAGATTGGCCCAGCTCAGGCCATTGCAGCCATCTGGGGAGTGAACCAGTGGACAGACAGAGCTTTCTCTCTGTCTCTCCCTTTCACTAGTAACTCTACCTCTCAAATAATAATAATAATAATAATAATAATAATAATAATAATGGTAGGACTGAATTTTCAAGCTTCACAAAGTTTCATCACTTAACAGCAAGGGGCAAGGCCCTCTGCAGATAAAGTCTACAAAGGTAAGTTTAATGTAATAGAAAATAGATTAGAAACAGTACACTCTTGGATTTAAATATTGGCTCCGTCATTTATTTATTTATTACCTACTTGAATTTGGACAAATTAGCTATTTCAGCTTCTTTAGCTTTTTTTTTTTTTTTAAATATTTATTTATTTATTTGAAAGTCAGAGTTACATACAAAGAGAGGAGGGGCAGAGAGAGAGAAAGAGAAGTCTTCCATCTGATGGTTTACTCCTCAGTTGGTCACAACGGCCCGAGCTGCGCCGATCTGAAGCCAGGAGCCAGGAACTTCTTCTGGGTCTCCCACGTGGGTGCATGGGCCCAAGGACTCGGGCCATCTTCCACTGCTTTCCCAGGCCATAACAGAGAGCTGGATTGGAAGTGGAGCAGCTGGATCTCTAACCGGCGCCCATATGGGATGCCAGTGCTTCAGGCCAGGGTGTTAACCTGCTGTGCCCCAGCGCCTGCCCCAGCTTCTTTAGCTTTAAAATGAGAATAATAATCTTGTACATACTTCATAGGGCTGATGCAATGATTAAATGAAATTACATAAGTGATTCTCCTGGCATGGTGCACCCACAAATGTCAGCTCTCTTGTTCCTGGAAGCAGCTGGTAGACATTGATTTTGCCATCTCTCTCATGTAGCTACTCTAATATCCCCTCCCAGTTTTCAGCACAAGCTCTTGATATTTTCTTCCAAGTCAAATATTATAATAATTTCCCAATTTAAAAAACTAGGACACAATCACAGGCTTCTAATGGAAGATCAAATAAAATAACTAGGTAAAAGCTTTCAGGAAATCAAAAAGCACTCTAAAATGTTGCTTCCCCTAAATGTAAAAAACATTGTAAGATGTCACAGATAGGACTGACTGACTGAACTAGGCGTGGTCAGCTTTTTCACTTTTCTTGGGTTTTACTCTTCCATACTTATTTTGGCAAGATTGCACTGATTTGCTTATTTACTCATCCCTCCAACAAACATTTACTAACAGCCTCCCCTATCAGAGGCACTGCAGTGGGCAATATGCAGTCTTTAGGATGCTCACCGAGAGGAAGCACCTTGGAGAGACAGGGAAATACACAAACGTCTGTACTACACAAAGACAGAAGCACTCACAGGTGTGTGCCAAGGACTGGGGATGAGGGAGAAAGAGGAGCAGGCTCAGGGAAGGCCTCCCTGGTTAGGGAAAGTCTTACCGCGGTGTAAAGAATGAGCATAGGCACTGGCCTGGAGCGCATCCCCAGCCGGTACAGAAGTAGCTACACAGGGCAGGAGGCATGAGAAGCCTTCAACGAGAACCAACAGAAAACCAGGAAATACCAGGCACTTTGGTTACACCAAGATTAGGCCCAAGCAGTTCAGTGCAGGACAGTCAATACAGCGGGGTGATGCAGGGAGACAGCCTATTAGAGTGGACTCTGTGGTCCCAAATACGCTCTTACCCCCATCTGCAAGCTAGCAGGATGACTTTTTTTTTTTTTTTTAAACATGTATTTGGGCTAGCGTTGTGGTCTAGGGGGTTAAGACGCACCTGTGAGGCCAGCATCCCATATGAGCACCAGTTTGTGTCCTGGCTGCTCCACTTCTGATCCAGCTCCCTGCTAAAGCACCTGGGAAAGCAACAGAAGATGGCCCACATGCTTGGGCCCCTGTACCCAGGCAGGAGGCACCGAAGAAGCTCCTTGCTTCAGCTGGCCCAGCCCGGCTTTTGTGGCCATTTGGGAAGTGAAGCAGGGAGACATCTTCCATCTGCTGGTTTACTCCCCAAATGGCTACAACAGCCTGGGCTGGGCCAGGCTGAAGGCAGGAGCCAGGAACTCTCTCCCTGAAATTCTTAGGCAGTTTCAGTTACAAGCCGAGTCACAGGTAAGTCAAAAGATCAGAAGTTTTTGTCAACTACGATGTTAAAAAAAAAAGGGAAGGGAAGATGCATTTGTTATACTCTGGTCATTTCAAAGTATAACAGGCCTTAAAAGGATAGGAGTACAGGTGATTTTCTGCACTTTCCAAAACTCTGCCATAAATATCACTTGGACGACCACACAGTAAAAACAGAGAAGAAACAATTGAATTTCTAGAGTCAACCTAACGTGACTAGGGCTGTCATGTCTGGGAAGTATCCGCTGGGAAGGGACAAAGTTCTGGGGGACTCAGAATCTGTGGATTTCAGTTTGTAAAAGTTATACCTCAGTTTTAAAAATTGTAAGTAGGTTAAAAAAAATAGAAATTTCGTCTCACAGTCCACAGAGCACAGGAGCTGGGTCAGCTTGGGGCTTGGAAGCTGCTGCCTGATCTCCCCAGGCAGCTGCTCAGCAAGGGTTGGGTGCAGGCAGATTAAAGAACTTGCAGGAGAGGGCTCTGCCCGCCCTCCCGTGTGAGCTGCAGCTGCAGCCAAGCAGACCATCTCCAGAACAAAAGCCAGCACACCTCTCTAGCCCAACTCCAACACAAGGTCACGGTTCATCCCTCCCACCACCGCCACTCCTAGGAGAAAATAGATCAAGATGAAATGAAAAGCAGGAGAGAATTTCATGTCTGAAAAGCTGGGCAGAGAGAATGCCTAATAACACAATAGTCTGGAAACCTCAGTCAGCACAAGGAAGTGAGCTGCTAAAAACAAACAGCTTTTTGTGCTCTGGGCTATTTGAAGCAAAGAACCAGAAAAAAGGCATAAAGCAGCATACCTATCATTCATTCTGGGGACCACGCCTATGCCTATTAGAACTCCACCCACGTGGCAGGCATTTGGTACAGTGGTTGAAACACAGCTTGGGACACCCGGATCCCACAGCAGAGGGCCTGGGTTTGAGTCCTGGCTCTACTCCTGATTCCAGCTTCCTGCCAATGTGCACTCTGGGAGTCAGCAGGTGAGGGTTCAAGTGTCACCCACGTGGGAGAACTGGATTGAGTTCAGGCTCCTAGTGTGGGCATTTGGGGAAGGAATCAACAGATGAACAATCTGCCTCTCTGCTTCAAATAAATTAAAAATAAATCAATAAACATTTTAAAAAGAACTCAATCCAAATCGATAAACACTTATTCTGTGCCTATAGCATGTCAGTACTAGACCAGGCCTTAGGGTCAGAGCACTAGTGAAGACAGACACAATCCTTGCCTTAAGGAGCTTGAAGTCTCCTAGGAGAGACCAATGATCATCCAGTGATTAAAAGGTAGAGAGTGCACATATGAAGGACAAGTCATATACCTTCTATTTCTCCTGTGTAAATAACAAAGGAGCCCAATGAAATGACAGTCTCTAAAGAAGTAACATTCAAGATGATGCAGAAGGAAAAAGTGGGTGTCAGGTGAAGGGGGAAGGGTCATCTAAGCTTTAGAGAGCACATACAAGGTTCTGAAATGGAGAGAGACAAAAGTAAAGCCTGTGTAGTTGGAAGGGAAAAGAGGGGCACAAAGTGTGAGCGAAGGCAAGAGAGGCAAGCCCAGGCCGTGGTGCACCCAGCATCATGATCCTAAGGGCGTGGGGAGCCATGGAAGGGTCTTAGCAGGGGAGTGACACCATCGTACTTCCAGTTTAGAAGATCACTGCTTAATGGAGAAGCACTTGGAAGAATTGAAAATTGGAGGGAAAAGAGCAGGTTCAAATCCAGACCTTGCCAATTACTAAATCTCTGTGGGAAAGCTTCCACTGTATTAATAATAATAGCAGCCAACAGCTGCATGTAGTTCTAAGTGCTTTCAAGGCGTTTTCACTATAGCTTTTTTAGACAGGTTCTTTCATTAACCCATTTTACAGATGAGGAAACCAAGGCACAGAGAGGGGTAAGGAGACTGCCCAGTGTCACACAGTAAGGAATGCAGCAGAGGAAGAGAACAGGGCAGGCAGCCTGGCTCCCGGTTGATGCTTTGACCCACTAAGCACAAGCTGCTTGCACGGAGCTTTCTCTGAGAGCCTTGCTGGTAGCAGTGCTCGGCAAATGTCACTGCCTCTCTGCCCCAGTCCAGTGCAGCCTGGGCTTTTCACAGTCAGGTTTTCAAAACAGCCTCGTTAGAAGGAGTCCTGGAATTTTAAAACACAGTCCCAGGGAACTGATCCACTGTAGGTATGAACGCGACATTTAATGCCTCTTTGCCACCACATCCTCTGAAAAGCTACCCTGCCAGCCGACAAAAAGGTCCTCATTAATTATTAAAACCAAACAACACTATTCAGAACGTTTCCTAAGTGCCAGCGTCTGTGCTAAGTGCTGTTAAATACTCTCTTAATTACTGTTTGGAACTCAAATAAAAAAACTCTCATCCTCATTACATAGATGAGGAAACTGAAGTTCAGAATTTCCCAAGGTCATGTTGCTAAGAACTGACAGAGCCATACCTGAACACTGGCAGCTTGATTCTAGTTTGAATTCTTGACCCCTTGTGATTCCAGGTGTGGTCGCAGGCCAGCCGCTAGTACGCAAACTGCCATGAGCCCACCATGAGACAAGAAGCATGCACCAGTCAGTAAATCCACTGTTTAATTCAGCAACTTTTCTTCTATCGGTAAGAAAGACTTTGTCGACAAAGGCAGCAAAGGATGAATCCTGGTCTGTTCTCAGGGCGGTACTAGGAGAGGCACTACCGTAAGCCACTGTGCTGGGCTGCTTGAACTGACACTGCACCTTATCCGCACCTACCACCTTCCACACTGTGATAAGTACAACTCTCCGACTGCATGTGCCTGCGTGTGTGTGTGCGCTGTGTGTACGGGTATACTCCCTGGAATCAGGGACATTTCATCTTAGGATCTTCTAGTCGGAATAACTAGTTCAGTATCTACCACATGGCTCGATCAATAGTTTCTGGATTGATTAATTAATCAAAAGCACCTGCATTACATTTTAGGAAATGTGCACTACATAACTGGGTTCTACAGTCACATTTGATAACCTGTCACTCTGAAAAATGACTGAATGTCTCCCATTGGCAGGCCATGTGCTAGGTGCAAAAGAAACAAAGGACAGGGGCTGGTGTTATGTAGTAGTGGATGAAGCCACAGCCTGCAATGCCAGCATCCCATACTGGTGCCAGTTCACGTCCCAGCTGCCCCACTTCCGATCCATCTCTCTGCTAATGGCCTGGGAAAAGCAGGAGAAGGGCCCCTGCAATGCACATAGGAGACCCAGATGAAGCTCCTGGCTTTGGCTTGGCCCAGTCCTGGCCGTTGCTGCCACTTGAGGAGTGAACCAGTGGATGGAAGATTTTCTCTCTCTCTCTCTTTTTCAAATAAAGAACTATTTAAAAAAAAGAGAGAGAAACAACAACACGATCACCACCTAGAAGGAAGGCACATAGGGCAGACTTTTGGCCCAGCAGTTAGGACACTGCTCAGAATGCCCACGGCCCCTATCTGGGCTCCTAGGCTCAAGTACTGACGGCTTCCACCTGCAGCTTTCAGTTAATGTGCAATCTATGAGGCAGCAGGTGATGGCTCAGGTATTTGGGTGTCACTGCCACCCATATGGGAGACCTGGATTAAGTTCCTGGCTCCAGGCTTTGGCCTAGCCCTGACTGTTGTGAGCTTTTGGGAAGTGAACCAGCAGATAAAAGATCTCTTTGGGTTTGTCTCTTTCAGTGTGTGTGTGTACCTGCCTTTCAAATAAATAAAAATAATTTTTTAAAAATAAGAAGGAATGCACAGGTAGAGAGAAGGGGACTGACACGTGCCTACCTCACTGCAGCCCAGAGCACTAAGTGACATGAGAGAGGTGTGTGTCATGTGTCGAAAGAGCAACCAACTCTCTGGGGCATCATGAAAAGATAGGCACATTGTTAGGCTTAAAAGAACTGTCAGCTGTGAGGGCTAAATTCACAACTTATTATCAAATCTTCTAAGGAGTACTTTTAGCAAGTTATACTCTAAGTTATAAAGGTTTAAAAGTTCAAATTTGTTTTAAGTGCTTAAAATAAGACTATATAATTAAAAATACTGGAGTCTCTATGCATGTATTAAATAGAGCAGTAAATCAAAATAAAAAAAAAAATACTGGAGTCAAGCAGAATTGGGTTTAAACCCAGACAGCTTACTGGTAATGTGATTTTTGGTCTTTCTGAGGCTTGGTTTCTTCATCTGTAAAATGGGAATGGACTACTATCAAATGAGTAAGAAAGCATAATCTTTCCATGTCTACATACTATGCTGTGTGCTACCTTGCACACTACAGTAAACTAAACTATTATTTATTAAATATTTTTCTTTTAAAATCAACTTTTTTTTATAACTACTTTTTTAAAAAGATTTATTTATTTATTTGGAAAGCAGAGTTACAGAGAGGCAGAGAGAGAGAGAGAGAGATCGAGATCTTCCATCCACCAGTTCACTCCCTACATGGCCGCAACAGCTGGAGCTGTGTCAATCCAAAGCCAAGAGCCAAGAGCTTCTTCCAGGGCTCCCATGTGGGAGCAGGGGCCCAGGAACTTGAGCCATCTTCTGCTTTCCCAGGCCATAGCAAACAGCTGGATCAGAAGTGGAGCAGCTGGGACTCAAACCTGCGCCCATATGGCATGCTGGCACTGCAGGCAGCAGCTTTACCTCCTATGAAACAGCGCCAGCCCCAAATCAACTCATTCTTTAAAAATTAATTTTAAAGGGAACTTGAGATGGAGAACAATTTGGAACTCTTATACACTGCTGATGAGAAAGTAAAATGGTACAAACACTTGGGAAAACAGTCTGGCAGCTTCCTTTAAATTCAAACATACACTTCTCTCACCATTTGACCCAACTGTCACACTGCTAAAGAAATGAGGGACCTGGGGCTGGCACTGTGGCACAGCGGGTTAAAACCCCAGCTGCTCCACTCTGATCCAGCTCTCTGCTGTGGCTGGGGAAAGCAGTGGAAGATGGCCCAAGTCCCTGGGCTCCTGCACTCACATGGGAGACCCAGAAGAAGCTCCTGGCTCCTGGCTCCTGGCTTTGGATCAGCTCAGTTCTGGCCATTGCTGTCATCTGGGGAGTGAACTGGCAGATGGAAAACCTCTCTCTCTCTCTGGCTCTAACTCTCTCTGTAACTGTCTTTCAACTAAATAAATTAAATCTTTAAAAGAAATCAGGGACTGGCATTGTGGCATAGCAGGTAAAGCCATTGCCTGCAATACCAGCATCCCATTTGGGCACCAGTTCATGTCCTGGCTGTTCCACTTCCTATCTAGCTCCCTGCTAATGGCCTGGGAAAAGTAGTAGAAGATGGTCCAAGTGCTTGGGCCTCTGCCACGCATGTGGGAGACCTGGATGAAGCTCCTGGCTCCTGGCTTCAGCCTGGTTATTATTGCCACTTAGGGAAAGTGGATGGAAATTTGCCTTTTCTTTCTATCCCTCTCTGTAATGCTTTCAAATAAATAATTAATTAATTAATCAAATCTTTTTTAAAAAAAGAGAAATGAAATGACATGAAAACTTATGTTCTCTCAAAAATCTGTATGTATTTACAGTGACTTTATTCATAATTGCCAAGTGGCGACAGCACAGACATCCTTTGATGGTGAGTGGATAAACTGCAGTAAGTCCCTCAGCCAGGTGCTGCTTGACAACCACAAGGAACAAACCACCCAGTGCAGTGACAGGAAAGGACCTCAACACATTAGGCTAAGTGGAGAGCCCGACTCCAGAGAAAAAATATGGTATGATTCCATGGACATGACATTCTGGAAAAGGCAAAACCAGAGACACGGAATAAATCATTGAGAGTGGCAGGAGGGAACACCTTGGGATGATGGAAATGCTCTATGTCTGGATTCTATCAGGATTTACTCTACGGTGTACATTTGTCACAGCTCACAGAACTGCTCAGTACCAGAGAATTGTGCTGTCAGTTATACCTCAAACCCCTGACTTTTTATCATGACTATAAGTGGAGAAACAGTATCAGCTGCCATCAGTAGAAGGTAAATTAAAATAAGAACAATGCAAACAAAATAAGATTATAAAATTTCAGCTACATCCTAGTGCTCGCCAAAGGTCCCCTCTCTGTTAGGAAGAGGAGGAAGTAGCAGAGCAGTGTTAAGGTCATACCAGCACCACTCTGGGAATTTCTCCTTGACATAATTAGGTTGAATGAAAAGTAAAAAGGGAAGATATTTCTAGTCATGTGATTCACTGTTATTTAAGGCAAACCACAGAACCCCCTATTCTGTCTGAAACACTGGGATATGTAAAGCGCCCCCCTGCAGCAGGCAGATACTAGATGTCAGTCCCTCTCTGCCACAGTTTCCAACAGCTCTAAAAGTACCTGAAAAGCAGAGCTGGCAAAGACTACCTAAATGGATGGGGAGCAACACTGTGTTAATGGATCACAATGCTTAATAGATACAGTTTGGTTTCAGTTCTCCCTAAGTTGATCCACAAGTTCAATACAATCCCAACAAAAGCCATCAGACTCTTTTCTGTAGAAATAAGCTAATTCTGGGACCGGCATTGTGGTATAGCAGGTAAAGCCTCCACCCATGACGCCAGCATCCTACATGGGTGCTGGTTCATGTCCTGGCTTCTCTGCTTCTGATTCAGCTCCTTGATAATGGTCTGGGAAAAGCAGCAGAGATAGCCCAAGTGTTTGGGCCCCTACCACCCCTGTAGGAAACCTGGAAGAAGCTCCTGGCTCCTGGCTTCAGCCTGGCCCAGCCCAAGCCATTGTGGCCATCTGGGGAATGAACCAGCGGATGGAAGACCTCTTTGTCTCTTCCTCTATCTCTGACTTTCAAATAAAATAAATGAATCTTTTAGAATAGCCAGAGTACTTTGGATAAAGAACAAAGTTCAAGTTTCAGTAATCAAGCTACAGTAATCAGTACAGTGTGGTACTGGCATAAAGGCAAATAAATAGATCAAGATAACAGAATACAGTCTAAGAAACAGACCCAGATATGTGTGGTCACTGGCTATCAGCAAAGGTACTAATCTAGTTCAGTGGACAAAGGAAATATTTTCAACAAATGGTGCTGGAATAATTAAGTAATCATTTGGGGGGGGGGATTTTCACCAAATCTCATGTTACAAAATAATTCAAAATGGATCACAGATCATTAAAACCATAGAACTTACAGGAGAATTTCTTTGTGACCATGAATTAGCAAAGATTTCTTATTTATGACACCAAAAGTACAAACCATAAAAGAAGAAAATGGATTAATCAAGTTCCTTAAATTTTAAAAATTTTGCCTTCAAAAGACACATTGTTGAGGCTGGCGCCGTGGCTTAACAGGCTAATCCTCCACCTTGCGGTGCCGGCACATCAGGTTCTAGTCCCGGTTGGGGCACCGGATTCTGTCCCGGTTGCTCCTCTTCCAGGCCAGCTCTCTGCTATGGCCCAGGAAGGCAGTGGAGGATGGCCCAAGTTCTTGGGCCCTGCACCCGCATTGGAGACCAGGAGAAGCAGCTGGCTCCTGGCTTCGGATCAACGAGATGCGCCGGCCGCAGCGGCCATTGGAGGGTGAACCAACGGCAAAAGGAAGACCTTTCTTTCTGTCTCTCTCTCTCACTATCCACTCTGCCTGTCAAAAAAAAAAAAAAAAAGACACACTGTTGAAAAGACAAGTGGAGGCAGGGGCCAGCCTCAGAAGATGGCAGAAGAGCATTTCTAATACATATAACCAAATTCTCTCTCTTCATTACCAGGTATCTTTTTTGCTGCAGGCAAAACAATATGATACAGCTGACATTATATGAATGTAAAATCATCAAAAAAAAAATCTCATTAGGAATGAAGATGGCAAAAATATATCTTTTGTACAATAAAAAAAAACAGGATGAAAAAGCATGTAAATGAAAGATAAACAAACTTGGAGCTGGCACTGTGGTATAGAGCATAAAGCTGCCACCTGCAGTGCTGGCATCCCATATGGGTGCCAGTTCAAGTCCCAGCTGCTCCTCTTCCAATGCAGCTCTCTGCTATGGCCTGGGAAAGCAGTGGAAGATGGCTCAAATTCTTGGGTCCCTGCATCCATGTGGGAGACCTGGAAGAAGCTCCTGACTCCTAGCTTCAGATTGGCCCAGCTCTGGCCGTTCCAGCCATTTGGGGAGTGAACCAGTGGATGGAAGACCTGTCTTTCTCTCTGCCTCTGCCTCTCTGTAACTCTGCCTTTCAAATAAATAATTAAATCTTTAAAAAAAGAAAAGAAACATCACCTGCAGACAAAACTATGGGTTTCAGCCTTTCTTTAAAAAAGAGAAAAGAAAGATATACCAACTAAATTACAGATCATAAAATTGCCGGAAAGCAATTTTTCCCTTGATTGATGTATATATACACACACATATATTGCTCTCTGATGGTTTCAAATGTAAATCAGTTACAAACCTTTATGCATTTGACTTAAACTGTAAGATATATGTGTACCATATTAAAAAAGTTTGATTAATATTTTAAGAAGACAACAAGGTAAATCTAGACTAGGATAAAGTATTTGCAAAACACATATCTAGAAGGGAACTGCTATCTAAAAATACATAAAGGGGGTACGTGTTTGGCCTCATGATTAAGACCACATCTGGTATCAGAGTGGGTTTAATTCCTAGCTCCAGCTCCTGATTCCAGCTTCCTGCCAATGCAGACTCCGAGAGGCAGCAGCAATGGCTTATGTAGTTAGGTTTCTGCCTCCCACACAGGAGACCTGGATTTGAGGTCCTGGCTGCTCAGCCTGCCTCAACCCTGCACTGCTGTAGACATCTGGGGAGTAAACCAGAGACTAGGAGCTCTGTCTTTTAGCCTGTCTGCCTGTCTGTCTCTCTAATAATTAAGTAAATGAATAAAATAGATTTAAAGACAGATGTCATCAAAGAAGATATACAGATGGCAAAAAAAAAAAAAAAAGCACATGAAAAGATATTCAACATCACTGCTTATCAAGGAAATAAAAATTCAAACCACTATGGGATCACTAAATACTTATTAAATAGCTTTTAAAAACTTAACAGTTACCAACTACTAACGGGGCTGAGGAGTTACTGCAACTCTTAAATATTGCTGGTGGGAACACAAAATGGTAAAGACATTTAGAAAACAGTTTGGCAGTTTCCTGTAAAGGTAAACATACACTGCCGACGCCGCAGACAGAGTATTAGCCTAGTGAGCCGCAGCACTGGCACCCCAGGTTCTAGTCCCAGTTGGGGCGCCGGATTCTGTCCCGGTTGCTCCTCTTCCAGTCCAGTTCTCTGTTGTGGCCCGGGAGTGCAGTGGAGGATGGCCCAGGCCCTTGGGCCCTGCACCCGCATGGGAGACCAGGAGGAAGCACCTGGCTCCTGGCTTTGGATCGGTGCAGCACGCCGGCCGTAGCAGCCATTTGGGGGGTGAACCAATGGAAAAAGGAAGACCTTTCTCTCTGTCTCGCTCTCTCACTGTCTAACTCTGCCTGTCCAAAAAAAAAAAAAAAAAAAAAAGGTAAACATAAACTGACTATGCAATCCAGGAATCCCAGGCCTAGGTAATTAACCAAGAAAGAAATGTATGTCCACAGAAAATTCATATGCAAATGCTCACTGCAGCTTTATTCATGATCACTAATAAGCTGGAACCAGCCCCAGTCACACCAGCTGATGAATGGATAAGCCAACTCAGGTGCAATCACTCAATGGGATACTGCCTAGCAATAATACGCTTAGAAAATGTACACCCACGTTCATGGCAGCATTATTCACAACAGCTAAAATGTGGATGCAACCCAAGCGGCTCTCAATAGATGAATGGATAACCAAACTGCAAGTTATACATACAGTGGAATACTATTCAGCCTTTAAAAGGAAGGAAATTCCGACACATGCTACAGCACGGATAAACCTTGGGGACATTATGCTAAGTGAAATAAGACATTCATGAAAGGACAAATAATGTGTGCTTCCATTTACATGAGCTAGAAAAGTCACAGAGACAGAAGACTGGCCAGCAAGGGGGAGGAATGGGAGTTACTATCCCCTAACAGGTTCAGAATTTGTTTTACAACATAAAAAGGGTTATGGAGATGGATGGTGGTGATAGTTGTACAACATTATCAGTGTGTTTGGTATCACTGACTTGTACCTGTTTTTATTTTTAAATTTTATTTATACGAAAGGCAAAGAGAGATCTTTCATTTGCTGCTTCACTCACCAAATGCCTATAATAGCCGGGACTGAGCTAGGCTGAACCCAAGAACCCAGCACTCAGTCTGAGTCTCCTATATGGGTGACAGGGAACCAAGTACTTGAGCCATCACCTACTGTCTCTCAGGTGCACATTAGCAAGAAGATAAAGTGGAGCCAGAACTGGAACACAGTCACTTAATATGGGACACAAGTGTCCCAAATAGCAGCTTAAATACTGTGCCAAACACTTGACTCTGAACTATACTTTTTTGGTCTGTTTTGAAAGACTTTTTTAGATGTATTTTTTTTTAAAATATTTATTTATTTGTTTTAAAGTCAGAGTTACAGAGAGAGAGAGAGAGAGAGAGAGAGATCTTCCATCTGCTGGTTTATTCCAGATGGCTACAATGGCCAGCACTAGGCTAGGCCAAAGTCAGAAGCTTCAAACAGGTCTCCCACATGGGTGGCAGAGACCCAAATACTTGGTCCATCTTCTGCTGCTTTTTGCCCAGCCATTAACAGGGAGCTGGATTAGAAGTGGAGCAGCCGGGACATGAACTGGCACCCATATGGGATGCCAGCACTGCAGGCAGTGACTTCACCCTCTATGCCACAAAGCTGGCCCCACAGATAGAATTTTTTTTAATTAATAATAATTAGGGCTGGCATTGTGGCATAGTAGGCTAAACCTTCGCCTGTGGTGCTGGCACCAGCTTGTGTCCCAGCTGCTCCTCTTCCAATCCAGCTCTCTGCTTATGGCCTGGGAAAGCAGTAGAAGATGGCCCAAGTGCTTGGGCCCCTGTGCCCGTGTATAGCTCCTGGCTCCTGGCTTTGGATCAGCTAAGCTCTAGCTGTCGCGATCATTTGGGGAGTGAACCAGCAGATAGAAGACCTTTCTCTTAATAACAATATAACAACAACAAAAACAATAATTGTACATATTTATGGGCTAAACTGTGACAATTCAATACGTTTCCAGGGTGTACTGATCAAAGCAGAGAAATCAACATTTCTCCTTCTTCGACATTACTTTACGATTGGAGCCTTGGATCTCCTTTCTTCTATTTGCTCATGAATTATGTAACAGGTTATTGTGAACTACTGTCACCCCACTATGCTGTGAAACACTAAGAACTTAGTCCTTCGATGTAACTGATTTGACACTCATTACCTACACTCCTTCCATCCCTTTTCCCCTCCTAATCTCTGGTAATTACTCTTTTGTGTTCAGATTGAGTTTTGGTTTTGCTTCCACATACGAGGAGAACATGGACTTGTCTTCCTGTGTCTGGCTTATTTCACGTAATGAGATGACCTACAGTTCCATACATTTTGCTGCAAACGACAGGATTTCATTCTTTTCTATGGCTGTGTAACATTCCCTTGTGTACATATACCACATTTTCTTTATTCATTCATCTGATAGACACCTTGGTTAATTCCATATTGTGGCTACTATGAACAGTGCTGCAATACACAGGGCAGAACAGGAATCTCTTTCGTATAGGGACTTCATATCTTTTGGATATGTACCCAGTAACGGGACTGCGGGATCACAGGGTAGTTCTACTTCTAGCTTCTAGAGCAGTCTCAGTACTGATTTCCTGACTGGCTGCACTGCTTTATATTCCCACCAAAAATGGTTCACTTTTCTCTACATACTCACCAGCATGTACTACTTTCTTTTTATATTTATTTACATTTATATTTATTATCTTTGTCTTTTTTATTATAGTTAGTATATTCAATTAATGGTGTTGGAAAAATTGGAGATTATCTATCTATCTATAGGTAAAATGAAAGCAGATCCCTACCTCTTACCACATATAAAAATTACTCAAGATGGATCAAAGAACTAAATTTAAGACCTGAAACTATGCAACTGATAGAAAAAGAACAGGAGAAACACTTCAAGACATTGGTATAGAAAAGGATTTTTTAGATAAGATCTCAAAAGGACAGGCCATGAAAGCAAAACTGGATGAATGGGATTTTATCAAACTAAGATACAAACTTTTGCATAGCAAAAAAAGGAAACAAGAGACATCCCACAAAATGGCAGAAAATATTTACAAGCTACTTTTCCAACAAAGCATTAATACTCAGAATATATAAGAAACTAAAAACACTCAACAACAAAAAGCAACCAATTCAGTTAAGAAATGGGCAAAGGACCTGAACAGACATTTCTTAAAAAAATATAAATGGCCAACAAATATATAAAAAAAGTTCAGCATCACTAACCACCAGGAAAATACAAATCAAAACCATAATGAACTATACCTTTATTTGAAAGGTAGAGTTACTGACACAAAGACAGAGACACAGAGAGATCTTTCATCTATTGGTTCACTCCCCAAATGGCAGCACTGGCCAGAACTGGGCCATCTTGAAGCCAGGAACCAGGAGCCAGGAGCTTCCTTTGGGTCTTCCACATGGGTGCAGTGTTCCAAGTGCTTGGGCCATCTTTTGATGCTTTCTCAGGTGCATTAGTAGAGAGCTGGAATGGAAGTGGAGCAGCTGGGACTTGAATCAGCATCCAAATGGGATGCCAGCTTTGCAGCCAGTGGCTTTACCTGCTATGCCACAGTGCTGACCTCAAACTGTACCTTTTAAGGATTTATTTATTTATTTTGAAAGCTAAGAGTTAGAGAGAGAAAGAGAGAGAGACAAAGAGAGAGAGATCTTCTATACGCTGGTTCACTCTTCAGATGGCAACAAAAGCAAGCACTGGGCCAGCCAAAGTCAGGAGCCAGGAGCTTCATCTGGGACTCCCATGTGGGTTTCAGGGGCCCAAACACCTGGGTTACCTTACACTGCTTTTCCCAAGCCATTACCAGGGAACTGGATGGAAAGTTGAGCAGCCAGGACATTAACCAGTGCCCATAAGGGATGCCAGCATTGTAGGCAGCAGCTTTACCAGCCCTAACACAATACCAGCCCTTGAACTGCACCTTTGTCGTTGTTTGTTTTTTTACTTATTTAAGAGGTAGAGTTACAAACAGAAAGAGCAAGAAACAGAGAGAGAGGTCTTCCATCCACTGGTTCACTCCCCTAAATGGCCGCAAAGGCTGGAGCTGGGCTAATCCAAAGCCAAGAGCCAGGAGCTTCTTCTGGGTCTAACATGCAGGTGCAAGAGCCCAAGCACTTGGACCATCTTCTACTGCCTTTCCCAGGCCATCAGCAGGGAGCTGGATAGGAAGAGGAGCAGCCAGGAAGCAAACTGGTGCCCATATGGGATGTTGGCACTGCAGGCAGAAAGTTAGCCTTCTATGCCACAGTGCCAGCCCCTGAACTGTACCTTTTAAAATGGTTAGGGGGGCAGGCTTTTGGTCTGGCAGTTAGGATACCAGTTGTAATGCGTACATCCTATATCTCCCATTTTAGAGAACCTGGGTTCAAATCCTGTCTCCACTCCCAGCTCCAGCTTCCTGTTAATGTACAACCTAGCAGGTAGCAAATAATGGTTTGGGTTGCTGGATCCCTGACTCCCATGTGGGAGGGCTAGACTGGGTTCTGACCCCTTGGCTTTAGCCTGGTCCAGCCCTGGCTGTTGTGGGTACTTGGAGAGTAGACCAGCGAATGGGAGTTTCTGTCTCTTTTCCTCTATTTCTGTCTTCCAAATATTTAAATTATTTTTAGAAATGGTTAAGATGCGAAGCTTTAAATTATGGGTATTTTGCTACAATAAAAGAAACTAATGAGCAAAAGCATGGCTGAAGCTCAAACGCACTGTGGTAAGGGAAAGAGGCTGGTCATGGACCTCTACACACTGTGTGATTCCATTTCCCTGACAGTTCAGAGAAGCCAAAACAGGGACAGAAAATTGATCAGTGATTACTAGGGACCTGAGTTGAAAGGGAGGAGACTGACTCTACCAGGGCACTAGGGTACTTTCTGGATTACTAGAACTGTTCTGTGACAAGAACTATACATGTAAACAGAACGACTTGTGGCAAGCAAGTTATAGCTCCAAACTCTGACTTAACAAAAAAGCAGAGCCTGTGGTCCACAACAAGAACATCCCGCACAAAAGCTTTCTCCATACCTTTCTTCGACCTTAATGGAGAGCTGGTTGCAGAGGTTGTGAATGTATCGGGCGTAACTCTCTGCCAGGGTCATGTCGTAGGCAGTGAGGTGAACGTTTAAAACCCCATATTCATAATCTGTCCCCAAATTGATGGGTCTCACTTCTACTTTTCCCCTCTTCTTCTTGGGCTGAACAGAAAACAACAAGAGAAAGAAAATATATCAAAATACTTGACACAAAATTCTAATTATATCATCTTCATATTCTAAAAAAGCAATCTTCCAAATAAACTCGTTCACAATTTCCTCAGGTTACCCCACCCGCAAACTGAAGTTCTCCAGGGGAGGAATGGGCCGCTTCCTTTGCCAGTCTGTACTGTGCTAGAAGACAGCATGCGTCTGCCACAGCTTTAACACAGACATGTAGTCACCTTATCGTGAGGTTCCCACCCAGGGCCTTCTGTTTCTCAATTTGTAAACAGTGCTATGTTAGATTAAAAGATAAATTCAAGCAGCCTAAGAGTCCCAAACCTTATATGCAAAATTTTACATGTACATTTGTCTAAGGAGAGAATCCGCAGCTTTCATCAGCTCAAAGAAATCAAGCGCAGAGTCTCAGCACTGGTTATCTTCCAGCCTCCCCAGCTCTGCAATTCTGCACTTCACCTATACAGTCTTCCCTTCAAATGTGAAATAATTTTATTTCTACTTTTCTCTTTTCTAAACATTTATTTATTTATTGGAAAGCAGAAAGTGGGAACAAGAACGAGAGAGATGGTCCATCCACTTGTCCACTCTCCTAATGCATACTATCACCAGGGCTGGGGCAGACTGAAGCCAGGAGCCAGGAATGCCATCCACATCTCCCAAAAGGGTGGCAAGGACCCAAATACTTGGGCATCATCAGCTGCTTCCTCAAGCACTTTAGCAGGAAGCTGGGTGAGAAGCACAGAGTAACCAGGACTAAAACTAGTACTCTGGGGACCAGCATTGTGGTGTAGTAGGTGGGTAAAGCCGCCAGCCTGCGATGCCAGCAACCCATGTGGGCAGTAGTCCATGTCTAGGCTGCTCCAGTTCTGATCCAGCTCCCTGCTAATGGCCTAAGTGCTTGGGCTCCCACACCCATGTGGGAGACCGGAAGAAGCTCCTGGTTCCTGCTTTGGTCTGGCCCATCCCCAGCCGTTGGCAGCCATTTGGGGAGTGAACCAGTGGATGGAAGACCTTTCTCTCTGTCTCTCCCTCTGTCTGTAACTCTGCCTCTCAAATAAATAAAATAAATCTTTAAAAAATAAATAAATAAAACCAGCACTCTGATATGGGATGCAGGCAACCAAGCAGCAGCTTGAACTGCTGAGTCATAACACCCACCCCTCTTTCTCTTTCATATTAAGTATTGCTTTGCTACATATAACTTGTGTAGGCTTCAGTAAAAAGCTACAATGACGCCTTGGAAAAACATTTAACAGGACATAGATCAGGATAAAGAAACCTTTTCAACTGAAAATAATCTTACCTAAATGCCTGTCAAGAAGGGGACTTGTTAGACAAACAACTTATACAGCCATAAGAAGAGATAAAGAGGGGCTAGCGCTGTGGCGTAGCAGGTGAAGCCGCTGCCTGTGACGCTGGCATCTCATATGGGTGCCGGTTTGTGTTCCGGCTGCTCCACTTCTGATTCAGCTCCCTGCTAATAGCCTGGGAAAGGCAGTAGAGGATGGCCCAAGTGGTTGGGCCCCTGCCACCCATGTGGGAGACCAGGATGGAGTTTCAGGCTCCTGGCTTCAGCCTGGCCCACCCCTGGCCCTTGCAGTCATTTGCAGAGTAAATCTGTGGATGGAACAGCATCTCTCTCTAACTCTGACTCTCAAGTAAATAAATATTCACAAAGAAGGAGGAGGAGGAAAAAGAGGAGAAGAATTAAGAAATTTCTTTAGGTATTGATATATATATATATATGCATTTTATCAATAATAAGGTCTTAAATGATAAAAGCAAACAGCTATTCAAAATATTGCCACATATATCCAAAGAATGGATAGGAGGGACTAGTGGTGTTGTATGTTTGGTTACATACATATTTATTCTCTTGCATATCCAAAAAACACCTCTGGAAGGATGTACTAAAGTACTCATTTGGCTGCCCGTGAGGGAACTAGGTGGCTGAGGCATAGGGATAGAAAAGAGACTTTTAGTTTATTTCTTTCTATATTTTTTGCACTTTAAAAATGTAAATCTTCTAGTTAGTCAAAATTAGAATCTTTTTTTTTTTTGACAGGCAGAGTGGATAGTGAGAGAGAAAGACAGAGAGAAAGGTCTTCCTTTGCCGTTGGTTCACCCTCCAATGGCCACCGCAGCCGGCACACCGCGCTGATCCGAAGGCAGGAGCAAGGTGCTTCTCCTGGTCTCCCATGCAGGTGCAGGGCCCAAGCACTTGGGCCATCCTCTACTGCCTTCCCAGGCCATAGCAGAGAGCTGGCCTGGAAGAGGGGCAACTGGGATCCGACGCCTCCGACCGGGACTAGAACCCGGTGTGCCAACGCCGCTAGGCAGAGGATTAGCCTGTTAAGCCACGGCGCCGGCCCAAAATTAGAATCTTAAAATTGACTGTTTTTAAACATTTTATTAAAATTTTTATTGTAATATTCAGGCCAGAATGCATAAATAAGTACACAGCTCTATGAATTTTCACAAAGTGAAAATACTTGTGTAATCAATATCTTTGAGGGCTGGTGTTGTGGCATAGTGGGTAAAACCACTGCCTGCAATGCCAGCATCCCATGTGGGTGCCAGTTCAAGTCCCAGGTGCTCCACTTTCAATCCAGCTCCCTGCTAATGAGCCTGGAAAAGCAGAAGAGGCTCAGGTACTTGGGCCTCTGTATCGATCTGGGAGACTTGAAAGAAGCTCCTGGCTCCTGGCTTAAGACTGGCACAGCTCTGGCTGTTGTAGCCATTTAGGGAGTGAATCAGGGAAAGGAAGGTATCTCTCCCTCTCTCTGTGTAACTCTGCCTTTTAAACAAGTAAATAAATATTTAAAAACAAAAACATTATCTTGGACAAGAAACAGACCATTACCAGTACCTGAAAATGCCTTCTTGACTCAAACTGGTAACCAGTGAAACAACAGTTATTTTGCCTGTTTCTGAAAATCATGAAAATGGAATCAGCACTGACTTGATGTTTTTCGACTCCCTTGTAACAGGAATTGACAAGTGGTCACGCCTTAATGCAGACAAGGTTTATTTGGGGGCCTATGCTCCAGCACAAGGGAGACTGCATGGTAGGAAGAAGCTCCACTGACAGCTCCCAGAATGGAGCTGGCCTGGGATTTTTTTCTAGCTGGGGAGGCCTGGCCACATTCTCTGGCTCTGGCTCATCTCCTTGGTACACAGCACTTTGCTTTGTGCTTGGTTGGGTGATCTGCACAGGTGCTGTCACTCCTTTTGTACACTGGACGCTCAAAATGGTGGTACTGCTCACTACCGCCTCCCCAGGAAGGTCAGACATAGGTTTTATTAGGCTATTTTGAGCATATGCCCATGGGAATTGGGAAAGTCCTTAATGGGACAGAGGGGGCCTTTTGTGGTTAGGGTCTGGCCATGCCTTGCTCCCTGACTGGTTTGGAGCTGGGGTAGCTTGTGGGAGGAGATGGATACATGACCAGGTGGGGAGGGGCTGGATTTTATAAGTCCTGTCCCTATCCTGTCCCAGAATGACACAGTATGTTCTCTTTTTATCTGGTTTCTTTTACTCAATTATGCTCCTAAGTCACCTTGCACTGCATGAAACAGCAGTCCTTCCCTTTCCAACACTCTTAGTAGTCCATTGTATGAATATGCTACAATTTATCTGTCATTTCTACTGGTGCTGGGAACTTGGGTTGCTGCCATGCGGTTACAAATAGTACTACTGCTAATGTCCTTACATGTATATTTCAGTGAACGTACATACGCACTTCTGTTGGGGATTTATTTGGGAACTAAACTAGTAAGTTATACAGTATGTATATGTTCATCTTTAATAGATACTCTCAACTATTTTCACAAAGTAATTTCCAATCTGGATTCCCATCAGCAGTGTCTGAGGGTCCTAACTGTCATATTCTTGTCAACATTTACAAACTTTGTACAGGCAGGTTTTCTGGTGGATATGTAGTGGTAACGCACTGCGGTTTTGACTTCCATTTCCTTTATGTCTATTGTTTTAGATTTTTTTATTTATTTGAAAGGCAGAACAACAGAGAAGGAAAGACAAAGAAAATAGAGATGTTCTATTTGTTGATTCATCCCCCAAATGGCCGCAACAGCCAGGGCTGCACCAGGCCAAAGCAAAGAGCCAGAAACTCCACTGAGGAATCCCATATGAGTGGCAGGAACTCAAGTACTTGAGCCATCATCTTTTTTTTTTTTTTTTTTGACAGGTAGAGTTACAGAGAGAGAGAGAGAGGTCTTCCTTCTGCGTTGGTTCACTCCCCAAATGGCCACAATGGCCAGAACTACACTGATCCGAAGCCAGGAGCCAGGTCCCCCTGGTCTCCCATGCAGGTGCAAGGGCCTAAGCACTTGGGTCATCCTCCACTGCCTTCCCAGGCCACAGCAGAGAGCTGGACTGGAAGAGCAGCAACCAGGACTAGAACCTGGCACCCATATGGGATGCCGGCACTGCAGGCAGATTAACCTAGTGCTCTAATGGCGCCAGCCCCTGAGCCATCTTCTGCTGCCTTCTAGAGTGCATGTTAGCAGAGAGCTGGATTAGAAGCCGGGTAGCCAAGGCTCAAATTGGCACTCTAGTATAGGATGCGGGTATCTCAAGCAGTAGTTTAACCTACTGTTCCACAACACCTACCCCACCCCACTTTATGTCTACTGAGCCTGAGTACCATGCCATGCTTACTGGACATTTGGATATTATTCCTCCCCTTTTTTTAATTAAGATTTATTTATTTTTTTGAAAGAGTGATGCACAGAGAGGAGAGGCAGAGAGAGGGAGAGAGAGAGAGAGAGAGAGAGAGAGAGAGAGAGGTCTTCCATCCCTGGTTCACTCCCCAATTGGCCTCAATGGACAAAGCTGTGCCAATAAGCTGGGATCAAAGAGTCAGGAATCAGGCACTTCTCCCGGGTCTCCCAGGTGGTACAGGGGCCCAAGGACTTGGCCATCTTCTACTGCTTCCCCAGGACACAGCAGAGAGCTGGATTGGAAGTGAAGCAGCTGGGACTCAAACCAGCGCCCATATGGGATGCTGGCACTACATCCTGCTACGCCATAGCACTGTCCCGATATTAAGTCTTATAAACTGCCTATTCAAGTATTTTGCCCACTTTAAAAATTCTGTTGTCTGCCTTTCTCCAACTGATTGGTTTTTATGCTAGATAGGACCCTTTGCATATGGCTACAAATGTCTTCCTCTCTTATAGCTCTCCTTTTCACTTTTGAAAGATGTATTATTATTTTTATTTTTTTTGACAGGCAGAGTTAGACAGTAAGAGAGAGAGAGAGAGAGACAGAGAGAAGGTCTTCCTTTTCCGTTGGTTCACCCCCCAAATGGCTGCCAAGGCCAGCATGCGGCACTGCGCAGATCCAAAGCCAGAAGCCAGGTGCCTCCTCCTGGTCTCCCATGCGGGTGCAGGGCCCAAGGACCTGGGCCATCCTCCACTGCACTCCCTGGCCACAGCAGAGAGCTGGACTGGAAAAGAAGCAACCACGACAGAACCGGCGCCCCAACTGGAACTAGAACCCGGGGTGCCGGCGCTGCAGGCGGAGGATTAGCCAAGTGAGCTGTGGCGCCAGCCTAAAGATGTATTTTGATGAGCTCTTATTTTTAGTGTAGCCCAGTTTATTCACTTCTTTATGGTTATAGTGACTTTTGTGTTATTTATGTAATCTGTGCCCAGCTTAAATTAGGAAGATATTCTTATATTTTATCTTCTAGCAGTTGTATTATTTTAACATTTACTTTAGAATTTTTATGTACTTTATGATTTTTATGTACAGCTGGAAATAGAAGTTGAGTCATTTTTTTTTCACGTGGTCATCCAGCCAAAATGACAAGCACCAGTGCACTACAGCATCCTTTGTTATACAACCAGTGTCCACAGGTGTGTGGATCTGCTTCTGCGCCCTTTGTCTTCTACTGGGCTGTCTATCCCTGAGACAATACCACGCTGTCCTAATCACTGAAGACTTACATGATGAAGTCTTGCCATTGGCAGAAATTGTCTTACTAAGGAAAAAACACTTCTCTCTTCTTGCATGTATTAAGTCACCACTACCTCACAGCCCACAGTCTAGTGACTGCCATAGCAGAGTCGATCCTGACAGAGCACCTGGAACAGGTCCCTCTACCTGCTGCTCTCCAGGTCAACCCAAGAGAGCAGGAGCCCAGTTTGGGGAAGCAGATGGTGGCTAAACAAATGGTCCTTTCCCAAGGTCAGTAACACAGATGACAGACCTGTTCTCACAGGGATGCTCTGAGAACTGAACAAAACCCTGTAGGGAAAGTGCTTAATATGATCTGTGGCACAGATTGAAATACTCAACAGATATTAACTTTTATTAGCATCTTCTTTATATTCCTCATATCTAGCACAGGACCTGGCAGAGTGAAAACAGTCAATGAAACACTATTTTAGAATTTTAAAACAAGAAGGAATTTAGAGGTGATTGTGTTCTGGTTCTTCATCTTTGCAGGGGAAGAATATGAAGACCCAAAGACAAAACATGTCCCCAGAGTCACACAGCCATAGAGGACAGACTTGGGGACTAACACCCAGACCTCCTCCCCCCAGTACAGGACTTCCCACTGCAGCCTCTCAGTTACTAAAAAAAAATTTTTTTTAAGATTTATTTATTCATTTGAAAGGCAGAATTACAGGGAGGGAAATATTCCAACTGCTGGTTCACGCCCCAGATGGCTGCAACAACCAGGGCTGGGCCAGGCCAAAGCCAGGAGCCTGGAGCTTCTTTCAGGTCTCCCACGTGGGTGCAGGGTCCCAATCACTTGGGTCATCTTCTGCTGCTTTTCCCAGGCCACAAGCAGAGAGCTGGATTGGAAGTGAGCAGCTGGGACTCAACCTGGCACTCATATGGGATGCTGGCCTCACAGGCAGTAGCTTTACCTGCCTATGCCAAAATGCCAGCCCCACTAAAGTTCTTAACAATGGTGGCTACCTCAGAGCACTAGACCTGCCTGCAGTGAGAAGCCAGCTTCTTTTTTTTTTTTTTTGGACAGGCAGAGTGGATAGTGAGAGAGAGAGAAAGGTCTTCCTTTTTGCCGTTGGTTCACCCTCCAGTGGCCGCTGTGGCCGGTGCATCACGTTGATCCGAAGCCAGGAGCCAGGTGCTTCTCCTGGTCTCCCATGCGGGTGCAGGGCCCAAGGACTTGGGCCATCCTCCACTGCCTTCCCGGGCCATAGCAGAGAGCTGGCCTGGAAGAGGGGCAACCGGGACAGAATCCGGCGCCCCGACAGGGACTAGAACCCGGTGTGCCGGTGCCGCAAGGCAGAGGATTAGCCTGTTGAGCCATGGCGCCGGCCAAGAAGCCAGCTTCTAAGAACCACCACCAAGGTACAGGAGCTTGCCCCTCTACCTCACAGCACATCGCCCCCATGGCCAAATGCAGCAGCCAGGACTTCTCTCAGGACAGGCAGCACTGTAGCCAGAGCTGTGAAGAATTCTAAAGTCACAATGCAATGGGGAGCAGCTAAAATTTTCCACCAGAGGAGGGAGGAGCTTCTCTGAAGACAGGAGGCTTTTCTTAACCAAGGGAAATGCCCAGAGTCCTTCAGATGTATTGTTTGAGGGGAGCAAATAAAGAAAACTGATTCCAGTATCCCTCTTGGCATCTCACATGCTTTTCCATGTCGGCCTAGATCTGCCTGGACCGATCCACATCACTGGGAGCCCATTGTGATATTATATTTCAGTTCTGAGCCAGGACACAGCACAGCCAGCAAAAGCTTAACTGTATAGAATACCAGATCCTGTAATTTTACCTGCACAATTGAGCTGATACCCATTCTATTCTCTCCATTCCTAGTGACTGAATTCAGACCTTCATGAATGCCATGAGGAATTATTTAGGACATCTGTGCAAAGGGTAGACATGAACAGGGCTGTGTTTTGGAAAGCCCACCCTGACTACATTTGGAGGACAGCCAGCCAGGAAAGGAAGGGAGGCTAGGAGAGAGGTGGCAGGGAAGACGGACTACTGTCAACCATCAAACCTTGGCACTCCTGAGACTGGCCTGGATTTATGATGGGATGGCTCAGGACAGTCATTCTTGGTTCCTGTAGCATGGTACTATGATCCTTCAAATAAACTATGGGATACATTACTAAACTGCATATATACAGAAATGCATTACTACCCTTATTTTACAGACAGAAAACTGTAGTCCATTAAAGGCAAATTACTTGTGCAAGATACTGGGAAACTGCCAGGAAAGAGCAGGCAGCCAAACTGGGAGCCAGGAACTCAATGCAGGTCTCCCACATGGATGGCAGGGACACATTACCCGAATCACCACCTGCTGCCTCCCGGGGGACAGCACCCTGTAACTCGGGCACTCTGAGACAGGACAGAGGCCCTCCAAATGGTATCTTAATGGTTGCACCAAATGCCCACCCCGGCTTTTCGTTTCAGTGAGTTACAAGAGGTAGACCTGAGGGTGTTAGTATAAAACAATTTTCCAGGGCCAGTACTGTGTGCAGCTGGTTAATACCCCAGCCTGCAGTGCTGGCATCCCATATGGCGCCAGTTTGAATACCAGCTGCTCCACTCTGATCCCGCTCCCTGCCTATGCACCTGGGAAAGCAGCAGAGGATGGCCCAAGTGCCTGAGTCCCTGCACCCAAGTGGGAGACCCAGAAGAAGCTCCTGGCTCCTGGCTTTGGATTGGCCCAGCTTTGGCCACTGCAGCCATTTGGGGAGTGAACCTGTGGATGGAAGACCTCTCTCTCTCTGTCTCTGCCTCTCTCTGTAACTCTTTCAAATAATTAAAATAAAACTTTAAAAAATACAACAATTTTCCTTAAACCAGTCTTATCATCCATGTCTAGCCTGATAGTCAATAGGTAAGCAAAACAAATCACTTGTTCCTGGGAAACTAGGAATATTAAAGTGATTTTGACCTGCTGATTTTTCTAGGAATGCTTCTAGTCACCTCCTGGACTTGTGGCTGTGAGAGCTGATCTACATATGGGTACTGCACAAAACAATGAGGTGTCAGAAATAGCAGACACCTCCTCTGTGGCAGCAGTGACAAACAGCATGAAGTTTCCAAAAGAAAAAGCATCTTGTTTCCTATAAAGAGGAAGGAAACAGCCCGAGTTACAGAAGACAGACCGTCCCCTCTTCCCAGGACCTGGAAATGAGAACACATGACAGCTACACACTGACGGCAATTTATGTTGCCTCCTTTCATCCTCCCACATCGTCTTCTCAGCAATTCTCTTCCCCAAGACTGGAAGCTACACAACAGCTCAGGGCAAGTAAGTGGTCTTGGGAGACATGACCTAGCTGTTTACAAATGTGAAGGGCGGTTATTATTTTTATTTCTGTCAAATATGAATCACTCCAAAAAATCTGAATCCTTTTAAATTCAGCAGAAGGATGCAGGGCCTTTGAAGGAATAATGAGAAACAGAGAATGAGACACAACCCTAGGAATACAGATTTTCTCTCAGATGTGATTCCTCACTGCCAGAAGTCAAGCTGGGTCTTACAGGATGAACACCATGGAGAAAAAAGGACAGGATCATCTCACAGAGGAGAGAGCGAGTGTGAGCACAGAGGCCGGGGAGAGCACACGTGTATGCGAGAATATGCCTGAAACACAGGGTGCCAAAAGGCAAGTCACTGTGGAGGGCGGCACCTGGCCTGGCAGCTCAGATGCCGCCCGGGAGGCCAGCGTTCCCTGCTGGGGCGCCCAGGCTCCAGGTCCACCTCCACCCACTCCTATCCAGCCTCCCTGGAAGGCAGAAGTGACGGCTTCAGTAGCTGGGTCTTGCTCCCCACACGGAAGGAGACCTAGATCCCACTCCGGTTCCCAGAACTGGCTGGCCCCAATCCCAGCTGTGGCATGCTTTTTTTTTGTTAAAGATTTATTTATTTATTTGAAAGTCAGAGTTACACAGAGAGAGGAGAGGCAGAGGCAGAGAGAGAGAGGTCTTCCATCCAATGGTTCACTCCCCAATTAGCCGTAATGGCCAGAGCTGTGCCAATCCAAAGCCAGGAGTCAGGAGCTTCTTCCAGGTCTCCCATGCGGGTGCAGGGGCCCAAGGACTTGGGCCATCTTCTACTGATTTCCCCAGGCCATAGCAGAGAGCTGGATTGGAAGAGGAGCAGTTGGGACTAGAACCGGCGCCCATATGGAATGCTGGCGCTTCAGGCCAGGGCGTTAACCCACTGCGCCACAGCGCCGGCTCCCTGTGCAAGCATTTTTAAAAAGGAAAATCACTGAGAGGGAGGCTGGGTGCCCACTGTGAGAGCGCTGGAATACCACAGCTGTTGTCATGCTCATGCTGCCACCCGAGAAGATGCACTTCTATCCGTCCTCTCACCAGCTCCTCAGAGAAGCACCAACGGCACAGGATGAAGGCCTGGGAACCAACATAGGGTCACAAACGAGGCCATGCAGGACAAAGGAAAACCCAGTACTGACAGGAGGTGAATGCCTCCCCTCCTCCTCAAGGGTCAGGAGTCAGAAGATTGAATGTGGCGCTTTTGGAAGGAGAAATCAGTGAATTACATCAGCAGAAATGGGAGGAGCACTTGGTAGGGTGCTTTGTTCAAGAGTATAACTCTTGTCCTAGAGATGTTAGACTCAACAGAGGAGAGGGAACAGACTGAGCCCCAGAGAGGGAAAAAGACAGGAGTCTGGCTACTCATCGTGTTGCTAGACTCTAGGCTTAAGGAGAGGAAGGAGGGAGGCCACACAAGACTTCCTCCCAGAGTATCCAGCTCCAGTCCCAAGGAGGGTAAAAGAGACAGGACTCAGGCCAGAGGCTCTGTGGGCTGGCAGGTGACAGCTTCCACCATGCTGTCCTGGGCAGCAAGTGAGGAGCCCAGAGCAGCATTCACCACCTTCTAGCACTGCTGCGCCAGCCACGCTGGGACACTGAGTAGCATCAGAGAAATACCACCTACAGCCCCAACCAAAGGGAGCTTCACTCCCTGCAAGCTACCAATGTCATCTGGAGCCAGGTGTTTGCCAGCTCTGACTTACAAAGACTCGGGGCAGCTCCAGCAACCCCACTGTAGTTCAGCTTGGTCAACAGTCATAGGCACCGAGGGTACAGAGAGAAATCAAACTTGGCCTAACTCTAAGGGAGCTCACAATTCAGAAGGAGGGTTTGGCATCAAAACAGATGGTGACAACTTAGAGCAGTAAATCCCAGGACAGAGAGGGCCCAGGGAACCCCACGCAGGGAACCCGGGAGGGCTTCTCAGAGCAAACGTTTGTTAGTATCCCTCCCCACCCTGCTTCCTCGCTAGGAATTAAAAGGTGAGGAGGAGTTAGCCAGGTGAAGGAGAGGTCTTCCCAGTAGACAGAACAGCATGTGCAAGGCCTGGACAATGAGAAGCAAGAGGCTCACACAATTAAATCATGGTATCTCAGAGATGGAAGATGAGGCTGGAGAGGAAGATGGGGACAAATGGCATTACAGATGTTACTCAGCCTCCTTTTACGTCGAGCTAAGGAGCAAGTCACAGCATGGCATATGCAGAAAATTATCTCACAGGGAGAAGCCTATAAAATGTTTTGTTAAAGATTTATTTGTTTGTTTGAGAGGCAGAGTTACAGACAGAGAGAGGGAGAGACAGATAGAAAGGTCTTTCATCTGCTGGTTTACTCCCACAATGGCCATTACTGGTCTGAGCTTCATCCAGGTCTCCCATGTAGGTGCAGAGGCCCAAGCACTAAGGTCATCTTCAGCTGCTTTCCCAGGCCATCAGCAGAGAGCTAGATTGGAAGTGGAACAGCCGGAACTCAAACCAACACTCAACTGGGATGCCAGTGCTGCAGGTGGAGGCTTAACCTACTATGCCACAGTGGCAGCCCCACTATGAAATGTTTCTAAAAGAGAAAAATGGCCCAGTGCCATGGCGCAGCAGGTTAAAGCCCTGGCCTGAAGTGCTGGCATCCCATATGGGCGCTGGTTCTAGTCGTGGCTGCTCTACTTCTGATCCAGCTCTCTACTATGGCCTGGGAAAACAACAGAAGATGGCCCAAGTCCTTGGGCCCCTGCATCGACGTGGGAGACCCAAAAGAAGCTCCTGGCTCCTGATTTCAGATGAGCTCAGATCTGGCCATTGCAGCCATTTGGTTAGTGAAACAGCGGATGGAAGACCTCTCTCTCTGTAACTATCTTTCAAATAAATAAAAATAGGGGACTGGCGCCGTGATGCAGTAGGTAATCCTCCATCTGTGGCATCCCATATGGATGCCAGTTCAAGTCCTGGGTGCTCCTCTTCCAATCCAGCTCTCTGCTATGGCCTGGGAAAGCAGTAAAAGATGGTCCAAGTGCTTGGTTCTCTGCACCCGCATGAAAGACCAGGAAGAAGCACCTGGCTCCTGGCTTCGGATCAGCACAGCTCCGGCCATTGCGGCCATTTGAGGAGTGAACCAACGAAGGGAAGACCTTTCTCTCTGTTTCTCCCTCTCACTGTCTATAACTCTACCTGTCAAGTAAATAAATAAAATCTTTAAAAAAAATAAAGAAAAGAAACTGTGAGGCTAGGAATTGAATCCTTCTGCTTAAGCATCATCACTGTGCAGACTGAAATACATTAAAAAAATAATAATAATAAAAATAAATAAATCTTTAAAAAAAAAAGAGAAAAACAAACACCCAAACAAAACTAACTTTCTTTGCTGCTAATTTACGTGGGATGTTTCACCTTCTTTTATTTTTCTTTGTATGAAAGGCAGACAGGCAGACACACAGACACATGCACATCTTCACTGGGGGGCCTGCTTTGTGGCTCAGGAGGTTAAGCTGCTGCCTGCAATGCTGATATCCCATAACTAGCCAGTTCTAGTGCTGGCTGCTCCACTTCTGATCCAGCTCCTTGCTAATGCACCTGGGAAAGCAGTGGAGGATAGCTCATGTGTTTGGGCCCCTGCATCCACATGGGAGACTCTGATGGAGTACCAGGCTCCTGGCTTCTGCCTGGCCTAGCCATGGCCATTGCAGCCATTTGGGGAGTGAACCAGAAGATGTAAAAAAAAAAAAAAATCAATCAATTAAACAATCAATCGATTGATCCATCTCTCTCTGTCTCTCTCCACCTCTGTAATTCTGCAAATAAATAAATTTCAAATAAATAAAACAAAAAAAGATATTTTTAAAGGAAGCTGATTGGAAGCAGAGGTGGGACACAATCCCGAGCACTAAAATGTGGAATGTGGGCAACTCAAGCAGCAGCTTAACCAGCCACACCACAGCATCAGTCCCTCTGTGCAGCTTTCAGAAGGAAGAGGTCCCAAAATAAAACAACTCTAATAAACTATTCTAAGGTTGGAGCAGGCATCAGGGCGCAGTGGGTTAAGCCATCACCAGGGCAGCTCATATGCCATATTAGAGTGCCTGGGATCGGGTCCTGCTTCCACCTCTGCTCATAAAGATTTTATTTATTATTTCTTTGGGAGGTGGAGTTACAGACAGTGAGAGAGATAGAGAGGAAGGTCTTCCATTCCACTGATTCACCCTCCAAATGGCCACAACTGCCAGAGCTGTGCTGATTTGAAGCCAAGAGCCAGGACTTCCTCTGGGTCTCCCATGTCAGTGCAGGGCCCCAAGCGCCTGGGCCATCTTCTACTGCTTTCCCAGGCCATAGCAAAGAGCTGGATCGGAAGAGTAGCAGCCAGGACTAGAACCGGCACCCATATGGGATGCTGGCGGCACAGGCAGAGGATTAACCTACTGCGCCACAGTGCCGGCCCTCCACCTCTGCTCTTGATCCAGCTTACTGCTGACGTGCATGGAAAGCTGTGCATGATGACTCAAGTACTTGAGTCCCTGCCGCCTGTAAGGGACACTCAGATGGGAGTTCTAGGCTACAGGCTTCGGCCTGGCCCAGTTCTGGTCCCAGTTTTTGTAGGCATTTAGGGGTGGACCAGCAGAAGGAAGATCAAACTCTCATTGTTTGTCACTCTTTCGAATAATTTTAAACATAAATAAATTTAAAATAGGTAAGACTATATAACATAGCTTTTAAAAAGCTATGGACTCGGCTGGCACCACGGCTCAATAGGCTAATCCTCCGCCTGTGACGCCGGCACACCGGGTTCTAGTCCCGGTTGGGGCGCCGGATTCTATCCTGGTTGCCCCTCTTCCAGGCCAGCTCTCTGCTATGGCCCGGGAAGGCAGTGGAGGATGGCCCAAGTGCTTGGGCCCTGCACCCCATGGGAGACCTGGAGAAGCACTTGGCTCCTGGCTTTGGATCAGGGCGGTGCGCCAGCCGCAGCGGCCTCTAGGGGGTGAACCAACGGCAAAGGAAGACCTTTCTCTCTGTCTCTCTCTCTCTCTCTCACTGTCCACTCTGCCTGTCAAAAAAAAAAAAAAAAAAAAGCTATGGACTCTCCTTGCAGAAAAATTTTACATATTATTTCAGACCCCCTCCTCCCTGCCTAGAGGGTAGTGTTAACCGACTCAAAAATCACAAAGCTGCAAGTGACAGAACCAAACTTTAGAAGACAGTTTTGGGGCCGGCGCTGTGACCCAGCGGGTTAACACCTTGGCCTGAAGCGCCGGCATCCCATATGGACGCCAGTTCAAGTCCTGGCTGCTCCTTTTCCAATCCAGCTTTCTGCTATGGCCTGGGAAAGCAGTAGAAGATGGCCCAAGTCCTTGGGTCCCTGCACCTGCATGGGAGATCCAGAAAAAGCTCCTGGCTCCTGGCTTTGGATCGGCGCAGCTCCGACCATTGCAACCATCTGGAGAGTGAACCAGCAGATGAAAGACCTCTTGCTCTGTCTCTACCTCTCTCTGTAACTCTGACTTTCAAATAAATATTAAAAAAAAAAAAAAAGAAGAAGATAATTTCTTGGTTCCTAATTTAGTACTCTTCCCACTGCAAAGGAACAACTTTAGTCAGGGATCTGTTTTCTGCCTGCAGCCTGCCTGATATGGGTCTCGGCTGTGGCAGGGTTCTTCTTGTGAAAATCCTTGATGTAAGGATGACGCCCAGGAGAACATGGCCAGTTCAGTGCTTTCTAAAGCCCAGACTCAATGGTTTCAACCTCAGCCAAAGACAGATAAGCAATAAAGAGATGTGCATGGTTGTGTGAGAGTATGAAAATAAGCCAAAGAACCAAAAGATGTTGAAACCTGCCAAAGGAGCACAGCAAAATTTTCCCAATTACACTGTTTAAAGGAGGTGATTGGGGCCAGCCCTGTGGCATAGAGGGTAAAGCTGCCGCCTTCAGTGTCAACATCCCATATGGGCACCGGTTCGATTCTAGGCTGCTCCACGTCTAATCAGCACTCTGCTATGGCCTGAGAAAGCAGTAGAAGATGGCCTCTGCACCCACGTGGGAGACCTGGAAGAAGCTCCTGGCTTCTGGCTTCAGATTGAAACAGCTCCAGCCATCGTGACCACTTGGAGAGTGAACCAATGGATGGAAGACCTCTCTCTCTCTTTCCCCCTGCCTCTGTAACTCTGACTTTCAAATAAATCAATAAATCTTAAAGGAGATGATGGCACTGAGACTCAAAGCCAAATTTTCTGACATTTAGGCCAGTGTTATGTCCACCCCACCACAAAATCCATGCACATGCAGAGAAACCTAACCACCACAGAAGCAATCACGTAGCTGAAGGCACAGGAATGGGCCAAATCGTGTTATAATGCTTAGCTCTAACTCCCAGGCACCTGTGATATTGCATCAAAGAGGCACATACATAGTTTAAGTCTGCAAACAATCTAAACGTCAGCTATCTGAAAATATTAATCCACTTCTTTTGGCCACAAACCAATCATTCAACTAAACTAAATTTAGCAGTTCCACTCAGAGATCCATACTGAAATACACACTAAGGGGATATTTCTTAAAAACTATCACAAGTAATCCAACCAAGCTGTTTGCTTTTTACTGTGATAACCTGGCCTGGGGACATGACCGGAAGCTAGGAGAAACACCTCCAGTCTGGATAATCCCTAACTTTTCTAATATATGCATCTCTGACCTTAAGGTCTTTGCAAAAGCTGACCACTGTCCTTTTCTAAAGGACTCCCTCTGCTCCATACCTCCTGAGCTTTAACTAGGTGCTTGTATCGTCCAATGCCATGGGTGGGTTTTGTCTTGTAGTGCCGACTGGTGCTCAGTAGAATGCCACCTGAAAGAAAGAAAACAAGATAAATCTGTTTGTGTCCCTCTAAGGACAGGCAGATCATATGTGAGAAGATAAACTCTCCATGGCAGGGTTGGGAATATTTGGAGGTAAGAAGGTCTTTCATTGGCTTAAAGAAACAGACATTTTGGGGCCGGCGCTATGGCGCAGCAGGTTAAAGCCATGGCCTGAAGCACTGGCATCCCATATGGGTGCCACTTCTAGTCCTGGCTGCTCCTCTTCTGATCCAGCTCTCTGCTATGGCCTGGGAAAGCAGTAGAAGATGGCCCAGGTCCTCGGGCCCCTGCACTCATGTGGGAGACCTGGAAGAAACTCCTGGCTTTGGATTGGTGCAGCTCCGGCCATTGCGGCCATCTGGGGAGTGAACCAGCAGATGGAAGACCTCTCTCTCTGTCTCTACCTCTCTCTGTAACTCTTTCAAATAAATAAAATTAATCTTAAAAAAAAAAAAAGAAACAGACATTTCTTGATGCTGAACTAATTCTCCATTTGCCCCCTTTTTTTCTCCTTTTGGTCCTGGAATATATCTTATCCCAAATGCCCACCTTTCAAAATTTTCTCCTGCTAAAGCTACAGTGACAGGGAACAAAATACACTCTCATAGGCTGCTCACCTCCTCTTGTTCCTCAGCAGGAAATAACCCCCTTTGAAGTTTTCTAACAGAGATTACAGAGAGAAAGGCAGCCAAAATAATAATCAAAGAGGAGGATCACCCGAAGTTCTAAAAGCTTTAAAAACCAGCTGTCATTGATTTGTGCTGGTATGGAAGAATCTCCAATACACTGCTAAGTGAACAACAACAAAACCAAAACCTTAAGGTACAGAACAGTGTATACATATAACACTAATAGGCAAAACACAGGGCCCCTATCTACTCACACTTTGTGTTGAATCATGATAGGTGCCACCCAGATCCCCCTTCAAGGAAGGATATACTGTCCCTATCTTGCTTTCACATGTACATATATATTCACACTCATTCTCCTCCAACCCTCATTTTCAAATAAACAAGAAATGGTAACTCTAGAAATTCAATGAAATGGCCGATGTTATCCAACAAGAGACAGAACTGCTGCTTAGGGACAGGCGTTGTAGCATAGCTATATGGGCACCAGATCAAGTCCCAGCTGCTCCACTTCCAACCCAGCTCCCTGCTGATGTGCATGGGAAAGCAGCAGAAGATGGCCCAAATGCTTGGGCCCCTGCACCCATGTAGGAGACCCAGAGGAAGCTTCTGGCTTCTGGCTCAGCCTCAGCTATTACAGCTATTTGGGGAGTGAACCAGTGGAAGAAAGACTCTCTCTCTCTCTCTCTCTCTCTCTCTCTCTCTAGCTCTGCCTTTCAAATAAATTGAGGGAGGGAGGGAGGGAGGGAGGGAGAGAGAGAGAGAGAGAGAGAGAGAGAGAGAATTTCTACTTAAACTCAGGCCTGACTAAAAAGCGTGTATCTGGAACCACTAGGTCATAACACTTGAATTTCTAGAATACAAAATCTAGCCATACCCAATCTTCCCTATCTCTGGTTGCAGTGGCAGGGACTGGACCTGCTCAGGTCTGCTATGTCTGTCTATCTGTCTTGCTTGCTCTCCACTTTCTGGAGAAGCACTAGTCTTAGGTTCCGCTCCCTTACCTCCTGGTTCCTGTAGTCCAAGGTCACCCCTTGGAGGAGGGTGAACACAAGATGGTGTGGACGCCAACCATAGTCCTGACAGTCCCCTGCATTTACAATCCAGCCATATCATCACGACAACCCAGAAGAGCATGGATCCCATCCATGACATGGATGAATCCACATTTATGACCCACAACTATCAGATACCAGGACGGTTACAAAGATGAATAAAATACGCTATGATGGGTAAGCAAGTAATTACCTCACTGTGTGCAAAGTACTTTAATGGAAATGTGAGTGATGTTGTGAGTGCCCTCAGGAAGGGAAATTCGCCTTTAGAGTAGGATGCAGGATGTGGAAGAATGGGTTCAGAAGAGGTAAACATTATGTTCTTGAAAAAGGAGTTAAGAGATTGGCCAGCGCCGCGGCTCACTTGGCTAATCCTCCGCCTGCGGCGCCGGCATCCCAGATTCTAGTCCTGGTTGGGGCACCAGATTCTGTCCCAGCTGTTCCTCTTCCAGTCCAGCTCTTTGCTGTGGCCCAGGAGGGCAGTGGAGGGTGGTCCAAGTGCTTGTAACCGGCACCTGCATGGGAGACCAGGAGGAAGCACCTGGCTCCTGGCACAGGCCGTAGCAGCCATTTGGGGGGTGAACCAACAGAAAAGGAAGACCTTTCTCTGTCTCTCTCTCACTGTCTAACTCTGCCTGTCCAAAAAAAAAAAAAAAAAAAGGAGTTAAGAGATTAAAATGTGAGGAAGACAAGGTATTGCAGCCAGAGGTTCTCACATAGAACTGAACATAACTGAGCTATCTTTTTGGCTGATGTCCCAATTCTTGCTCTGACTCTAAGACCTTTGATCTTTTGAGGCTTTCTGATCCAGACTCTACAATCTGGGGACTCAGCCAAGCAGCTGATATACAACTCTCCTTGATGGCACACAAGGATCTTCAGACCACAGTCTGGCAAACGAATCTTACCCAACAAGATTTTTATTTAAAAAAAAAAAAAATTATTGGAAATGCAGAGTTAAGAACAAGAGAAAGAGAAAGTGAGATCAGTCTGGTCTACTCCATAAATGGCTGCAACAATCAGGCTGGCCCAGGCCAATGCCAGGAGCCTAGAACTCCATCTGGATCTCCCACATGGGTGGCAGGAGCCCAAGCATTTGGGCCATTTTTAGCTTTCCCAGGCACATTCACAGGGAGCTGGATCAAAAGTGGAGTAGCCAAGACACAAACTGGTGCCCATATGGGATACTAGTGTCACAGGTGGTAGCTTAATCTGCTATGCCACAATGCCAGCCTCCAAAGACATTTTATTATGATCTCAAAATATAACTTCTTTATTTTTTTATTTTTTATTTTTTATTTTTTTATTTATTTATTTATTTTTTTTATTTTTGACAGGCAGAGTGGACAGTGAGAGAGAGAGACAGAGAGAAAGGTCTTCCTTTTTGCCATTGGTTCACCCTCCAATGGCCGCCGCGGTAGCGCGCTGCGGCCGGCGCACCGCGCTGTTCCGATGGCAGGAGCCAGGTGCTTATCCTGGTCTCCCATGGGGTGCAGAGCCCAAACACTTGGGCTATCCTCCACTGCACTCCCTGGCCACAGCAGAGAGCTGGCCTGGAAGAGGGGCAACCGGGACAGGATCGGTGCCCCGACCGGGACTAGAACCCGGTGTGCCGGCGCCGCAAGGCGGAGGATTAGCCTGTTGAGCCACGGCGCCGGCCTCAAAATATAACTTCTTTGGGGTGGGCACTCGGTTTAGCCAACTAAGATGCCCTCATTTCATATCAGAGTGCCTGGGTTCAAGACCTGCCTCCACTTCTAATACCAGCTTCCTTCTATTGCACACTGAGAGGCAGCAGATGATGGCTCTAGTACGTGGGTCCCTGCCACCAAGTGGGCTGGATTCCAGGCTCCTGGCTTCAGGCTGACCTAACTGTTGTGGTATTTGGGGAGTGAACCAGAAGATGGAAGATAGCGCTCTCTGCCTTTCAAATATATATATAAATACTTCTAAAACATCTGAACTCTTCAAAGTATGTTCATTCCTTCAACAAGTATTTACTATTACCTATCAGGGTAGCCAACGACAACTGTCTCTTACAAGCATGTGAACAGCACACACTAGAGTTGTGCAGTATATATCCAACCCAATCTTCATGGCAGGCCTGACTTTGGTACCAATCACTGCCCTAGATGCTAGGGCTATAATAAGGGAGAGAAAGAGCTAGAAAAAGGGGTAAAGAGACTTACTTTTTAATTATATCCTTTTGTGTCTACCAACATCTGCTCCACATATATGTATTATCTATTCCAAAGGTAAAAAAATACTTGAATAAATAAATGGAGGGTGTGTGTTCAAGGCAGAGGAAACAGCTTGTGCAAAAGTTCTAAGACGGCCCACAGCTGGGCACATTCAAGAAAAAGAGAGGCTATGAGTATGGCTAAAGCCAAGTAAGAGGGGCACAGAATGGAATAGAGTGGGCACAGAGACTATAGTGAGTAGTGGGTCAGAACCTACTATGCTGGGCCTTGTTAAGGCAAGGAAATCATGTCTGATGTATTTTAAGAAGATCATTGAGGTTTTGTGTGAAGGGAATATAAGTGGAAGGGTTAGGAGAGTCCAGTCTATCCTCCAGAGCTGACAAAAATAATCTTCCTAAAACCTAAATTTAGTCATCTTATTCTCTTTCACTAATGCAATCATTTATCCATCACACACATGCAATTCTTTTAAGGTCTTTCTTTTTAATTGTCAGGCCCTACAGAGATAATAATGAATAACACAGAGAAGTTCTTTGTCACATTCTTAAGTATTTGGGGCCAGACATTTGGCCTGACAGTTAAGGTACCTCTGTCTCAAATCAGAGTAACTCTGTTCAATACTCTGGTTCTGGGAGGACAGTGCTGTGGTGTAGTAGGTTAAGCCTTCGCCTGTAGCCCTGGCATCCCATAAGGGCACCAGTTCATGTCCTGGCTGCTCCTCTTCCAATCCAGTGTTCTGCTTATTGCCTGGGAAAGCAGCAGAGGATGGCCCAAGTCCTTGGTCCCCTGCACCCATGTGGGAGTTCCAGAGGAAGCTCCTGGCTCCTGGCTTCGGATAGGTTCAACGCCTGCCATTGTGGCCATTTGGGGAGTGAGCCAGTAGATGGAAGATGTCTCTCTGTCTCTACCTCTCTGTAACTCTGCCTTAAAAAAAAAAAAAAAAAAAAAAGATTTATTTATTTATTTGAAAGAGTTACACAGAGAAGGAGAGACAGAGAGAGAGAGGTCTTCCATCCACTGGCTCACTCCCCAGTTGGCCACAAAGGCCGGAGCTGTACCGATCCGAAGTGAGGAGCCAGGAGCTTCTTCTGGGTCTCCCATGTGGGTACAGGGGCCCAAGGACTTGGGCCATCTTCTACTGCTATCCCAGGCCATAGCAGAGAGCTAGATCAGAAGTGGAGCAGCCAGGACTCGAACCAGCACCCATATGGGATGCCGGCACTTTAGGCAGAGGCTTTACTCGCTATGCCACAGCGCTGACCCCCATCTGCCTTTCAAATAAATAAATTAAATCTTTTTTTTTTTTTTTTTTTTTTTTTACAGGCAGAGTGGATAGTGAGAGAGAGACACAGAGAGAAAGGTCTTCCTTTTTGCCGTTGGTTCACCCTCCAATGGCCACTGCGGCCGGCGCACTGCACTGATTCGATGGCAGGAGCCAGGTGCTTCTCCTGGTCTCCCATGGGGTGCAGGGCCCAAGCACTTGGGCCATCCTCCACTGCACTCCCTGGCCACAGCAGAGAGCTGGCCTGGAAGAGGGGCAACCGGGATAGAATCCGGCGCCCCAACCGGGACTAGAACCCGGTGTGCCGGCGCCGCAAGGCGGAGGATTAGCCTAGTGAGCCGCGGCGCCGGCGTAAAATAAATCTTTTTTTTTTTAAAAAAAGAATAAAATCTTAAAAAGACTCTGGTTCTGGCTCCTGACTCCAGCTTCCTGCCAAGGCAGAGCCAGGGAGGCAGCAATGATGACTCAAGTAATTGGGTTCCTGCCGCCCTCATGGGAGACCTGGACTAGTGCCCGGCTCTGGCTTCTGCTTCTGTTTCAACTGAGGACACTGCAGGCATATGGGGAATAAAATGGCGGATTGGAGCTCTCTGTCTATCCCTGTCTCTGTCTCTTTCTCTCTGTGTGTCTCTCAAATAAATAAATGTTTGATGGTCTTCTACTGCTCAAAGTCTGAACTTCATAGCTAAGCATTTAAGGACTATTTTTTTATTTTCTTTAAAAAAAAAAAAAAGATTTATTTTACTCATTTGAAAGGCAGAATTACACACAGAGAGAAAGGAAGAAGGAGAGAAATCTTCCATCTACTGGTTCAATCCCCAAATGGCCACAATGGTGGGGGCTGGGCCAGGCCAAAGCTAGAGCCAGAAATTCCTTCCAGGTCTCCCAACTGAGTGGCAGGGCCCAAGTACTTGGGCCATCCTCCAGTGCCTTCCCAGGTGCACTAGCAGGGAGCTGGATTGGAAGGGAAGCAGCCAGGACTCAAATCAGCGCTCATATGGGATGCCAGCATTGCAGCCAGCAGCCTAATCCTCTGTACCGCGACATTAGCCAGAGGACTTTTATTTTAATTACTTATTTATTTGAGAGGCAGAGAGAGCTCACATTGATTGGCTAGTTCATTCCCTAAATGACCACAATGGTGGGGGGAGAAGGGAAAGCAAAGCAGAAGCTGGCAGTTCAATCCAGATCCCCCATGAGGGCAGCAGGAAATCAATTACTTGAGCAATCCCCATGCCCTCCCAAGGTCTGCACTGGCAGGAAGCTGGAGTCAGAAGTCAAAGCTCGGGGGCTGGCAGTGTGGCATAGGAGTAAGGCTGCCTCCTTCGATTCCGGCCTCCCATATGGGTGCTTATTCAAGTCCTGTCTGCTCCACTTCCGATCCAGCTTCCGGCTAATGGCCTGGGAAAAGCAGCAGAAGATAGCCCAAAAGATGGGCCCCTGCCACCCACACAGGAGACACAGATAAATCTCCTGGCTTCAGCCTGGCCAGTAGATGGAGGAGCTCTCTGTAATTCTGACTTTCAAAATCAATCAATCAATCTTAAAAACAAAAACAAGAAGTAGTAGTCAAAGCTGGGGATTATACCAGGCACTCCTATGGGAGACACGTAATGAGCATCTTAATACCTGCCCTAGGACCTGATTTTATAATCTAGTTCCAATTACTTCATCTCATTCTCTCACTCTTACAGGCCCTTACAATTCTGCTCCCCAGCTCCCCAGCCACAGAGCTATACTTGTCACCCTGCATAAACCCGTCATTTTCATGCCTCTGTGCCCAGCTGGGTTGTCCCTACTGCTGGGACTGCACCTCTCTGACGGGAAGACTCCACACAGCCTCCACCCACATGTCCCCATCTCTCTAGACCTTTTCTGCTGCCCCGAACATACAAAGATCAAGAGTTCACTTCACGGTTATGGCTCCCAGGGGCCTCCGTTATGTAATAAAGCATTCTGTGTAAATAAAGAGGAGCAGTCCGATGCCAGTCACCATCTGTAAGTACACAGAAACTCAATCACCCAGGGATGGTTTCAAAAAGCAGAATCCAAATGCATGTTTGGGATGATGACACGTCTTAGGTCAAAGTGCTGCAGATGTTTGCACTGGCTTCTCATCTGCTGGAATTCCTTGGCAAAAGGCATTTTCAAAATCAATCTGGGGCAATTCCTGTAATTACAGCAGCTGGTTAATTAAAAAGCTAGTTCAAACCACTGTTAAATTAACCATCTTCCCCCTTAAATGAAAGGCTTTGGTCAAATTACCAGTGTGTTAAACTGCTTAATTAGCCAGTTGTTTTAATTATAAAATTTACAAGTTTGAAAGCCTCGGATTTCCAGTAAGTTCAGCTAGATTCTCCCCCCTACTTTGTGTCATTAAGCGGGGTTTCCTGCTGTCACAGTAAGATTGCAGCCTCCAGAGGAAAAAGGCAAACTCTTCACAGAAGATCGACACAAAACCCCAGGGCTTCAATAAAGCAACTTTGGAAAATCTTTCAATTACCAGTATAGGATGTAGGCATATCCTGACTTCTCCCACATCACTCCCCTTTCCTTCACAGATGTCAGAGACAGCTGTCCTTCAGGGCCCTTGCTTACTAACCTGGAAACCAGACCCATCAATCCAGGATGGGGTAAACAGCTTTGCTTTAATTATCTCTTCTTCAAAATGAGAACAAGCATTTTTAGCTATGCAGGTAGGGGGAGAAGAAAGAAAGGGCAGCCCCAGCCAAGAACCTGATTCCAGGATATTCGCTCTGTTCGGTAGACTGCTAAGTCCCTCAAGTGCAGATAGGATGCCAGCATCTAGGAAAGAGTATGTGCTCAACAAGTATGTATCTAAGAGATAAAACAAACAAAACAAAGATTGTTCTTGAGATATTTTACCAATCTGCAATGCTTTGTCTCTGGAAATTGCCTTTTTTTTCCCAAGAATTTCTTCTATGACTATCTTTTTGCTTATGCTATAATCATAACATTCTAAGTTTCCTTCATATAACCTTTGCAGATTTCTTGTTATATATTTACTTGTACATGATCATTCATGTCAACACAACCAGGCCCATCCTTGGACAGGGCAGCTGGCGTGGAATGCAAGACCCACAAATATAGTGGGAGGGGTGCAGGTAGGAAGAGGGACTATACCTTGCTCTTCTTTTCTGAACATAATTATAATTCAATTTTTAAATTTCTGACTTTAAAGATATTTCAAAGAACCCGTGGAAAACACCCACAAAACAACTTCTTTCAAGTGGAATTATCTTGGCAAGCCACTTCTGTTGAGTTATTCTTGGTCTGTGAGCCTTCCATGGAACTAAGATTCCCTGACCACAATAGAAAAGAAACAAAGGAAAGGATAAATGGCCAGAAAAATGGGTCTAAATGTGTTCAACCACAACTCGTAATCAAAGACATGTAAACTACAAATACAAGGGACCGCATTTTTTACACCTTTTACTATTAGCAAATTTTAATATATTAAAAAACAGTAACGGCCGGTGCCGTGGCTTAACAGGCTAATCCTCTGCCTTGCGGCACGGGCACACCAGGTTCTAGTCCCGGTTGGGGCGCTGGATTCTGTCCCGGTTACCCCTCTTCCAGGCCAGCTCTCTGCTATGGCCCGGGAAGGCAGTGGAGGATGGCCCAGGTCCTTGGGCCCTGCACCCGCATGGGAGACCAGGAGAAGCACCTGGCTCCTGGCTTTGGATCAACACGATGCGCCGGCCACAGCGGCCATTGGAGGGTGAACCAACGGCAAAAAGGAAGACCTTTCTCTCTGTCTCTCTCTCTCTCACTATCCACTCTGCCTGTCAAAAAAAAAAAACAAAACAGTAACACTTATTCTACTGTACAGTAGGGTAACTACAAGTACAGTTGATAATGATTAACTGTATTTCTAACTATAAGACAGGATTTTGAATGTTCTCAACACAAAAGAAATAATCAATGTTTAAGGTGATGGGGTCCGGCGCTGTGGCACAGTGGGTTAAAGCTCTGGCCTGAAGTGCTGGCATCCCATATGGGCGCCGGTTCAAGACCCAGCTGCTCAACTTTCTATCCAGCTCTCTGCTATGCCCTGGGAAAGCAGTAGAAGATGGTTCATATTCTTAGGCCCCTGTACCCACATGGGAGACCCGGAAGAAGCTCCTGGCTCCTGGCTTTGGATTGGTGCAGCAACGGCCATTGCAGCCATCTTGGGGAGTGAACCAGCAGATGGAAGACCTCTCTCTCTGCCTCTGCCTCTGCCTCTCCTCTCTCTGTGTAGCTCTGACTTTCAAATAAAAATAAATAAATAAATCTTTTAAAAAAATGTTTAAGGTGATGGACATAATAATTACTCTGGCCTAATTATTGCAAAATGTATATGACATTGAAATATCACACTGTACCCCAAAAATATGTATATATCAATGTGTCAATTCAAATTTTTTAAAAATTTAAAAATCTTTTTAAAAATAATAAAATTCAACATTGATGAATATACAAAAACAAATTCTCAAATATCCAACAAGTATAAATGGTACCATCTTTCTGAAAGGCAATTTAAGAATACATATCATTAGCTTTAAAAATGTGTGTTTCTGGGACTGCCGCTATGGCATAGTAGGTTGGGCCTCTGCCTGTGGTGCTGGTATCTCATATGGATGCCAGTTCGTGTCCTGGCTGCTCCACTTCTGATCCATCTCCCTGCTGATGGTCTAGGAAAGCAGTGGAAGATGGCCCAGGTGCCTGGGCCCCTGAATCCACAGAGGAGGCTCCTGGCTCCTGGCTCCGGCCTGGCCCTACCCTTGCTGTTTCGGCCATTTGGGAAGTGAACCAGAGGATGGAAGACCTCTCTCTCTATGACTCTACCTCTCAAATAAATATGTAAATCAGAGAGAGAGAGAGAGACAGAGAGAGAGAAAGCAAGAGAGAGAAAACGAGAGAGAGAAAGAGAAAAAAGAAAAGAAGAGGAGAGGAGAGGAGAGAAGAAGAGAGGAGAGGAAAGAAAAGAAAAAAGTGTGTTTCCGGGGCAGGCATTTGGCACAGCAGTTAAGTCACCACCTGGGATGCCAGCATCCCCTATCAGAGCGCCTGGGTTCAAGTCCTGGCTCTGCTGTCCATTCCAGTTTCCTGCTAGTGCACACACTGGGAGGCAACAGGTGATGGCCTACGTAACTGGGTTCCTGCCCCAATGTAAGAAACCGAGACGGAGTTCTGAGCTCCTGGGTTCAGGCTGGCCCAGCTCTGGGTGTGGCAGGCATTTGGGGAGTGAACAGTGGCTGGGAAATCCGCCTCTCGAATAAATTAATGTGCACTTCTTTTGACCCAATAAATACACTTTTAAAAATGTATCCTAAATAATCAGACAAGGGCACCATTATCAGTGCACAAGGATATTCATCATAGTGTTGTTTTTGTTGCAAAATCCTGGAGACAAACTTATCCAAATAGAAAATGTCTGAGTAAATTATGCTATGATCCTTCACCTCTTCTTTACAAAAGGATCTCCATTGGAGGTCTTTCAATAGCAATAAACAATGCCTTATTTGACTTCAGTGTTAAAAACAAAATAAAACAACTTCAGGATTACGTAGTTTTCATATACTAAAATGTATTGCAAACTTCAGTATTAAAACAGCTTGAGGGGCTGGTGCTGTGGTGTAGCAGGTAAAGCAGCCCCTTGCAAGTCCCAGCATCTCATATAGGCACCAGTTAAAGACTCTGCTGCTCCACTTCCGATCCAGCTTTCTGTTATGGCCTGGGAAAGCAGTGGAAGATGGCCCAAGTCCTTGGGCCCCTGCATCCATGTGGGAGGCCCAATGAAACTCCTGGCTCTTGACTTTGGATGGTACAGCTCTGGCCGTTGCAGCCATCTGGAGAGTGAACCAGCGGATGAAAAACTTCTCTCTCTCTTCCTCCCTTGCCTCTCTATAATTCTGCCTTTCAAATCAATAAATAAATCTTAAAAAATAAATAAATAAAAAATAAGACAATTTGATAATGGCACCAAATATACAGACAGGTCAATGAAACAAAACAAAGTTAAAAAATAGTCCCGGGGTCTGGCATTGTGGTGCAGTGGGTAAAGCCACAGGCTGTGAAGCCAGCATCCCATATGGATGCTGGTTCTAGTCTCCATTTCTGATTCAGCTACCTGAAAATGCACCTGGGAAAGCAGTGCAAGATGGCCCAAGTGCCCGGGCTCCTGGATGAAACTCCTGGTTCCCTGCTTTGGATTGCTGAGCTCTGGTCTCTGTGGCCATTTGGGGAATGAACCAGTGGATGGAAGATTTCTCTCTCTTGCTCTCTGCCTCTCCCTCTCTCTCTGTAACTGTGCCTTTCAAATAAATAAAAAATAAATCTTTAAAGATAAAATAAAATACCGGAAGATGAGATTAAGAAACTTTTAAAATAATCATGGACTATAAAAGACCTTTCTAAGCACACACACACAAAAAAAATCCAGAAACCAAAGATTAATAAATCCAGCTATATAAAAAACTTAACTTCTATTCACCAAAAACCACAGAAACAAAGTCAAAGAATAGATGACTAGAAAAGTACAAACCCCATATGCTAATCTAAATGTTAATTTCCTCAGTTTTGAACTTACATATCAAAAATGAAAAAGCAAACAATCCAATTGCAAATGCACAAAAAGTATAAATGGGAAGTTCACAAGGAAATTAATTCAGTTGGCCAATAAACACATGGAAACATGACAAAGTCTCTCAAGAAATACATGATAAAACAATGATATAATTTTTCACTAGCAAAAATAAAATGCTTCATAAAACCCAGTTTGGGTAAGAAAAAAAGCAAGTCAATTAAAACTTCTCTGAAGGGCAATCTGGCAATATTTATCAAAACTGTCAACTCATAATCCACTGACTCAGCTATTCCAATTCCAGGAATTGATCTTACAAGGTATAATTTTATATGTACAAATATACAAATAATTTCACCAAGATATATAAAAATGGTTGCTGCAGCTTTTTTTTTTTTTTTTTTTGAAATAGCAAAAGACTAAAGCAAAACCTAGGAATCTAGCATTAAGGTACAGTCATACACACATATGTGCAAAACATTTCTGAAAGGTATACAAGAAACTGCTGTCAGTAAATACCACTGGGGAGTAAGACCATGAAAGAGAAAGAAAATTGAACTTTTTATCATAAACCATTTTGTATGGTTTATAATTTATTTTTACCATATGCATTCATTTCAAAATTTTAACTTGATTATTTTAATATTTTTTTTAAAAAACAAACTTCCTCAGAATATATAGTAGTTCAAAATAAACTTTGCCTCTGGCTAGGGGTAAGGAGTAACACCAAGGCTAGGAAATAAAGGGGACTTTGATATAATCCTTTTTTTTTTAATACAAAAAGACAATGAAAGTCTTATCAAATGCTAACAGTTATCAATTCTGAGTTTATTGAAATAGTACCTTTTTAACTTTCTATACTTTTTAAAATAAAAAGTACAATAAGAGAAACAGTCTTTAAAAACCATAAATAAGGCCGGCGCCGTGGTTTAACAGGCTAATCCTCCGCCTTGCGGCGTTGGCACACCGGGTTCTAGTCCCGGTTGGGGCGCCGGATTCTATCCTGGTTGCCCCTCTTCCAGGCCAGCTCTCTGCTATGGCCCGGGAAGGCAGTGGAGGATGGCCCAAGTCCTTGGGCCCTGCACCCATATGGGAGACCGGGAGAAGCGCCTGGCTCCTGGCTTCGGATCAGTGAGATGCGCCAGCCACAGCGGCCATTGGAAGGTGAATCAACGGCAAAAAGGAAGACCTTTCTCTCTGTCTCTCTCTCTCTCACTATCCACTCTGCCTGTCAAAAAAAAAAAAAAAAAAAAACACATAAATAAAACCTTTCTTTGACCCCAGATTCCTCTCCAGCTCCTTCCAATATTCTCTTGTTCCATTCGATCTTAAACTTCTTGAAAGCACTGTCTATAAGTAACTTTTTCTAACTCCTGAATTCTTATTCACTTGTCAACTCATGCACTACCCTCCCCAGCCCACTAACACAAACTGTTCTCTCTAAGGTTACCAATGACTCAACACTGCTAAAACCCAAGGAATATTGTTAAGTTCCTATATTTCCTGATCTCTCAGCACCACACAGTTGAAACTATATCATGGTTGAACACTCCTTCCTTCTTTAAACACTTTCCTCTTGCCTGCCATAAAACTATACTAATCTTATTTTCTCTGTTTTGCCCTCCCTTTCTCAACCTCACTCTCTACCCAACATTTTAAAGATTGATAAATTAATTAATTTGAAAGGCAAAGAGTTACACAAAAAGATCTTCCATCCATTGGTTCACTCCCACAACAGCCAGAGCTGGGCCAGGTGGAAACCAGGAGCCTGGAATTCCATCCATGTTCCCCACATGGGTGGCATGGGTCCTATTTTTTTTTTTTTTTTTTTTTGACAGGCAGAGTGGACAGTGAGAGAGAGAGAGAGACAGAGAGAAAGGTCTTCCTTTGCCGTTGGTTCACCCTCCAATGGCCGCCGCGGTAGCGCGCTGCGGCCGGCGCACCGCGCTGTTCCGATGGCAGGAGCCAGGTGCTCATCCTGGTCTCCCATGGGGTGCAGAGCCCAAACACTTGGGCCATCCTCCACTGCACTCCCTGGCCACAGCAGAGAGCTGGCCTGGAAGAGGGGCAACCGGGACAGGATCGGTGCCCCAACCGGGACTAGAACCCGGTGTGCCGGCGCCGCAAGGCGGAGGATTAGCCTGTTGAGTCACGGCGCCGGCCGGGTCCTATTACTTGGACCGTTATACACTGCCTTCTCAGGCTCATTAGCAGGAAGCTGGATAAGAAGTAGAGCATCCAGGAGTCGAACCAACATTCTGATATGGGATGCTGGCATTGCAAGGAGAGGATTAACCGCTGTACCACAACATTGGTCCCATCTATCCTACTTTTTAATGTTGGAGTTCCACAGAGCCTGATCCTTCGGTTTCTTTTCTACCTTTTCTCCTGGGGTGGTCTCATTCACCCCAAGGCTTCAACTAAGTCTACAAAATTATGACTTCCAAATTTATAATTTCAACTCAAACCTATATTTTTTGCTCAAAATCAGAGTTTTCAATAGTGTAGTTAATATATCCTCCTCACAGGCACTACAGCTCAACACTTTGAAACTCAGGCTCATTCTCCCAAAACTGTTCCACTTAATATAGTACTATATAGCCATTCAAAATCATAACACAGTTATTTTAGCATAAACAGATTATAAGATATTATATAAGTATCATCTGTTCCCATCACTGCAAGACTATATACACCATATGTGTAAGAATAAGAAAATACATACGTAAAATTTCCTGAAAGGGAAGAGAAAGAAAGAATGACCTGGTAGGATATATGTCAAAATATTAAGCAATAATCTTATTTTCTTCTTTTTCAGTTTTTTTCTGTATTTATTTTCTATATCCTCTAAAATGAATGCTTTTCACTTTCATAATTCAATATTAATTTTTTAAATCTCCTGAATGCAATATGAAATCAGAGTATCAGCTATGAAGCTTTCTTGCTAAAACTGTTAAACTTGAATCATCATGGTTTCAGATCTCACGTCCAGTCTATAGGAAGGGGAACAGGAAAACATGCTACATTGCACCACAAGGAAATAATCAGACAAACCAAACAGTTGACCTTTTCAAAAACCATGGTAGTAAGAAATAAAAGGTGGCAGCACTGCTGTAAATCAAACATGACAAATAATGAAATGCAAAGCATGAAACTTCATTAGCTTTTGGTTAAAACTACACTCATAAAAGACATCCTGGGGACAACTAAGAAAACTGAAATGGTATTAAAACATATTGGAGCATTTTATTACATTTCTTAAGTGAGATCAACTAAAGTATTTAGGGGTGAAGTAGGACATCTGATACAGAAAGCTAACAGGGGCAGGCGCTGTGACACAGTAGGTTAATCCACCGCCTGCAGCACCAGCATCCCATATGTGCTGCTGGTTCTAGTCCTGGCTGCTCTTCTCCCGATCCAGCTCTCTGCTATGGCCTGGAAAAGCAGTAGAAAATGGCCCAAGTGCTTGGACCCCTGCACCCGGGTGGGAGACAGGAAGAAGCTCCTGGCTTCGGATCAACCCAGCTCTGGCCTTTGAGGCCATTTGAGGAGTGAACCAGTGGTTAGAAGACCTTTCTCTTTGTCTCTCCATCTCATTGTCTGTAACTCTACCTCTCAAATAAAAATCTTTAAAAAAAAAAAAAAAGGCAAGTAAGCAAGCAAGCAAGCTAACAAAGGGGCTGGGACTTTGGAGTAGGGGGTAAAACCACCATCTGCAGTGCTGGCATCACACATGGGCGCCAGTTTGAGTCCTGACTGCTCCACTTCCAATCTAGCTTTCTGCTATGGCCTGGGAAAGCAATAGAAGATGGCCCAGGTCCCTGCAGCAATGTGGGAGACCCAGAAGAAACTCCTGGTTCCTGGCTTCAGATTGGCCCAGCTCTGGCCATTGTGGCCATTTGGGGATGGAAGACCTCTCTCTCTGCCTCTGCCTCTCTGTAACTCTTTCTTTCTTTCTTTCTTTTTTTTTTTTTTTTCCTGCCTTTCAAATAAATAAATAAATCTTTAAAAAGAAAGAAAGAAAGGAAAAAAGAAAGAAAGAAAGAAAGAAAGCTAACATGACAAAATGTTAACATCAGTTGAATCTAAATGGTGCTTTTGGGGCCGGCATTGTGGCATAGTGGCTAAAGCCACCGCCTGCAGTGCCAGCATCCCATATGGGCGCCGGTTCAAGTCCCGGCTGCTCCACTTCCAATCCAGCTCTCTGCTACAGCCTGGGAAAGCAGAAGATGGCCCAAGTCCTTGGGCCCCTGCACCCTCATGGGAAGACCCAGAGGAAGCTCCTGGCTCCTGGCTTCTGATCGGCACAGCTCCAGCCATTGCAGCTAACTGGAGAGCGAACCAGTGGATGGAAGACCTCTCTCTCTCTCTCTCGGCCTCTCATTCTCTCTCTGTGTAACTGACTTTCAAATAAATAAATCTTTAAATAAATGAATAAATAAATGGTAGGTACAGAAGTGTTCACTGCAGTATTCTTGGGGAAAAATTATTTCTTATAAGACAGTAAGCTTCTAAATAGCAAAGATTATATCCTATTAATTTTGTATCCCCAGCAATTAAACACAGCTTAGTAAAATACAGATTTGTTGAGAAACTGACTAAACAAAAAGGCCATACTTTGAGATGTAAGGCTTTGGTCCCAGAAGCAGTGGCTCCCAACACATCGTTGCCATCCTCTCATAATTAACATATGAAAAGCCTCTTACAACACATCCTTGCACAGAGTAGGCACTTGTTGACTGACTCCTTTATCTCTGATACTCTTTAGTTATGTGACAGATGTCATTAAAATCTAGCAACTGCTTGGCAATTTGTCATGTAATAGAAAAAGCAAAAGTGGCAGATAATCGGGATGAAACAGAGACTGAAATTCATTGAGAGGGTGCATGTTTGGCAGGGGGTGAGCACTTGGTATACTGGTTATGTTGCTGATTTGGACATCCACATCCCATGTGAGAGTACCTGGTTTGAGTCCCAGATCCCCCACTTCTGATCCAGCTTCCTGCCAATGCACACCCTAGGAGGCAGTAGATGGCTCAAGTACTGGGATCCAGGCCACCCATGCAGGGGAGCCAGATTGAGTTCTAGGCTCCTGGTTTCAGCATGGCCCAGCCCTAGCAGTTGGGAGTACTTGGAGAGTGAGCCAGTGCATGGAGGATCTCTTTGTTTCTTTGCACCTTTCTGTCTCTGACTCTCTGGCTTTCCAAAAAAAAAAAAAAAAAAAACACTAAGAAAAAAAGAAATTCATTGAGTTAATCAGGTTGAATGGGCATTTATTCTGGATAAAACAGTGTGAAAAAGGCCCTAATCTGGTGGGTATGGACATGAAAGACAGATTCGGAATGGCAGCAATATTCCTAACAGTAGCAGCTAACTTTTTTTGAGTATTTTATATGTTTTATCTCATTGAATTATTCTTTAACATTATAAAGTTTTATGGCTTTTTTTTATTATGTGTACCATTAAGCAAAATTATTTAGTCAATAAATTTTTATTTAAGGAATTTCACTCATTGTGATTCCTTTCACTGCCCATCAAGGTCACCTTAGTTCCTCTAAAGCTTGAGTCATATCTTACTGAATCTTCAAATAGTTCACTGCAGTTTGTACTATAATTATCCCTGTTTTTTAAAATGAGGAAACCAAGCAACAGAGAAGTAGCCAAGGAGCACAGAATAACTCTGAGGTAGAGCTGGAGTCCAAACTTACCAGGGAGCTCTTGCTCTTAACCACTACTTATGATCTCACCTATGGTTCTATTCCACGTGAGGGGTGGGACTGACTCTTCTGCAAGATACGTTAGGCATCTTCCTAGACAAAATTATTATAGAGTGCTAGCAGGGCACTTAAGTGAGCAGACTACAGCAGGAAATAACTGCTTACCTGCAGAATAAATGGGATTCTCTCCTGAAGTTCTGACTCTAAAGAGAAAAAGAACATTGAATTACATACCCATATTCTTTTTGCAGTTACCAAAATTTACATGCTTTTCGTTAAGGATATGTCAATGATGGGCATTTCCCTACTCCCTCCTTCCTTTCTTCTTTCCACAAACATTATTAAGCACCTACTATGTGCCAGACAAAGTCTGTAGGTCCTGAGGATGCAAATACAAGGAAGAAGTCTCTACCCATGGTCTAGTTGAGAAAGATACACATAACCAACTGTGAGTCACATACAGTACTCATTCAGAACAGAGACATATACAAGATGGGGTAGGCACTGTGGCACAGTAGGAAATCTGCAGTTTGGAAAACCCGCATAGCATATCAGAGTGCTGGTTTGAGTCCTCCACTTCTGATCCTACATCTGCTAATGCATTCTGAGAGAAAGCAAATGATGGCTCAAGTGCTAGGGTTCCTGCCACCTATGAGAAACCTGGATGGTGTTACAGGCTCCTGGTTTTGGCCTGGCCCAGCCCTGGCTGTTGTGGGCATTTGAACAGTGAACCAGGAGATGAAAAATGTATCTATCTTTTTAACTTATTAAAACTTTGGGCTGGCGCAGCAGCTCACTAGGCTAATCCTCTACCTGTGGCACTGGCACCCCGGGTTCTAGTCCCAGTTGGGGTGCTGGATTCTGTCCCAGTTGCTCCTCTTCCAGTCCAGCTCTCTGCTGTGGCCCAGGAAGGCAGTGGAGGATGGCCCAAGTGCTTGGGCCCTGCACCCGCATGGGAGACCAGGAGGAAGCACCTGGCTCCTGGCTTCAGATTGGCACAGCACGCTGGCCGTAGCGGCCATTTGGGGGGGGGGGGGTGAACCAATGGAAGGAAGACCTTTCTCTCTCTCTCTCTCACTGTCTAACTCTGCCTGTCAAAAAACAAAACAAAACAAAACAAAAAAAAAACTTTGTTCTTCAGTTAGCAACTTTGGAAAGAGACATTTATGTCAGAACTCAGAGCAAAGGTAAAGACCCCAAAACAGCTTGTTTCTCCTTAAATTGGCTGAAGCAGGGCTTAAACCACGCCTGAATCACTGCAGCTCTGATCCCAATCTAATCTCTACATCCTGGTCCCACACTGGCTGGAAGCTGGCCTCACTTCATCCAAGGGCCTAGTTCGAGGACACTCATGGCTTCCTCGAGTAACCCACATTCCTTGAGCAACCCGCGTTCCTGCTGCCGGCAGTGCCACTCATCCAAAGCTTGCAGCACCCACTGGGTCCAGAGCTTGTACAGGTAGGAGTGTAAACCAGCACTTCAGTGAGGTCCAAAGATGCCAGAGCCTGCAGCCTGAGCATGGCCTTGCTCTCTTGCTCAATGGGAGGGATTCCAGGACGTAAGTGGACTAAATGTGGTTTCCAGCAGGAGCATCTGGACCTGCAGCACCTCAGGATGTTTTAGTTCTTCCAGAACCTTCACCCATGTTGGGATATCCTTACGTCTCAGGATCATTCCCATCTTAACTTTGAAACCAACAAGGAGCTAGAGCTGTGGCATAACGGGTAAAGCTACCGCCTGCAGTGCCGGCATCCCATATGGGCACAGATCAAGTCTTGGCTGCTTCACTTCCGATCCAGCTCTCTGCTGTGGCCTGGAAAAGCAGCAGAACACAGCCAAGTCCTTAGGCCCCTGCACCTACATGGAAGACCTGGAAGAAGCTCCTGGCCCCTGCCTTCAGACAGGCGCAACACCGACCATTTAGGCCATCTGGGGAGTGAGCCAGCAGATGGGAAGACCTCTCTCTCTCTCTCTCTCTCTCTGTGCCTCTGCTTCTCTGCAACTGCCTTTCAAATAAATAAGTAACTCTAAAAAAGGAAAAAAAGAAAGAAAGAAAGAAACCAACCAGTCTCGGGCCAACAGTAAGACTGTCAGTCAGTCAATCTGTCTACCTACCTACCTAAATACAGGGCCAGTGCTGTGGCATAATAGGTGAAGATGCCGCGTGCAGTGCTGGCATCCCATATGGATGCCAGTTTGAGTTCTGGCTGCTCCACTTCCAATCCAGCTCTCTGCTATGGCCTGGGAAAACAGCAGAAGATGGCCCAAGTCCTTGGGCCCCTGCACCCACATAGGAGACCTGGAAGAAGCTCCAGGCTCCTGGCTTCAGATTGGCAAAGCTCCAGCCATTCTGGCCAAGTGGGGAGTGAACCAGTGGATGGAAGACATTTCTCTCTCTCTGTCTCTCCTTCTCTGTAACTCTTTCAAATAAATAAATACATCTTTTTTAAAAAAATAAATAAATACACATTTTTTTTAAAAAGGAACATGTATAGAATCAGTAGGATGTAAAGGAAAGTGTGGTCACTTCTACCAGAGAGATTGAATAATTTGAATTGAGATTTTTTTTAAGGGAAAGAGCTTACTGGGAGAAACCTGACAGACTGGAGGGAAGGGACAAAGAAGGAAAAGAGGCAGAAGGAGAGTGTAAGAGAGAGAGAGACAGAGGTCAGGAGATGGAGAGGAAGAGAGAGAGCGAGTGAGAGGAGAGGAGAGGAGATGAGAGGAGCCAAGACAGTGAGAGAGAGCCACGTGTTCAGGAACAGGTCCTTTTAAAACTTTGCTGGAGGGTGGGCAGGGAAGCAGGAGCAGAATCCCATTAGGGTGGGGTTGGAGCTTGACACCGGTGGTTGGGCCAGGTGGCCACCTGGCTTACCCCAGAATCTGGAAGGCCGGTGTGTGGATGAAGATCACAGAGCATTCGGTGGTGTGGAAGCAGTTCCGGGGGTATGTTTTGTGACTGGCAGAAATCCAGGACCTCAGAGCAGCTCAGAGATCCCCAAAGGGAGAGCAAAGTCACTGGGGGAGCCTGGATCTGAGTCACGGCACCAATGTAAGGCCGCCACAAAACACACCAAACACCGGAGTAGAGGAAAAGAGTTTACTGGGGAAAACCCGACAGACTGGAGGGAGGGGTGAAGAAGGAAAAGAGAGTGCAAGAGAGACAGAGTTCAGGAGACGCAGAGGAAGAGAGAGAGCGAGAGGAGAGGAGAGAAGAGAGAAGACGAGAGGAGCCGAGAGAGTGAGAGAGACTGAATTGAGTTTTTAAAAATGAGGCGGGCAGGCATTACAGCTCAGTGGATTAAGCCACCTTGTGGGACTCCCACATCCTGTATCAGAGTGCTAGTGCATTTTGGGACCAAACTAGCAGACGGAAGATCTCTACTTGTCTATCTCCCTGTTGCTCTGCATTTCAAGTGTAGATGAAAATAAATAAACTTTTTTTTAAGTGGGGAACTGTTAGCATTGCAGCAAAAGCATTCTTTTGAAGTATGAAAGGGTATGTTCAGGTATGCGGCAGAACGTAAGTGGAACTTGAGCAGCAGGGAAGGAGCAGGATGGAACCTAAAGCTGGAGAGGTCACCAGGGGTCACAAGAAACCCTGAACACTGGGCTAAGGAGTTTGGTCTTTATTCTGAGTAGGCCTGGGAACGTTTCTGGAAGATTTTAAGCACAGGAGGGATATGATCAAGTCAAGGTTTTAGAAGGTTAAGCCTGATAGCAGGTGAGTGGTGAATAAGAAGCAAGAGAAACAGTGAGTTAGCTCTTGCAATAGCCCAGGAGAACATGTATAGGAGCCTGCAGTATTAGGAACAGGCTCAGGAGATGGAGAAGGAGGGACAGCAATGAGAGCAAGGAACATGGAGGCGAACAGCATCACGCTGCTCAGCTCCGAGGCAATCGGGGCATTCAGTTCCGCATCCTGAGAAGCCCTGAAACTGAACTGGAACTAGCTGTGCCAAGCAGAGCTGAGGCTGAATGCTGACTCGACCCAGTAGGGGAGCTGTCTGATGTCGCTACAACTCAGTTATATCATCTTTGAAGTACAGATGATGACAGTACAACCTCATAAAGCTGAAGATCTACCTTAAACTCGTTTGTAAAATGCCAACATTTAAATTGGTCCTGTAGTGTTTTTAGGAAAATTAGAGGTAACATTTAAACTGCCTTACACAGTACCATAGCAGGTACTTGTCAAATAGCAGCTGACTAATGGTAAAAAAAACGGATGAAAATGAAAAGGAAGTAAGAAGGGAAAAGCCTCGATAAATCTAAAGGACTTAGGGGACCAGTCAGGTTGCTGAGCACTAAGCAACCCAGGAAGATACACAATTCAGTGTTTTAATCCTGTGACTGCCATACAGAAGACACTTGCTGAGTACCTGCTAGGCAGAAAAATAAACAGCCAAATGCACCTCGCCAGCATCTAGAGAAAAACAGTGGGAAGGTTACACTCTATAAACAGTACGATAAACACACACACACACACACACAACAACAACTTAGGTTTGAATCCTAATTCCAATCCACATTAGCTATGATTACCCTCTTGGGATCTGAGTTATTCATGTATATAACTGAGATAATATCACCTGTTTCACCAGGCCACAGGGAGTCAATGAAGACACCATTCAAGGCACCACAGATAAGGCAGTAAACAAAATTAACACAGTCCTTATCTCCATGGTGACTCTATCTGGGAGAGGAAACAAAGAGTCTAAAATTTTTTTATAAAATATATAAAATGTGTCAGGTAATGATATCTGCTATGAAGATAACCAAGGTAAGGGGATAGAGACTGATAGAAGGGGGCGGCATTTTACATAAGGTAATAGGGAAGGTCTCACTGACTGGATCCCATTTAGGAACAAACCCCATGGATATCTGGGGAAAGAACAAGCAAAGGTTCTGGGGTGAAAGAGTACCTAGATCATTAAGGAACAGGGAGAGGCCACTGTGCGAAACTGAGTCAGTATATAAGTATCTAAGTGAGGGAGCAGGCTACGCCAGGCCTTGTAGGCCTTGTAGGCCACGGTAAGGATTATAGATTCTATTCCATCTTGGGTTGGCACTGTCACTCAGTGGGTCAAAGCCCTAGCTTATGGCACCAGCATCCCTTATGGGCACCAGTTTGAGGGTTTGAGTCCCAGCTGCTCAACTTCCGATCCAACTCCCTGCTAAAATGCCTGGGAAAGCAGTGAAGGATGGTCTAAGTGCTTGAGCCCCTGCACCCATGTTGGGAACCCGGGGGAAGCTCCTGGCTCCTGGCTTCAGCGTGGCTCAATCCTGGCTGTTGTGGCCATTTGAGGAATGGATCAGTGGATTCAGAATCTCTCTCTCTCTCTCTGTCTTTCCTCTTTCTCTGTGACTCTGCCTTTCAAACAAACAAATAAATCTTAAAAAAAAAAAAAGAAAGAAAGAAAGAAATCATTGGAGAGTTTTAAATAGAGAAGTGACATGAGCTAATGTGATTTTAAAATAATCACTCCATTCTGCTTAGAATGACTACAGCCCATATCTGCAGTGTCTGGATTTGAGTTCCAGCTCCACTTCTGATCCTAATTCTAGTTAATGAGCATCCTTGGAAAGCAGCAGATGACAGCTGAAGTCCTTGGGTCCCTGCCACTCACATGGGAGATGCAGAGTTCTGGGCTCCTGGTTTTGGTCTGAACCAGTCCCCTGGTTGTTGCAGGCATTTGGGAATGAACCAGTGGATGGGAGTGTTCACTCACTCACACACACTCTCTCTCTGCCATTCAAATAAATAAAAATTTATTTTTACAAAGAACCACTCTGATTTTAGTGAAGGCCATTAGACAAAAGCAAATGCAAGGGGCTGGCCTGTGGCACAGAGGGTTAAGCCTCCACCCGTGAGACCAGCATCCCATATGAGCATCAAGTACCAGCTGCTCTGCTTCAATCCAGCTCCCTGCTAATCCACTGAGAAAGCAGCAGAAGATGGCTCGAGTTCTTGGCCCCTGCCTCCCACATGGCAGACCTGGATGGAGTTAAAGGTTCCTGGCTATTGCAGCCATTTGGGAAGTAAACCAACAGATAGAAGATTCTCTCTCTCTCTCTCTCTCTCTCTCTCTCTCTCTCTCTCTCTCCTCCCCACCCCCATAAATCTGCCTTTCAAATAAATAATCTTTTTCAAAAAATATTTTAAAAGTAAAAGCAGAAAGATCAATTAGGAGGCAGGGGGATGGTAGTAGCAGATGTTTAAATCTCAAAATGATAAACTAATGAAACAAAGAGGGTAGAAACTGAGTCTAACTACCATATTTAGAGGCTAGGCTTACCAGCAAGTTCTTAGGTCATTGGGGACATACTCTCCAAAGGCAGTTCTCACCCAGAGGGCTGGTTATGAAAGCCTGAGTTGGGCCCAGCTGCTGTCTCTGCTTCCTGCCTCGCCATGTGATCCATGTACCACTGGTGCTCCACTGCTCTCATCAGCCAAGCCAGTGAGGTCACCCTATCTTGGACTGTCAACCTCTAAAACCATAAACCAAAAATAACAAGAAGCTGACTAATGTGCAGTGTCAAGGATAACTCCCAGGACTGTGGCCCGAGCAACAAGATGAATGGAGCTGCCTTTTACTGAGAATGGGAAAGGAGCAGGATAGCAGTGGAATTGAAGCTTCAGATGCCTAGCATGCAGCAAAGAAGAAAAGTGTTATGTGCCCTATGAAGCAGAATGCAAACATGAACTTTAATTATTGTTATTAATAGCCTTACCTTAAGAGGGAAACCACTTGCTTAAAAATGATATTGCTCCTCAGGCACAGCACCTACAGCAAAACAACCTAACGTCAGGTTAGGACAATCTTAAGCATTCACAGAACTTCAAGTACCTCTACTTAAGAGGCTGGGAACTCACAGCACACAAACTGAAAAGGACTCAAAGGCTGGTGCTTAGTAAAGAAGCTGTCCAATAGTTAACACCAAACATGAAAGCAAACCACATCACCTTCTTTCTTATCCCTCCCACTACAGAAGACATTCAAACACAGAAGCCTCCTTCCCACACTGCGTTTTCAGTTCCCTCTTTCCAGCTTGATCTGTCTTTTCCAATACCAATCAGCAGCTATTATGAATCTGCCACAGACAGCACCAGAAGGATTTTCTTAAATTTTTAATTCTCAAAGCACTGTAAGCCCATTTTACAAGTGAGGCAACCAAGAGGTTATATTCCAAAAAAGTATAGCTAAATAGTGGGTGAGAGAACTGTCTTACTCCAGCGGTTATGCCTCTATTATAGAATAACAGTAATACCAAGACTGACAAGTCAATATAATTAGGAGGAGGACTCCTTTCTCCCCGGTTATTTCAATCCCATTCTGTCCTGCTGGTACCCACTCAAAAAAGATCAACGAGATAGCCTTACTAAGTGTGTGGCATAGAAGAGATCTGTTTATAAACTGAATAATAAATATTGGATGTCTGTCCTTAAAGGCCCCATAACATACAAGAAGAAAAAACCCTGCACACTATTGGTAATTTTTTTTTTAATTTATTTCTACTTCTTTTTTTTTTTTTAAGATATATTTATTTATTTGAAAGGCAGGGTTAACAGAGAGGCAGAGTCAGAGAAAGAGAGAGTGGTCTTCCATCTGCTGGTTCACTCCCCAAATGACCGCAATGGCTGGAGCTGCACCAGTCTGAAGCCAGGCATCAGGATCTTCTTCTGGGTCTCCCATGGGGTACAGGGACCCAAGGACTTGGGCCATCTTCTACTGCTTTCTCAGGCCATAGCAGAGAGCTGGATCGGAAGTGGAGCAGCCGGGACTTGAACCAGCGCCCATATGGGATGCTGGCACTATAGGCAGCATCTTTTCCCACTAGGCCGCAGGTTAGGCTGCTGCTTACCAGACCATCATCTCATGTCAGAGCAACAGTTCAAGTCTTAGCTGCTCAGCCTCCAATCCAGCTCCCTGCTGATGTGCCTGGGAAGGCAGCAGGGGATGGCCCAAGTACTTGAGCCCCTGCCATCCAGGTGGGAAATTAGGAGAGAGTTCCTGGCTCTTGGTTTCAGCCTGGCCCAGATCTGGCTGTTGCATTCATTTGGGAAGTGAACTACTACATGAAGGATCTCTGTCTCTTCCTCCACCTCTCTGTCACTCTGCTTTTCAAATAAATCAATAAAAATTTTGCCCTTAAGGATATGAATAGACAGAAGAAAAGGCAAAGTGTGTAAAACAATCCTAAAAAGAACAATTAAGCCAGATGCTAAAAAACTTTATAGAGTATGTGTACAATATGTTTAACCTAACAATGGCCAGCATAAAAGACACAGTAGGAAACTGGAAGCCTCAGGACAGCTCAGGCTGGCTCTCCCTACCACTGACCACATATCTGAAGTTAGAGCAGGTGAGTCCAGGGTACTCCAGGCCCAAGATCTGTTAACCATGACAAACAGAACAGACGTCAGAGTGAACAGAATATATTTTTAAATGGGTCAACTCATATAGAGGAGGTATTTGAAAGGGAAGAAAAATCTGGATAAGACAGCTTTCTCCTCATTTTAATTGTCCCAATTTCCAGGTATCTAGTTAGGGATTTAATTATCTTAAAGCTAGACTTAAGGGTTGACAACTTTCTGAAAGATATTCAAATCATGGTGTGAATTCTCCCTTTCAGCTCTGGGAAAGGTGCCCGGCCTCTCCCCTGCAATGCCCGGCATTACCTGTCAGGACAAAAGTAGTCTATTTTGGGACGAAATCACAACCCCCACCCCAACCCCTCCCCCCAGACAGCAAATGAAGAGCGGCTCTGGCTCTGCAAGCGTGAGAGGAGGGCGCTGACACCGATGAATGGATGAACGAGGACACAGTTGTGGCAGCGGGTCATAACAATACTTGGCTCACGAGCTCCAGAGCCCAGAACCAAGAAAGGACGGCAAGGCTACCAAAGCGCACAGCCATGGAGCAAAACCTCTAGTGTGTGGTAGCTTCAGACACCCAAGCCTGCTTGGGGGCAGGGGGAGAGCAGTGGGTCAGGGGCCTTTGAGGCAAGCAACTCAGAGCTGTTTTATCAATATTAACAGAACATACTTATATATTAATAGATATTATTTAAAATAACATTGTTACTACTATTTATTTAGTACATCCTTTGTATTAAGCACTTTATACATGCTATTTCAATTAATCTTTCCTTTTTTAAAAAGATATTATTTATGTATTTATTTGAGAGGCAGAGTTACAGAGAGAGGGAGAGACAGACAGAAAAGTCTTCCATCTGCTGGTTCACTCCCCAAATGGCTGCAATAGCCAGAAGCAGGGATGATCTGAAGCCAGAAATCAGAAGCTTCTTCCAGGTCTCCCACTCGGGTGCAGGGTCCCAACCACCTGGGCCATCTTCAACTGCTTTCCCAGGCCATATCAGAGAGCTGGAACAGAAGACGGGCAGCCAGGAAAGAAACTAGTACCCATATGGGACAACAGCACTGCAGGCAGAGGCTTAGCCTACTATGCCACAGCACCAGCACCTATTTCAATTAATCTTTATACCAGTCCTCTGATAGAGGCAATATTGAGGTAAATGCTTTTGTTTCACAAATTTAAAAAACAGGTTTACATAAATTCCCTAAAGTTAAAGGTTTGGTAAGAGATTCCAGGAATTCAAAGCAGTCTGCCTGAATCTGAAGTCCATGTTTTCCACTCTGCCACACCGCCTCTCAAAAGAGTGATACTAACTTATACAGTGACGTTCGTGTGCTAATAATGATAGCCTCAATAATCTTACCGTTTGTTGAGCACCTACTATGTGCCAAACATCATCTTCCTTTATGCCTCACAACCATTCCACAAGGAAGCTAGCTCAGAAATGTGAACTAATGTGCCCAAAGCACATAGCTAATAAGTGCTGTTCCCAAGAACCCCACAATTGGGGCTCTTCCCACCACCCTTTACTGCTGTTGCAAACAAGTTCTGCCATTACACAGCAGCTCTTGTTTTCTTCAAGGGGCTGAGCCACACCTTGAACTGTATTCCAGTTCTTGCAAAGGAGGTTACTTCTATCTGAGGCAGCCTTGTTTTCAAGGATGTTGTCGAGTTCCTGCCTGGGTTCATCTGTCAGAAGTTTCCAGTTCTCATGGGCCTCAGTCAGTGTCTACCACTATCCTTCTCACACACAGGGCCAATGCCAGCCCCCTGGCCACAATGGGCCATCTGCTACTTAAATACCTCCCCTGTCCAGGATTGAAATCTTTTCAGACCCTTCTAATGATCTGAAAGTTTTTCCACCTAGAAAACCAAAACGGATGTCCCTATAACCTCCATGGAGTAAGTCTAGGCCCCTACTCTGGGAAGACACAGAGTAAATTCGGCTCTTATCTTTCATACCAGCCCTTGAGTATTTGAAGCCAATGATGATTGCCTCTGGGTTTTGTTTTTTTTTTTTTAAATTGTTTTTGTTTCCAAATTTTCTCTTGGCCACAATCATCTGAACGTGTTCCTGTTGACATTGGTTGTGTGCATGGGGTCCTTACGGCAGTTATGAGCATGGACAGGCTTTATAATTACACAGATTTGGGTGTGACCATCCGTTCCCCCAACACTGGCTATACAACCCTTGGTAATCACTTAACAATGACTTGACCTACATATTATGTGACTCCATGTATATGAAATGACTAACTAGACAATCCACAGACAGAAAGTGGACTAGTGTTTGCCAAGGGCTGGGGAGATAAGGGACAGAGGAATGACAGCTTAAGGGTAAAGGATTTCTTTTGGAGATGATGAAAATACTCTGGAATTGGACAGTAGTAATGGCTGCCCAGTTTTGTATATGTACTAAAAACCACTGAATTGTTAACTTCAAAAGAGTGACTATTATGGTGTGTGAATTAAACACCACTTTTTTTTAAACTCCTGGCCACCCATCACAACTGCCAGATGGCATTTCTAGGCCAGCTGAGCTAGACTAAATCCAATTCGCTAACTTACTGCAGGACAAAACTAAGTTTTATAATCCTGGTCACCAAGCTCTTCCTATCTCCCCAGTTCACCCCATCCTGTTTCTCTGCACACTTTCCCTTGAGATAAGCCCCACTGCTTCTCTCCCTTCCAGCTTCCTCTGGACCCCTGTAGCTCCAACTGTGTTCTCATTTCAGGGCCTTTGCACTTGCTCTTCTTGCCTGGAAAATTTTTTTCCCTATCTAAACCCTATTTGTTCTTCAAGTCTTAGTCATGTAATATCCTCAAGAAAACTTTCTTGACCACTCAGACTTGCTAGGGTCTTGCTGTTATACACTCAAAAAGAACCCTGAATCTTTCTTTGTGGCTCTTATCATGATTAGTTAAGTAGCTACATGTTTCATTAGCCTGTCTGGGGCAGGTGGTATGGTGCAAGTCAGGCAGCCACTCGTGAGACTACATACCACACAGAGTGTCTGAGTTCAAGTCTTCCCTCTGCTTCCAATCCATCCTGGGAGGCAGTGGGTGATGGCTCAAGTACTTGGGCCCCCACCGCCTACATGGAAAACCCAGATGCTGTTCTATGACCCTGGCTTTGGCCTGGCCCAGCTCTAGCTGTTGTGGGCACTTAGGGAGTGAATCAGCAAATGGAAAATAATCCTCTGTGTGTGTGTGTGTATAACTTTCAAATAAAATAAAATGAATAAAAATAAAATGAATAAAAGTCCTCTCTCTCTCTCTCTTTTTTTTTTTTTTTACAGGCAGAGTGGACAGTGAGAAAGAGAGACAGAGAAAAAGGTCTTCCTTTTTGCCGTTGGTTCACCCTCCAATGGCCGCCGTGGCTGGCGTGCTGTGGCCGGCGCACCGCGCTGATCCGAAGGCAGGAGCCAGGTATTTATCCTGGTCTCCCATGGGGTGCAGGGCCCAAACACTTGGGCCATCCTCCACTGCACTCCCAGGCCATAGCAGAGAGCTGGCCTGGAAGAGGGGCAACCGGGACAGAATCCGGCGCCCCAACTGGGACTAGAACCCGATGTGCCGGTGCTGCTAGGTGGAGGATTAGCCTATTGAGCCGTGGTGTCAGCCTAAGTTCCTCTCTTAACAAGCTCTGCAAAGACAGAAATCTGCCACATCCCAGCATCTAGCATACACTGTGGCACATATCAGGTGCTCAACAAATATTTACTAATCAAATTAATCTATTTAAACCTCATTTCCTTATCTCTAAAGAGGTTATAAAAATATTTACCCCACTGAATTGTTCATACAGTTAAACTAGACAATATAGAAAAAGGGCTTCCAAGTTCAAGGTACATTATTAATGGTTAAATCTGTAGTAGTCATGATAATGGTGGGGTGATTATTCAATCCTCAGTTGTTAAATAATAATGCACCTTGGGATGTGGCCAGCGCTGTCGCAGAGCGGGTAGAGCTGCTGCCTGCAGTGCTGGCATCCCATGTGGGCGCTGGTTCAAGTACAAGTTGCTCCACTTCCGATCCAGCCCTCTGCTATGGCCTGGGAAAGCAGTAGATGGCCCAAATCATTAGGCCCCTGTACCCACGTGGGAGGCCTGGAAGAAGCTCCTGGCTCCTGGCTTCAGATCAGCTCAGCTCTGGCCATTGCAGCCATCTGGGGAGTGACCCAGCGGATGGAAAACCTCTTTCTCTCTCTCTCTCCTTCTCTTCCTCTCTGTAAGTCTGCATTTTAAATAAATAAATCTTAAAAAAAAAAAAAAAACTATGAACAAAACAGAAGTAAATCCTTGTTCCCCAGGGCTTATGGGAAAGTCAATTTTCCTGGACTTCGGGACGCTCTACCCTCCCAGGCCCTCTGAAGTAGGTGTCCTCCTGGTTCACATCTTTTCATGCCTGATGTTTGTCTCTTGCTTCAGGCCTCACTGCTTTTTCTTCACATGAGCCCGGCTGCACTTTAGCAGTCAATATTTCCACCTGGAAACATCCTTCTATCCCTGAGATCAGTCTTCAGGGCTTCACCTTCCAGGCTGCTATATTAGACACAACCTGGCATACCTTCAGTGGTCACCACCCCTCCCCTAACACGCCCTCGTGTTTTCAGGGCTATGATAACCCCTGAGAAAATAACAGTCATTTCAGTGTGGGTGAAATCCAGATATGAGTACAAAGCATTTTCTGTGCAAAACAACTCAACAGGGGAATCATTACCCACTCCCTGGTGCATTGTGATTTCTCGAGACACCATCCTGCAATCTTGATCAACTGATAAGTTTTCTGAGGTCTGATAGTATCAACATTCGTGTCTTATCCAGATCTTCCCAGCTGTACTACTTCTGTTAACCCAGAGGTACTGGCTCCATCCAGCTTTATTCCAGCAAAGCTGGGCTTCTCACCCATGTAAAGTCTGAGATGATTTGCAGGCAAAATTTCTTAGGGTCCTAAGGAAAGGTTTATGAGTTAGAAGTTCTAGTTCAGGGCCCGGCGTCGAGGCTCACTTGGTTAATCCTCTGCCTGTGGTGCCGGCATCCCATATGGGTGCCGGTTCTAGTCCCAGTTGCTCCTCTTCCAATCCAGCTCTCTGCTGTGGCCCAGGAGGGCAGTGGAGGATGGGCCAAGTGCTTGGGCCCCTGCACCTGCATGAGAGACAGGGAAGAAGCACCTGGCTCCTGGCTTCAGATTGGCACAGCACCGGCTGTTGCAGCCATCTGGGGAGTGACCAATGGAAGGAAGACCTTTCCCTCTGTCTCTCCCTCTCAATGTCTGTAACTCTGCCTCTCAAATAACTAAATAAAATCTTTTGGCCGGCGCCGCGGCTCAACAGGCTAATCCTCTGCCTTGCGGCGCCGGCACACCGGGTTCTAGTCCCGGTCGGGGCACCGATCCTGTCCCGGTTGCCCCTCTTCCAGGCCAGCTCTCTGCTGTGGCCAGGGAGTGCAGTGGAGGATGGCCCAAGTGCTTGGGCCCTGCACCCCATGGGAGACCAGGAGAAGCACCTGGCTCCTGCCTTCAGATCAGTGTGGTGCGCCTGCCGCAGCGCACCGACCATGGCGGCCATTGGAGGGTGAACCAACGGCAAAAAGGAAGACCTTTCTTTCTGTCTCTCTCTCTCACTGTCCACTCTGCCTGTCAAAAAAAAAAAAAAAAAAAAAAAAAAAAAAAAAAAAAAAAAAAAAACCTTTAAAAAAAACCTTACCTGCTAAATAAAAAAAAAAAATAATAATAAGTTCTAGTCCTAGGGCTGGTGCTATGGTGTAGCAGTGCTGGCATCTCCTATGGATGCCGGTTTGAGTCCTGGCTGCTCCACTTCCAATCCAGCTCTTTGCTATGGTCTGGGAAAGCAGAAGAAGATAGCTCAACTCCTTGGGCCCCTGCACCTGCATGGGAGACCCAGAAGCTCCTGGCTCCTGGCTTTGGATCGGTGCAGTTCCAGCTGTTGTGGCCATCTGGGGAGTGAACCAGCAGATGGAAGACACCCCCCCCCCCCCGCCTCTCTGCTTCTCTGTAACTCTGCCTTTCAAATAAATAAATCTTAAAAAAAATAATAAAATAAGTGCTAGTCCTAGCTCTACTATGTACCTACTATGTAATGTCAACATCTGCTCATTCATTTATTCATTCAACATTTAACAGGTACCTAGGTTAGGCCAAATACATCATGGGCTAGGTACATATAGACATAGAGAAAACAGCTGCTTATCCTCAAATTTTTCTGGTGAGGAAAGTACATGTGCAAATTATTTATTACATTGCATTGTGAGATCAATGCATTGGGTCACCAAGAAGGAAAGGACATCTGGGAAAGTCAGGAAAGATTTTCATTTGTCATTTCACATAAGAGGAAGATCAAGATTATTCTTAAATTAGAGAGATACTAAATAAAGCAAGGTTTTATCTGATTTATGCATTCAAGACAGCAGAATATTTGAGACCTATAATGAATCAGACACTGTGCTAGTGGCTTCTATTTCCCTCATCTTGTGTCTGCCAGGATTATCTCATAATATTATGAAGATCAAATGAAATCATGCAAACACAAGCAGTATTAGTTATAGAATAACAATATCCTTATTTGTACCATCCTTCACACCTTACAAAGTACTGATACTTACATTATCCTCTATAATCTTTGCAACAATTCCACGTGGTAGGTGTCATTTTACAGACAGCACTGAAGCACGGAGGTCAGACAGCTAGCAAGAGATGGAACCTTGTATGCAAAATCCTTATAAATGTAAAGCATTAACGAACACCTCTAGACAAGCTGAAGCAAGGATGGTTCCAAGACTTCATACAAATAGGTCCCAAAAGATAACACAGCTAGGAGTTCCAAAGATAAACAGGCTGTTTAGCCAGACTGGTCAGAAAGGTTTTTTGAAAAGATGGTTCCTGAGCTGAGCTTTGAAGGATGGAAACTTCAGACTGGTGGTGAGAAGTGGGAAAAGGCATTTTTAAAATATAATGTAACAGAAATTGCTAAAGTTACTCATTAATCTAAGCAGCATGCTACAACCCAGAGAGCGCAATTGAAATCTGTTCAATCTCTGTACAGACCAGGGGAAGCCGGAGAAATGCATATACTATGGTGGGTCATACAGTTTTGGCAGTCGCTTAGTAAGGATCTGGAAGTTGAACTGTGGCACATTATTATCCTTCCTTTATCACCAGGTAGTTTCGCATCCCAATGTCAGAATATTTTTAGAAGAAATTTGGAGGTTGATGACCAAACACAAAATAAAATGACCTGGCCAAGGTCATGTTGTTCAACAAGGACCACATCATCGTGTCGAGATCCCCACTGTGGGGGTCTCCCCTCCCCAGGCACTAGATGGCCTGGGTGGCAAGTGGACTGGGCGTGGCCTGGGTCAGACTGCCCGGTGCACCCGGCGTTAAGAGAAGGTGGCTCAGCCCCTTCTAATGTCAGGCACCGCAAGGGCTGCTGGGAAAGGTCTTGTCCGCCTCCGGGCTCTCATACCCGGATGTCTGCGCGCCGCCACCTCCCCGTTTTGCTCCCCATCACCACCCACTCGCCCTGCGTGCGTGGAATCTACGTTACCTTTCCCAGGGTTCCGCTCATCCTTTCCTGCTGCGACCTCTTGACTGTGGAAACCGAAGGTCCGCGCCAACAGCCGCGATTCCTGGGCGTCTGTAATCGCTGCCGGCCTTGATCAGGTCCGGTAACAATATACGACCGACACTCTTTCCACTCCCGCAGCACCTTGGTTCCGGCAGCTCCTGCGACTCCAGAAATCATCGCAGACTCCGCCCTCACTGTTCAAGTGTCACCTTCACTGCTTGTCCGGGCAGAATTAATGACCATCTCTGCGTTATCACGCCAGTACTTAGCACACAATTCTGCTATTTCACTCACCATGCTAAATATTGTTACCGTCTCTTGAGTCCCTAAAGGACTGAGATCCTGTCTGATAAATACATCCCAGCATCTAGCACAGGATGTGAGGATCTAACGTATAACCTCGATTTAAGAGCTGATTGAGCATAAATGAACCTTTCTGACTTTTGGTAGCCTCAAAATAACTGAGAATAACTGCCAGTGATCACTATGTGCAATGCATATGCTCAGTGAATCTATTTATTCCCCCACAGCAAGCCTGTTAGGGAGATATGATTACTTGACTTTACAGATACAGATACGGAGGAATGACGTGGTTAAGGAACTCGCCCGGGAGTTAAGAGATTTGTCTGGGATCAATCAAATGAGGCAGAACTGAGTTTCAAAGTCGATCTTGTTTATGCCACGTGTTTTCACCCTGACACATCCCCGCTCACATGAGCCTTCCCTGCACTCGTCCATTTACTTGCTCTGCATACATCAACCATTTACTTAGCCAGTCCTTTGTGCCAGTCCTTTGGTAAAACCTTGTGAATATAGAGATGGTCCTTGCCCTTGAGAGGCACCTGGGTATTAGTGGGGGAGGCCAGGTTATAAGCAAGTCATTATAAAGCAACAAGGAATTCAAGCTAGAGATAGATATGCATAAACTCTGGTATAAAGGAAGCACATGCGCACATAAAATCAGCATCAAATTACAAATATGCAGTTATTGTTTCTGCTACTGTTATTATTGACAAGGAAAACTGGTAAATATGAATGAGACCTCAATAATAAAGACTTTGGTTTGTCAGAATTCCTCCCAAGTTCCCTATCTTGATGTGTTATCAATCCTTCCTATGAGATTCCGAAGAGTTACCAAGAACTAAGCAGAAAAAAATCTATTCACCACACCCCACCCCAAAGATAGCCCTTCTCCCCTCTGGGGCAGAGTTACTAGGAAAATAATGATGGTTAATGTTAGGTGTCAATTTCACTAGGCAAAAGGATGGCCAGATACTAGGTCAAACATTATTCTAGATGTTTCTATGAGGATATTTTGGGGGTGAGATTAACACACAGTCAGTAATCTGAGTGAAACAGATTGCCTGCCCTAATGTGGTGGTCCTCTTCCAATCAGCTGAAGCCCTAACTAGAATAAAAAAAAAGCTGCAGTCCCCAAGTCAAGAGAGAATTCTTGTGGCTGGCACTGTAAGCTGCCACCTACAATGCTGGTATCCCATATCGGAGCACAGGTTCTTGTCCTAGCTGCTCTCCTTCCAAAGACATAGATGGAATGCCAAGTATATGGCTTCAGCCTGGACCAGTCCCAGTTATTAAGGTCATCTGTGAGTGAACCAGAGGATGGAAGATATCTCCCCCCACACTTCAATCTGTCACTCTGCCTTTCAAATAAATAAAAATACATTTAAAAAAAAAAATGGGGGATTCTTTTTGCCTGACTGCTTTTGAACAGAAAACATCGGTATTTCCCTGCCTTCTAATTTGAACTCAAACATCAGTGTTTCATGGGTTTCTAGCCGATCAGTCTTTACAATGGGACTATGCTGTCAGTCCTCATGGCTCTCAGACCTTTGGACTGAGACTGGAACTACACCGTTAGCTGTTCTCAGCCTCCGGCTTGCTGATTCACACTGCAGATATGGGGACTTCACATTAGCCATTTTTTTTACCATCTGTTTCTCTCCCCACATGCCCCATCCTAGTGGTTCTGGTTCCCTGGAGAACCCTATCTAAAGAAACAAGTGCCATGGCGCAATAGGCTAATCCTCCGCCTGGTGCACCTGCATCCTATATGGGCGCCGGTTCTAGTCCCGACTGCCCCTCTTCCAATCCAGCTCTCTGCTGTGGCCTGGAAGAGCAGTAGAAGATGGCCCAAGTCGTTGGACCTCTGCACTCACGTGGGGGAATGGGAAGAAGCTCCTGGCTCCTGGCTTCAGATTGGTGCAGCTCCTCCAGCCGTTGCAGCCATTTGGGGAGTGAACCAACAAAAGGAAGATCTTTCTCTCTGTCTCTCCCTCTCACTGTCTGTAACTCTACCTCTCAAATAAAATAAAAATCTTTTTCTTTTTTTTTCTTTTTTTTTTATTATTATTTTTGACAGGCAGAGTGGACAGTAGAGGGAGACAGAGAGAAAGGTCTTCCTTTTTGCCGTTGGTTCACCCTCCAATGGCCGCCGCGGTAGGCGCACTGCAGCCGGCGCACCGCGCTGTTCCGATGGCAGGAGCCAGGTGCTTATCCTGGTCTCCCATGGGGTGCAGGGCCCAAGCACTTGGGCCATCCTCCACTGCACTCCCTGGCCACAGCAGAGAGCTGGCCTGGAAGAGGGGCAACCGGGACAGGATCGGTGCCCCGACCGGGACTAGAACCTGGTGTGCCGGCGCCGCAAGGCGGAGGATTAGCCTACTGAGCCACGGCGCTGGCAAAATCTTTTTCTTTTAAAAAAGAGACAAGTTCACAGTTCCCAAGCATAAAGCCAAGCATATATGTATTACACATAGTGGTCACTCAGTAAAAGGCAGTTTTTTAAATTATGAGGCAACTTAACGTCATAAAGGTTCACACAGAATCAATCAGCTCTTAAGTCGAGATTAGAAGTCATATCTCCACATGTTGGGTTAGATGCTGGAATGAATTAATCAGACAGGATCTCAACCCTTGAGGAACTCAATCAAATATGAAGAAGAGATAGTAACAATTACAATATTACAGGTGAAATAGTAGAATTGTGTGAAGTGTTGGAATGACACACAGAAATGGCAATTAATTCTTCTTGGAAAAATGACAGACAAGTCATAGCTCCTTCAATAGAATGGTTGGCTATTGCCCAATAAAAGCTACTGGGATTTTATAAGTGAATTTTTAAGTTAAAAAAAAAAAAGCTATTAACGGAGCCAGAGCTGTGGCGCAGCAGGTTAAAGCCCTGGCCCGAAGTGCCGGCATATATGGGCACCGGTTCTAGTCCTGGCTGCTCCTCTTCCATCCAGCTCTCTGCTATGGCCTGGGAAAGCAGTAGAAGATGGCCCAAGTCCTTGGGCCTCTGCACCCATGTGGGAGACCCAGAAGAAGCTCCTGGCTCTTGGCTTTGGACTGGTGCAGCTCCAGCTGTTGTGGCCAACTGGGGAGTGAACCAGCAGATGGAAGACCTCTCTCTCTCTTTCTTTCTGCCTCTCTCTCTCTGTGTAACTCTGACTTTCAGATGAATAAATAAATCCCTAAAAAAAAATTAAGACCCCCACCTTGGGGAAATCACTGCAGTTCAACAGGGAACGGGAAGTGTCCCTGCCACCCACATGGGAGTTCTTGGATCCTGGCTTTGGCCTGGACCAGCCCTGGATGTTGCAGGCATCTGGGGAGTGAACCAGCAGATGGAGGATCTTGCTCTCACTTTCATTCTCCCTTTCAAGTAGATGAAAACAAATAACTAAGCATTGAAATAAAAATAATTCAATTATCACCTCTATAGTTAACATACCAATGCTAGACTGTATTCTGAGAGCTTCACAGGAACTCTCAGGGCCTGATTACACAAAACAATCCCCCATTTACCTTAGAACTCAATCCAGAGCCCACTTTACTACTACGAAAGAAACACACTGGCCTTTTATCACTGACCAATCACAGAAAGGTCACAAGCACTGTGGCCCAACCAGAGACCTGCACAGGAGCTGATCACACTCTGTTCAGCCCCAGCTTTGTAAGACTCACCACTCTTAATCCCTCATGGAGTCAGGGGATTGTGCAACAGCTGCCTGACTCCTTGCTCTGCCTGTTGCAAAATAAACTACTTTCTTCTACCACTCCAGTGTCAGTGATTGGCTTGCTGAGTGGACCAGTTTTCTGGCATTGTGGCACAGTGATGGCTCAAGTAGTTGGGTCCCTGCCATCCACATGGGAGACCTGGATTGATTTCACAGCTCCAGCTTTGGTCCAGTCCAGTCGTATCTGTTGGAGATATCTGGGGAGTGAACCAGGGTATGGGCGCGCTCTCACTCTGTACCTCTGCCTCTCAAATAAGTAATTCTTAAAAAGAAACGTGACTAGTGTGACTTAGGAACTGGATTTTAATTTAATTTAAACTAATTTAAATGTAAATAACCACTGTAGGTAGTGGCTGCCTTTTGGGGCCTATAGGATTAAGTCCAAACCCCTAAAGAGAATATACCAAATTCTCTACTCTCCAGCTCCTGCCTACCTGTCTAGCCTCATTTCCTACCCTTCTCAAAACAAATCTTACCTACAGCCAAAATAAAACCGTATCATTCTCCAGTTATAATATCACATATCTCACCTCCTTGCTTTTACACCTGCAAGTTTTTCTGCTAAGATGAACTTTCTTTACTCATTCACTGAGGAAAATCTCACTCCTCTTTCAAGATATAAGCCAAATGTTACCTTCCCTATGTAGTTTTTTCCAATCACTTCACAGGAATGTTGGGGTCCCTTCTCTATATCTCCATATCCCATTTTTCATGCCCTCAGCACAGTGTACTATAACTATTTGTTCACATGTATATATTTTCTATTAGATTGGGAGTTCTTGTAGAGTAAATTCTTCATTTTCTTTGTATCTTTTTTTTTTTTTTTTGACAGGCAGAGTGGACAGTGAGAGAGAGACAGAGAGAAAGGTCTTCCTTTTGCCGTTGATTCACCCTCCAATGGCCGCCGCGGTAGCGCGCTGCGGCCGGCGCACCGCGCTGTTCCGATGGCAGGAGCCAGGTGCTTATCCTGGTCTCCCATGGGGTGCAGAGCCCAAACACTTGGGCCATCCTCCACTGCACTCCCTGGCCACAGCAGAGAGCTGGCCTGGAAGAGGGGCAACCGGGACAGGATCGGTGCCCCGACCGGGACTAGAACCCGGTGTGCCGGCGCCGCAAGGCGGAGGATTAGCCTGTTGAGCCACGGCGCCGGCCCATTTTCTTTGTATCTTTAGCATTGCCACAGATCATGGAACATGATAGGGCTTCCTCAAATGTTGAATGGAGTAATAAATATTAAAAAGTCCCTATAGGGCAGGAATTGGCCTAGTGGATGGTTAGGATGTCATATTGAAGTGCCTGGGTTTGATTCCTTGCTCTGGCACCCAATTCCAGGTTCCTGCCAATGCAGATTCAGGGAGGCAGCAGGTGCTGGCTCAAGGGGTTGGGTTCTGCTGTGTGTAGGAAGACCTGTATTGGGTTTCCATCTCCTCCAGTGCTACCTGATGTGGGCAGTTGGAAAGTGAGCCAGCAGATGGGAGCACTCAATATGTCTATGTATGTGTTTGTGTTTGTCTGTCTCTCTGCCTCTCAAATATGAAAAAAAATAATTTGCTGATTGGGCCGCTGCCTGCCATGCCAGAATCCCATGTAAGTACCTGTTTGAGTTCCAACTGTTCCACTTTTAATCCAGCTCCCTGATAATGCACCTGGGAAACCAGCAGCAGATGATCCAAGTTCTTGGGTTCTTGCCACACACACAGGAGACCTGGATGAAGCTCCTGGCTCCTGGCTTTGGCCTGGCCCAGGTGGCCATTTGGGGAGTGAACCAGTAGATGTAAGATTCTCTCACTCTCTCTCTCTCTCAACTCTCTAACTCTGCCTTTCACATAAATAAATCTTTTTTTTTTTTTTTAAGTTCCTAGATGTAACTGTGGATTTAGGTTTTTCCAGGATCTTGCATCTCCCAAAAAAGCATGGAGGTACCTTGCCTTTCTGGATTTATTTTTACAATCTAACCTTCTTTAAAAGCCTTTTTGAAAAAAAGAAAGAAAGAAGGAAGGAAAGAAACTGTTCCAGCCCTCTGTACAACCACATCAGAGAAATGCCAAGGGAACAAGAGAATAAAGGGAGGCCCTTTAGAAGTCTGTGTTTGATCTCAAGCTGAACTTCCTTTAAAGGAATAATTCTATGGTCACCTATTATAAAAAGTTTCCAAGTAGTGTCAAAAGGTTCTAATTTATAACTAAAGTGAAAATGTATAAATGAATCTCCCTCAAACTGAAAAGTATTTTAGATTCAGTAGGACATTTCTGCTTCTATATTTTGGTGTGGTTTGGGTATTTAAAAAGTCACACTTAAAAGGAAAAAGCACATAACCTGGCAGAGGAGCAGAAGGACTGGCTACCTAGGAAAAGCCAGAAAGAGGTGGCGCTGACTCCCCACCATGTGCTTCACCTGGAGCTTTCTACTGTGGCAGGGCTGGGCTGAGTGGGTGGGGATTACCTAACCCCAAGAGAGGGTGAAAGGATGACGAAAGAGGCTGCAAGAGGGAAATGCAAGTGCTTAGTAAGTTCATAGGAGCCCATAAGAAGGAGAGAGGGGGCCGGCGCTGTGGCATAGTGGGTAAAGCCACCACCTGCAGTGCCAGCATCCCATATGGGCCCCAGTTCAGGTCCCAGCTACTCCACTTCCAATCCAGCTCTCTGCTATAGCCTGGGAAAGTAGTACCAGATGGCCCCCAAGTGCTTGGGCCCCTGCACCAACCTGGGAGACCCAGAAGAGGCTCCTGTCTCCTGGCCTTGGATCGGGCCAGTCTGGAGCTCCATCCAGGTATCCCATATGGGCGACAGGTGCTCAAGTGCTTGGACCATCATCCACTGCTTCCTGTGGAAAGCAGAGTGGCTGGGACTCTGATGAGCACTCAGATGTGGGATGTAGGCATCTCAAACAGTAACTTAACCATTTGTTCCACAACGTTTTCCCCTATTACTGAATTATTCTTACTGGAGAATAGTATCATAATACTCTTTAACTATAGTTATATATTTAATTAAAAACATTGCAAATGTCATTGCATGGCTGTATAATATATTCTTTTTTTAAAAAAAGATTTATTTATTTATTTATTTATTTGAATGGCAGAGATACAGAGAGGCAGAGGCAGAGAGAGAGAGAAGCCTTCCACCCAATGGTTCACTCCCCAGATGGCCACAACAGCTGGAGCTGCACCAATCCGAAGCCAGGAGCCAGGAGCTTCTTCTGGGTCTCCCACGTGGGTGCAGGGGCCCAAACACTTGGGCCATCTTCTACTGCTTTCCCAGGCCATAGCAGAGAGCTGGATCAGAAGTGGAGGAGCTGGGACTAGAACCGGCGCCCATATGGGTGCTGGCACTGCAGGCAGGGGCTTTACCTGCTTCGCCACAGCACTGGCCCCTGTATAATATACTTTTTCTTTTTTTAAAAGATTTTGTTTATTTATTTGAGAGGAAGAGCTACAGACAATGAGTGGGAGAGACAGACAGAAAGGTCTTCCATCTGCTGGTTCACTCCCCAGATGGCCACAGTGGCCAGAGCTAGGCCGATATGAAGCAAGGAGCTTCTTCTAGGTCTCCCAGGTGGGTGCAGGGGCCCAAGCACTTGGGCCGTCTACTGGTTTCCCGCTACGCCACAGCGCCAGCCCCTGTATAATATATGCCTTTTTAAACATTTTTTTCCTATAATATACTTTTATAAAAATATGTCACTGGGGGCCGGCGCTGTGGTGTAGTAGGTAAAGCCACCACCTGCGGTACAAGCATCCCATATGGGCACCAGTTCGAGTCCTGGCTGCTCCACTTCCGATCCAGCTATCTGCTATGGCCTGGGAAAGCAGTAGAAGATGGTCCAAGTCCTTGGGCCCCTGCACCCGTGTAGGAGACCCGGAAGAAGCTCCTGGCTCCTGGCTTCAGATTAGTGCAGCTCCAGCCATTGTGGCCATCTGGGGAGTGAAAGTTAGTATAATGGAATACCTCTCTCTCTCTCTGCCTCTCCTCTTTAACTGTGACTTACAAGTAAAATAAATATATCTTATAAAAAATTATAAAAAAAAGTCACTGAGCTCTAGAGGGCTTGCTTTTGATATTAGAGATTATGCTAAAATTTTATATTAACTATTACTTTCTTATGATATTTATCATAAGAAGTAGAATCTTAGATGGTTTCATTTTGAAGCTTTTAATATGCTTGCCATATCTTTATTTCTCTGTATTTCCTGTCTTTCCATGCCTTCCTGAGCATTGTATAGTAACATATTTAAAATTGTACATCAAAAAACTTCATAAGGGGCCGGCATGGTGGGTAAAGTCACTGTCTGCAGTGCCGGCATCCCATATGGACACTGGTTCGAGTCCCAGCTGCTCCACTTCTGATCCAGTTCTCTGCTATGGCCTGGGAAAGCAATGGAAGATGTCCCAAGTGCTTGGGTCCCTGCACCCACCAGGGAGACCCAGAAGAAGCTCCTGGCTCCTGGCTTTGGATAGGCTCAGCTCTGGCTACTGCAGTCAACTGGGGAGTGAACCAGCAGATGGAAGACCTCTCTCTCTCTCTCTCTGCCTCTGCCTCTCTCTGTAACTCTGCCTTTCAAATAAATACAGAAATCTTTAAAAAAAAAAAAAAAAAAAACTTCATAAGGTGAGTATTTGTCTTAAAAGTTAACATTTCAGTTGGATTGCCTGCATCCGGTATCAAAGTGCCTGAGTCTGAGTCCCTTCTCTTCTTATCCCTGCTTTCTGCTGATGCACCCCTGGGAAGCAGCAGAGCTGGCTCAAATAATTGAGTTTCTGCAGCCCATGCAGGAAAGCTACTTTGAGTTCCCAGCTGCTGGTTTCAACCTGACCCTGCACTGCCTGTTGTAGGCATTTGGGGAGTGAACCAGCAAATGGAAACTTTCTGGCTATCTCTTTCTGTTTCTATGCCTTCAAAGAAAATTAATTTTAAAATAAACTTTCCATGGTCTTTGTCTTACCACCTTTCAAACAGAATGAACAGAAATTTTAATTTGTGAGTTTTTTTTTTCATTTTAATTGCTTATAGTTAGTATAATTGAACCACTAGCCTTTTGCCATATCTGCTTCTATGCTTTCTTGTCCAATCATGACTTCTTGGTGGATTACCTGCTAATATCCTGTCCCAAATTATTTTATGCCAATCTTGATACTTTTATTTCTGCTAATTTTTAGGAAGAAGTTTGTATCCAAGGAAAGAACACCATACTGAGGTTCAAGAAATCTGCATTCAAATTCCAGCTCCACCACTCAGTGACCTGGAGCAAACAAGCTACCTCTCTTCTTAGGTCTACACAATTTATTCAGAGCTATTAAATGTGGGAGATGGATTGGGCACTCCAAGATTGTAAGGACTGGTTAGAGCTGTTTTGACGAGGGAGAATGAGTACAGCTAGTTAGAGGTGACATTGTTTATGTCAAGGACTTTGGCAAGGCTCAGGCTGTTGGTTTTCCTATTTTTGGAGAACCTTTGGCTTGTTTCTTTAAAGATTCTTCCCAGTCCAAGACGTCATGATTCTCAAAATTTTACGGCTGTAGAGCCCTAACGCTGTAAAATCTCATAGGCTTTAAGATCTTGTAATTACTGTGGAACAACTTTACAAAGGGCAGGTAACTGCGGAATAGCCAGTTCTTCCTTCTTACTCCTTGCTCCGCCTCCAACTGGCTAGCTAGGTATTCCAAGTTCAGTGTTTAAACGCTCACTGGGAAAATACGAAAATTTCCAGGGCATACTCATCTTCGGAATAGTTTATCTTAGGCATTCAATTAAAATGACAAAGAAGCCCACTTAGCATGCAAGGAACAGCACATAACTTACACTGTCCCAATTGATTCAACTTAGATAGTGCATACAAAAAGAAATGGCAAAGGTTAATCATGGTCGTTTCTGTTTAGTGGGATAATGAATCATTTTTATTTCCACTAAGCTCTCTTAATTTCCCAAGACGTGCACGTATTTATCAGAAAAAATGTTTTTACTTTAAACGTGTCGGGCCCCACTCGGCACCGCCAGTGTCTGCGCTGGGACAAGGGAGATGAGTCATCTCAAAGGAGACGGAGGGCCAGCGGGAAGAGGAGGCGCAAGGGTGGGGCCTCCGCTCAGCAGGGGTTCAACCCGGAAGCGCTGACGGTGGCACACCACCGGGCAAAATCCGGCCGCAGAAGCCGGGGGTAACGTGGCAGGCGCTCCACGCCATCACGGCCCGCCGGGACAAGCCAAGCCCACCGCCCGGGGCCCGAGGACGGGCTGGCCCCGCCCCTCCCTCTCCCCATTGGTCCGCTGAAGCTCGTTTCTGTCCCAGGGCCCGCCCCTCCGGGGGGCCCACGAGGGGAGGGGCTCTGCGCCCTGCGCCGGGACGCGGGCGGCCATGCTGAGTGTGGCGCGGCAGAGGAGGGTGGGGCGGGTTGCGTCCCGCGTGCTCTGCCGCTGTCTTTCCTTAGTCGCCGGCTCCGAGAACCTGAAGGCAAAGGTGGTTTGCCGCTGAAATGATCCTTGCTTGGAAGCTGGGCGTCTATACGAGATGCACATGTCTCCTGCACTTTTCAAATTCCCTGGAGGCCTGGGGTTTTTTAGTTTTCCAGAGATGATGTCATCACAAAACCTTTCCAGGTCCTAATGCCCGAGGTTATGCCTGCAGAACCACTCAGCATGAGAGCTCCTTAAAGCTTAGGTGACCACGTAATTTATTGTTCAAACTGAGACGGCTTTGAGAGCATGAGGGGATACTATTAATAAATACGATCAGCGCGACCGTTTTGGAATTTATAACCAACCTACTTAGGGATCACCAGGTCCTAGGCTTCGCCCTTTATTTTTTAGCTTTGGTAAAATATAAAATATTTTTTTTTCCATTTTAACTGTTTCGTAAAAAGAACTCTTACAATTATGTATGGATGGATGTATGCTATTGTGAAAGGGAAACATGCCCCGTCCGTGATTCATTCCCCAGTGCCTGCAACAGCTGAGTGTGGGCCAGGCAGGAGCCTGGAACTCAGTCCTCAATGTCTCAGGTGAGTGGCAGGGGCCCACTGCTCGACCTATCACCTGCTGCCTCCTGGGATGTGCCTTAGCAGGAAACTGGAATTAGGAGTGGAGCCAGGACTCAAATCCCAGGCACTGAAGTGATGTATGGGACGCAGGCATTTTAACTACTGAGCCAAGCTCCTGCCCTCATTTTAACCACTTTAAGTGCACAATTCCGTGATGTGAATTATACTCACAGTGCTGTGCAACCATCACCATGATCTATTTTCAGAATTTTTCATGATCTCAAACAGACCTTCTGTACCCATTAAGCAATAATTCCCCATTAACTCCTCATATCAGCTCTAAAATCCACACTCTACTTTCTGTCGCTAGAAATTTGCCTACTCTCTTTCCCTGCCGTCGCGCGGAGGCGGAGGCCTGGGTGCGTTCAAGATTCGGCTTCACCCGTAACCCACCGCCATGGCCGAGGAAGGCATTGCTGCTGGAGGAGTAATGGACGTGAATACTGCTTTACAAGACTTGCTGAAGACCGCCCTCATCCATGATGGCCTAGCACGTGGAATTCGTGAAGCTGCCAAAGCCTTAGACAAGCGCCAAGCCCATTTTTGTGTGCTTGCATCTAACTGCCATAAGCTTACGTATGTCAAGCTGGTGGAGGCCCTTTGTGCTACCAGATCAACCTCATTAAGGTGGATGACAACAAGAAACTTGGGGAATGGGTAGACCTATGTGAAACTGACCGAGAAGGGAAACTCTGTAAAGTGGTTGGTTGCCAGTTGCATAATGGTTAAGGACTATGGCAAAGAATCTCAGGCCAAGGATGTTGTCGAAGAATACTTCAAATGCAAGAAATGAACAAATAAAATTTTGGCTTATAAAGAAAAGAAATTTGCCTACTGTAGATATTTCAAGTAAGTAGAATCAAGCAATATTTGTTCTTTTCTATCTTGTTTATTTCATTTAACATAATTTTTTTTTTTTTTTTTTTTTTTGGACAGGCAGAGTGGATAGTGAGAGAGAGAGAAAGGTCTTCCTTTTTGCCATTGGTTCACCCTCCAATGGCCGCTGCGGCCAGCTCATTGCGCTGAACCGAAACCAGGAGCCAGGTGCTTCTCCTTGTCTACCATGCGGGTGCAGGGCCCAAGCATTTGGGCCATCCTCTACTGCCTTCCCGGGCCATAGCAGAGAGCTGGCCTGGAAGAGGGGCAACCGGGATAGAATGCGGCGCCCCAACCGGGACTAGAACCTGGTGTGCCGGCGCCGCAAGGCGGAGGATTAGCCTGTTAAGCCACGGCGCTGGCAGCATAATGTTTTCAAGGTTCATCCATGTTGTAGTATATATCAATACTTTTTTAAAGATTTATTTATTTGATAGAGTTACACAGAGAGAGAAGGAGAGGCAGAGAGAAAAAGAGGTCTTCCACCCACTGGTTTACCCCACAATTGGCTGCAATGGCCAGAGCTGCGCTGATCTGAAGCCAGGAGCCAGGAGCTTCTTCCTGGTCTTCCGTGGGAACATGGGTGCAGGGGCCCAAGGACTTGGGCCATCTTCTACTGCTTTCTCAGGCCATAGCAGAGAGCTGGATCAGAAGTAGAACAGCCAGGTCTCGAACCAGCGCCCATAAGGGATGCTGGCACTGCAGGTGGCAGCTTTACCTGCTATGCCACAGCACCGGCCCCATATATCAATACTTCATTTAAATTTCATAACTAAAAAAATAGTCCTTTGTATCAGAATATCACTTTGTTTATCCATTCATCCACTAATGGAGGTGGACTTGTTTCTACCTGTTAGCTGTTGTGAATAACACTGTTAGGAACACTTGCCTGTGAGTTTTTGTTTAGGACATAATTTCTTCACATCCTTGTCAACGCTTTTTTTTTTTTTTTTTTAATCCTTTGAGACTATCCTAGTGGTCTTGAAATGCTATCTTTTGTGGTTTTGGTTTTTATTTTTCCATAGCTCATGATGTCAATTATCTTTTCATGGGCTTATTGGACATTTGTATGTCTTCCCTGGAGAAATATCTATTCAAGGGGTTAGCATTGTGGTGCAGCAAGTTAAGCCACCACTTGGGATGCTTGCATCCCATATGAGCAGTATCCTACTGCTCCGCTTGCAATCTAGCTCCCTGCTAATGTGCCTGGGAAAGCAGTGGAAGATGTTTCAAGTACTTGGGCCCCTGCCACTCATGTAAGAGTCCCTGATGGGCCGGCGCCGTGGCTCACTTGGCTAATCCTTCGCCTTGCAGCGCCGGCACACCGGGTTCTAGTCCCGGTGGGGCACTGATCCTGTCCTGGTTGCCCCTCTTCCAGGCCAGCTCTCTGCTGTGGCCCGGGAAGGCAGTGGAGGATGGCCCAAAGTCCTAGGGCCCTGCACCCCATGGGAGACCAGGAGAAGCACCTGGCTCCTGGCTTCGGATCAGCGAGATGTGCTGGCCGCAGTGGCCATTGGAGGGTGAACCAACGGCAAAAGGAAGACCTTTCTCTCTGTCTCTCTATCTCACTGTCCACTCTGCCTGTCAAAAAAAAAAAAAAAAGAGTCCCTGATGGAGTTCCTGGCTCCTGGTTTCAGCCCATTGCTGTCATGCAGGGAGTAAGCCAGCAGATGAATATCTCTCTCTTTCTCTCTCTCTCTCTCTCTGCCTTTTAAATAAATAAATAAATTTTTAAAAATGTTTATTGGTTTGGCTTGGTGCTGTGGCACAGCAGGTTAAGCAGTTGTCTGCAGTGCCAGCATCCCATGTGGGCACTGGCTCAAGTCCCAGCTGCTCAATTTCTGATCCAGCTCCTTGCTAATGTGCCTAGGGAAGCAGCAGAAGATGGCCCAAGTGCTTGAGTCTCTGCACCCATGTGGGAGCCCCAGTAAAAGCTCCTGGATCCTTGCGTTGGCCTGGCCATATGTTAGTGGCCATTTGGGGAGTGAACCAGCAGGTGGAAGATTCCCTCTGTGTCTCTCCCTCTCTCTCTGTAACTCTGCCTTTCAAATAAAGAAAGAAATATTTTAAAAAGTCAGAAAGAAACAAAGAAAGAAATGCCTATTCAAGTTTTTTGCCCATTTTGAACTGGGTTCTTTGCCTTTGTTGTTGAGTTGGAGGCGACACATGTACAAATAGATATCCATGAGTATTTCAAAAAGTTCACAGAAAATGGAATGAAAAATTAATTTTGGTGCAAAAATCTTTTGAAATACATGCATATTTTTTCTTTTTTAAAAAAGATTTATTTACTTGAAAGAGTTACAGAGAAGAGAGACAGAGATTTTCTAGGCACTGGTTCACTCCCCAAATGGCTGCAACGGCCAGGGCTGGGTTAAACTGAAGCCAGGAGTCAGGAGCCAGGAGTCTCTTCCTGGTCTCCCATGTGGGTGCAGGGGCCCAAGGACTTGGGCCATCCTCCTCTTCTTTCCCAGGCACATTAGCAGGGAGCTGGATCAGAAGTGGAACAGAGGGCTGGCACCTTGGTGCACTAGTTAATCCTTTGCCTGCGGTGCCGGCATCCCATATGGATGCCGGTTCTAGTCCCGGTTGCTCCTCTTCCACTCCAGCTCTCTGTTGTGACCTGGGATAGCAGTGAAGGATGGCCCAAGTCCTTGGGGCCCTGCAACCACATGGGAGAGCAAGAAGAGACTCCTGTCTCCTGGCTTCAGATCGGCATAGTTCCAGCCATTGCAGCCATTTGGAGAGTGAACCAACGGAAGGAAGACCTTTCACTCTGTCTTTCTCTCTGTCACTGTCTGTAAACTCTACCTGTAAAAGAAAGGAAAGAAGGAAGGAAGGAAGGAAAGAAGGAAGAAGCCGGGACTCTACCCATCACCCATATGGGATGCTGGCACTTCAAGATGGTGGCTTAACCCGCTGTGCCACACAACTGGCCCCATAAATTTTTTTTTTTTTTTTGGACAGGCAGTTAGACAGTGAGAGAGAGAGACAGAGAGAAAGGTCTTCCTTTTTCCATTGGTTCACCCCTCAATGGCCGCTACAGCCGGCGCGCTGCGCCAATCCAAAGCCAGAAGCCAGATGCTTCCTCCTGGTCTCCCATGCAGGCGCAGGGCCCAAGCACTTGGGCCATCCTCTACTGCCTTCCCCGAGCCACAGTAGAGAGGTGGACTGGAAGAGGAGCAACCAGGACAGAATCCAGCACCCCAACCGGGACTAGAACCTGGGGTGCCGGTGCCACAGGTGGAGGATTAGCCAAGTGAGCCGCGGCGCCGGCCCATAATTTTTTCTTAATATATATTTGTCATGATTTCAAAGTATGTATGTATAGATTTGAAAATGTTTTGCCCAAAATAAACCTCTTTTCATTCCATTTTTCCACGAGCTTTCTGAATTGCCCCTATATATTCTGGGAATGAAATCCCTATCAGATATCTGATTAGGAAACATTTTCTTCTGTTATTGTCTTTATACTCTCTCGATGGTGTCCTTTGATGGACAAAAGTTTTTAATTTGGGTGAAGTCCAATTTATCTATTCTTCAGTTTCCTGTGCTTATGGTGTCATATTTAAGGATCCATTGCCAAATCCAAGGTCGTTCATCTCATTTTACAGATGTGGAGATTGAAGTCTGTAGGGGAGGGGCCTGAGGGCTCAAGGTCACTGAAAGTTACTAACAGCTTTTTTTTTTTTTTTTTAAAGAAAATCATTTAGTGGAGTTGTATTTGCAACAATAAACAGTATGATTAAAAAATGAAAAAAAGCATGGATCGACATTGTGGCCTAGGGAGGAGTAAAGCTGCTCTCTGCGATGCCGGGTACTGTCTCAAGTCCCGGCTGCTCCACTTCCGATGCAGCTCTCTGCTAATGGCCTGGGAAAAAGCGCTGGAAAATGACTCAAATCCCTGAGTCCTGGCAACCCACCTGGGAGACTTGAAAGAAGCCCCTGGCTTTAGCCTGACCCAGCCGTGGCCATTGTGGCCATCTGGGGAGTGAATCAGCAGATGGAGGACCTCTTTCTCTCTCTGTCTCTCCCTCCTTTCTCTCTGTAATGCTGCCTTTCAAATAAATAAAATAAATCTTAAAAAAAAAAAAACCCTTCAGAACAACTTTGCTCTCAGAATATGGAGGTTTGTTTATATGGTTAAATTTGTGACAGTAAATATGCTGACTGAATAATTTTTGGATCAGTATTAAGCAAATGAATGTGCTGTCTTATTTGTTTATTTGAAAGGCAGAGATAGAGAGGTCTTCCACCCTCTGGTTCACTCCCTAAATGCTCAACAGGGAGCACAGTGGGGCCTGAGCCAGGAGCCTGGAAGTCAACCTGTTCACAAGGATGGCAGGGACCCAAGTATTTGAGCCATCACTGCTGCACCAAATATCTACTCCCAGTTGTTGCTTTGGTAATGAAACAATAAGAATCCTGACTTAATTCAATATAAAGTTTATAAACAGGCTTGGATACTTCACCCACAGCGCCATGATGCCAGTCCCTCTTTTTTTTATTGTAAATTTCCTTTCTGGGGCTAGTGTCATGGCACAGCAGGTGAATCCACAGTCTTTGCAATATGAGAATCCCCTATGAGCACTGGTTCAAGTCCTGACTGCTCCACTTTTAATGCAGTGCCCTGTTAATGTACCTGGGAAAGCAATAAGATGGGTGACCTCATCTTTGCTTCTGAAACTTTCCCTTCTCTTGCCTTCCTTGTCACCACTACCTCTCCTGATTTTCCTCTTGTTTGGCATTTTGTCAGCGATTATTTTCCCTTCCTGAGTTTAAACTTTGATTTGTTTGTTCGAGAGGCAAAGAGAGAAACAGAGAGACAGAGAGAATTCCCATCTGCTGGTTCACTCCTCAAATAACTGCCAGTTCTGGGGCTAGGCCAGGTCAAAACCAGCAACTGAGAACTCAGTCCAGGGCTTCTGTGTGGGTGGCAGGCAGCCAACTGCTCAAGACATCACTAATGCCTGCCTGCCAGGGTGTGCGTTAATAGGAAACTGGAATCAGAAGCCAGAGCCGGGACTTGAACCTGGTAGAGATGCAGGTATCTTAACAAGTCTCTTAACCAATAGGCCAATTGCCTGTCCATCACCTGACTCTAAGTATTTTGTCCTTTCTCAGCCTTCACCCTAAGTAGGTGATCACATTCATCCTTGCTACAACTGTCACCCATGAGCTGATGATTCCAAAATCTCTATCTACAGCTCAGACTTAGCCCTGAGCCCAGACCGATATGCAGCAGTAATAAGAAATAGTTATTATAAAAAAAGGCTCTTCTCTTGGGCTTTGTATATAATAAAATACAAACAGAAGATTTATAAAATTAGGAGATAAATTTCTGTTATTCTTGAAGGAGGGAATAAGATTCATCCATATGTTTAAATTTTCAAAGTTGGGCTGGCGCCACAGCTCAACAGGCTAATCCTCTGCCTTGCGGCACCGGCACACCGGGTTCTAGTCCCGGTTGGGGCGTCGGATTCTGTCCTGGTTGCCCCTCTTCCAGGCCAGCTCTCTGCTGTGGCCAGGGAGTGCAGTGGAGGATGGCCCAAGTGCTTGGGCCCTGCGCCTGCATGGGAGACCAGGAGAAGCACCTGGCTCCTGCCATCGGATCAGTGTGGTGCACTGGCTGCAGCGCACCTACCGCGGCGGCCATTGGAGGGTGAACCAACGGCAAAAGGAAGACCTTTCTCTCTATCTCTCTCTCACTGTCCACTCTGCCTGTCAAAAAAATAAAATAAAATAAAAAATAAAATAAAAATAAAAAAAATAAATTTTCAAAGTTGAAGATGAAATATGAAATATATGCATGATCTCTGCCATCTACAGACCATAATATATTTTCAGAAGATCTAGTAAGTTAAATAGTGTTATAATATAGCTGCGCTTCTGTTACTCACTGTATTGTGACTTGAATTTTATTTTTGTGCTCATTTATCTTACCAGTAGGTTGGTGTTATCTAAAAAACAAGGGCCAAATCTCATTCTTCTTTGTACTTCCAGTGAAAGCAAAATGCCTGGTATCAGCAGTCTGAAATGTTTGTAGAATGAATAAGTGAATGAATGAGTATTTCAGGACAGAGTACACTCTAAACCGAGTTGCTGAATTTAGTGTGGTGAACATTGGTGTTGACCTCCCAAATGTCATTTTCCATCTTATACTTGGATTGCAATAATCCATCTTCCTCCACACGACCATATATCTCTCTCTTCAGTCATGGTAATCCCATTTCTCTTGCTGTGACAGATTTAGGATCAGCACGTGAAGCAATTCTGCCCAATGAAATGCAATGAGGAGCTTGCTGGGGGATTCTGGGAAATGTTTTATCATTTACAAAGATAGGTAGAAGCATCTTTCTCTGACTTGACGGTGTCTAGATACATCAACTTGAACTATGGCAGCCTTCTTATGATTACTGGGGAAGCTACATCTAACAGCAAAGTCAATATACTGGCTCCTGGCTTTGGATCAGCACGGTGCGCCGGCCGCAGCGCGCTGGCCGCAGCGGCCAATGTGGGGGGGGGGGGGACCAATAGACAAGGAAGACCCTTCTCTCTGTCTCTCTCTCTCTCTCACTGTCCACTCTGCCTGTCAAAATAAATAAATAAAAATTAAAAAAAATATATACTGAGGGAGGCAGAGCAGAAAGATAGAAGTATCTGGTCCTTGGAGTCAGTGGCTGTGGGAATTAACCAGCCCTGGGGCTGTCTTAGCTTAGGACTTCTGTATGTGATTTACTCTATTTTTTTTTTTTTAAGATTTATTTATTTATTTGAAAGTCAGAGTAACACAGAGAGAGGAGAAGCAGAGAGAGAGAAAGAGAGAGAGAGAGAAGTCTTCCATCTGATGGTTTCCTCCCCAATTGGCCGCAATGGCTGGAGCTGCGCTGATCCAAAACCAGGAGCCAGGAGCTTCCTCCAGGTTTCCCACATGGGTACAGGAGCATAAGGGCTTGGGCCATCTTCTACTGCTTTCCCAGGCTATAGCAGAGAGCTGGATCAGAAGTGGAGCAGCTGGAACTTGAACCGGCACCCATATGGGATGCTGGCACTTCAGGCCAGGGTGTTAACCCACTGTACCACAGAGCCGGCCCCTACTCTATTGTTTAAACTATTTAGACTTGGGTTTTCTGTTTTTTCTAGTTGAAGTGTTCTTAACTGATAGTGTTAGCGTATGGATCATATAGGAAACAAGCTGTGTCTTTTTCCTCATTGGAAGACAGCAGACTGTGGACAAAGGGCACATGGGGCATATGTCAACTCTGTTGCCTGTGTTGAACTTCAGGTGCAGTGTAGATGTTCTCGCAGCCTCCTTTAGAAAAACTGCTCACAGACCTTGATAGTCACAAATCAGGACAACAGAAATAACAGCATGTAAGGTGAAGTCAGGGAGACAGATGGTAGGATCAGTGATATGAAAATTTCTTGATTTCTTGATAAAAATACTGTGAATCTTCAACTGGACTCCCACTGCTGGAATTTTTATCCTAAGGGGAGAGTCAGGAGGACTGAGCTATATATTGACACAAGTTCTGTGCTGCAATTACACTGTTTTCATACGAGTTACAGTCCATTTATCTTTTTTTTCCTCCCCTTCTCTGCAAATTCTGACCGTGTGCCAATATGCAACTAAGATTTCACCTTTGTCATAACCGCTCTCTGCTCTAATCTCTTATAGAGGCCTTTGTACTTTACTCTGCAATTGATCATGCAATACTTTTGAGCTATCTGTTTAGTATCTTGAAGTGCTGTTTAAATATTACTTATCTTTTCATGTATTTTTGCTTCAGCTAGATTGTAAGCTCCTCATGTGCAGAATAAATGTCAAGGTATCACTGCATAAGTGCCTCATGTATTGGGTAATAAATTGTCAATTTACTAAATTGTTAAATAAACATAATTTTTAAAGAAAATTATTTTATTTATTTGGAAGGCAGAGGGACAGACAGAAAGAGATTTTCCATCTGATTCACTACCCAGTCAGCCTCAACTGCTGGTGTTGTGTCAGGCCAAAGCCAGGAGCCAAGAGATTCTTATGGGTCTTCCTTGTAGGTGGCAGGCATCCAAGCCTTTGTGCCATCTTCTGCTGCCTTTCCAGGTGCAGTAGCAGCGAGCTGGATCAGAAAATGGAGCAGCTGGAAACTTGAACTGGCTCCCATTTTGGATGGTGGTGTCACAAGCAGTGGCTTAACCCACTGTGCCACAATGCCAGCCCCTAAACACATAATTTTTAGTGTACATTTTTCAAATTGTGGTAAAAACACATAACAAAATTTACCATCTTAACCATTTTTAAGTATATAATTCAGTTATGTTGTGTTCACATTGTAGTGAAACAGATCTTCAGAACGATTTCTTCTTGCAAATACACACATCTGTACCACTAAACAGCTCTTCTTCTCCTCTTTCCTCCAGCTCCCGGAAACTACCGTTCTACCTTCTGTTTCAGTGAGTTTGTCTGCTTTAGTTAAGTCATAAATGGAATCCTTTTTGTGAATAGCTCATTTCACTTAGTATAATGTTTGTTCAAGTTCCATCCACGTTGAAGCCTGAGATAGGATTTCCTTCCTTTTGAAGACCGAATAATATTTCATTGTATGTTTGTACTACAATTTGGTTTATGCATTCCCCCAACAATGTAAATTTGGGTTGTTTCCACCTGCAGGATATTGTGAATATGGGTGTGCAGATTCTTTCTTTGAGACCCTGTTTTGAATTCTTTTAGACATACATCCAGAAGTGGGATTGCTGAATCATTTTGTAGTTCCATAGTTCCACTTAAATTATTGAGAAAACTCCAGTTTTCCATAGCGGTTGCACCACTTTGAGAGTACATTTACACCAACAGTACATAAGAATTCCAAATATTCCACATTACCCACACTTGTTATTTTCTGTTTTTTTTTTTTTTTTGTAATAGTAGCCATCCTATTGTATATGAAGTGATCTTTTTAATTTTTTTCCTTTATTTTATTTGAAAAGCGGGAGGCAGGGGAGAGGTATCTTCATCTGCTGATTCACTTCTTAAATGTCCGCAACAGCTGTAGCTGGGCCAGACTGAAACTAGGAACCGAGAACACAACCTAGGTCTCCTACATGCATGGCAGGAACCCAACTGCTTGGATCATCTGCTGCCTCTGAGTGTGCATTAATAGGGGATGATGGACCACTGTGCCAAATGCCCACTGTTCATTGTGGTTTTGATTTGCATTTCTCTAGTGATTGACGGTGTTTGTTGATACTTGTTGACTATATATATATGACTATTTATTTATATATATACACACACATACATATATATAAAATATCTGGAGAAATGCCTATTCAAGACCTTTGCCAATTAAAAAAATATTTTATTTATTTGAAAGGCAGAGAAATGCACTGAGATCTTCCATCTTTTGATTCACTCCCCATATGCCATGAAAACCAGGGCTAGGCCAGGCCAAAGCCAGAAGCCAGGAATTCAATCTAGATGACCCACTTGGCTGACAGGGACCAAAGTGCTTGAGCCATCTCTGCTGCCTCCCAGGTGTGCAAAAGCAAGAAGCTAGAATCAGAAACAGAGTTGTTTCTGCATCAGAGTGTCTGTCAAACCCAAACACTCTGCTATGGGCTGCAGATGTTCCAAGTGATGTCCTAATCACTAGGCCAAATGCTTGTCCCTCTTTTGATTTAATTTTTTTATTTATTTGAAAGAGTGAGTGAGAGATCTTCCATCTGCAGTTTAATCCCCAAACACATGCAACCACTCGGGCTAGGGCTGGACCAGACTGAGGTTAGATGGCTGGAATTCAATCCAAGTCTCCCAGTGGGTGGCAGGAGCCAATTACTTGAGTCTTCACCACTCCTATCAGGGTATGCAGTAGCAGGAAGTTGGAATTGGAAGTGGAGCCAGGACTTGAACCCTGGTCTGACATGGGATGTGACCATCCAAGCTGCATCATAACCACTGGACTAAACCCCTCCCCAACTTTTGATTTTTCTGTAAAGTAAAGCCATAGTCACTTTGTGTTATTAAGAAATCTGAAGAAGTATTCATAGAAAGGTATTTTTCTCTTGGCTCCTTTTAGACAAGATATAATTTGGCTGTACAGTCTGTTGGTATTTCAGTGCAAACAGTGTTGGTCTCATTTTTCTGTCCTAAGATGCTCTATTCTTTATATAAACAGCACGAGAAGCAGTTGTTCTCTCTCAGGGGCAGGTGGAGTGATTCATTCTCCTGTACATCTTAGAGAAGCTTTTATGATTTGTGGGGGATAGAGTGTGGGGAGGAGAGCTCCAGCAATGTGTCAGGTATTACACATCTTGGGTTAGCATAAAAAGAAGCAACTTCTCCCACTGCAATTTCAAAGCCTGGAAGTAACATCCCATTTATAAGGCTCTGAAAAACCACATTATTCATAATAGGGACCATGATTCACATGAACGGAACAAAATGAAATGATCAAAAATAGATTCTGTAGATCAATCTGTAGCAAAAAAAAAAAAAATCCTTCTGATTTAGCTGTGAATTGGCTAGCTGCACAAGAAAGACCATCATTTTAAAGTTCTACTACCCTCTACTTTGATTGAATAACCTTTATTCTTTCCCATGATACATCCTTATGGGTCAAGGTATTTGGAACTCAGATTTTAACATGAGGTCCCACACGTTTATTCTTGTCCTTTTAAAAAGAGACTTACTCAAACATACCTTGTGTTAATTGTGCTCTTGTAATTGGTTACCTTGAATTATTGAGCACTTGTCATTTTTATGCTTTGTATATTGACCCACTATTATTTATAGTAGCAGTGATTATAATAACCTGCAGAGTGGGTTAGAAGGGCTTTGTATTTGAAGGAATTTGAATTTCTGCCAGAACTCTTATTTGTTCAAATATGAGCGATATGATTTCAGTCCTTTTACCTGGACAGTTTTTCTCCTTCTATTGATTTCCTGCTTCTCCAAGAGTAATAAATCCTTTTTAGGGAGTAGTAAACAGAAAAAAGGCAGTTTCAATTTGATACTACTACTATATTATACACACACACACATACACACATAATATCGAGTGCCTACTGTTCAAGGAACTGTGGTGTTTTTAGGGATCTAAAGAGGGATTGTCAGCTGCTTTCAGTTGTAAGTAACAATAGTGAAGAAACACAAAGACATTTATATTATCAGAACATTTTTAGATATAAAGCCATCTATTGGTTTTCTAAAAGAAATGCAGAGAAAGGCCAATGCCAGGGTTGGTGTGAGGTCTCAATGATTCCTTTCAGTTTTCTGCTTAGCCACTGTCCACGTGTTTTTGTTTTTTCCTTTTCCGAGAGCTGGATTAACTCAGAATATTATGTCCTTGCACAACCGCATCCCATGGCAGCAAAGTGGCAGTTTTCCCTCATCTGTCCCTTTTCATCAAAGAAGAAAATTCATCTCAGAAGCCTCTAGAACATTTCTTTCATATCTCACTGGCTCGGATAGAATCATGTGCCTATACCTTTGCTGAAGGTGAGCTGGGAAAGTACCTGCCATTTCAAGTGAATATTATGGAGATGTGTGTGTGTATTACTGTTGGACAGGCAGCCAATACTGTCTACCACCAAAAAGGATATGAAATCTCAGCCTTCCCTCAATGTATTTCTTTCAGGGCAGAAGACAACCTATAATTGTATTACAGTTTCTGTGTGGTAGATTCCTGGACACACTCATGGGCTTCAAATTAAAGATCTCCTTTAAACTGATCAAAGAGAACTGGTCTAGTTACTTTGAATTTGGAGCTGCCAAGCCCGTGGTTTCTCATTATTCTTAATTTTTAGTTGCCAGATCTGCTCTGTGCATGTTTTCCCGAAGTAATGTTTAGAGATGAAGCATCAATTTATATGATGTGTTTTTCAGTGATATTCTTTCTCCAAAATGCTCTTTTCTTTCTATGCATGTCCAAATCCCATTCATCCTTTGAAGACAGTGAAAAATACTTCCTCCCATTTATTCGTCAAATATCCATGGCATGCTAACTAGGTAGCAAGCATTCTTCAAGAGGTGGGGAAGATAGATATGAGCTCTGCTCGCATGGAGCTTATGGTTAGGTAGGGAAGGCTGACAATTAACAATAACAATTAAGAGATGGAGCAGAACAGGGTACAGTGGGAGGACAGGCAAGGGTACTTAAAACATCGTTGAGGGGATGGGAGCAGACAGACATGGAAGCCTTCTTGAAGACTTCTGCAGCCAACTAAAAGTTAGTGTCCACCCAGATTCATACATGGAAACCCTAATTCCTCATGTGATGGTGTGAGGAAGTGGGGCTTTAGATCATAAGGGTGGCACCCTCATGAGTGGGATTAGCACCCTTGTAAAAGGGCCCCAAGGGCTCTCTCTTACTGTTTTTCATGTGAGGACACAGTGAGAAGCTGGCTGTTCAGGAAAGCGGGCCCCAGAAGATTCAACGCTTTGATCTTGGACTTTCTAGTCTCCAGAACTGAGAAATGTTGTTGTTCAAGCCACCCAGAGCCACCTAGCCCATGGTATCCTGTTAAGGCAGGTGAAATGGACAAAGACAGCTTCTTGAAGTGAGAACTGAAGGATAAGTATAACTGAGAAGATGGAGAGGAAAATGTTCAAGATAAAGAGTGTGTGCAGAAAATTAAGCAGGTGAAATGTTGATAAAAGGGCCTTCAAAAATGGTCTAATTCCTCCTTCTTCCAGATAATTTTCTGTTTACTGAGCCCCATATTACTTGACATACAAATTTTAGACCATACACTTTTTAAAATTAAAGGGGCAGAGAGACAGACAGACACACACAGAGAGAGTTACCATCTACTTGTTCATTCCCTAAATACCCACAAGTTCTAGGGGCCAGTGCCAGGAGATGGAAACTCAAATCTAGGTCTCCCATATAGGTGGCAGGAACCCAATTACTTGAGCCATCACCATTGCCTCCAAGAATCTGCATTAGCAGGAAGCTCGAGTCAGGAGCCAGAACTGGGATTGAAACCAGGTAATCTGTCCAATATGGGACACCATCATCTAAACTGGCATCTTAATGGCTAGACCAAATGCCCATCCAAACCATAAAATTTCAAACATTTGACTTACGTAGAGTACTTGATAAATATCAGTGATTAACGCCCAACCTATGAGGTGAGAGATGGACTTTGGCACACCTCTCTTCAAAATAACAGAGAATAACACTAGCTGACTAGGTGACCACAGAGACCAAAGCATCAGGGTAGAGTTGATTCACAGAGTTCTGGAGAAATACAAAATCATTACAGTTCCAATCTCAGATGTTACCTGAAAAGCTACTTCAGAAAACATAAAGAAAAACCTGGTTGGCCGGCGCCGTGGCTCAATAGGCTAATCCTCCGCCTTGCAGCACCGGCACACCGGGTTCTAGTCCCGGTTGGGGCGCCGGATTCTGTCCCAGTTGCCCCTCTTCCAGGCCAGCTCTCTGCTGTGGCCCGGGAGTGCAGTGGAGGATGGCCCAAGTGCTTGGGCCCTGTACCTGCATGGGAGACCAGAAGCACCTGGCTCCTGCCTTCGGATCAGCGCGGTGCGCTGGCTGCAGCGCGCTGGCCATGGTGGCCATTGGAGGGTGAACCAATGGCAAAGGAAGACCTTTCTCTCTCTCTCTCTCTCTCACTGTCCACTCTGCCTGTTGGGGGGGGGGGGAAACCCTGGTATTCATCAGAAAGAAAAAAATAGCCATTCACTTTTGTTTGTAAGCATTTTTTAAAAATAGCTTCTTTAGGGAAGACATTTGGCCTAGCAGTTAAGATGCCACCTGGGAAACCTCATCCCTGGGTTTGAGTCCAGGCTCCACTCCTGATTTCAGCTTCCTCCTAATGCTCACCCTGGGAGATGGTGGTGATAGCTCAAATAGTTGGCTTCCTGCTGTCCATGTGGCAGACCTGGGTGGAGTTTCTGGTTCCCAGCTTTAGCCTGGCCCAGCACCAGCTGGTGTGGGCATTTGGATGGAAGATCTCTGTCTTTGTCTCCATCTCTGTCACTCTGCCTTTCAAATAAATAAAAATTTTTAAAATCTTACATTTAGTTGTTTTGTTAGTGTCATATTAGTTAGCATGTCGTGTTAGTTTTACATTATTTTTCTTTAAACAAAAAAATATGTGATATACCAGTGTTGCAGGCAGTAGCTTAATCCGCTACACCTCAGTGTGGGCCCCTAGTTTTCCATACTATACTAAGTAATCCTTAGATTCTTTTTGGTTGTGCCATTAACCTTCTTTTTCAAGTTTCTTCATTTGAAAGACAAGAGTGACCTAAAGAGGGATAGAGGGATAGAGAGAGTGAGAGAGTGAGAGAGCGAGAGCGAGAGAGAGCGAGAGCGAGGCAGAAATCTTCCACTGGCTTGTTCACTCTCCAAATGCGTGCAATAGCTGAGATTGGGTCAGGCCAAAGCCCAGGAACCAAGAACCCCATCTGGTTCTTCTACATGGGTGGCAGGAACCCAAGCACTTTGGCCATCATCTTCTGCCCCCCAGGCACTTTAGCAGGAAGCCGGATGGGAAGGACAGCCAGGACACTATTCCAGGCAATCTAGTAGAGGCTGTGGGTGTCCCAAGCAGCGTGCCAGAACACCCACCCCAACCTTTGCTTTTTCGGATAATGAAGCAGGCTGAAAATGGGATGAAAACTATGGGTCCTCTCCACAGAAAAATGCACCTGCTTCACAGGGTTTAAGGAACCTTCACTGGTAGCAGAATCCCCGCTTCAAGCAGCAAGGGTAATTTTTTTTTTTTTTAAGATTTATTTATTTGAAAGGTAGAGTTACAGAGAGACAGGCGGAGAGAGAGAGAGAGAGGGAAAGGTCCACCATCCACTGGTTCACTCCCCAAATGGCTGCAATGGCAGGAGCTGGGCCGATCCAAAGCCAAGACTTAGGCCATCTTCTACTTAGGTCATAGCAGAGAGCGGGATCGGAAGTGGAGCATCCGGGACTCGAACCAGCGCCCATATGGGATGCCGGCGCCACAGGTGGGGCCTTTGACGCTCAGGCTTTCTAATTTGTAGCCTTCCAGAAAGAAATTTCTTACGTGGACTTCAGCTGCATTATCTGTGAAAAGGGGCTGAGTGTAACTGATCTGTAAACCCTTTTCTGGCAAGGTGGGCACCATCTACACTCTAGAGTTAGCAATGCCAAAGGAGCACGCAAACCAGTTTAGGTGAGGGAACTGGATGGGTTTACCAATAAAGGGGTCGCAGAGGTTCAGGTGGCAAATGAACCTGGGCTCCACCTCACAACTTGTGGATTTTGCAAGTCATTTCCTCCCTCCGGGTTTGTTCCCTCCTGTGCAGAATAAGGAGGCCCCGATTCTGGCAGCTAAAAAACCCTTGGAGCAACCGAGCCTAAGACGCCGTGAGAAGAATGAAGATGAAGATGACGGTGGGGTGGGCACACGCGAGAAGGGCGGCCCCGAGGACTGTGAGGCAATACTGAAAGCTGGGGCAAGAGGCACCTATCTCACACCTCGAGGGGCTCCGGTCCCAAACGCACACCGCCGGGGTCATTCCGCCTCCGTGCCGGCCCCTCCTCCGCCGGCTCCATCTTCCTTTCCCTCCTCTTCTCCACCTCCCGCCCCCACGCTGCGCCCCGCCACGCTCGGCATGGCCGCCGCAGCGCTCCGCTTTCCACTCCTCCACGGCCGCGCGCGCTCTCGCTCCTCCACCTCGCTCCGTTCCCTGCCCGCCCTCGGCCTCTTCCCATTGGCCCACCCCGTAAGTGACGTAAGCGTTCCATTTTTCCTCTCTCCCCCCGCCCCAACCACATACCGCCCCTTGCTCCGCCCCGCCCCCCCCTCGGTTCTCCCTGCCTCAGCGAGGACAGCTGGCTGAACCAGGAAGGCGCTGGCGGAGGCGCGCACGCGCACGCACGCCCGCACGCACGCCCGCACGCCGGCTGCCGGAGGGGCGGCAGGCTCGCGCCCGGGCTCGCCCTGCGCCGCGCCAGAGGCTCGCGCACTCAGCAGGTTGGGCTGCGGCGGCGGCGGCGGCGGCGGCGGCGGCAGCAGCTGAGGAGCTGGGTGTGAGAGGTCCCAGACACGTCTGCGGCTACCGCTCCGCCACCTTCCGCCTCTCCCACCCCAGTCTCCGTGCTGGGCGCTGAGGAAGGGAGCGGTGCTAGCCTTAGGAGCCCTGAGCACAGCCCTCAGGTTTCGACACCGCCCTCCCTCGCCTCCCAGCCGCGGGCCTCGCTCGGTGTTCGGCGACTCTGTGGGGAGGCGGCGGCTGCTGCTGCTCGTCTGTGGCGAGTCCCGCTGTCCTCCGGCCTCGCTGCTCCGCCGGGCCCTGCAGGGGCCGAGAGAGCTGGGCGCTCGCCTTTCCGCTCGCCCTTATCGGCAGCCGGTTGGAGCAGCGTCGGTCCGGGCGGTCTCTGGGCTGAGGCGGCAGCAGCTCCTCCGGCTCCATCATGTCCGCGGGCGGAGACTTCGGGAATCCGCTGAGGAAATTCAAGCTGGTGTTCCTGGGGGAGCAGAGCGGTGAGTGCGCGGCTCCCCCACTCCTGGCAGCCGGCCGCGGCTTCCCCGCACCGCCCCCGGTGCGGCCCTTCCGTCCGCGGAGGCTCCCTGCCGACCTCGCGTCCGCGCTCCGCTCCGCCCCGGCCCCTCCTGGCCCGGCTCGGTGGGTCGGGATTTTTCATTTTTCCGCCGGCCCCGAGTCCCGAGCCTGCCTGCTGCCGGGGTCCCCGCAGCCCGGCCCGTCCTCACCCCGCCCAGCCCCAGCCGCCTTGTCCATCCCTTTCTTCCTCCGGGCCCCGGCGTCCTCTCGACCCTGTCTGCTTTCCTGAGCCCCACCCTTGTCCCCCGCTCTGTCCTCAGCTCGTGGGCGAGGTGAGGCCCACCCCGGGAAGCCCCCGCTCCTGGGGACGGGCCCCTCTTCAACCTTGGGCACGGCGGGTGGGAGCTGGGCGTTGTTTTCCCCAGAGGCTTGGCCCTTGGAAGTGCTGAGCTCCTGGGAGGGGAGGAGTGGTGGGCGTAGGAGAAAAAAAAAAAAGCGGCAGGTTTTCACCTGGGTGGGGAATTGGTCTGGCTGTAGAGGAAATATTTCAAAATTGGGGGCGATTTGAGAGTGGGGTGGTCGGGGGTGAGCGCGGTGGCGTCGGCAGTGGCGATTTTTTTTTACCCCATGGATTGGGCTGTGGCTTGTCGGCAAAACCTTATTTTTTCTCTTGACTTTCATCGCCGACAATTCTTTGGGCATTGTTGATGCTTTTTCGATCTCTGCCAGATGCTATGTCATGATCATTTTACTTGGAATTTTTCAACATCTCACCTCCCCTTTTTTCATCAAGAAGCAGTGTCTGATTCTCCTCATGGTGGTGCACACAGGAATTACTGGGAAATGTTAATTATTCATTTCTTCTTGTTTTCCAATTTAAATATATATATATATACACATATATATATATATGATTTATGTGCGAGAAGGCTTAGGATGAACATCTTTTGTAAGATTTCCTTTGGGTAATGGAGTAGAGTAGGAATAGATTCATCATCTGGTTACCTAAATTAGATTTAAATGCCATTTGGGCTAATTTTTTTTTAATGCTTAATGTTTCATGGTATCTGATGAGTGAAATTGTTATGTCATTTACCTGGTCAGGATTGTTGATGTATTTTGTATTAGATACAACATCTTAATTTTGTAATGGCTGTCTCTAAGAGTACTTCTTATGGTAATGATAGTTTTATGCTATATAATACAAACTTGACAGTAATTGAGAGAGTCACCGTGCTTTGTTTTTCTCACATTTTTCAGGACCATCTTTAATTTCAGATATGGAGAGACTAGTACCAAATCATCAAGTTTTGGAAATCTAGTTATCTTAGGTGAGGTTATAGAAACCACTAGTTATTTGCTTTGACTGGAAGGCATATCAATGATATAAATTCATAGCTGTTACTATTACCTTGAACTATTTATACTAATTTGTATGACAATATAGTAGGTTAATACTTGTTGCAAAATTGCCTCCATTTGGACCTAGAAAATAACTTGTTTGCTTTCATACATGGATTATCTTCCCTTAACCAGAGAAAGGAAACGATCTCCCTCTCTTTGCATGTGGATTTTCCTGAAGTATGAACATGTTCCTTTAGGTGAGCGAATTGTTAGAACCCATGGATCTGGTTCAGCCATTATTATATGGCAGTTTCAAGAAAGTGCCATGCATAAAATACAGTTTATTGGTCATTATTGATAAATAGACCCTAATGGGCTTATTGTGCACTTTAGGGATGTTATTGCCTGCCTTATGTTGTGTTGCAGAGCCATTTAGTTTGCATGAGAAAGGCATTAATCTTTGTGCCTGGGAATACTTCCGCATAAATAGAGATCTTTAGTCTGCAGGATCCTTTTGAATTTCTTAGGTGTTTATGTTTTAAATTACATTACAGAGTTTTATGACTTCTCATTTGTTTACTTTTGTTAGCTGTTTTATTAATTCTTTACTCCTATAATTCTTGAAGCCTTGTGAGATTAAAAAAAGAAAATGGGCTTCATTTTTTAGAACAGCTTCAGATTTGCAGAAGCATTGAGATGATAGTGTGGAGGGTATCCATATATTCTTGCAGCTGGTTTCCCCTATTACTAACATCTTACATTAGTACGATATGTTTATTAACAGTGAGCCAGTATTGAGATGTTATTAGCTAAAGTCCATAATTTAGATTTCCTTAGTTTTTAACTTATGTTCTTTTCTGTTTCAACACTCAATTCAGGATACCACATTATGGTTAGTTGTCATGCCTCTATAGGCTCCACTTAGACGGTTTTCAGGATTGTGTTTACATGCTTTTTTCTCTGAATTGTGAGGTTAATTATCTTTTGAAGGCTACTGTACTGCTAAGTAATATTACCAAATAGCTTTGACAATGAAAGATTGATCTCACTTTCTGTGGTCAGTGTCTAGTTTTCTTATGCATTAGCCGAGGTCTGTAGAATCTGTCATCTTGATGTAATTCTTCATGAATTATTTATTTTTGGATCTGTTAGAATTCCACAATTCAGCTCTCAAAGCCTGTACTCTATGGCAAAGCCTTGTTTGTTTCCTTAGTAGCATTTACCTCATTTATAATTATCTTATTTTTTGTTGTTGTTGTTTTTGTGTGTTGTTTTTGTCTGTTTCCCACAGCAATATGCAAGTCCCGTTATTGTTTTTTGTTCATTGTGTTCCCCATTGAGTGCTCAGAAATATTTGATAAAATAGTGGTTGAATCTAGCAGTAACCAAAGGTTGTAGCCTGTGCTATTTTTCTGCTATGGTGAAGTTAACTGTTTGTTTTTTTAATTTATTTATTTTGAAAGAGTTGAGGGAGGGGTAAGAGAGCAGAGAGGGGGGAAGTTTTCCATTTTGTTCACTTCCCAGATGACTGCAATGACCAGTACTGGACCAGGCCGAAGCCAGGAGCTTCATGCATGCCTCCCTCAAGTGGCAGGGGCCTAAATACTTGGGTCATCTTTCCCTGCTTTTCCTAGGATCAGAAGAGTTGGATCAGAAGTGGAGTAGCCAGGATGAAAACGGTCACCCATATGGGATGCTGGCATCGCAGGCAGTGGCTTTACCCACCAGGCCACAATGCTGGCCGCTGGTATAAACTTTCTGTGGTTTCTCTAGAATTCAGTAGTATATCTGGAATGTTGGAATACACAGTTCCTAAAGTTTCCTTCAGGAATATCTTTTTTTTTTTTTTTTTTTTATTTGACAGGCAGAGTGGACAGTGAGAGAGAGAGAGATAGAAAGGTCTTCCTTTTTGCCGTTGGTTCACCCTCCAATAGCCTCCGCAGCCAGCGTGCTGCGGCTGGTGCACCGCGCTGATCCGAAGGATCTCCCATGGGGTGCAGGGCCCAAGCACTTGGCCATCCTCCACTGCACTCCCGGCCCACAGCAGAGAGCTGGCCTGGAAGAGGGGCAACCGGGACAGAATCTGGCACCCTGACCGGGACTAGAACCCGGTGTGCCGGCGCCACAAGGCGGAGGATTAGCCTATTGAGCCACGGTGCCAGCTTTTTTTTTTTTTTTTTTTTTTGACAGGCAGAGTGGATAGTGGGAGAGAGAGGGAGAGAAAGGTCTTCCTTTTTGCCGTTGGTTCACTCTTCAATGGCCGCTGCGGCCGGCGCACCGCGCTGATCCGAAGGCAGGAGCCAGGTGCTTCTCCTGGTCTCCCATGCAGGTACAGGGCCCAAGGACTTGGGCCATCCTCCTCTGCCTTCCCGGGCCATAGCAGAGAGCTGGCCTGGAAGAGGGGCAACCGGGACTAGAACCCAGTGTGCCGGCGCCACAAGGCGGAGGATTAGCCTATTGAGCCACTGCGCCTGCCTCAGGAATATCTTTTTTTAAATATCAAGATTTTTGTTTATAAGCTTTATTTGAAAGAATGTCAGATATTTCCATTCACTGGTTCTCAGCTGAATCTGGGCCAGGCTGAAGTCAGGAGCCTCTGTCCAAGTTTCCGGCTTGGGTCACAGAAACCCATATTCTTGGCCCATCATCTGCTGCCTCCAAGGTGCATTAGCAGGAAGCTGGATAAGAAGCAGAGGTCTCATGCCTCCAAACATGCATCTTAATCTGCTATGCTACAGTGCCTACTCTCAGGAATTTCTTTTTCTACCTCTGATCATTGTCTTGAAATGCAGGGGCATTTTTAGGAATGTCATTCAGTGTTTTACAGAAGAATATTTTAATATATACAAATGCGGCCAGCGCCGCGGCTCAATAGGCTAGTCCTCCGCCTTGCAGCGCCAGCACACCGGGTTCTAGTCCTGGTTGGGGCACCGGGTTCTGTCCCAGTTGCCCCTCTTCCAGGCCAGCTCTCTGCTGTGGCCCTGGAGTGCAGTGGAGGATGGCCCAAGTGCTTGGGCCCTGCACCCGCATGGGAGACCAGGAGAAGCACCTGGCTCCTGCCTTCGGATCAGCAAGGAAGACCTTTCTTTCTGTCTCTCTCTCACTGTCCACTCTGCCTGTCAAAAATAAATATATATATACACACACAAAAAAATATATACATATATATATACACACACACACACTGTATACATATACACAAATGCTACTGATTTTAAATTAGGAAATGTAATGGCAGGAAGAAGCACAACTTGATCTAGTATTCCTTTTTTCTACTTTACATTGCACTTTTTATTTCTACCCTTTTGAATGTTGTATTCTGGGTAGGGGGAAAGTTTTCCAGGTACAGACTAGCAGTACTGAACGATGTATATTGGCTAGATCAGTGCTTCTTATACTTTTTCTTCTCAAGACTCTTTTATGATCTTACAAATTATTGAAGACCCTAAAGAGTTCTGTTTGTGTACTGAAAGTTAACTGAGAAAGTTAAAAAATATGTAGCACATTTAAAGCTAAAAGTAGTTAATCAATTCTGTGTTCAACATGGTCTTTTTTTAATCAAATTTTTAAGGCTTTGTTTTTATTTATTTGAAAGACAGAGTTTCAGAGAGATATAGACCTAGAGAGAGAGAAAGGTCTTCCGTCTGCTGGTTCATTCCCCAAATGATCACAACAGCCAAAGCTGAGCTGATCTGAAGCAAGGAGCCAGGAGCTTTTTCCAGGTCTCCCACGTAGGTGCAGGGGCCCAAGGACTTGAGTCATCATCTACTTTACCAGGCCATAGCAGAGAGCTGGATCAGAAGAGTAGCAGCTGGACTCAAACCCATGCCCATATGGAATGCTTGCACTGTAGGCTGGGGCTTTAACCCACTGTGCCACAGCACCAGCCCCCCAACATGATAATTTTTTATGAAGAACTATTTTCCAAACAAAAATTTGGTGTGAGTGGCATTGTCTTACATATTTGTATACATCTTTAATGTCAGACTAACTAGGAAGCAGTTGGATTCTCAAAGCTGCTTCTGCATTTCGTTTATTCTAATATAACACATCATGTAAGTTCTGGGAAATTCCACTATAAACTTTTTTTTTTAAAGATTTATTTTATTTATTTGAAAGACAGAGTTACAGAGAGAGAGGTAGAGACAGAGAGAGAGAGAGGTCTTCCTTCCGCTGGTTCACTCCCCAGATGGCCCCAACGGCTGGAGCTGCGCCGATACGAAGCCAGGAGCCTCTTCCAGTTCTCCCATGCTGGTGCAGGGGCCCAAGGACTTGGGCCATCTTCCACTGCTATCCCAGGCCATAGCAGAGAGCTGGATCAGAAGAGGAGCAGCCAGTACTAGAACCTGTGCCCATAAGGCATGTCAGCACTTCAGGCCAGGGCATTAACCCACTGTGCCACAGTGCCGGCCCCCACTATAAACTCTTGAGAGAATGAAAGTGAAAGAGCTAACTAATATCTTAATATTATGATAATAGTTTGGATACCCCTAAAGAGTCTTTGGAGGTCCTTAGGTTAGGGGGCAGTGGATTCCACTTTTGAGAACTACTGGCTTAGGTAATATCACGCTGTGTATATGTTTATACACATATACAAATTTATATACAAATTGCAGCTTCGTATTGCAAGCTAGGATACTAAGGGAATGTTTTCTTTTTTTTTTTTTTTGACAGGCAGAATGGATAGTGAGAGAGAGAGACAGAGAGAAAGGTCTTCCTTTTTGCCGTTGGTTCACCCTCCAATGGCCGCTGTGGCCGGCGCATCTCGCTGATCCAAAGCCAGGAGCCAGGTGCTTCTCCTGGTCTCCCATGCGGGTGCAGGGCCCAAGGACTTGGGCCATCCTCCTCTGCCTTCCCGGGCCACAGCAGAGAGCTGGCCTGGAAGAGGGGCAACCGGGATAGAATCCGGCGCCCCAACCGGGACTAGAACCTAGTGTGCCGGTGTCACAAGGTGGAGGATTAGCCTGTTAAGCCACCGCGCCGGCCAGGGAATGTTTTCTATATCTTGTAATGAAGCATTCAAACTCAACAGTAGAGCTCCTGATTTAAAAGCATAGAGTCTGGGTTTTTTATTTTAGCACTAGACACTGACCTTTGACAAATCACCCCAACATCTCCATGCTTCATTTTTCTTTATCTATAAAGCAAATATAATAGGGCCTGCCATGCAGAGTTATTATGAAGATTAGTTAACAAATAAAGTGTTTGAGTGCCTGGTCCATGAGAAATGCTCAGTAGAGGGGCCAGTGTTGTAGTGCAGCAGGTTAAGCCATCGCCTGCAATGGCAGCATCCCATATAAGTGCCAGTTTGAGTCCCAGCTGTTCTGCTTCTGACCCAACTCCTTGCTCATGTGCCTGGGAAAGCAGCAGGAGATGGCTCAGGTGCTTGGGGCCTTGCTATTCTCATAGGAGACCCAGATGAAACTCGTGACTTCAGCATGCCCCAGACCGGTTTCTTGTATCCATTTGGGGAGTGAACCAGCAATGGGAGATCTGTCTCTCTGTCTCTTACCACTCTGCCTTTCAAATAGATCAACCTTAAAAGAAAAAAAAATGCTCGAAAATATACTATTTTGTTAACAAATATTAAGTGATTTGGTAGAGCCTACTCTTTAAGGAATTTATTTTTTATCCAAGAAGAATTGCATAGTACCTAAAAACAACATACTGTGATGTATATAGCTGCTTTTAAAAGTACAACTAAAAGCTACATAAAGAGTAATTTCATGGAAGACACATTGTAAATATAATTAATAGTTTAAGCATCTTTTATTTGAAGTCCTTGTGGATTATAGGATTCTAAACTTGAAGGTGACTTTGAGAGTTCATCTAATCTGTTTTAGTGACCATTTTAATTTTTATCTTTATATAGAGATGTAGAGACAGAGATCTTCCATCCCACTGGTTCACTCCCCAAATGGTGGAAATGACTGGGGCTGTGCCAAGCCAAAGCCAGGAGCTTCTTCTGGGTCTCCCTTATGAGTGCAGCGGCCCAAAGACTTGGGCCATCCTTTGCTGCTTTCCCAGATGCATTAGCAGGGAGCTGAATCAGTGGAGCAGCTGGGACTTGAACCGTTGCCCACGTGGGATGCAGGCGCTGCGGATGCACCGTTGCGCCACGGTGCTGGTCTCAACTTTTATTTTATTTTATTTTTTTTGAAGACTTATTTATTTATTTGAAAAGCAGAGTTACAGAAAGGCAGAGGCAGAGAGAGAGAAAGAGAGAGAGAGAGAGAGATCTTTTATCTGCTAGTTAACTCCCCAGATGGTCACAACGGCTTGAGCTGGGCCAATCCGAAGCCAGGAGCTTCTTTCAGGTCTCCCATGTGGGTGCAGGGGCCCTAGGACTTGGGCCATCTTCTGCTTTCCCAGGCAGTAGCAGAGAGCTGGATCAGAAGCAGAGCAGCCAGGACTCGAACTGGGGCCCATATGGGATGCTGGCACTGCAGGCAGCAGCTTTACCACAGCGCTGGCCCCTCAACTTTTATCTTTATAATAGATAATACAGTCATATTTTACAAATCAAAATTATATGAAAAGGCATACTAGGAGAAAATTTACTCCCACCTCTGTTCCTGTGACCCCATTCCGCTCTTTCTTTTAGCAATTAGAGGAATAAATGATATATTTGTTTCTTGTATATATTCCAGGATTTCTTTAGGCAGATAATGAAATATGAATATAATTTCTTTCCTACTTCCAACTATATAAAATGTATCACTTTATAATGTATTTTTTTCACTTAACAGTTTATCTTAGAGATTTTTAAAAAATATTTTTTATTTATTTATTTGACAGGTAGAGTTACAGACAGTGAGAGGGAGAGACAGAGAGAAAGGTCTTCCTGTTTTCCGTTGGTTCATCCCCCAATGGCTGCTGTGGTCAGCGCGCTGCGACCGGCGCACCGCACTGATCCGAAGCCAGGAGCCAGGTGCTTCTCCTGGTCTCCCATGGGGTGCAGGGCCCAGGGACTTGAGCCAGCCTCCACTGCACTCCTGGGCCACAGCAGAGAGCTGGACTAGAAGAGGAGTAACCGGGACAGAACCCGGTGCCCCGACCGGGACTAGAACCTGGTGTGCCGGCGCCGCAGGTGGAGGATTAGCCTATTGAGCTGTGGTGCCGGCCAATTTTATTTATTTTTTGAGAGGTAGAGTTACAGACAGTGAGAGGGAGAGACAGAGAAACGTCTTCCTTCTGCTGGTTCACCCCCTAAATGGCCACAACGGTTTTAGCCGTGCCGATCTGAAGCCAGGAGCCAGCTGCTTCTTCTTGGTCTCCCATGTGGGTGCAGGGGCCCAAGCACTTGGGCCATCTTTTACTGCTTTCCCAGGCCATAGCAGAGAGCTGGATTGGAAGAGGAGCAGCTGGGACTAGAACCAGCATCCGTATGGGATGCCAGCACCGCAGGTGGAGGATTAACCTGCTGTGTCACGGTGCTGGCCCCATTGTCACATTAGGGTTTTCTTGGCTTTAACAGTTAAATGGACCACTCTTAATTAATTGCACCCTATTTAAAATTTCCAGGAAAACAGATTATGATTTTTAACATCAAATTTCCTTGTTCTGAAATTCTTTTTGCTTTTTAAGTATTTGAGAGGCAGAGATACTAAGAAAAATAGCTAGAAACAGGCAGAGATAGCTCCCTTTGACTGTTTCACTTCCCAAATGCCTGGGGGCTAGAAAATCAATCCAGATATCCCACATGAGAGGCAGGGACCCAATTACTTGAGCCATCACCTGCTGCCTCCCAGGGTGCCCATTAGCAAGAAGCTGTAATTGGAAGCAGAGCCAGGACTCAAACTCACACACTCTAAAATGGGATGTGAGCATCCCTAGTGGTGTCTTCACCTCTGTACCAAATGTTCTCTATTAGTTTATTTCCTCATTATATTGAACAGTCAGTAGCTTCGTAATAAAGAGAATATAGAAGGAAATTTGGGGGAACGTTGTATGTCTGAAAATGTATTCATGTAACTTTTATACTTAATAAGTTTGATGGAGTTTAGAATTGTAGGTTAAATGTGCAGTATTGCGCCTCATCTTTGGGGGCTATGTCCCAAGATCCCCTGTGGATGCTTGAAACCAGAGATGGTAACAAATTCCGCATGTACTGTTTCTTCCTAAATGTCCTACCTGTGATGAAGTTTAATTTATAGATTAGACATAGTGAGAGATTAACAGTAAAAACTAATAAAAATAAAGTAATCATAACAATGTACTGTAATAAAAGTTAATGAATGTGATCTCTCAGAAATTTTACTGTACTGGTGGGCCAGTTCCCTTGCCTTGCTCTTAACGATTGCAAATCACTCTTGGTAATATTGACTCACTAGGGGCCAGCATTGTGGCATAGCAAGTTAAGTACTACCTGTGATGCCATGTGCCAAGTCCTGGCTGCTTCACTTCCCATCTAGCTCCCTGCTAATGCACCTGGGAAAGCAGCAGAAAATGGCCCAAGTTCTTTGGCTCTTGCCATGCATGTGAGAGACCAGATGAAGCTCCTGGCTTCAGTCTGGCCCAGCCCTGGCTGTTGTGAACATTTAGGGAGTGAACCAGCAGAAGGAAGAGCTTTCTTTTTGTTTCTCTCTCTCTCTCTAACTCTGCCTTTCAAGTAAATAAGTAAATTAAAAAAAAAAAAAAAAACAGTTACTGTACTGGAGCCACCATTGTGGCATGGTGGGTTAAGCTGCTGTCTAAGACACATCCCACATTAGAGTGCCAGTTCAAGTCCTGGCTGCTCCGTTTCTGATCCAGCTTCCTGCTAATGCAGCTGGGAAAGCAACAGAAGAATGGCCTAAGTACTTGTGCTCCTCCCCGCATGTGGGAGACTTAGGTGGAGTTCTGGACTGCTGACTTTGGCCTGGACCATCTCCTAGCCGTTCGGGCCCTTTGGAGAGTGAACCAGAGGATGGAAGATCTCGTTCTCTTTGTCTTTTTCTTTCTCTCTGTCAGTCTGCAATTCAAATAAATAATAAAAATTTTAAAATTTTTTTGGTGTGCTTATTGTTGGCTGTAGGTAACTGAAACCATGAAAATCAAAACCATAGATAAGGGGAGACTGCTTGTATTCTTCCTTCAGAAGTTTGAAGTAATTAACATTTAGCTTGTGGATTCCAGTATTGCTATTTTGAACACAGTGATATGTCTATTTTTACTTTATATACTGAGTAGTAGGTTTAAATCCTTTCAAACTGGGAACTCATGTTTGTTAGTTTCATGAAATTTTCTTGACTTACTAGTATGATCTGCTGGATTGATGTTCTAGTTTTATTTTACTTTTCTGTTTAATTCTTAGAAAATTTTCTCAACTTTCTTCCAAACTTTTTATTTGTGCCATCATTTTAAAAATAGATTTAGCAGAGAGAGAGTGAGAGAAAGTATCCTCCATCTACTGGTTCACTTCCCAAGTGGTTGTAATAGCCAGGTCTGGGCCAGGAGCCAGGAACTCTGTCCTATCTCCCACACGGTACAGAGGCCCAAGGACTTTGGCCGTCTTCCACTGCTTTCCCAGGCATGTTAGCAGGAAGCTGGATCAGACTCAAATGAGCACTCTGATGTTGGATGCCAGCGTCACAAGTGGCAGAATAACCTGCTATGACATAACACCGGCCCCAAATCATAGAACCTTCTAAGTCATTTATCCATATAATAGTTACTCACTGTTTTGTTTGCAAGGCACAGTTCTAGGTCCTGGGGAATATAGTTGCTAACAAGTAGTTATAGTGTCTGCCTTCTTCCTTATAGTCTCACAGGGAGTTAAAAGGTAGATTTAAATCTTTCACATTTGCTTCGTGCTTTCAAATCTCTGTTGTTGGCCATTCTCTTCAATTCATTCTTCCGCATTGTTATCAGAGTAAACTTTATAAAAATGAAAACCAGAGTAACTTCCTTACCTTTAAGACAGACATTGTGAATGTACCTAATGCTACTGAATTGTGTACCTAAAAATGGTTAGAATATAGTTTTTTTTTTTTTTTTTTTTTGGACAGGCAGAGTGGACAGTGTGAGAGAGAGAGAGAAAGGTCTTTTTGCCATTGGTTCACCCTCCAATGGCTGCCACGGCCTGTGCGTTGCGGCCGGCGCACTGTGCTGATCCAAAGGAAGGAGCCAGGTGCTTCTCCTGGTCTCCCATGCGGGTGCAGGGCCCAAGTACTTGGGCCATCCTCCACTGCACTCCCGGGCCACAGCAGAGAGCTGTCCTGGAAGAGGGGCAACCGGGACAGAATCCAGTGCCCCTACCGGGACTAGAACCCGGTGTGCCGGCGCCGCAAGGTGGAGGATTAGCCTGTTGAGCCACGGCGCTGGCCAGAATTTTGTATATAGTTTACCACAAACAAATTAAAAACATTTTTTAACTTAAAAGTGCTTTATAGTTTTTACTTCTTTTATCATCACTCTTAAAATGAAATTCAGAATTGTTTCCAAATGATCTTTGTGGCTCTCTCACACTTCATTATCTGGCTCTTCTCCATTGGTCCCTTTTCCAATCTTTTCTCTTTTCAGCCTTACTGATTTTTTTTTCTCAATTATTGGAACTCCTCATTGATCTCCTCCTTGTTTAATATTTACTGTTTCCCTTTGCTTGGTTAAATTCAGCTTGTTTTTTTTCCAGTTTCAAATCCCTTCAAAGAAGACTTTTGGGGTGGGCGTTTGCCCTAGGGTTAGAGATCCTGTGTCTTATATCTGGAGTAACTAAATTGATTCCAGCTATAATTTTCAGCTTCCTACTATTGTGGATCCTGGAAGGCAGCAGTGATGGGTCAGATAGTTGGGTTCTGACACCCATGTTGGGGACCTGGATTGAGTTCTTGGCTCCCAGGCAACCCCCTACACCACCTCACATTCCATTGCAGGTATTTATAGGGAGTGAGCTGCTGAATGGGACCTCTCTGTTTCATGTCTGTCTGTCTCTGCCTCTCAAATAAATAAGTGAATAATTTTTTAAATATTAAAAAATTGACATAGAGCAAAGAAGCCCTTACTTCCTCAGAGTAGCTTAGGTATCTATTATTTTTGCTGGGACTGGGCCAGGCTGAAGCAGGAACTCAATCCCGATCTTCTGTGGGGATGGCAAAGACACAACTGCTTGAGCCTTCACTTGCTGCCTTCCAGGGTCTGCATTAGTAGAAAGGTAGAAATGGGAGCTGGAGCTGGGAATCAAACCCAGGCACTCTAACATGGGATGTGGGCATCCTAAGTGGCGTTTTAACTTGTGCCAAAAGTTCACCTCCGGGGAACTGATTTTTAATTTTAATTTTGGTAGCCTCTTGTGCCCAATTAACCCTTGTTCTGGCCTTAACCCTTCTCTTAAAACTGAAGAATACTCCTTGGGAAATTTGTACATGTTCACTGTAAATTAGCTACATAAAATCATGATGAATTAAAATTGACTATAATAAGGAAATTGGAAACGTGAGGACTCAGATTTAGACAGATTTTAGGCCACATGTTAACTAAATATTTTGATCTGTAATCATTTAAAGTTATAAAAATGAATTTTAAGCCTTTTAGATCTCTGTGTGTCTAGAATAATGGTTGTTTTTTTAAGATTTATTTATTTATTTATTTATTTGGACAGGCAGAGTGGATAGTGAGAGAGAGACAGAGAGAAAGGTCTTCCTTTTTGCCGTTGGTTCACCCTCCAATGGCTGCTGCGGCCGGCGCATCATGCTGATCCGAAGCCAGGAGCCAGGCTTCTCCTGGTCTCCCATGCGGGTGCAGGGCCCAAGGACTTGGGCCATCCTCCACTGCCTTCCTGGGCCATAGCAGAGAGCTGGCCTGGAAGAGGGGCAACCGGGATAGAATCCGGCGCCCTGACTGGGACTAGAACCTGGTGTGCCGGCGCCGCAAGGCGGAGGATTAGCCTGTTAAGCCACGGTGCCGGCCTTAAGATTTATTTTATTTAGGGGCCGGCGCCATGGCTCACTTGGTTAATCCTCTGCCTGTGGCGCCGGCATCCCAAATGGGCACCGGGTTCTAGTCTTGGTTGCTCCTCTTCCAGTGCAGCTCTCTGCTGTGGCCCGGGAAGGCACGGAGGATGACCCAAGTGCTTGGGCCCCTCCACCCGCATGGGAGACCAGGAGGAAGCACCTGGCTCCTGGCTTCAGATTGGTGTAGCTCCTGCTGTAGTGGTCATTCAGGAGGTGAACCAAAAGAAGGAACACATTTCTCTCTGTCTCTCTCTCACTGTCTAACTGTCAAATAAAAAAAAAGGATTTGTTTTATTTATTTGAAATACAGAGTTACAGAGAGAGGTAGAGCCAAAGAGAGAGAGAAAGAGAGGTCTTCCATCTGCTTGTTTGTTCACTTTGCAAATAGCCGCAATGAGCTGAGCTGACCTGAAGCTAGGGGGACAAGAACTTCTTCTGGGTCTCTCACATGGGTGCAGGGGCCCAAAGACTTGAGCTATCTTCTGCTTTCCCAGGCCATAGCAGAAAGCTGGATCGCGAGTGGAGTAGCTAGGACTTGAACTGGTGCCCACATGGGATGCTGGCACTTCAGGCTGGGGCTTTAACCCACTGCGCCACAGTGCTGGCGCCTGGCATAGTGGTCTTCTAGGCAACCATAAAATACTCTGTCCAGTTACTAGGGAGCTAAGAGAATATATCTTTAAGAAAGTGACAGGCATCATATTGCCATTAAGTAAGTAGGAAAAAGCTAGATGATTACCGAGGTAATTATAAATTCACTTGTAAACCTTTTATATTTACTTGTCAGGTTGTTCAACTTAGAACATTTCTTTCCCTGGAGGAGAAGTTAGGAAAACTGAATCCTGGTCTTTGCTCTGTAAACTTAGAAATTATGTGCTCTTAAAGAAGTCACTTAAGGGGCCGGCGCTCTGGTGCAGTAGGTTAACACCCTGGCCTGAAGCGCCAGCGTCCCATATGGGTGCTGGTTCTAGTCCCAGCTGCTCGACTTCCAATACAGCTCTCTGCTATGGCCTGGGAAAGCAGTAGAAGATGGCCCAAGTCCTTATGCCCCTGCACCCACGTGGGAGACCCGGAAGAAGCTCTTGGCTCCTGGCCTCGGATCAGTGCAGCTCTGGCCGATGCGACCAGTTGGGGAGTGAACAATCAGATGGAAGACCTCTCTCTCTCTCTTGCTCTCTCTGCCTCTCCTCTCTCTGTATAACTCTTTCAAATAAATAAATTAATTAAATCTTTTTTTAAAAAAGTCACTTAAGGTCAAGTGTTTGGCCTGTTGGTTAAGATGCTTGTTGAGACACCCATGTTCTTTATCAGAATACTTGGGTTCAATTCCCAGCTCTGGTTCCTGATTCCAACTTCCTGATAATGTCAAGTAGTTGGAGTTCTCCCATCTATGTGGAAGATGTGGATTGAGTTCCTGACTCTTGGCTTTGGACCCTGCCCACTCCTGGTCATTGTGGACACTTGGGGAACAGACCAGTAGATAGGAGATCTTTTTCTCTCTCTGAATCTCAAGTAAATAAATAAATAACTTAAAAAATGAAGAATTCTTTTTAACCTTCTTGCTGCGATCTCTTTTTAAAAAGATTTGTTTCTTATTTGAAAGACAGAGTCACACATACACTCCCACACAGGTATCTCTCATATAGGCGGCAGGGTTCCAAGTGCTTGGTCTGTCTTCCACTGCCTTCCTTGGGTTCATTAGCAGGATTGGGACTATAGCAGCTTGGACTGAAACTGGCACCGTGATACGGGATGCCAGTGAATCCATTGTGCCATAGCACCAGTTCCAAGAAAAATTTTTTCTTCCATATAGCATGGCCTGCAGAAGTGGCCTCTGTAGGTTCCACCCCAGGATTTACTTTCAGCACTCTCCTATATTCATTACCTACTTAATGTTCACTAAGCTTACAAAAATTGAAAGAAGTTCCTCTTCAAAAAAATTGAATACATCCAGTCTTCCTTTTGTACTCATTCAGAGTTGTTTAATTGGACTTATTTTTCTCTCTAAAATATCGTTTGAAGTTCTGAGATTTCAATAGTTATAGCAGTCTACATAGTCACTTCATTCTCAACATGATATATATTCTGGATACAGTGATTTTTGAACTTTTTTTTTTTTTTTTAATTTTTTTTGACAGGCAGAGTGGATAGTGAGAGAGAGAGACAGAGAGAAAGGTCTTCCTTTTTGCCGTTGGTTCACCCTCCAATGGCCGCCGCGGTAGGCGCGCTCCGGCCGGCGCACCGCGCTGATCCGATGGCAGGAGCTAGGTGCTTCTCCTGGTCTCCCATGGGGTGCAGGGCCCAAGCACTTGGGCCATCCTCCACTGCACTCCCGGGCCACAGCAGAGAGCTGGCCTGGAAGAGGGGCAACCGGGACAGGATCGGTGCCCCGACCGGGACTAGAACCTGGTGTGCCGGCGCCGCAAGGCGGAGGATTAGCCTGTTAAGCCACGGCGCCGGCCTGAACTTTTTTTTTAAAGATTTCTTTGAGAGGCAGAGTTAGAGATGGAGGGAGAGACAGAGAGGAGGTCCATCTGCTTGGGCTCGTATTTCCACATGAGAGACCTGGAAGAAGCTCCTGGCTTTGGATTGGCCCAGCTCTGGCTGTTGTAGCCATTTGGGGAGTGAACCAAATGGCTGCAAGAAGATCTCTCTTTGCCTCTGCCTCTCTATAACTCTGCCTTTCAAATAAATAAATAAATAAATCTTTTTCTTTTTTAAAGATTTATTTATTTATTTGAAAGAGTTACACAGAGAGATGAGAGGCATCCGCTGGTTCACTCCCCAATTGGCCGCAGTGGCCGGAGCTGTGCCGAATCGAAGTCAGGAGCCAGGAGCTTCCTTCAGGTCTTACAACGTGGATGCAGGGGCCCAAGGACTTGAGCCATCTTCTGTTGCTTTACCAGGCCATAGCAGAGAGCTGGATCGGAAGTGGAGCAGCCAGGACCCGAACCTGCGCTCATGTTGGATGCTGGCAGCAGTTTTACTGCTTTGCCACAGTGCTGGCCCCAATAAATCTTTTTTCTTAAAAAAGTTGGTATGCTATAAAATTTGTTGTTGGATGGGTAATATTGTCAAACTTTTTTTTTCTTGGGTTTTAGATTTTGATCACTTCATTATTGAAATATTAAGTAGTGTTTTTCACAGTAAAAAATTACTTGATTCAAGTGTACCATGAGGAGAAAAGTGAATGTACACGTAAGAGATTGCAGTTTTAGTCTTGATGCAGGCACTGTGTGGTTGAGTCCTATACACTGTTGCTTCATCCTGCTCCAGAATTTGTGTGAAGTGTGAAGGCTTTTTTCCTGAACAGAGCAGCCTAAGCTTGTTTAACTTTTTCACTGTCAGTGGCAAATTTTTAACTAGCAGAAAATGTTGAAATTGAATGTAAATAAATTAGTCTTTTCTCTTTGGTTAGTGACTTGTATGTTCTATTTTAATAAGCTCTTCTATAACCTTAGTGAAGATAATCTCCTGTAGTATATATATACTTTAGAGGGTTCATTTAATTTTCGTTTTGCTTTACCTTTCACATTAATTTACAGTGTACCTGAAGTTGATTTTAATGTGTGTGATGTCAGGTTTTGTTTTGTTTTGTTTTTTCCAGTATGGAGATGTAATTATCCCCATATCATGTATTTAAATGGTGATGCATTTCTTCACTGCTCTAACATGTCAGCTTAGTAATAATCAACTGTATGTAAATTCATTGTTCTGTTACTGAGATTTCTATTCTGCTAATTAGTTTGTCTACCCTTAAAACAAGAACAGACTGCCTTACTCACTATAACTTTGTATAAAAATTGCTGATTTCCCAGAGAGCAAAACCTGCCACTGTATTTCTATTCAGGAGGCCTTGAAAGTCCTTGGCTTTTTTTTTTTGTATTCATCAAAGGACACAACAGAGAGAAAGGGAGGAGGGGGAGGGAGGGAGTTAGAAAGATAGAGATAGATACATAGATTTCAAGATTCATCCATCTGCTGGTTCACCCCCTAGTTGGCTGCAATAGCCTGATCTGGGCCGAGCCAAAGCCAGGAGCCAGGAATTTCATCCTGGTCTCCCAGTCCTTGACCTTTTGAAACCATGGGGGATTCAAGAAGCAAAGAAAACAAGTGAGCTCTCTTGCTCTTCTCTCCCCTCCCTCCCTCTCCTTCCCTCTCCCTCCATTCCTCCCTCCCTCCTTCCCTCTCTCTCTCTCTCTTTCTTTCTGTCTCTCTTTTCCTCTCCATCTCCTGACCTCCCTCCCTCTCTCTCTCTCTCTCTATTTCTTTCTTTTTCTCTCTTTCTCTGTCTCTCTCACACACTCTCCTTCTGCCTCTTTTCCTTCTTCGCCCCTTCCCTCCAGTCTGTCGGGTTTTCCCCAGTAAACTCTTTTCCTCTACTCCGGTGTTTGGTGTGTTTTGTGGCGGCCTTACATTGGTGCCGTGACTCAGATCCAGGCTCCCCCAGTGACTTTGCTCTCCCTTTGGGGATCTCTGAGCTGCTCTGAGGTCCTGGATTTCTGCCAGTCACAAAACATACCCCCGGAACTGCTTCCACACCACCGAATGCTCTGTGATCTTCATCCACACATCAGCCTTCCAAATTCTGAGTGTTTACAGGAGGTTATAATAGAACAAACCAAGGCCTTCAGCAACCAGGTGGTCATCCAAATGCTGCTACAGGGATGTACTTGGCTCCCCACCCAGAAGACAGCAGCTTGAGACATTGCCCCATGCCAGCGAAGAGTACCTCATCACCCCATGTCAGCAAGAAGTAGCTCTAAAGACAGATCATTGTCCTTCTACCCCTCCTGAACTTTTGGGGCTAATGTAATCCCTTACAACTTCTGCTTTATAAAAAAAAACAAAAGTGGGGAATGTTAGGAAAATGGCGCATTCTTATCTATGGTGTGATCTACATCCTGACACCATCCTAGGCTCTAGCCTCCGCTGCTGTCATTGCTGGAAGCCATCCTAATGGGATTCACTGCTCCTACTTCACTGCCTGCCCCCTGGGAAAGTTTTAAAAGGACTTGTTCCTGAACAAGTGGCGCTCTCTCGCTCATTCCCTCTCCACTCCTCTTGCTCGCTCTCTCTCTTCCTCTCCATCTCCTGACTCTGTCTCTCTTTTATACTCTCCTTCTGCCTGTTTTTCTTCTTTGTCCCTTCTCTCCAGTCTGTTGGGTTTCCCCTAATAAACTCTTCCCCTTAAAAAAAAAAAAAAAGAAAAAAAAAAGAAAGAAAACAAGTGAGAATGCTCCCATCTGTTGGTTCATTTCCCAAATGCCTACAACTTCCAGAACTGGACTAGGGCAAAGCCAGGGACTGGGAACTCAGTATGGATGATAAGAACCCAACCACTTGAGCCATCACATGCTGCCTCCCAGAGTCTGCACTGGCAAAAAACTGGAGTTGGGAACCAAAGCTGGCAGTAGAACCCAAAAACTCTGTCTAATATGGGATGTAGGTGGACCAAACACCTGCCCCTCAGTTTTTGTTCTTATGCTGCAGAATCTGTGATCATTCTCCCATTAATTTGAAATACTGGTCACTTGTGAATTCTTTTTTCTTCTTGATCAGATTTTCTAGAGGTTTATCAATTTAATGCTTTTTCTAGGAACTGTTGATTTGCTTTCTTGATCTTCATTAATTTTTTTTTTTTTTTTTGACAGGCAGAGTGGACAGTGAGAGAGAGAGAGACAGAGAGAAAGGTCTTCCTGGCCGGCGCCGTGGCTTAACAGGCTAATCCTCCGCCTTGCGGCGCCGGCACACCGGGTTCTAGTCCCGGTTGGGGCGCCGGATTCTATCCCGGTTGCCCCTCTTCCAGGCCAGCTCTCTGCTATGGCCCGGGAAGGCAGTGGAGGATGGCCCAAGTGCTTGGGCCCTGCACCCGCATGGGAGACCAGGAGAAGCGCCTGGCTCCTGGCTTCGGATCAGCATGATACGCCAGCCGCAGCAGCCATTGGAGGGTGAACCAACGGCAAAAAGGAAGACCTTTCTCTCTCTCTCTCTCTCACTATCCACTCTGCCTGTCAAAAAAAAAAAAAAAAAAAGAAAGGTCTTCCTTTGCAGTTGGTTCACCCTCCAATGGCCGCCGCGGCCGGCGCGCTCTGGCCGGTGCACCGCGCTGATCCGAAGGCAGGAGCCAGGTGCTTCTCCTGGTCTCCCATGGGGTGCAGGGCCCCAGCACTTGGGCCATCCTCCACTGCACTCCAGGGCCACAGCAGAGAGCTGGCCTGGAAGAGGGGCAACCGGGACAGAATCCGGCACCCCAACCGGGACTAGAACCCATTGTGCTAGCGCTGCTAGGCAGAGGATTAGCCTCTTGAGCCACGGCGCTGGCCGATCTTCATTAATTTTTATTCTTTATTTTCTTGTTTCTTTGGGTTTATTTATTTATTTGTTTATTTTTATTTGACAGATAGAGTTATAGACAGTGAGAGAGAGGGGGAGAAAGGTCTTCTTTCCATTGGTTCACTCCCCAAATGGCCGCTATGGCCAGCGCTGTGCCTGTCCAAAGCCAGGAGCTTCTTCCTGGTCTTCCATGCGGGTGCAGGCGTCCAAACACTTGGGCCATCCTCCACTGCTATCCCGGGCCACAGCAGAGCTGGACTGGAAGAGGAGCAACTGGGACTAGAACCTGGCGTCCGGGTTTGTTTGTTTGTTTGTTTTTTTGACAGGACAGAGTTAGAGAGAGAGAGAGAAAGGTCTTCCTTCCGTTGGTTCACCCTCGCAAGAGGAGCAACCGGGACTAGAATCCGGGGTGCCAGCGCTGCAGGTGGAGGATTAGCCTAGTGAGTTGTGGCACCGGCCGGGTTTATTTATTTTTAAAAATTTCATTTATTCAAAAGGCAGAGAGATAGAGACAGAACTTGTACCTCCTTGTTTACTCCCCAAATGCCTACAATAGCTTGAGCTCTGCCAGGCCAAAGCCAGGAGCCCAGAAATCAACCCAGGTCTCCCTGTGGGAGGCAGGAACCTGTTGAATCATCACCCCTGTCTCCCAAGGTGTATATTATTAGGAAGCTGGAATTGGAAGCAGAATCAAAACTTGAATCCAGGCACTCTGATTGATATTGACATTGAATGTCCCCAGAGGCATCAAACAGGCACGCCAGATTCCTATCTTTCTTTGGGTTTGGGTTTGCTGGTCTTTTCCAACTTTTCTTTTCTTTTTTTTCTCTTTTTAAAAGATTTTGTTTATTTGAGAGGTAGAGAGAGGTCTTCATCTGTTGGTTTACTCCCCAAATGGCAGCAGCAGTTGGAGCTGATCCGATCTGGAGCCAGGAGCCAGAAGCTTCTTCCGGGTTTCCCATGTGGGTACAGGGGACCAAGCACTTGGGCCATCCTTCACTACTTTCCCAGGCCATAAGCAGAGAGCTGGATTGGAAGTAGAGCAGCCAGGACACAAATATATGTGATGCCGGTGCCACAGGCGAAGGCTTAGCCTACTATGCTGCAGTGCTGGCCCCCAGATTAGATTTTTTTTTTTTTAATATTTATTTATTTCAAAGCCAGAGTTACACAGAGAGAAAAAGAGAGGCAGAGAGAGAGGTTTTCCTTCTGCTGTTTTACTCCACAATTAGCCACAATGGCCAGAGCTGCACCCATCCGGAGCCAGGAACCAGGAGCTGCTTCTGAGTCTCCCACACACGTGCAGGGGTCCAAGCACTTAGGCCATAGCAGAGAGATGGATCAGAAGTGGAGCAGCCAGTACTTGAACCGGCACCCATATGGGATGCCAGCACTGCAGGCAGCAGCTTCACCTGCTGTGCTGTGCTATGCCACAGCGCTGGCCCCCAGATTAGATGTTTTAACAGCTGTTGTTCAGACATTCTTTTTTTTTTTTTTTTTTTTTTAATATTATTTATTTGAAAGGCAGAGGCAGTGAACCATCTGCTGGTTTACTCCCCAAATGGCCACAAGGGCTGGAGCTGAGCCAATCTGGAGCCAGGAGCTTCTGGGTCTCCCACGTGGGTACAAGGGGTATAAGCATGTGAGCCAACCTCCACTACTTTGCCAGGCCATAAGCAGAGAGCTGGATTGGAAGTGGAGCAGCTGGAATAGGAACAGGTACTTGTATGAGATGCTGGTTCCACAAGCAGAGGCTTAGCCTACTGCGCCACAGTGCCAGCCCCTCCAACTTCTTGAAAGAGGTAGCTCATTAGTTTTGTAACTTTTCTCCCCCAAAATGAATGTATGCTATGTAGAAGTATATATAATTGTATATATTTCAAGTATTGTCATAGTTGTATTTTGGAAATTTGCTATGCTGTATTTTTAATATTTAGTTCAAAATGCTTTCTGATTTCTGTTGTGTTTTTCCCTTTAGCTCCTTGGTGGTTTAGATGAATTTTTTTTTTTTTTTTTTTGACAGGCAGAGTGGATAGTGAGAGAGAGAGACAGAGAGGAAGGTCTTCCTTTTGCCGTTGGTTCACCCTCCAATGGCCGCTGCGGCCGGCGCATCGTGCTGATCCAAAGCCAGGAGCCAGGTGCTTCTCCTGGTCTCCCATGCGGGTGCAGGGCCCAAGGACTGGGGCCATCCTCCACTGCACTCCGGGGCCATAGCAGAGAGCTGGCCTGGAAGAGGGGCAACCGGGATAGAATCCGGCGCCCCAACCGGGACTAGAACCCGGTGTGCCGACGCCAAAAGGCAGAGGATTAGCCTGTTAAGCCACAGCGCTGGCTGGTTTAGATGATTTTTTTAAACCAAACACTTGGGAATTTTTAGATTTTTTTTTTCATTTCTGATTTCTTTAAAAATTTTTTTTTTTTTTTGACAGGCAGAGTGGACAGTGAGAGAGAGAGAGACAGAGAGAAAGGTCTTCCTTTTTGCCGTTGGTTCACCCTCCAATGGCCGCCGCGGTAGGGGTGCTGCTGCCGGCGCACCGCACTGATCCGATGGCAGGAGCCAGGTGCTTCTCCTGGTCTCCCATGGGGTGCAGGGCTCAAGCACTTGGGCCATCCTCCACTGCACTCCCTGGCCACAGCAGAGAGCTGGCCTCGAAGAGGGGCAACCGGGACAGGATCGGTGCCCCGACCGGGATTAGAACCCGGTGTGCTAGCGCCGCAAGGCGGAGGATTAGCCCATTGAGCCGCGGCGCCGGCTTTCATTTCTGATTTCTACATCAGTTGTACTGTATGTAGTTAAACAGTATTTCAGTGTTAGTGTTCTTCAGACTTTATGGCCCATATTAAAATATTTCATATTTGTCGGAAAAGAATGTATATTTTGCAGCTGTTAGGTGTAGAATTCTGCCTAGGATCACTACGTTTTGTTAATCATTTGGTTCAAATCTTTTGTGTCCTTATTGAGTCTTTGTTACTAGGAGAGTATGTTAAAATGTCCCACTGTGTATGTTTATCCTATTTTTGCTATTTTCAATTTATGTGCTTTGAGACTTTACCATTAAGTATATAGAAGTTTAAAATTCTTAGAAGTTCTTGAGGAATTGAATCTTTTTTTTCATCAGGTGGTACTCTTTATTTTTGGCAATGTTGTTGCCCTAAAGTTTGCTTTCATATAATGTAGGTATATCATCTTTCTTTTGGCTAATGTTTTCATAGCAGATTTTTAAATTAAAAATTATTTTTAAACAATTTTTAGTTTTAAACAGATTTAATATGGTTTGTAGATACCATTCTGAGAACATAATGATATTCCTTTCCCTCCCTGCCTCCTGTTTTTCTGTCTTTTTAGTTTCAACTTTTTTTTTTTTTAAAGATTTATTTTATTTATTTGAAAGAGAGAAATGGATCAGAAATGGAGCAGCTGGGACTCAAAACAACACCCAAATAGGATGCCAGCGCTGCAGGCCAGGACTTTAACCTGCTGTGCCACAGCATCGGCCCCTAGTTTGAACCTTTTAATTTAATTCTTAAGTTTTGGATATGATTTAGTAAACAGCATCTAATTAGGCTTTATGTTAGTCCAGTGTGATAAATCTAAAAATTTGAGCATCAGGGTTCTAGTGTTGTGGTATGGTGCCATCCTTTATGGGCACTGGTTCAAGTCCCAGCTGTTCTACTTCTGATCCACCTGCCTGCTAACGTGCCTGGGAAAGCAGCAGAAGATGGCCCAAATACCTGGGCCTCTGCCACGTAAGTGGGAGACCTGAATAGAATTCAAGGCCCCTTGCTTTGGCCTTGCCCTGGCCATTGCAGTCATGTGGGGAGTGAGCCAGTGGATGGACCATCTCTCTCTTTCTGTAACTCTGACTTTCAAATAAATAAATCTTTTTAAAAAAATTAGAGTAATAGGGCGGGTGTTGTGGTACAGCAGGTTACAGATTTTACAAATGAGTAGCTGTATTAAATATAAATGTACTAGTCTTCAGTTTTTAAAAGAGATTATTTTTTTGCTTTAAAGGTGGTGGAGTGACAGAGAGAGATCTTCCATTCACTGATTCTCTCCCCAAATGCTTGTGACAGCCAGGCTTGGAGCAGGCCAAAGCTAGGAGCTTGGAACTCAGTCTGCATTTCTCATATAGGTGGTGGGACTCAGGTTTTTGAAGGATATTCTGTCTGCTGTTTCACTCCCCAGTGCCTGCAACAACTGGGGCTGGGCTAGACAGAAGCCAGGAGCAGGAACTCCATCCAGGTCTCCCCCATAGGTGGTAGAAACCCAAGCACTTTGTTCATTATGTGCTTCTTCCCAGCTGCACTAGCAGGCAGTTGGATCAGAAGTAGAGGAGCCAGGACTCCTACTGATATGAAATAAAGATGTCCTGAGTGACATAATCCATTGTGCCACAATGCCCACCCCAACACTTTAGTTTCTTGAGCTTAATTTTGTAAGTATGTTCCTGTGTACCATATCCATTTCCACTTTTCTAAGCATACCAGCCTGATGTAGGCTAGGCTGTGTGCCATGCTAACTGCCTGAGGTAGTAAATGCTATCTGCATGGATGGATTGGATATAATTACAGATGTGAACAAGATAAATAGTTTCTTTTTTTTTTTAATCTTACTGTTTATATTCAGTAGAGATAAACTAGTAATTAAATGTATGAACAAGATAATTTGAGGCCGGCGCTGTGGCTTAACAGGCTAATCCTCCGCCTTGCGGCGCCGGCACACCAGGTTCTAGTCCCGGTTGTGGCGCCGGATTCTATCCCGGTTGCCCCTCTTCCAGGCCAGCTCTCTGCTATGGCCCGGGAAGGCAGTGGAGGATGGCCCAAGTCCTTGGGCCCTGCACCCGCGTGGGAGACCAGGAGAAGCACCTGGCTCCTGCCTTCGGATCAGCGAGATGTGCCGGCCGCAGCGGCCATTGGAGGGTGAACCAGTGGCAAAAAGGAAGACCTTTCTCTCTGTCTCTCTCACTATCCACTCTGCCTGTCCAAAAAAAAAGATAATTTGAAATAGTGTTAAGTATTTCTTTTATTGCCAGTTTTTCTTTTTTTCTCGGTAAGAAAAAGTGGGTCATGCTTTGCTTTGTAATTCTGCATTTATGCATGGAAGTTTTTAAATAAAGTAATGCTGCTCAAATCAGTCTTAGTACTAGTTTTGAGCTTTGCATTGAGCTATTCTCTTTGGATGCAGATTATTTTGAATCTTTTTATCCTTATCATACATTCATAAAAATGTTGGCTTTGTTGAATGAATAAAAGAAAAGCCCTGCTGCCATCTAAAATTCTTACAGAGATACAGTCTTAGGCTGGATGTAATTTTGAAAGGTAATTTAGTTTTTCTTTCCTTCAGGCAGAACCATATCTGGTACCCAGGTCGTAAGCTCATAATATAACCAGGAAAGAAAAATTCCACAAAATTGGGTTACATGAACAAAAGCTCAAAGTCTCCAAAGTACATGATATGCTTGGAGAATAAGTAATAGGCTTCTGTGATTGGCAGACAAAGTTTGTTAAGGGTGGGAGATAAGACTAGAGGCTAGGCTCACACTTGATTATAAAGGTCCTTGAGTACCTGCTAGTGATTCCTAACTTTATTTATGCTGTGGAGCCCTAGTATATTTTATTAATCGAGGAAGATACCTCTGGCAGTGTGGAGGGTGGATAGTATGTGTTGCTGCTGCTTTTTTTTTCTCTTCCTTTTTAAAGCATTTTTTTTTTTTAAAGATTATTTGAAATGCAGAGGTAGATACATACATACAGAGAGAGAGAGAGAGAGAGGTCTTCCATCCACTGGTTCACTCCTCAAATGGCTGCAACAGCTGGAACTGCACCGATGTGAAACCAGGAGGCAGGAGCTCCTGAGTCTCCCATATGGGTACAGAGGCCAAAGGACTTTGGGCCATCTTCTACTGCTTTTCCAGGCTGTAGCAGAGAATTGGATCAGAAGTGGAGCAGCCAGAACTCAAACTGGTGCCCATATGTGATGCTGGCACTATAGGCGACAGCTTTACCCACTATGCCAAAGCACCGGCTCCAGCATTTTTTTTTCCTGTTCATTGATTTGAGAGGCAGAAACAGATATAGCTATCTGTGGACCTAGTCTCATATTGCCCCCAGACTAGGTGCCATGAATTGGGAACTTAATCCAGGTCTCCCATACGAGTGGCAGAATCCCAACTTTTTTTTTTTTTAAGAATTGCTTATTTAGCCGGCGCTGTGGCTTAACAGGCTAATCCTCCGCCTTGTGGCACCGGCACACCGGGCTCTAGTCCCGGTTGGGGTGCCGGATTCTGTCCCAGTTGCCCCTCTTCCAGGCCAGCTCTCTGCTATGGCCAGGGAGTGCAGTGGAGGATGGACCAAGTCCTTGGGCCCTGTACCTGCATGGGAGACCAGGAGAAGCACCTGGCTCCTGCTTTCGGATCAGCAAGATGCGCCGGCCGCAGCGGCCATTGGAGGGTGAACCAACGGCAAAAGGAAGACCTTCCTCTCTGTCTCTCTCTCTCTCACTATCCACTCTGCCTGTCAAAAAAAAAAAAAAAAAAGAATTGCTTATTTATTTATTTGAAAGGCAGAGTGATGGAAACAGAGGACAAAAGAGACAGAGATGTTCCAGCTGGTTTACCTGCCAAATGGCCACACTGGTCTGAAGCCAGGAGCCCAGAACTTGATCTGGGTCTCTCATGTAAGTGGCAGGCAGCTAAGCACTTGGACCATCATCATCCGCTGCTTTGCCAGGTTCCTTAGGAAGCTCCACTAGAAGTGGAGCAACCAGGACTCACCACTACAGTTTGGGATGCTGGCATCCCAGGTGGCCACTTAATCCACTATGCCAAAGTGTCGGTCCCTAGGAACCCAGCTACCGTAGCCATCACTCCTGCCTTCCAGTGTTTCTAGCCACAGAAAGCTGGAGGAGTGAAGCAGTGCTGGATATTGAACCCAGGTGTTCCAGTGTGGTATGAGTGTCCCAGTGATGAGGCTAAACACCTACACACTTCATTCTCTAGATCACTTTCCTGTACATATACATGATTGTTCCTCTCAGTGGATTGTAAACTCCTTTTAGGTCAGGACTTTACACATACTTGATTATAATAATACATTCTCATTCCTCAAACCACTCTATTCGCTGGCATGTCATAGTTTTAGAATGAAGTGGGAAGGAAATAAGCATTAAAATGTTTCTTTACATTTTATGTATCTTTTTTTTAAAAGATTTATTTTATTTTATTTGAAAGAGTTACAAAGAGAGGTAGAGGTAGAGAGGTCTTCCAACTGCTGGTTCACTCTCCAGATGGCTACATTGGTTGGGGCTGTGCTGATCAGGAGCCAGGAGCCTCTTCCGGGTCTCCCACGTGGGTGCAGGGTCCCAAGGACTTGGACCATCTTCCACTGCTATCCCAGGCCATAGCAGAGAGCTGGATTGGAAGAGGAGCAGCCGGGACTAGAACTGGCGCCCACAAGGGATGCTGGCACTTCAGACCAGGGCTTTAACCCGCTGCACCTCAGCGCCAGCCCCCATTTTATATAGCTTTGAGAAGATTAGTCAGTAGATCTTTTAGACAAGTATCTTTCTTATTTTCAACTTTTATGTAGGTAAATTGTTTTTTAAATTTAAATTTTTTTAAGGTCTGCTTTAGGTTCACAGCACAATTAAAGGGAAAGAGATTTTGCATAGTGACACTTGCCATTAGAATGGTACATTTATTACAGTTGGTGAGCCATTGATATATTACCCTGAGTCCATCCTTTATATTAGGGCCTAATTTTTGGTATTGTACGTTATATGGATTTGGACAGTTGTATAGTTTTGTGTGTCCACTATAGTATCATATAGAATATTGTCACTGCCCTAAACATCCTCTGTGTCAGTCTCTGGCAACTATTTTCTTTTTTAACTATCTTCTTAGTTTTGCCTTTTCCAGAATGTTCTGTAGTTGGAATCATATAATATGTGGGGTATAGACTTTTCAGGCTGACCTATTTTATAGTGTGCGTTTAAGTCTTCCTGCACGTCTTCCATGGTTTGATAACTTACTCATATTTAGTGCTGAATAACATTTCATTATCCCAATATATCATTGATCTGGTTTATTTAGCTAGTCCCCATTGAAGGACATATTGATTACTTCTGAGTTTTGGCAATTATGAATAAAGCAACTGTGTAAGATTCATTTTATTTATTTGAAAGGTGGCCGGCGCCGTGGCTTAATAGGCTAATCCTCTACCTTGCAGCGCCGGCACACCGGGTTCTAGTTCCGGTTGGGCCACCGGATTCTATCCCAGTTGCCCCTCTTCCAGGCCAGCTCTCTGCTATGGCCCGGGAATGCACACCAGGTTCTAGTCCTGGTTGGGGCACTGGATTCTATCCCGGTGGCCTCTCTTCCAGGCCAGTTCTCTGCTATGGCCCGGGAAGGCAGTGGAGGATGGCCCAAGTGTTTGGGCCCTGCACCCGCATGGGAGACCAGGAGAAGCACCTGGCTCCTGGCTTCGGGTCAGCCAGATGCGCTGGCCGCAGCGGCCATTGGAGGGTGAACCAACGGCAAAAAGGAAGACCTTTCTCTCTGTCTCTCTCTCACTATCCACTCTGCCTGTCAAAAAACATCCAGTGTTTCATTCCACAAATGTCTCCAACAATCAGGGCTGGACCACTTTGAAGCCAGGAACCAAGAACTCTATTCTGGTTTCCCACATGGGTGTTAGGTACCCAAGTACTTGCTGCCTCCCAGATGTACTAGCAGGAGGCTGGATCAGAAGCAGAGCAGCCTATACTCTGACCAGGCCCTCCAATGTGGGATGCAGGCATTCCAAGAGGCAGCTTAACCTGCTACACCATCTGCCTACTCCGAGGCTTTTCCTTTTTTGCAAGTCACTAATCTTACATTATTTGAATGTAAGTATTCTTGAAGAGATACTAATTAAGAATTACTTTATCACTTGTAGAAATTAATCTCCTAAATTAATATCCTTCCATTTTCTAGCATCCCCAAAATTAATTTTTCTAACTTGTAATAAACACTTCTTTAAAAAAGTTTTTCATTTAATTAATTACCTTTTGTTCCCATATTAGATTTGGGCCTGCAGGGGAGGGAATGTTAGGGGTTAAGCCCTACCTGGGACACTGGTTTGAGTCCCAGATACTCCACTTCTGTTCCCTGTTCCAATTCGCTGTTAATGCACCTGGGAAAGCAGCAGAAGATGGCCCAAGTGCTCAAGTACTTCAGTCCCTGCCACCCACAAGGGAGACCCAAATTGAGTTCCTGGCTCCTCAGCTTAGCTTGGTATGGCTATTGTGGACATTTGGAGAGGGGACCAGCAAATGCAAGATCTTTCTCTATCTCTTTCTGTCTTTCTGTGTCTTTTAAATAAAAGGAAAATAAAAACAAAAAAGTTTTTTTATTTTTAATTATAAAAATAAAATTATAAACTATACAGAATTTACCATTTTAGGCATTCTGAGTGTATGCTTCTGTGGCATTAAGTATATTTTTGTTGTACAACTACCTTCATCTAGAATTATCTTTACTCTTCCAGTGAAATCTTGGATTGTTAAAATATTCATCACTCCCATATATGTTTTTTTAAAGATTTATTTTATGGGCCGGCACTATGGCATAGTAGGTTAAGCATCCATTTGCAGTGCTGGCATCTCGTATAGGCACCAGTTTGAGTTCCAGCTGTTGCCCTTCCAATCTAGTCCCTACTTGTGGCCTGGGAAAGCAATAGAAGATAGCCTGAGTATTTGGGCCACTGCACCCATGTAGGAGACCCAGAGGGCTTCAGTTCGGCCCAGCCCTGACCGTTGTGGCCATTTGGAAAGTGAACTAGCTGATGGAAGACCTTTCTCTTTATCTGTAACTCTGCCTCTCAAGTATTAATTTGAAAGTCATAGTTTTACAGAGAAAGGGAGGGACAGGGTGAGAGAGATAGAGATCTTTGATCCACTGGTTCATTCCCCAAATGGTTGCAGTGACCAGCACTAGATCAGACCTGGCCAGACTGCAGCCAGAATCTTCTTCCATGCCTCTTGGGTGAGTTCATGGGTCCAAGCACTTGGGCCATCACCTGCTAGTTTCCCAGGAGTATTAGCAGGGAGCTAAATAATTAGCAGATCTGAAGTGGAACATCTGGGACTTAAACCGGCACACATATGGGATGCCAGTGATGCCAACAGTGGTCTTAACTGGCTATGCCACATTGCCATCCGTTTCATATGTTTCTATAAAGCTTTATTGAGATATAATTTATATACCATCCAGTTTACCCATAAAGTCAGTAATTCAGTGATTTTTAATATTCAGAGTTCTTTAGCCTCCAAAAGAATCCAAGTCCTTCAATCATCATCCCCCAATTGCCTCATTCTCCTCCAGGCCTATGTAACCACTCCTCTTTTTGTTCTGTGTATTTCTCTATGTTGGACATATCATATAACTAGGATTGTATAACATGTGGTCTTTGTGACTACTTTGACTTGGTGTTTTCTTTTTAAACTTTTTTTAAACTTTGTTTTTATTTATTTGAAAGGCAAAGCAACAGAGAGACAGACAAAGCAAGAGAGATCTTCCCTGATTGTGTACTCCCCAAATGCCTGCAACAACCAGCGCTGGGCCAGGCTGAAGCCAGGAACCCAGAATTCCATCCAATAAAATGTGATAAATCCATGTGATGGAATATTATTTAGCAATGAAAAGGAATGAAGCACTGATATATATCACAAAGGAAATGAGCCTGGTAAACAGTACACCAGGGCAGGCATCGTGGTGCAACAGATTAAACCATTACTTGGGATGCCTGCATCCTATATTGGGGTGACTGGTGTTGAGTCCCGCCTCTGCTTTCCTTCCTGCTAAATGTGTACTCTGGGAAGCAGCAGGTGAGAGCCCAGGTATTTGGGTCACTGATCCCACATGGGAGTACAGATAGAATTCCTGCAGCCTTGGCTATTGTAAGCATTTGTTGAGTAACCAATAGATGGGGGATTTCTATCCGTCTCTCTGCCTTTCAAATAAAAATAAACTTTTTCAAAATTAAAAATAAGTAAAATATTGTCAGTGGATCTGTAACTTTTTTTTTTTAAGATTGATTTATTTGAACGACAGTTAAAAGAGGGAGAGACAGAGGTAGAAATCTTCCCACTTGGGCCATCTTCCACTGCCAGAGATTCATGTCCTGGCTGCTCCTCTTCTGATCCAGCCCTCCTGGGAAAGCAGCAGAAGATAGCCCAAGTCTATACCCACTTGGGAGATCCAGAGGCTCCTGGGTTCAGACTTTACACATTGTGCCACAGTACGCCTTAGTAAGCTGTTTTTAAGTATTTCCATAAAATACATTAACATGGGTCTTGGATCTTAGTGACAAACTCCTACAGTTAAGGAGGGTATGACCTATAATTTTAGATTTTCTTTGATCAGTGAAGAGCATATTTTAAAAGGTTGGGGCAAGGCAGTAGGTTTGGGCACTGTGGCATAGTAGGTTAATCCTCCAGATGCGGTGCTGGCATCCCATATGGGCACCGGTTCTAGTCCCGGCGGCTCCTCTTCCAATCCACCTCTTTGCTGTAGCCTGGGAAAGCAGTAAAAGATGCTTGGGCCCCTGCACCTGTGTGGGAGACCTGGAAGAAGCACCTGGCTTTGGATCTGCACAGCTCCGGCTGTTGTAGCTATTTGGGTAGTGAACCAGTAGGTGGAAGACCCTTCTGTCTGCCTCTCCCTCTCACTGTCTGTAAATCTACCTCTCAAATAGATAAATAAAATCTTTTTAAAAATAAAAAAAGAAATGTTGGGGCAATAAGAAAATAGAGCTGATAGATTTCTCTGAAATCATCTTTTCCTATGATATCAGTGAGAAAATTGCCATTGTTCAGATTAAATGTGAAGCATGAAACTCATCCTGGTGATACTTTTTTTTTCCCTACCAAAGTAAAAGTACTTCCTAAACAGAGAAGAATAAGATTTCTTCAAAGATTTTATTTATTTATTTGAGAGGTGGAGTTGGACAGTGAGAGGGAGACAGAGAGAAAGGTCTTCCATCTGTTGGTTTACTCCACAAATGGCTGCAATGGCTGGAGCTACGCCAATCTGAAGCCAGGAGCCAGGAACTTCTTCTGGGTCTCCCACGCAGGTGCAGGAGCCCAAGAACTTGGGTCATATTCTGTTTTCCCAGGCCATAGCAGTGAGGTGGATGGGAAGAGGAGCAGCTGGGACCAGAACCGATGCCCATATGGGATGCTGGTGCCGCAGGTGGAGGATTAAGCTATTGTACCATTGTGCTGGCCCCAAATTTCTACCTCACCAGTTTTTGGAAAGGTTAAGGATTAGTATGGAAGTATATATTGCCAAAAACTTCTGTATTTACCACAGTATTCAGAGATGTTTAGGAATAAACTGTCATAATCTCATTTTGACAAAATTATTTAGCTACAAATGTTTTAAAATTTTCTTACAATATCCTTGAGGTGCTAATGTGGAAGAAAATAAAACTGTTCTCTGTCCCTTTTGGAAGGGGATGAGGTAAGGAAATTGAATTCTGGTTTCAGGGATAGAGATTTTTATCTATCTCAGAGGGATAGACCTAGTGATTTTTATCTATTTCTGGGCTCCATTCTGTTTCACTGATCTGTCTATAAGCCAGTGGCCTCACTGTCTGTATTCCCGTAGTTTATGATCAGTTTTGAGGTTTTGAAGATTTGTTTGTTATTTTCAAATATATTTGACTTGTAGGTTCTTTGCATTCCATATAAACTTTTTTTTTTTTTTTTTTTGACAGGCAGAGTGGATAGTGAGAGAGAGAGACAGAGAGAAAAGTCTTCCTTTTTGCCGTTGGTTCACCCTCCAATGGCCGCTGCAGATGGCGCATCTCGCTGATCCGAAGCCAGGAGCCAGGTGCTTCTCCTGGTCTCCCATGCAGGTGCAGGACCCAAGGACTTGGGCCATCCTCCACTGCCTTCCCGGGCCATAGCAGAGAGCTGACCTGGAAGAGGAGCAACCAGGATAGAATCCAGCGCCCCAACCAGGACTAGAACCTGGTGTGCCGGCGCCGCAAGGCAGAGGATTAGCCTGTTAAGCCACGGCGCCAGCCATAAACTTTTTTTTTTTTTTTTTTTAAAGATTTCTTTATTGGGGCTGGTTCTGTGGTGCACTGCGTTAAGCTGCCACGTACAGCACCAGCATCCCATATTGGTGCTGGTTCTATATCATGGCTATTCCACTTCCTTTTTTTTTTTTTTTTCCTTTAAAGATTTTCATTTATTTATTTATTTGACAGGTAGAGTTACAGTGAGAGAGAGAGAGAGACAGAGAGAAAGGTCTTACTTCCGTTGGTTCACTTCCCAAATGGCCACTATGGCCAGCGCTGTGCTGATCTGGAGCCAGGAGCCTCTTCCTGGTCTCCCATGCAGGTGCAGAGACCCAAGGACATGGGCCATCCTCTACTGCTTTCCCAGTCCATTCTGTTGGATGACCTGAGCAGCCCTTTGGACCAAGCAGGACAGTCTTTCCAAGGCCACTGTTGCACACCATAAGACAGATAGCAAGAGGAAATACCCAGATCCTCCTTGATGCCCATATGCCAGCTTAGAAGAAGCTACAGAAAACAGAACTCCATCTATAATCCCAAAGAAGAATTTTGGGTATTCCCTCTTGAGGGGGGAATGTTACGGAGGAAGTCAGATATGAGCTTATGTGTGTGTGACAAAAGCCTAAAGAAAAGACATCTATGTCCAGCATATGCATCTCAAAGTCATCCCGATAACATTTCAGGGGCAGCCCAGTGTTTGCATCCTGCCCTGCCCCCTCCTACCTGATAACCTGCCAGGTGGGGGTCCCCGCCCCTTCTGCCTGATAACCTCCCAGCTGCAGCCCAGTATCTGCATTTCAAATGCCCTCCCTGCCCTTCCTCTAATGGGGGACTTGGGGGGTGGTGCCAGCCAGACTTCTCAGTCTGATAACTTCAGGGATTAAACTCAGGAGTTTTTCTATTTACACCCAAAAAGTCCTTTGTTCCAAGAGGAGCAGAGGCGGGAGGGCAAGGCCCATCCCCTTAAAAACCCCCAGCCTCAACCGGACTGCACGCTCAGCCCTCTGCCTCTGTGCTGAGCTGCCTGCCTGGCCTGGTCAGGTGTATTCTCCACTCTACCATGTAACCTCACTCTCCCCCAGTCTGAGCGACTGGGCACTTCCTCTGAGGTTCTGTCTGGAGAGGTGCCCATCTGTTCTTATGGATGTCCCTACTCTAATAAACCTTGCTATTTTACTTTCCACTACAAAAAAAAAAAAAAAAAAAAAAATCCAGACAGCTGGATCGGAAGTTGAGTAGCTGGAACTCAGACTGGCACCCATATGGGATGCTGGCTCACCTGCTACACCATAGCGCAAGCCCCTGGAATAAATCTTTAAAATAAGATTTATTTATTTATTTATATGAAAAGTAGAGTATTAGAAAGAGAGAGAAATGATCTTCTATCCATATTTGTTCCCTAAATGGCTGCAATGGCCTTTAGCTAGTTCAGGCTGAAATCAGGAATTTGAACAACTTCTGGGTCTTCCATGTGGGTGATAGGGGCCCAAACACTTCAGCCATCTTCTGCTTTCCCCAGGTGTGTTAACAGGGAATTGGAATGAAGTGGAGCAGCAGTGACTAGAACTGGGACTTTGACAGGGGTCTTCCTCCATATAAACTTTGGACTCAGTTTGTCAATCTCTTGTTTCATTTATTTATTTTTTTTAGATTTCTTTATTTATTTGGAAGTCAGAGTTACAGCGAGAGAAATTGAGTGAGAGCGAGCGTACACGAGAGCTTCCATCCACTAGTTCACTCCCCAACTGCAACTGGTTGGGTCTGGACCAGGCTGAAGCCAGGAACCAAGAGCTTTTTCTGGGTCTCTCATGTGGGTGGGAAGGATCCACGCACTTGGGCCATCCTGCGCTGCTTTCCCAGGCACATTAGCAGGGAGCCAGATTGGAAGTTGAACAACCAGGACTTGAACCGGTACCCAGATAAGATTCCAGCATGGCAGGTGGTGGCTTAACCACTACATCACAACACCAGCCATTTCAATCTCTTATTTTAAGAAAAGTTACTGAGGAACAGGCATTTATCTGAGTAACTAAGATGCTTGCATCCCATATTTTATGTATTTTAATATTCTTACAGAGTTTAAATTTGTTTTTTTATTGGAACTGGTATGGTTTCAGCTGGTTAATCTGCTTGTTTTGATGCCAGGCCTGTTGGTGTGCTGGTTCAAGTCCCTGCTGCTCTGTTTCCCATCCAGCATCCTGTTAATTTGCCAGGGAAAGCATTGGAAGATGGATCAAAATACTTGGGCCCCTGCCACCCACATGGGGGAGACTGGGAGGGAGTTCCTGGTTCCAGGCCAAAACCTGTCCTGTAGCTGGCTGTTTTAGCCATTTGGGGAATGAACCAGTAGATAGAAGATTTCTTTTTATTTGTTTCTCCTTTGTTTGTCGCTCTGCCTTTCAAATAAATAAATAATTCAAAAGATTTTTTTCTTGTATTTAGTATTGCTTTAAGTATTTAGAAATTTCATTGATTTTTGTATATCGACCTTGTATACTAAAACACGAATAATAGGTTCTAGTAGATTTTTAATTTTCTTAGGTTTCTTTTACATAAGCAAGTGTGTCATCTATAAGTGAAAACAGTGTCATTTTGTGTGCCTTTTTTTTTTTTTTTCTCTTATCAACATTGTGCTGAGACAACAATGCTGAATAGAAGTGGCAATATTGACCATCCTTGCCTTTTTCCCTTAGGAAAAAAGCGTTTGGTGTTTCACTCTAAGGGTTTGATGTTAGCTGTAGGTTCAAAGTAGATACCCTTTACCAAATTGATCAAGTTTTCTTCTGTTTTGGCCTGCTAGTTAGCTCAGAATTTTCATCATGATTTTATGTTGAATTTTGCTAAATAGTTATCTGGATTATGTCAATTGCTTGATTTTTATATGGTTAAACTAGCCTTTTATCCCTCTGATAATCAACAATTTACAGTGGTTCTATGTACTGGTTTTTTGACATTACACTGGTATGGATGTGATAGTACTCTGTAGAAGCCATATTTTGAATTTTGACTTTTAATCTTTTCCTGGGCTAATGATAGGTGGTAACATACTCTCACTGTGCTGGGCAGCAGCAGGCCACAACTCCCAGGCAGTGAACAACTGATATTGCTAATCTATGATGTTTAGTAGATTACGTATATTAAATGATTTTGAATTAGGCCATTCTCATCTTTTTTAAATTTTTTAAAGATTTATTTATTTGAAAGGCAGAGTTACAGACAAGCAGAGGTAGGGAGAGGTTGTCCATCTGCTGATTCACTCCCCAAAATGGCCACAACAGCTGGAGCTGGGCTGATCCAAAGCCAGGAGCCAGGAGCTTTTTCCAGGTCTCTCACACAAGCACAGGGGCCCAAGGACTTGGGCCATCTTCTGCTTTCCTGGGCCATAGCAGAGAGCTGGATCAGAAGTGGAGCAGCTGGGACTCCATATGGGATGCTGGCACTGCAGGAAGCGGCCTTACCCACCATACCCAGAGAGAGAGGTTTTTAATCTGCTGGTTCACTCTCCAAATGGTTGCAATGGTTGATTTTGGGCCAGGCTGAAGCCAGGAGCCTGGAACTCCATCTGGGACTCTCAGATGGATAACAGAGGCGCAAGTACTTGAACTGTTTGCTGCTGCTTTTCACAGGTGTAGTAGCAGGGATTTTAATTGGAATGCAGCAGCAGGGACTTGAACCAGTGCTCATATGGGATGCTGATGAGCAGCTTAACCTGCTGTGCCACAGTGCCAACCCTAGAGTGTGGGGTTTTTAAAATTTTTTTTTTTTTTTTTTTTTTTTTAAGATTTACTTATTTATTTGAAAGAGTTATAGAGAGAAGGAGAGACAGAATCTTTCATCCTCTGGTTCACTTCCCAGATGGCCACAATGGGCAGGCCTGGGTCAGGCCAAAGCCAGGAGCTTCTTCCAAGTCTCCCATATGGGTAGCAGGGGTCCAGGCACTTGGTCCATCATCTTCCACTGCTTTTCCCAGGCCATTAGCAGGGAGCTGGATCAAAAGTGGAGTGGCTGGGACTTGAACCGGTGCTCATGGGACGCTGGCATTGCAGGCGGCTGCTTTACCTGGTACGCCACAATGCTGGCCCTTAAAGTGTGTTCTTTTTTTTTTTTTTTTTACAGGCAGAGTGGACAGTGAGAGAGAGAGAGAGAGAGAAAGGTCTTCCTTTGCCGTTGGTTCACCCTCCAATGGCTGCCGCGGCCGGCGCACCGCGCTGATCCAATGGCAGGAGCCAGGTGCTTCTCCTGGTCTCCCATGGGGTGCAGGGCCCAAGTACTTGGGCCATCCTCCACTGCACTGCCAGGCCACAGCAGAGAGCTGGCTTGGAAGAGGGGCAACCGGGACAGAATCCGGTGCCCCGACTGGGACTAGAACCCGGTGTGCCGGCGCCGCAAGGCGGAGGATTAGCCTATTGAGCCGCGGCGCTGGCTTAAAGTGTGTTCTTAAGACAGCAAATAATTGTGTCTTATTTCTTCATTCAGTCCATCTCGATCATTTAATTGGGATTTTAAGTCCTCTTTTTTATGTATTTCCACAAATTAATATGGCAGGTTTTAGTATCTCATTTTGTCAATTAGTTTTGTCTCATTTAGTTTTTGTTCTTCATTTTGATTCCTCTATTGACTTTTTAAGATAAATTAATAATTCTAAATTTATTTGAAAGGCAGAGTAACAAGAGAAGAGGGAGAGAGGCAGAGAGAGGTTTTCCATTGATTAGTTCACTCCACAAATGCCTAAAATAGCCAGGGCTGTTCCAGGCCAAAGCCAAAAACTGGGAATTTGAAATGAATTTCACGCATAGGTGATAGGGACCCAACTGCTTGAGGCATCACCTGCTGCCTTAGCTAATATGCATTAGCAGAAAGCTGGATTCAGAGTGGAGTGGGAACTCAAACCCAGGCACTCTGATACGGGATATGGATGTCTTTTTTTTTTAAAGACTTATTTATTTATTTGGAAGTCAGAGTCACAAAGAGAGAAGGAGAGGCAGAGAGAGAGAGGTGTCTTCCATCCACTGGTTCACTCCCCAGTTGGCCGAAACGGAGCCAGGAGCTTCTTTTGGGTTTCCCATGTGGGTGCAGGTGCCCAAGGACTTGGGCTTTCTTCTGTTGCTTTCCCAGGCAATGAGCAGGGAGCGGGATTGGAAGTGGAGCAGCCAGGACTCTAACTGGCATCCCTATGGGATGCTGGCACTGCAGGCAGCAGCTTTACCAGCTACAGCGTCCCCTGTCTCAAGCAGATCTTAACCACCGTGGCTCTGAGGCCAGCATCGTGGCATAGTGATGCTGCCTACAATGTTGGCATCCCATATGGGCACCTGTTAGAGTCCCAGCTGTTCCTCTTTTGAATCACTGTATGTAACACCTACTCCCCTTTGTTGACTTTTAAGATTTTTTTTTTTGCATTTTTTAATGATTATACTAGGGCTTACAATATGCCTCATTAACCTCAAATTCCTACTGTTCTATTCATATGAATTATAGAAACCTTGACCTAGTGTAGTTATATACATCTCTCCCTATCCTTTGTATTATAGTTGTGATTTATTACATCTGTATTATAAACTTCGTAACATTACTGTTTTACTTCAACACAGTTGTGTGTCTTAAATTAGAAGAAATATGATCTTTATTTACCATTTATGGTCACTATATGATGTCGGTTGCCTTAGCCATAAGAAGGACTTTAAGTTTTTGTGTAGTATAGTCTCCTGACAAGGAATTCTCATTTTTGTTTAACTGCAAGAATTTTTATTTAACCTTTACTTTTGAAAGATAATTTCATGGGAGAAAGTATTTTGGGATTAAAAAGCTTCTTTATTCTGAGAAATGTCATTAAAAATGTTAATCCAGGGGCAGGTGTTTGGCACAGCAGTTAAGACATTGCTTATGGTGCCTTTTGGTTCATTCTCCAACTGGCCAGCAGGGTTGGGGCTGGGCCATGCTGAAGCCAGGAGCCAGGGACTCCATCAGTTTCCCACATGGCTGTCTGGGACCCAAGTACTAGGCCGTCTTCTGCTGCTGCTTTTCCAGGCTCATTAGCAGGGAGCTGGTTTGAAAGCAGAGCAGCTGGGACCTGAACCCACCCTCCTATTTGTGAGTGCAGGCTTTGGCTTAACCTGCTTTGCCCCAAGGCTAGCCCCTCCTGGCTTCTCTCTGCCTAAAAGAAAAAGAAAAAATCTGGAATGCAGCAGACCACTGCCCAAATGCCTGGACCTTGCCACCACATAGGAGATCCTGGCTTTGGCTTAACCCAATCCTGACTGTTGCTGCTATTTGGTGGGTGAACCCAGCAGATGGAAGATCTCTTTTTCCCTCTGTATATTAACTCTGACTTTGAAATAAATGTCTTTAAAAGAATTTTAAGGGGTCAGTGCTGTGACACAGCAGGTTAAGAGGTTAAGTCATGGCCTTCAGCCATCAGTGCTGGCATCTCCCCCCCTTTTTTCTTTTTTAAAAAATACTTATTTGAAAGGCAGAGTTACAGATGGTGATGTGAGAGAGAGAGAGAATGAGTGAGAGAGAGAGATCTATTGGTTCACTCCCCAAATGGTTGCAGTGGCTGGAGCTGGGTCTATCCGAAGCTCGGAGCCAGGAGTTTCTTCTGGATCTCCCATGTGGATGCAAAAGCACTTGGGATCCTATATGGTTTATGAGCCCTGGCTGTTCCACTTCTGATCCAGCTCTCTGCTAATGCACGTGGGAAAGCAGCAGAGGATGGCCCAAGTCCTTGGGCCCCTGCCACCCACATGGCTTTGGACTGGCTCAGCTCCTGCTGTTGTGGCCATTTAGGAAGTGAACCAGTAGATGGAACGTTCTCCTTCTCCCTCTCCAAGTTTCAAAACAGCTTTTCATGTCACATCTTTCTCTTTTTGTTTTTAAAGGTTTATTTATTTATTTGAAAGTCAGAGTTACACAGAGAGGAGAGGCAGAGAGAAGAGAGAGAGAGAGAGGTCTTCCATCCACTGGTTCACTCCCCAATTGGCCTCAATGGCCAGAGATGCGCTGATCAGGAGCCAGGAGCTTCTTCCAGGTCTCCCACGCGGGTGCAGGGGCCTAAGGACTTGGGCCATCTTCTACTGCTTTCCCAGGCCATAGCAGAGAGCTGGATCAGAAGTGGAGCAGCCTGATCTCGAACTGGCGCCCATGTGGGATGCCGGCGCTTCAGGCCAGGGCGTTAACCCGCTGTGCCACAGCGCCGTCCCCTCTTTCTCGCTCTTGAGCACTCATATTTGTCTTGGGACTCTTTTGTCTGTCTACTTTCAGTGTTAGTATGTTGATTCATTAAATGAAGTGGACTTGAACCTCCAGTTCTTTTTGTTAGGGTGCAAGTATATACCTGCTTGGCCTGTTGTAAATTATGAAATTAAAAAAAATTATTATTTACTTGAAAGTCAGAGTTACACAGAGAGAGGAGAGGCAGAGAGAGAGAGAGAGAGAGGTCTTTAATCTGCTGGTTCACTCTCTGATTGGCCACAATGGCTGGAGCTGTGCCGATCCGAAGCCAGGAGCCAGGAGCTTCTTCCAGGTCTCCCACATGGGTACTTTGGCCATCTTCTACTGCTTTCCCAGGCCATAGCAGAGAGCTGGATTGGAAGTGGAACAGCCGGCGCCCATATAGGATGCTGGCATTGCAGGCTGCAGCTTTATCTGCTATGCCACAGTGCTGGCCCAATTAGGAATGTTAAGGTCATTGTCCTTCATCCTCTTTTCTTCTTTTTCTCAACTTTTCATGCTCTTTAGCTGTTTGTTGTTTTTTTGTTTTTATTTTTTAGTTTGGAGAAGTTGTCTGTTGTCATAGGAGGTCATATTGACAAACTTTGGGGCTATATGGTTTTTAATTATTAGTAGTAGAACTGTTACAGATATTTTCCATTCTTTGTAGAATTTTCTGAGAACCCTATATAATGTGTTCACTGAACAAATTTTTTTTTTTCATTTCAGTTGGAAAGACATCCTTGATCACCAGATTCATGTATGACAGTTTTGACAACACCTATCAGGTATTTTGTTTTTGTCAATATATTAGTTACCTATTTTGTATTACAAGTAATATTGAAGGTATTTTTAAAAAATTCATTCATTTATATGCAGTCATGATATAAAAAGTACTTTTTATAATTTTTAAAATGATATATAAACAAACCAGTAGATGGAAGTGACATTATTTCAGGCTCAAGATCATACAGCCTAGGCATTAGAAATGACTGTGTAATACATTTGATGCCAAATGTGCGTGATTATAATTGGAAGGTTGTTCATGGGAGTATTCAGAGAGGGTCATTAATGGGCTGGTAGGAATTTTTTTAATTGAATCTGTATGACCAATTGCTAAAAAAAACTATTTTATTTGAAAGGCAGAAGAGAGAGGGAGGGAGGGAGGAAGGGAGGAGAGAGGTAGGGGTTGGGGCTGGGGGTGGGATGTACCTGCTAGTTCACTCTCCAGATGCCTGCAACAGTCAGGGCTGGGATAGGACAAAGCCAGGAGCCAAGAATTCCATCTGGGTCTCCCACATGGGTGGCAGGAACCCAAGTACTTGGGCCTTCAGCTATTCCCTCCCAGGTACATTAGTAGGTAGCTGAATTAAAAGCTGATGTGGGACTTGGAATCCAAGTACTTGGGCCTTCAGCTATTCCCTCCCAGGTACATTAGTAGGTAGCTGAATTAAAAGCTGATGTGGGGCTGGCGCTGTGGCACAACAGGCTAATCCTCCGCCTTGCGGCGCCGGCACACTGGGTTCTAGTCCCGGTCGGGGCACCGATCCTGTCCCGGTTGCCCCTCTTCCAGGCCAGCTCTCTGCTGTGGCCAGGGAGTGCAGTGGAGGATGGCCCAAGTGCTTGGGCTCTGCACCCCATGGGAGACCAGGAGAAGCACCTGGCTCCTGCCATCGGAACAGCACGGTGCGCTGGCCGCAGCGTGCTACCACGGCAGCCATTGGAGGGTGAACCAACGGCAAAAGGAAGACCTTTCTCTCTGTCTCTCTCTCACTGTCCACTCTGCCTGTCAAAAAAAAAAAAAAAAAAAAAAAAAAAAAAAAAAAAGGCGGAATTACTGAGAGAGAGAGAGACAGACAGAGAAATACCTTTTTAAAAAAAATTAGAGGCAGAGGCAGAGAGAGAGTCTTCTATTTGCTGGATCATTCCCCAAATGGCTGCAGTGGTCAGGGCTGGACCAGACTGAAGTCAGAAGTGAGGAGCTTCTTCCAGGCTCCCACATAGATGCAGGATCTCAAGTATTTGGGCCGTATCCTCTGTTGCTTCCTCAGGAGCATTAGCAGGGATCTGAATAGGAAGTGGAACAGCCAGGAAACAAAGCAGTGCCCACGTGGGATTCCAGTGTTGCCGGCGGCAGCTTTACCTGATATACCACGGTGCCAGCCCTGAATCACTTTTTTTTTAATAATGTATTTTTTAAAAAGACTTATTTATTTGAAAGGCAGAGTGTGAGAGAGAGAGGTCTTCCGCCCACTGATTCACTCCCCAAAAGGCCATACGGCTGGAGCTGGGCCAATCTGAAGCCAGGAGCTTCGTCTGGATCTTCCATTCAGGCACAGGAGCCCAAGGACTTGGACCATCTTCTACTGCTTTCCCAGGCCATAACAGAGAGCGGGATCAGAAGTGGAGCAGCCGGGACTCGAACTGGTGCTCATATGGGATGCCAGTGTTGCAGGTGGTAGCTTTACTGCGCTATGCCGCAGCACCAGCCCCCTGAATCACTTTTTTTAAAAAAAAATTATGTATTTATTTGAAAGTCAGAGTTACACAGGGAGAGAAGGAGAGGCCGAGAGAGAGGGAGAGATAGGAGAGAGAGGTCTTCCACGCTGGTTCACTCCCCAAATTGGCTGCAATGGCTGGAGCTGAGCCATTCCAAAGCCAGAAACTGAGAGCCTCCCCCAGGTCTTCCCATGTGGGTGCAGGAGCACAAGGGCTTGGGCCATCTTCCACTAGCCTCCCAGGACAAAGTAGAGAGCTGGATAGGAAGTGGAGCAGCTGGGTCTTGAACTGGCACCCATATGGGATGCTGGCACCCAAGGCAGTGGCTTTACCCACTACGCCACAGCGCCGGCCCCGTGAATCACTTATTAAGTATGTATTTTTCCATGTTTGGAAATGTGTTTTATTTAAAGAATATAACTTCCTTCCCCTCCCCTCCGCTCCCCTCTCCTCCCCTCTCCTTTTCTTTTTTTTTTTCTCTTCTCTCTTATTTGAAAGGCAAGCACACAGTGCACAAATCCGCTTCTATCCACAAGTTCCATTCCCCAAATTCCAACAACAAATGGGGCTAGGTCAGACCGAAGCCAGGTACCCAGAACTCAATCCAGGTCTTCAGTGTAGATAGCAGAGACAGAAGTATTGTCACCTGCTACCTTCCAGGGTGGGCATTCGCAGGAAGCTGGGATTGGGAGTAGAGCAAGATTTGTGCTTCTGTATGAGATGAGGAGATTCCCCAGCGGCATCTTGATCACCCTAGTCAAATAAATGTTCACCCTAGGAATATGCCTTTTGAATGGAATTTTTCTGCTTGAAAAACTAAAAATTTGTGGATTTCCTTTCTAGGACACTTGTTTTTTGTTTTTTTTTTTTTTTTTTTTTAGACTTTTTTTTTTTTAAGATTTGTTTATTTGGAAGTCAGAGTTGTACAGAAAGAGGAGAGAGAGAGAGAGGTCTTCCATTTGCTGGTTCACTCTCCAGTTGGCCGCAGTGGCCAGAGGTGTGCTGAGATCAGAAGCCAGGAGCTTCTTCGGGTCTCCCACATGGTCGCAGGGGCCCAAGACTTTGGCTATCTTCTACTGCTTTCCCAGGCCATAGCAGAGAGCTGGATTGGAAGAGGAGCAGCTGGGACTAGAACCGGCGCCCATATGGGATGCCGGTGCCACAGGCGGCAGCTTTACCTGCTATGCCACAGCGCCGGCCTCTCTAGAACATTTGTATAATGAGAGTTGAAAAGACCCTTATTTACATCTTAGTTATACCCTTTAGTAATTGGGTAGTTTGACCAGTTATCTTTTCAGCCTTTTATTTTTGACAGGCAGAGTGGACAGTGAGAGAGAGAGACAGAGAGAAAGGTCTTCCTTCTGTTGGTTCACCCCCCAGTGGCCACTGCGACCGGCGTGCTGCTGCCAGCGCACCGCGCTGATCCAAAGGCAGGAGCCAAGTGCTTTTCCTGGTCTCGCATGCGGGTGCAGGGCCCAAGGATTTGGGCCATCCTCCTCTGCACTCCCGGGCCACAGCAGAGAGCTTGACTGAAAGAGGGGCAACCGGGACAGAATCTGGCGCCCTGACCGGGACTAGAATCCGGTGTGCCGGCGCCACAAGGCGGAGGATTAGCCTATTGAGCCACGGCGCCGGCCTTCAGCCTATGTTTTTAATAAAGGTTTTATTTATTTGTTGAAGAGGCAGACTTAGAGAGGGAGAGAGACAGAAGTCTTGCATTTGCTGGTTCACTCACCAAATGGCTACAACTGTCAGAGCTGAGCTGATCTGAAGCCAGGAGCCAGCAGCTTCTTCCAGGTCTTCCACTCAGGTACAGAGGCCCAAGCACTTGGGCCATCTTCCATTGCTTTCCCAGGCTGTTAGCAGGGAGCTGGATTGGAAGTGGAGCAGCCGGGAGTTGAGCATGCACCTGTATAGGATGCCAGAACTGTAGTCAGAGGCTTAGCCAGTACACCACAGCACTAGCCCCCAGCCTATATTTTTATATCTGTGAAGTAAAAACTATAATCCCTATGTATAGTGACTCCTGACCTTCTGGAAAAAGAGATCTATTCCTTTGATTATTATCATTATTTACCATTTATTAAAACTGATTTTTTTCTTTGAAGATTTTACCACTGTTTCATAGTGTGGTTTCATAATATTCCTCTTTATTCTAATCTAAAGCACTTCAGGCAACTGTAATATTCACAAAGAAGATCAACTAGCCTCCTTTACTAACTTTTTATTTTTAAAGATTTACCTATTAGGGCCAGTGCTGTGGCACAGGGAGTTAATGCCCTGGCCTGAAACGCTGGCATCCCATATGGGCGCCGGTTCGAGACCCGGCTACTCCACTTCTGATCCAGGTCTCTGCTGTGGCCTGAGAAAACAGTGGAAGATGGCCCAAGTCCTCGGGCCCCTGCACCTACGTGGGAGACCCTGAGGAAGCTCCTGGCTCCTGGCAGAGTTTTTTCAGCACAGTTCCAGCCGGCTGGTGCGGTCAATTGGGGAATGAACCATTGGATGGAAGACCTCTCTCTCTCTGCCTCCCACCTCTCTGTGTAACTCTGCCTTTTATTTTGAAAGGCAGAGTTACACAGAGAGGCGGGGGGGAAGAGAGAGAGAGAGAGAGTTTACTAAAGTAAACTTTATGATACCTGATAGTGAAGGAGAGTAACTTCTCCCTTTTCTTCCTTTAAAAAGAGCAAACTACTGAGGCCAGTGTTGTAGTGTAGCAGGTAAAACTGCTGCCTGCTTGCAGTGCCTGCATCCCATATGGGTGCCAGTTCAAGTCCTAGTTCCTCCACTTCCATTCTAGCTCCTTGCTAATGCACCTGGGAAAGGAGCAGAGAAGGGCCCAAGTGTTTGGACCCTTGCACCTGCGTGGGATATTGATCCCGCCTTTGGATCAGTACAGCTCCATCCATTACAGCCATTTGGGGAAGTGAACCAGTGGATGGAAAACCTCTCTCTCTCCCTGTCTCCCTCTCTCTGTAATGCTGCCTCTCAAATAAATAAATCTCTAAAACAAAAACAAAAACAAATTATGACCTGTCAATACTGTAGCGCAACAAACATTATCATGCTGTGAATATTTTTCCTTTTCTTTCCTTTCTTTCTTTCTTTTTTTTTTGGACAGGCAGAGTGGACAGTGAGAGAGAGAGAGACAGAGAGAAAGGTCTTCCTTTCCATTGGTTCACCCCCCAAATGGCTGCTACGGCCAGCGCATTTCACTGATCCGAAGCCAGGAGCCAGGTGCTTCCCCCAGGTCTCCCATGTAGGTGCAGGACCCAAGCACTTGCTTGGGCCATCCTCCACTGCCTTCCCGGGCCACAGCAGAGAGAGAGCTGGACTGGAAGAGGAGCAACCAGGACAGAATCCGGCGCCCCAACCGGGACTAGAACCCGGGGTGCCAGCGCCGCAGGTGGAGGATTAGCCAAGTGAGCTGCGGCGCCAGCCCTAAAATAAAATCTTAATAATTATGTACAACTAGTTTGGACAGAAGCACCAAGGCGATTCAATCAGGAAAGGATAGTGCTTTCCACAAATGATGCTAGAACAATTCACACCCACATGTGAACATATTAATTTTATCTTTACCTTGTGCTATATATTAACTCAAAGTAGGTAATCCTGAATGTCAGCGTTAAAGCTGTGAATGTTTAGAAAGCTTTTAGGAAACAGTCTTCATGATCTTGCGTTAGGAAAAATTTCTCTCCCATCACAACATAAGTTTCGTAAAAGAAAATTAAAATTACAAATTTAATAAAATTTGAGTACTTTTAAAGGACTCTTATGAAAATAAAAACAGTATATGAATTTTGAAAAATCATCAAAAAGAGAAGGCCACAAATGAGAAACTCATTTTCACTATTGATGATTGCTAGTATTATCAACTCCTTACCCTAAAATTGGGGAAATAAAAGAAGTATCTATCCTGCCTATTCCTGTGCAAATTGTACTTTAGGGTAACAAAGAACTTTGTTTAGTATTTTCTGTATAGAAGAATGCCATCTAGTAATTGCAGCAAGAATGATAGAGATAGAAAATTACCGTTTTGTAACTGTAATGAAATAATTCAGATAACTATTATCAGTGCATGTTAAGCCAATCAGATGAAAAGTGAATGAGAAATTGGGAATTTGCTGGATCCCAAGGCATTAATTTTCCCTTAGATAATCAGTGAAAAACAGAACATTACAATAGAAGAATCATACTATCATTGACCAAACTCACTGATGAGTGTAGGTCACACTAATAGTGGAAGTTGGTTGGCTATTAACGTGATACAGTATGAAATACCCAGCACTACCTCTAAACCTAGAGTATGTTCAGTCTAAATCTTACCAAGCCTTATAAGTAACTATAAAAAATACAAATGAGGGTCCGGGGCTGTGGGTTAGTGGGTAAAGCCACCACCTCCAGTGCTGGCATCCCATATGGGTGCCAATTTGAGTCCCAGCTGCTCCACTTCTGATCCACCTCTCTGCAATGGCCTAGGAAAGCAGTAGAAAATGGCCCAAGTCCTTGGGTCCCCGCACCCACATGGAAGACCTGGAAGAAGTTCCTCTCTCCTGGCTTCAGATCCGCCCAGCTCCCGCTGGTGCAGCTATTTGGGGAATGGATCAGCAGATGGAACACCTCTCTCTCTCTTTCTCTGCCTTTCAAATAAATACATAAATCTTTTTTAAAAAAATACACATTCTTGAAGAAAAAACAGACACCACAAGGAAGTAAGAAGACAGTTTCAGGGGTCAGCACGGTGGCATAATGGGTAGAGCCACCACCTGCAGTGCCAGTATCTAATATGGGTGCCAGTTCGAGTCCTGCTGCTCCATTGCGATCCTCCTGTCTGCTATGGCCTGGGAAAGTAGTGAAAGATGGCCCAAGTCTGTCTGGCCCAGACCTGGCTGTTGCAGACATTTGCACCCACGTTGGAGACCCTGGGGAAACTGCTGGCTCCTGGCTTTGGACTGGCGCAGCTCTGGCCATTGCAGCCATCTGGGGAGTAAAGCAGTAGATGGAAGACTGACTCATTCACTCACACACTTTCTCTCTCCCTTTCTCTCTTTCTTTCTCTCTCTGCCTCTCTTCCTCTTTGCCTTTCAAATAAATAAATAAATCTTTAAAAATAACAAAAAGAAGACAATTTCAGAATGTGGATCACTGTATAGAACAGTTGACCTATCTGTTCAAGTCATTTACATGGGGAAAAGTAGGTCAGTATATAGTTCACAATTAAAAGATTCTAATTGAAAAATAGATAACTACAATTTGTGGATCTTGTTTTATTAAAAATAACAAAGTTGGTAGTTGAACAAAGACAACATTAAAGGACTTAAAGGGAGACTTAGACTCCAAAACCTAACATTTTTTAACAAATGTATTTATATACTTGAAAGGCAGAGTTACAGAGAGAGGGTGAGACAGAGAAAGGATCTTCCGTATATGGTTCACTCTGCAAATGTCTGCAATAGCCAGGTCTGGGCCAGACAGAAGCCGGGAATCAGGAGCAGGAGCTTCATCCCCGTATCTTATGTGGCTGGCCAGGCCCAAGTACTTGGGCCATCTTCTGCTGGTTTCCTAGGTATATTAGGAAGCTGGGTCCTAAGAAGAGCACCCAGGACTCATCATTTCTCCAATATGGGATGCTGGCTTCACAGGTAGTGGCTTAACCCATTGCACCACAACTGCAGCCCCAAAATCTTGGCATCAGTAGTAGAGGCTGGTTTCTAGTGTGACTTAACACATTTTGTAAACATTTAAGTTTAGTTAGTCCTAGCCAAAAATGCACCCTACAACCTTACTTAAGAAAATTGGCTTGAAAGCATATCAAGTGTTGTTTTTGTGAAGAATCAACTGTGTGATTAGCTGCCAACGTATATAATCGGGCAAAAAAAATTCTTCAGCAAATTATCTGAAGTTTCCCTACCTCCACCCCCACCGCACACACAACACAGGAACTTCAGAAATGTGTAAATAGAGTGCTCATCTCATTCCTGGAAATTTATTTGTGCGCTTGCATGAGCCATGTATAATATATATGTCTGTGTTTATGTATATGTAATATATGTGCGTATGTGTGTTATGTGCAATATATGTGTGATATATAGGTAAGTGAGGTTTCATTCCACAAGAGGCTTTTTTTTTTTTTTTTTTAAGAAATCTGTGATTTTCTTTCTTTCTTTTTTTAAGATTAATTAATGGGGCTGGCGCCATGGCTCACCTGGCTAATCCTTTGCCTGCAGTGCCGGCATCCCATATGGTCGCCGGGTTCTAGTCCCGGTTGCTCTTCTTCCAGTCCAGCTCTCTGCTGTGGCCCGGGAGGGAAGTGGAGGATGGCCCAAGTGCTTGGGCCCCTGCACCCACATTAAAACTATAGATTGTTCTACCTAAAGTTCTAGTTTTCTGCCAATAGGAATCTTCAACTGGATGGACCATTTTCTGATCCAGTGTTTGATTTTTTTTTTTTTTTAATTTATTTCAAAGGCAGCATTATATATAGAAAGGGTGGGAGGGAGAGAGAGAGATCTTCCATATGTTACTTAACTCTCCAAATGGCCCCAGTAGCCGGGCCTGGCCAGGCAGAAGCTAGAAACCTAGAACTCCATCTCTCTCCCCAAGTAGGTGACAGGCCCTAGCTCCTGAGACATTATCTACTGGTTTCCCAGGCGCCAGGAGCTTGTTAGAAAGTGGAGTAGAAGCAGCCAGGACTCGAACTTATCACCCTTCTGGGATGCGGGCCTTGTAGGCAGCAGCTCACCTCTGTTGTACAACACCAGCTCCAATTTCCTAGTTTTTATTCTTTAATTCTTAGTAACTCATTTTTAAGAATCTACAAGTTTTACCTAATTTCTGTGCTGAATGAGATAAACAAAAGATGTTTGTGAGGAAAACATACGTGTGTGTATACAAATACACATGAACATATAAACATTTATTTATGAGATGATTAATCTTCTATACCAGAATATCTTCTTTCTGATGTGTTTTGCTTTTTCTCATTCTTTATTTCATATTTAATTTAATTTAGTCACTTTTTTCTTTATTCAAGCCTTTGCCTTTTTTTCCGCTCATTATTTCTGCATTTTTTTGGTAAATGATAGGCAATGGAACTTTACGTAGGTTTGGTCTTCAAATTCAAGCTTATTTTCCTTGCTTGATACAGAAGGAAACCTGTTTCCATTACCTAATTACTGTTCTTTTACACTGGAAATAAATCCCTTTTGGAAAATCATGTTTGGGTCTCTGGCATAGTTGACAAGCCACTAAGTAGGTAGTCACGAACTTTACAGCAGCAGTATTTAATAAAATTGCTGTTGGATCAACTAGTGCCGTCCTATGTCGGTTATTCAGATACTCAAATCTAGGTTCAAATACAGGTAGTCAAAATGAAGTTCTCCTAGTTTTGTTATCAATAAAATAAAAAGATAGTTGAGAATAAGCTACGTGCAAGAATGCATGGGAGTTAGAGATGATCATGTAAAAAACCTAAAATAATCCATTATTCAAAGCAAGTGCTTAATATGTGAAAGCCATCACTGAAATTGTGTTTGTTACTTGACTGATGTGTTTGTTCATTATTTCTTCTGCAGTCATACGTCCCATTTGAATCCTAAACTCCTGGCCACCTTTAAACTATTGTTATTTGTTAATGTCTTTGTTTTTTGTTTGTTTTTCAGGCAACAATTGGCATTGACTTTTTATCTAAAACAATGTACTTGGAGGATCGAACAGTGAGTAATTTTTTCAGTGTGCAGTTTTTTGCAACACTGCAGGTTGGAATACTATGATCAAGTGTATAATCAATTATTGACAACGTAGGAAATACTCAACAAAGTTACTAAAGTTTGTGTATAGGCCTTAAGATAAACTATATCACTGAGTGAATGATAGTTAGTATTCTGACTTCTGATCCAAAGGAAGAGAGAAAGCTAAAAATTCTGAAGTCTTTGGTTTGTTAAACAAAGTTTGTTTGTTTTTTACTTTGGAAAAATAACATAGCTTTAAGAAAGAATTAAAAGAATTTGCTGGAAAAAAATTAGAACTGCTAAAGACATTTTGAGTGCCATTCCTAAGGCATTCAGGAAGATTTCATTTGAGTATCACACAATTTGTGAATATTAAGGTTTTCTTTGTCAGAACAGAACATGTACCAAAGTGACCAAATGGAAAGAAGTAATAGTCATTTATTTGTTCTATTTTTATAGACCATTCTTTGGAGTGTTCTCTTTAAATACAATGTAAATAGTATATTCTAGCCTACTACATTAAAGAGATTCCTGTCACCTAAACAGTGAATATCTGAAATGCAATATTGTGGGACCTGCACCCCAAAATATTAATTTATCTCTAATGTTATTTCTTGTAAGTGTGTGAGTTTTTTCTTTGGGATTTCCTCTTTTATATTTTCATATATAGCATGCTATTTCTTAAAATTTGAAAGCCTGGAACTACTTTATAATGGTAAGAAAACTTAATGCTTGTTTTCAGGCTTTTCTTCCTACAATGTAAATGTGAGAAAGTAAGTAAAAATCTTATGTAAGATTGCTAAAAGACATTTTTCCTTTTTATTGTGTCATGTGCAGTGTTCTGGGGAGAAATGTATGGGAGAAATATGAGCACAGTGTTAAAGATCCAATTTCAAACAACTTCATTGGACCCAGTAAAAAGAGAGAGACATTTTAGCTTCAGAGAGGCTTTCAAAGAAGCATTAATTCTTTTACTCTGATGGACTGGGGCCACTCATTGGTATTTACCTAGTTTTTGTCTTTTTTATGTTCAGTTTAAATGTTAACAGCCTACTTTTTGTAAACTGAAAGGCAGAGGTATTCAAAGAAGTTTTAGGAAGGGCAAAGTGCGAAGCCATATTTCTGATTATATAAATCTTTCACAGTGGCATTTTTCAGTCTGCATACCTTCAAAGCAAGCAAGTATTTAGTGTTAGTGCCTTCTGAAGGAGTTTTGTCATTTCATTTCTCATTCTTCTGCAACCTCTTGCATGAATCTCCTTTCTGTTCCCTTCTCACTCTTCTTTCCCCTTAAAAAAAGTTTTCTTTTTAGTATTAGGGTTTTTTTTGTTTTTCTTTTTTGTTTTGTTTTTATTTATTTTTTCCCATCCCACAGATCAGGCTGCAGCTGTGGGATACTGCGGGTCAGGAACGTTTCCGTAGCCTCATTCCCAGTTACATCCGTGATTCTGCTGCAGCCGTAGTAGTTTACGATATTACAAGTAGGTATATTGCAATGGGTTGACCTTTCTTATTTTTCTTGCTTGTTTGACTGATTTTGTTGTTAGGTACGATTGCAATTATGGGACACAGCAGGTCAAGAGCGGTTCAGGAGCTTGATTCCTAGCTACATTCGTGACTCCACTGTGGCAGTTGTTGTTTATGATATCACAAGTGAGTGGGGGGAATTATGCATTTCTAATCTTCTTTCAACCTTTAGCTTAGCTGCATGCATGTTCTTGTCTTGTGCTTGTTTTCCTATTGGCATGTAAAAATAAGTTTTATCACAGACTGACCAGGTCAGAAATATTTGCTTTGGTGTTTGTACCAGTATGCTTTATTTTTACAGTCCTAGGTTGTTCACCCCAGAAATTTTCTTTCTTGTCCAATTATACTCCTCAAAACTTTCTTACTATCCTCTTATCCCTAAGCCATACCATAATTATAGTTGAAAGAATCTCTCTCTTTTCATTAAAATTAATCTCAGATTTCTCTAAAATGGAATAATCTACATTAAAGCCTTTTCCAAATCCTCCAAGGTTTCTGTTAAGGCTGTTAAAACTTCTGTTGGCCAGCTTTTCTCTGCTTTCCCCTTCCAGCCATTCTCTATAGAGGAAGACAGAGAAAATGTAATATACAACTTTCTGTTTATCATTTTTATTTGGATCATATCTACATTCTATGATGGACTTTACTTAATTGATAAGTTACAGTAGGAGATAAAACAAGTGATGGTTTTTTCTTTTCCCCCAAAAGTGAATAATGCCCTTGGCCTTTTAAGTGACTGTGAATGTTCCTTGGGGCATTGGTGATGGAAGGAAAATGTTCTCTGCTTGAAATTGTCTTTGTAAATTGGTTTATGACATACATTAAGGCAATATTAAACATCATTGCATATAGTAGTTTATAATTTATAGGGTTAAACAGTATCTTGGACTTCTTTAAAAACATATAAACAAAGAAACTTGATTTGAACCAGTAATAATGTTAGTAAACATCTTTTCCTATCTGCTTAGTCAGAAGTCATATCTACTGAGTAATAATTATAATGACGAAACTAGAAATTATGATTCCATCAGGGACTTCTTATGGCTAGGGGCTGTATGCAGTCCTTCTCTTGCAGCTTTATTTTGGGTTGCTACTTGTTTTAAATAGATGTATGTTGGTTATTGTGCATTGACAAGTTTTGTAGCTTGAAAATGTTTGTGCTCACTTTAACCAAAGCAAGTGAAACCTGGTATATTTTCTTTTAAAATTTCACAAGTGTGGTTAAATTATTAATAAATTGTTTTCTTTAGTTACTGTAAATGTATTGAAGTACTCAGAATTCAATACTAGAAAAGATAATTTTTAATAAGTGATTCTGGTGCATTAAATTAATAAACTTAAAGGTTAAAGTGAACAAAAACTGAATAAGCAATGCAAAACAGATATTGAAAGCTATGTAAAGGCTTTACAAATTTTCTGGATGTGTTGGTACTTGCTGATGTACTTTGGGAAATGCTTTCTTTGTCATGTTTGGTATGTGTAAGTGATCAGAAAAGCACTGTGGCAATATGACACCATATTATCTGCCTTGGCTGTCTTTACATTTCAGAAAGTTTTTTTTTAATTGCATATAGATCACATTCATTTGGTTATTGTCAAAAACTTTTAAGCTACTCTGAAAACAGTCCTGAGAATTTTATTCCTCAGATTTGCTTAAATCACTGACAGTTGTAATCAGATAAAATGGAGTTATGTTGCAGGCACATTAGAAGTGGGTTCTTAATGTGCCCGCCCCCTTCCAACCTCCAGGGCTTTTGGGGGCACGTGGGTATCCATCAGTTGGAGAGGTATTTTCAGTTAACACTAATTTCTTTGTCCATTCTCCTATACCAGATGTTAACTCATTCCAGCAAACTACAAAATGGATTGATGATGTCAGAACAGAAAGAGGAAGTGATGTTATCATCATGTTAGTAGGAAATAAAACAGATCTTGCTGACAAGAGGTATGAAGTGATTTTGTATATACAGAATGCTTGGTGTCTGTTAAGCAGCCTGATAATATTGCTCACTGAAAACTTATTTTGAGAAGAGATTACCTAATCCTTAAGCTTATAACCTTCCATTCTTTATTTAGGAATTTGAAATATAAATGTAAGCATTAAACCCAGTCTGTAAAGGAAAATAAGTTTTGTTTTGTTTAAGCCTGTGTGTAAGTAACTCTTAATCATGTGAAGCCAGTAAGCATTTTGCATTTTTAAGGCCTTACAAACAAGGTAGTGTTTTGTTAAAGAGCAAACCATTTTCAGAAATGTCTTATCTTTTTTTATTTTATTTTTATTTTTATTTTTTGACAGGCAGAGTGGGCAGTGAGAGAGAGAGACAGAGAGAAAGGTCTTCCTTTGCCGTTGGTTCACCCTCCAATGGCCGCCGCGGCTGGCGTGCTGCGGCCGGCGCACCGCACTGATCCGAAGGCAGGAGCCACATGCTTCTCCTGGTCTCCCATGGGGTGCAGGGCCCAAGCACTTGGGCCATCCTCCACTGCACTCCCTGGCCACAGCAGAGAGCTGGCCTGGAAGAGGGGCAACCAGGACAAAATCCGGTGCCCCTACTGGGACTAGAACCCCGTATGCCAGCGCCGCAAGGCGGAGGATTAGCCTATTGAGCCGTGGCGCCGGCCAGAAATGTCTTATCTTTAAAAATTCATAGTTAATGCATACTCTTTTCTTAGTAATCTTATAAACATTCATTGTAATTCAGTGGTGTGCATTTTTTGTTCTTGGGGGCTTTTTTTTAATTGTATGGTTGAGCCAGACTGTGTAGTTGAACTGAATAGCTTGATTGTGACACCTTAATCAAATGAGCAAAGCCATATTCAGGTCACAGGATGCAAAATGTATTAACATTCACTGTAGAACCCATGGCTTGAATATATGCTTTCAGCATTCTTAAGCCATCTATTGCATATTCTTTCTTCTCTAAGTAGTCTTGACCAAACTACTTAATAATTCGAGCTTTTACTATTTATAGTTTGTTTATTCATGAGTTAGATATTGAAATTCAGGTAATGGAACTTGTTATGTTAATTAAAGTGTTACATTGAAATCCATTTCAAAGAGTTGTGGAACTGTTAAATTTGCGCCTATGACACCTGGATTAGAATTGGTAGCACAGTTGGAAAAAAAAAAATAAAAGTAAATTCAGATGTTTATTGGTTAAGATGCCCACTTCCCACATTGGAATACCTGGGTTCATTTCCCAGCTCCAGCTCCTGATTCCAACTTCTTGCTAATGCAGACCCTGGGAAATATCAGTAATGGCTCAAGTAATTCGGTTCCTACTAACGTCATGGGAGACTCGTACTGAGATCTGGCTGCTGGCTTCAGCTTGGCCTAACCCCAGCTATGTGGGCATTTGGAGAGTGAACTAGTCTATGAGAGCTTGCTCTCTGTCTCTGTTTCTCTCTCTCTCTACCTCTCAATTTTTGTGTGTGATTTATTTATTTGAGAGACAGAGATCTTTCTTCTGCTTATTCATTCCCCAAATGGCCACAACATCTAGAGCTGGGCCAATCTGAAGTCCAGAGCCAGGAGCTTCTAACAGGTCTCCCATGCAGGTATACAGGCCAAAGCATTTGGGCCATCTACTGCTTTCCCAGGCAATAAGCAGGGAGCTGGATCGGAAATGGAGCAGCCAAGACTCGAACTGGCACTCACACAATGTGGCTTTACCCACTATGCCGCAGCTCCAGCCCTTCAGTGTAAGAATTTGAGAATCATATTGGAAGCTGGACTCAGGAACCAGAGCTGAATATTGAACCCTTGTATTCTGATGTGAAATGCAGGAATCTTAACCACTAGCCTAAACGCTCACATCTGAATCTATGTTTTTTAATGTTTAAAACAGTAATTTTGAGAGAAGGGGGCAGGAGGAGAGAGATTACATCCGTTGGTTCACACCCCAAAAGCCTGCAAATGGAGCCAAGAACTCAATTCCAGGTCTCCAGTGTGGGTGGCAGGAACTCAGTCATTGGAGTCATCACAGTGCCTCCCAAAGTCTGCATCAGTCTGCATCGGCCTGGGCTGGGCCAATCAGGAGCCAGGAGCTTCTTCTGGGTCTCCCAGATGGGCACTTCCAGGTTTCCCAGGCCATCAGCAGGGAGCTGAATCGGAAGTAGAGCAGCCAGGACTGGAACCAGCACCCATATGGAATGCAGGAGCTTAACCTGCTACCCCACAGCCCCAGCCCCTAAATAGAGGTACTTGCTAAGAGGAAAAAAATAAAAAAGGTATAGAGAATATGAAATGTCAAGGGTAGGCTTGACATTTTAAATAGGTTGGCAGAAGATCTATGAAGGGGACTGAATGAAAATACTAAGGTAAGGAAGTAAGGGAGTTAACTTTGTGGAGGGGGAAGTTAACCGTACTCTTACAACTGACTTGAGGGAAAAGGTTCTATGCAAAGGACTGAGGAAATGCAAAAATCCCTGTCAGGAATATATTTAGCTTATTTGAGCCACAGCAAAGAGACTGTGTAGCTGAGTAAAGAATGTGATGGAAAGAGCAGTAGGCAATCAGGTGTGTGTTTGTTTTAAGGATGATGAAGGCTAGATAATGTAGGGGAAAGTAAGCATTCTTTCTAAATGAAAATAGACAATCTGAATAAAGGAGTAACTTTTCATGGATCATTGCTTGTTCTATAAAAATAAAGTACAGCTGGTGCTGTGGCACAGAAGGTTAAGCTGCCACCTGCAGCACCATCATCCCAGATGTGCGCAGATTCGAGTCCTGGTTACTCCACTTTGGATCCAGGTCCCTGCTTATGTGCCTGGGAAACGCAGTGGAAGATAGCCCAAATCCTTGGGCTCTACCCACCTACATAGGAGACCCAGATGAAGCTCCTGGTTCCTGGCTTTGGTCTGGTCCAGCCCCTGACATTGCAGCCATTTGGGGAGTGAACAAAAGGGAAAAGATCTGTCTCTGTCTCTCCTTCTCTCTCTCTCTCTTTTTCAAATAAATAAATTTTTTTAAAACAAAGTGGTATAAGGGTACATGTGAGGAGGCTAATCTAGGCTATACTCTAAGCAAGAAATGATGACTTAGACTAGCACAGTAGTAGTTTATATGATAAGTGGTTAAATTTAGATACATTTTGAAAATATGAGTAGAGCTGTCTTGACATATTGCTGCAATGGATGGAACACACGCTGATGGGTGGAATGTGATATATCAGAGAAGGAGCAATCAAGAGGATGATACCTGGATTTTTTTCTGAGTAACTCATTCACTGAGATGAGGGAAGAATGCCTAGAAAAGCTGATTTGGAAGGGAACAACCTGATTTTGGTTTTGGTCATGTTAAGTTTAGAATGGCTGTTAGATATAAGTGAAGATGTGAGGTAGACAGTTTGTGAATCTGAATCTAGAGTTCAGAGCAATAGTCCAGGCTAGAATAAGTTTGAGAGTCATCAGCATTTGATCATATGTTAAACCATAAGACTGCATGGGATCACCAAAGAAGTGATTGAAGCAGAAAGAAAAGAGGTCCAAACATTGTGGCACACCCAGTATTTAAAACAGGATTTTTCAGTCTTGACATTATAGACATTTTCAGCCAGAGGTAGGAATCTGTTTTCATTCTTTTACATAATATATGTACAGTTTTGCCAACATCACTTATTGAAGACTGTCCTTTATCCAGTGTGTGTGCTCAATAACTTTGCCTAAAGCTAGTTGGCTTATATATGTGGATTAATTTCTGGGCTCTATTCTGTCCCATTGATCTGTGTTTTAATTTCAGTAGCTTTGTAGTATACTTTTTTTCTTTATTTTATTTTATTTTAATTTTTTTAATTTTTGACAGGCAGAGTGGACAGTGAGAGAGAGAGAGATAGAAAGGTCTTCCTTTTTGCCGTTGGTTTACCCTCCAATGGCTGCCGCGGTAGGCGCGCTGCAGCTGGCGCACCGCGCTGATCCGATGGCAGGAGCCAGGTGCTTCTCCTGGTCTCCCATGGGGTGCAGGGCCCAAGCACTTGGGCCATCCTCCACTGCACTCCCTGGCCACAGCAGAGAGCTGGCCTGGAAGAGGGGCAACCGGGACTAGAACCCGGTGTGCCGGTGCCACAAGGCGGAGGATTAGCCTATTGAGCCGCGGCGCCGGCCTTTTTTCTTTATTTTAACAAAGAATTACAGAGAAAGGGCTCTTCCGTCCGCTGGTTCACTCCTGATGGCTGCAATGGCCAGCACTGGGTCAGGCTGAAGCCAAGAGCCAGGAGCTTCATCTGGGTCTCCTATGTGGGTAGCAGGTGCCCCAGTACTTGGGCCATCTTTCTCTGGTTTTCCCAAGCCATTAGCAGGGAGCTGGATCTAAGTGGATCAGTCCAGGACACAAAGTAGCACACAAAGGTGATTTTGGCATCACTGGCGACCCCTGTAGTATACTTTTAAATCAGGTGTTGTGATACCTCCAGCTTGTTTTTTGTGTATTTGTTTGTTTGTTTTTGCTTAGGATCTCTTTGGCTATTCTGGGTCTTTCGTGGTTCTATGTGAATTCTGGGGTTATTTTTCCTAATTCTGTAAAGAATGTCTTTGGTATTTTGATAGGGATTACACTGAATCTTTAGATTGCTTTAGGTAGTGAGGACATTTTCATATTATTCTAATCCACAAGCAAGGAATATCTTTCCATTTTTTTGTGTGTGTCCTTAATGAGCTTTTTCATCAGTGTTTCATAATTTTCATTCTAGAGATTTTTCACTTTTTTGGCTGAATTTATCTCTAAATATTTGATTTGTTTGATAGTTGTCATCAATAAGATTTGTTTCTTAATTTCTCTTTCAGCAAGATCTTTATTAATGTAAACAAATTCTAATTTTGTATGTTGATTTTATTTCCTGTGACTTTATTGAATTGATTTTTCAGTTCCAACAGCTTTTTGGTTAAGTATTTAGGTTTTTTTCCATGTATAAAACCACATCATCTGCAAGCATATTTTAATTTCCTCTTTTCCAGTATTGGTTCCCGTTATTTCTCTTTCCTAATTGTTCTTGCTCATACTTCTAATACTATATTTAAAAAAAGTGAAAGTGGCCATGATTATCTTGGTCTAGATCTGAGGGGAAATGCTTCTGTGTGATATTGGCTATTGCTTATCATACATAGCCTTTATCATTTTGAGGTGTGTTCCTTCCATACCTAATTTGTTCAGTTTTTATTATGATGGGATGTTGAATCTTACCAAATGCTTTCTCTGCATTCATTGAGATGATTTTTGGTCTTCATTCTGTTAGTGTGATTTGTGACATTTACTCATTTACAAATGTTAAATCACCCTTGATTCTCTGGGATAAATCCCACTTGATCATGATGTGTGTGATATTTTTGATTTAACGTTGTATTCAGTTTGCTAATATTTTATCGAAAATTTTTGCATCCATGTTCATCATGGATATTGGTTTGTAGTTTTCTTTTTGTGTTGTTGTCTTTGATTTTGGTATCAGAATAATGCTGACCTCATAAAAAGAGTTTGCCAGAGCTTCATTCTTTTCAATGTTTTGGAATGGTTTGAGAAGTATTTGAGTTAGTTCCTCTTTAAATGTTTTGTAGAATTCACTTGTAAAGCCATCATGTCCAAGATTTTTCTCTGTTGAGAGACTTAATTATTGCCTTAGTGTTATTACTTATTATGGGTCTGCTTAGATTTTCTATTTCTCCTTGATTTATAATCTTGGTAGGTTATATGCATCTAAGAATTTATCCATTTCTTCATGATTTTCCAGTATGTTAACATACAGGTTTTCTTCGTAGTTTCTTACAATCCTTTGTATTTCTGATGCATCAATTGTAATGTTTCCTTTTTTATATTTAATTTCATTTATTTGAATTTCCTTTATTTCTGCTCTGATTATTATTTCTCACCTCTTGGTAATTTTGGCTTGTTCTTGTTTTTCCAAGTCTTTGAGATATATTATTAGATTGCTTATTTGAGATATTTCTACTTTTTTAATGTAAGCACTTACTGCTATAAACACTACTGCACCCTCCTGCTTTTTTCTAAAAATTTATTTATTTGAAAAAGAGAGAAATGTGCTACTAGCTGGTTCACTCCCCAAATGGCTGATAACAGCAGGGTCCAGTCCAGGGATGGGCAAGGCCAAAGCCAGAATCCTGGAGCTCCATCTGGGTTTCCCATATGGCCATTTTCCTCTGGCTTCCCAGGCACGTTAGCAGGGAACTGGATCAGAAGCGGAGCAGCTGGGACTCAAACCAGCACTACAAAATGGGATGCCAGCATTGCTTAACCTGTACTGCCACAATGCCAGCCCCTAAAATTTACCTTTTTTTTTTCTTAAAGATTTTATTTATTTATTTGAGCGATAGAATGATAGACAGAAGGAGAAACAGAGAGAAAGGTCTTCATCTACTGGCTCACTCCTCAAATGGCTGCAACAGCCAGAGCTGGGCCAATCCGGAGCCAGGAACTTCTTCCAGGTCTCTCATGTGGAAATACGAGCCCAAGCAGATGGACCGTCTTCCACTGTTTTCCCAGACCATCAGCAGGGAGCTAGATTGGAGGTAGAGCAGCCACGACTCTAACCAGTGCCTATATGGGATGCCGGTGCTGCAGGCAGAGGCGTATCCTCCTACGGTGCAGTGCTGTCCCCTTGATACGTTTTCATTTTCATTGGTTTCCTTTCTAATTTCTTCAACCCATTTGGGAACATATTCAATTTCCATGTAGTTATAAATTTTCTATTGTTCTTGTTAATTTCTGGTTTTATTCCTTTGTAGAAATACATGCTATGATTTCAGTTTGTGCAAGTTTACTGACAATATATGGTCAATTCTTGAAAATATTCAACATTTTAATGAGAAGAATGTGTACCCAGCTTCTGGCTTTGACACAGCCCATTCCATTGTGGGCATTCAAGAGTGGGCCAGAGGATGGGGTAGGGTCTGTTTCTCTGCCTCGAAAATAAATTAAAAACAACAATATTAAAAACCAGTATGGTGGCCGGCGCCGCGGCTCAATAGGCTAATCCTCCGCCTGCGGCGCCAGCACACCGGGTTCTGGTCCCGGTCGAGGCGCCGGATTCTGTCCCGGTTGCCCCTCTTCCAGGCCAGCTTTCTGCTCTGCTATGGCCCGGGAGTGCAGTGGAGGATGGCCCAAGTGCTTGGGCCCTGCACCCGGATGGGAGACCAGGAGAAGCACCTGGCTTCTGGCTTCGGATCAGCGCGGTGCGCCGGCCGCAGCGCGCTTCCGCGGTGGCCATTTTAGGGTGAACCAACGGCAAAAGGAAGACCTTTCTCTGTCTCTCTCTCACTGTCCACTCTGCCTGTCAAAAAAAAAAAAGAAAGAAAGAAATGATTAATATCCCCAATGAATAAAGAGCTTCCAAAAACAGAGAGGGAAAAAAAACATAGAGAAATTGACTAGAGGTGTGGACAGCTCGTTGAGAAAGTAATGTCAGTCTTAACTATCTAAAAAGAAGCTCAGCCTTGCTCTTACCTGACACAAATATAAATTAAGACTGTATCAGATTGCCAAAATCCAAATTTTTTTTTAACTCCTCTACTGGCAAGACTCCTGGGAAAACAGATAACCTCATAAGTTGTTGGACAATGTGGAATGGTATAAGCACCATGGGCCAGAGAAGGTTGATTTTTAGCAAAAACCTAATTATACATTTATCCTTTATCATAGCAATTTCAATTCTATAAGCTACATACAATAGCACTATTTGTAATGTCTAAAGACTATGAACACCCAAATGTTCACAGCAGGGAAGTGATTTGATAAACTTACATCTATCTTTGTAAAGGGGTACTAGGCAGATATGGAAAGAAATGAAGGGGGACTGGTGCTATGGCGAAGCAGGTAAAGCCGCTCCCTACAGTGCTGGCATCCTATATGGGCACTGGTTCGAGTCCCTGCTACTCTACTTCCCATACAGCTCTCTGCTATGGCCTGAGAAAGCAATAGAAGATATCCCAAGTCTTTGGGCCCCTGAACCCATGTGGGAGACCCAGAAGAAGCTCCAGGCTCCTGGATTCAGATTGTCCCAGCTCTGACCGATAGAACGATAGACAGAAGGAGACAGAACTAGCAGATGGAAGACTCTTTTTTTTTTTTTTTTTTAAGATTTGTTTGTTTATTTGAAAGTCAGAGAGAGAGAGTGTGTCCCCACACACGCTTCCATCCTCTGGTTCACTCCCCAATTGGCCACAATGGCCAGAGCTGTGCCAATGCGAAGCCAGGAGCCAGGAGCTTTTTCTGGGTCTCCCACACAGGTGCAGGGGCCCAAGGAACTGGGCCATCTTCTACTGCTTTCCTAGGCCATAGCAGAGAGCTGGATCAGTAGTAGAGCAGCCAGGACTCGAACTGGCACCCATATGGGATCCTGGCACTGCAGGTGGTGGCTTTACCCACTAAACCACAGCACCAGCCCCCTGGAAAACTGACACTCTTTCTCTCTCTCTCCCCTTCTCCCACTCTCTCTCCCTTTCTGCAACTCTTCCTTTCTAATAAATAAATAAATATTTTTTTAAAAAGTAAAGAATTCGTATATGACTTAAGTGAAAAGGCAAACTGAAGTAGTATGTAACATATGCTGCAGTTTATTTAAGGAAAAGAGAAATATATATATTATTAAAAACAAAATGGAAGCACAAATAGGTTTGGAGAGTGGTTATTTCTGGTGAGAGAAGAATTAAGAAAGAATGGCAGACACTAGACTTCTTTGACAATAATTTGTAGATATAACTTTGGAATTATATAATAAAAATATATATTTCATTAAAAACAATTCCTAAAAATATAACTATTCAAAGTAACCTAAAAGCACAGTGTCCTGACTGTACGTCCAAAGATGAAATAGATCCTAGGATTAAAAATAAAAACTGAAAAAAATGCTAACTGTTTTCAGTAAATACATTGTTGGTGATAGTGTAAGGTTTTGGTATTTCAAAACTATTGTGTGTATTCTGCATAAAAAATGAATGTGAGAAATATAATATAAAGGGGCCAGCACTGTGGCATAGTGGGCCAGGCTTCGTCTGCAGTGCCACCATCCCATATGGGCAATAGTTCATGTCCCAGCCACTCCTCTTCCCATCTAGCTCTCTGCTTGTGGCCTGGGAAAGCATGGCCCAAGTGCCCCTGCACCCAGAAGAGCTTCTGGGAGACCCAGAAGAGCTTCTGGGAGACCCAGAAGCTCCTGGCTCCTGGCTTTGGATCGGCTCAGCTCTGGTCATTGGGGAATGAACCAACAGATGGAAGATCTTTCTCTCTGTCTCTCCCTCTCTGTCTGTAACTCTACCTCTCAAATAAATAAATAAAATCTTTAAAACATATATATATATAATATCAATAAAATTTGTAGTTCTGAGTATAAATAGCAACCATGTGAATTCATGACTTTTTTTAATCCTTAAAAATTGTAGTATTTTCAGGCTGGTGCCGTGCCTCAACAGGCTAATCCTCCGCCTTGCGGCACCGGCACGCCAGGTTCTAGTCCCGGTTGGGGCGCCGGATTCTATCCCGGTTGCCCCTCTTCCATTCCAGCTCTCTGCTGTGGCCCGGGAGTGCAGTGGAGGATGGCCCAAGTGCTTAGGGCCCTGCACCCGCATGGGAGACCAGGAGAAGTACCTGGCTCTTGGCTTTGGATCAGCACGGTGCGCCGGCCGCAGCGGCCATTTTGGGGGTGAACCAATGGAAAAGGAAGACCTTTCTCTCTCTCTCTCTCTCTCTCTCTCTGTCCACTCAGCCTGTCCAAAAAGAAAAAAATTGTAGTATTTTCTACTTCAATCTACTAAAAAGACCTGAAGCAGGAGAAATGAGCCCAGACTCAAACTTAATTACCATTTCTCTTTAAAGGAATCAGGATTACTTGTAGAAATAAAAAGATTGGGGCAGAATATATAGGAAAAAATGGACAGACAATATCTTCCCAAGAGAACTGTAAAGACTGTTGGGGTCATGTCAGACTTATACGCCAACTCAAAGAAACTCCACTGATCAAAGATAGGAAAATCTGAGAGTGAATGATTACTATAAAATTTTTAAATTTATGAATCATAAAGATACATTTACGATAAAACTCATTGATCATGTTTGGAAGATGCTAGAGACTGACTTGAGGATTTATCCTCCCACCCCTCTTCCTCACCCACTTCTCTAAGGATAACTGAATGGTTGAGAAAGTTTCTCTTTAAAGCAGTGTTCTGGAGCAGGCATTTGACCCAGCAGTTAAGACTCTCATGTCTCATGTTAGAGTGCCAAGGTTCAATGCCTACCTCTAGTTCCTGACTCTTAGCTTCCCACTATTGTGGACATGGAAGACAGTGATAGGACTCAAGTGCTTGGCTTCCTGCCAGCCACATGGGAGATCTCGATTGAGTTCCTGACTCCTGCTACAGCCATGGCCAAGCCCCAGTCATCACACTATTTGGAGAGCAAACCAGCAGATGGGAGTGCACACCTGCTGTTTCTCTGCCTCTCAAATAAATAATTAAATTTTCTATTTGCTATAAGAAACATTAGGATAATTGGCAAAACTTGAATGAAGTCTGTAGGTTAAGTATACTGTAATTATATAAAGGCAGTGTTCTTGTTTTTAGGAAACTCAGTGCAGTGAAGTATTAAGGCCTAAATGCCTGTAGATTGGCAGTTTACTCTTGAGCTATTATGAAAAAATGTATACTTTAAAAAATTAATACACATGTATATACAAAGGATCTTCCAAAAAGTTCATAGAAAATGCATATTAAGAAAAATCTGTGCTTGGATCTTAAATATTTTCACCCCAAAATAAACCTTTCTTTTAATTTCATTTTCACCACTTTTTTTTTTTTTGGGGGGGGGGGGGAAGATTTATTTCAAAGGCAGGGCTAGAGAGAGAGAGAGAGATCTTCATCCACTGGTTCATTCCCCAAATGGCCGCAATGGCCAGACCTGTGCCACTCCAAAGCCAGGAGCTTTCTCTGGGTCTCCCATGTGAGTGCAGGGGCCCAAGCACTTGGGCCATCTTCCACTGCTTTTCCAGGCACATTAGCAGGGAGTTGGGTCTGAAGTGGAGCAGCAAGGACTCGAACCAGTACCCATATGGGATACCAGCGCCACAAGCAGCAGCTTTACAGGTTACACCACAGTGCCGGCCTTCACAAACTCTTTGAAGCACCCTTGTACAGAGAAAGAACAAGATGAGAAAACAACTAAGTGTAGTAAAAATGCTAATTGTTGGAGTATTGTATAACAGGATGTCCATGTACTTAGTGAAAAATTAGGGGTATCTTGTAGACAGGGAGGGAATGGACTCTAGTAAGGAGAGTTTATAGTATTAGGACTAGAGGGCAAATTTAAGAACATACATATAGGCAGATTAATAAAAGATGTGATGACAGCTTGTTGGAATACCTTTCCATTGCTCCGTTTTCTGTATTTAAGAATCGTGGTTTGTTGGCTGATATTTGAGATATATTTAACTGGAACATTTGTATATTTATTTTTTATATATCAGCTGGATGCTAAAAATGCCAAGATAAATGAAATAATCTTACATTAGAAGGACTGTTTGAGACCACTGCTAATTTTAATGTATTGCAAAATATCTTGTAAAAGTAATGTTAATGTTTTGATATTTTATTTTATATCAAGAGGCTTTACCGTACATGCCCTGTCTTACTTATTCCACTTATAGAAATCTACAAAATATTAAGCTCAAAGATATTAAGAATAGCATTTTTATAATATAAGTTTTAGAAACAATGAGCATTTCTAACAATTTGAAAATGGTTACATAAATTGTGGCAAATTGACAAATTATACAACCAAAAAATTATGTTATATGAAGTTTAGAATTATGAGGCTAAATATTTATGATGTACTATTAAGGGAAGGAAGAAGCTGTTAAGTTTTTTTTTTTTTTTTTTTTTAGGATTTATTTATTTATTTAAAAGAGTTACACAGAGGAGACAGAGAGTTAGAGCTTCCTTCCACCTGCTGGTTCACTCCAGCCAGGGCTGGGCCAAGCCATTGCCAGGAGCTTCTTTAATTACTCCGTGTGGGTGCAGGGGACCAAAGACTTGAGTTATCTTCCACTGCTTTTCCCAGGCCCTTAGCAGAGAACTGGATGGGAAAGTGCTTAAGATTTTATTTTATTTTATTTGAAAGACAGAATTACAGAGAGGCAGAGGCAGAGAGACAGAGAGAAAGGTCTTCTATCCTTTGGTTCACACCCCAGTTGGTTGCAAAAGCTGAAGCTGTGCCGACACGAAGCCAGAAGCCAGGAGCTTCTTCTGGGTGTCCCAAGTGGGTGCTGGGGCCCATCTTCTGCTTTCCCAGGCCATAACAGAGAGCTGGATCAGAAGTGGAGCAGCTTGGACTGTTGTGGCCATCTTGGTATTGAGCAAGCGGATGGGAGACCTCTCTCTCTGCCTCTATCTCTCTCTAACTCTGCCTTTCAGATAAGTAAATAAATCTTTAAAGAAACATTAAGCGTATAACATATACATAAAAAGTATACAAATTTTAAGTGAGCTACAGATGGATGAATTTTTAAACTAGTCTCACCTATGCAATCAGTACCTATATCTAGAAAACTTATTTTCAGAACTTTGTTTATAATTGTATATCATCTTTCAAAGTAAATATTTGTTTATCTCTTTATTTTTCTACAGGCAAGTGTCAATTGAGGAGGGAGAGAGGAAAGCCAAAGAGCTGAATGTCATGTTTATTGAAACCAGTGCAAAAGCAGGATACAATGTAAAACAGGTAAATGTTCTTTGAGTATTAGTGGAGATTGTCAGATTGAAAAAATCGTATGGAATAACTGTGGGAATATTCAGTTCTTTTGTGTAAGGCTTTCTTCTGGTTAGCAATAGCAGGCCTCATGAAGTAGTAACATATTTTCTAATATTGAAAAAATACAAGTGGGCATGGTTTTTAGAAAAAGAGAAAAGATTTGCCAAATTTTTTAGATTGGGCACAGGACATCTATTTCATTATGGTTGCAAAATTCATGATTGGCAAATTGTAAACTTCCCTTACTACATTTTTAAGGTAAATTTTCCTTATTTCAGCATCTAGTAGCAAGACTGATATAATAGTGTTTGCTTGTTGTGGAATTATACTTGGTTTACTTTATCCTTAATAAATTGCTGGTATTTGAACAGTGTTTACAACAGGAATGTTTAATAGCTCAGGGAAATGTGAGTGTAGGGAGACTTTATATCAAGCTGTTTTCTACAAAATTGGACAGCTTAGAACCTCACCTGCTGGGGCCAGTGCTGTAGCACAGCAGGTTGGGATGCCGGCATCGCAGGTGGAGGCTTAACCTGCTATGCCACAATGCCAGCCCCATTTGCTTAATTCTTCAGTGCTACATAATATAGGGCAGTGGTCCCAGATTTACAGGATTTATAGAGATATAATTTTATTATTATTATTTGAAAAAGGCATGGGTTAAAAAGTTAAAAGATCTGTCCTAGGTCTGTCTTAGGTCTTACACCATGGGAACTGCCATTTGGTGAACACACACCATGGACCAGGCAGTAGATTTCAAAATAATAATCCTTACTCTGTTGGCTGTCCTTTATGTGTATTTTATAAAAAGATGTATTTTACTGTGTTAAGATTTATTTATTTGAGAGGTACTTACAGAGAGAGACAAGTAGAGAGAAAAAGAGAGGAAGGTCTTCCGTCCACTGATTAACTCCCCAAATGGCTGCAACAGCCAGTGCTAAGCCAGTCCGAAGCCCAGGAGCCAGGAGCACCTTCTGGGTCTCCTATGTGGGTGCAGGGACCCAAGCATTTGGGCCATCTTCTGCTGCTTTCCCAGGACATAGCAGAGAGGTGAATCGGAAGTAGATTAGGTGGGACATGAACTGGCACCTATATGCAATGGCAGCACTGCAGGCAGAGGCCCAGCCTACTGTACAACAGTGCTGGCCCTTGTTTTACTTATTTGAGAGGCAGAGTGATAGGAGAGAAATGGAAAGATGGAGAGAGATCCCATCCACTAGTTCACTCCCTTCAAATAGCTACAACGCCAGGGGCTGGGCCAGTCCGAAGCCCACAGCCTAGAATTTCATCCGGGTCTCTCAGTGTTTGAGCCATAGCCATCACCTGCTGCCACCGGAGTGCATATTAGCAGGAAGCTGGAATTGGAAGTGGTTCCAGGATGCTGCACTATGGGTGAGGGCAACCCAAGTGGCCTCTTAACTATTGCACCAAATGCATGCACTAATACATTTATTTTTTTAAATTGAAGATGATGAACAGGGGGTTAAAACAAAACCCTCTATTTTTTTTTTAAGGATTTAGTTTATTTATTGAAAGTCAGAGTTACACAGAGAAGAGAGGCACAGAGAGAGAGAGAGAGAGAGGTCTTCCATCCAGTGGTTCACTCCCCAATTGGATGCAACAGCTGGAGCTGCGCCAATCTGAAGCCAGGAGTTTCCTCCGGGTCTCTAACGCGGGTGCAGGGGCCCAAGAGCTTGGGCCATCTTCCATTGCTTTCCCAGGCCCACAGCAGAGAGCTGGATTGGAAATGGAGCAGCTGGGTCTTGAACCAGCGCCCATATGGGATGCTGGCATTTCAGGCCAGGGCGTTAATCCACTGCGCCACAGCACTGGCCCCAATAAAACCCTTTAAATAAGCAGAATTTTCTGAAAACCCTGTATTCACTTTTTGCCACTTTATTTCCCATCTTGCCTTACACTATTGTGTAATACTGAATTACTAATTCCTTCCTCATAGTTTTTTTTTTTTTTTTTCTTTTTTTAAGTTTTATTTATTTGAAAGGCAGTTACAGAGAGACAAGGAGAGACCTGGAGAGGTCTTCCATCCACTGGTTCACTCCCCAGATGGCCACAGCGGCAGGAGCTGGACCAATCCGGAACCAGGAGCTTCATCTAGGTCTCTGACATGGTGGCAGGGGCCCCACCACTTGGGCCATCTTCTGCTGCTTTCCTAGGTGTATTGGCAAAGCAGCCGGGACTTGAACTGGTGCTCATATGGGATGCCAGAGCTGCATGGCAGCAGCTTAACCCATCAATGCCACAGAGCCAGCCCCCTTCTTGGTAACATTTTATGGCTCTATATCTGTGCTTGTACTATTGTTCCCTTTGCTTAGACTACTCATTTTTTTCTTTGCTAATTCCAGCTCCTTTTTTTAAACTCCAATGTAGAAATCAGCTCTTCAGCAACACTTTTTCTAGTATTTCCCATTCTGCTTCATGGCTGTGATTAGTGCCTTTCCTGTGTTTTCACAGACTTGCACTTCTGTGAATCTAGTTACTGAATGTAGCATATAGTACATTGAAATTATCCTGGGGCTAGCGCTGTGGCTCAGCGGGTTAACGCCCTGGCTTGGGGTGCCGGCATCCCATATGGGCACCAGTTCTGGTCCCGGCTGCTCCTCTTCTGATCCTGCTCTCTGCTGTGGCCTGGGAGAGCAGTAGAGAATGACCCAGGCCCTTAGGCCCCTGCCCCCACATGGAAGGCTCCTGGCTCCTGGCTTCAGAGTGGCGCAGCTCCGGCCATTGCGACACCTGGGGAGTGAACCATCGGATGGAGGACCTCTCTCCCTGCCTCTCCTCTGTCTGTGCAACTCTGACTTTCAAATAAATAAATAAATGAATAAAAAGGAAATTATCCATCTTAGAGCCAGCATTGTGTCGCAGCAGGTTGAAGATGCCCCATGTGGAGCCCACACTATGGCATAGAGGATAAAGCAGCTGCCGGCAGTGCCAGCATTCCATATGGGTACCGGTTCAAGTTCCGGCTGATCTGCTTCTGATCCATTTCTTACCTTTCACAGACATTAAGTATTTCAGCACTTAGTCTTACCTGAGTGTTTATCTATATTTGAAACTGAGTACTATATGTAAATGGAAGTGGACCTACCTTATACAATTAATGTTACATGGATTTGATATGTTGCTAATTCATATCTCTGATCATGCACAATTTTGTCATATCAGAAATTATGTCAAGGTAAGCAGGTTACATACATATCCAAGTAAAGGGACAGGCATTTGACATAGCAGTAAAGACTCCTTGGGATGCTTGCATTCCCTGTTGAAGTAACAGGGTTTAAGTCCTGGCTCCACTGATTCTGCTTCCTGCTAATGTAGTCTCTGGGAGGCATCAAGTGATGGGCTCAAGTAATTTGTTCTCTCGTACCCACACCAAAGACGTGGATTGAGTTCCTGGCTCTTGGCTTCAGCCTGGCCAAGCCCTGCTGTTGTGGGCATTTGGAGGTGAAACCAGCAGGTGGTTGATCTCTTTCTGTCTCTGTTTCCTCTCTGTCTCTTTTTCCTGTATGTCTCTGCCTTTCAAATAAGTAATTCTCTATTTTTTAAGAAGAATCTGTTGTTGTTCTGTCCATGTCTGTTCCCATATACTTTAGTGTATCTCCTGTTGAAGATGCTTTGCATGGCATTGTGCTTCAAACACGGTCCAGCCACTTTTTCTGGCACTCATTCCAGTCATGAAGGGAAAGTCAGCTGTGTTGGATTTGAGAGGTCTTGTGTTGGTCTCTAATATTAGTGCTTTCTCAAAGAATTATTGAGGATAGTTTTGAATAGACTGATTTTCACAAACTAATTTAGAACCTAACCCTTTATGAAAGATAGAAATGCCACTATGCAGTTCTATTAAAGGAGTGGTTTGTTTGTTCAGATTTTCTGTAGAACTTTATTTTTATGACTCAGATGATATTTTTGCTGTTTATTTTGAAGCTATTCAGTTGGAAAGCAGAGATCCTGTGTTTATTCACTCATTGTATTTAGTATACAGCTTTTTATATATTGATTTATAGAATTGAATGGACATTGTAATATGCTTTCTTGGCAGTAAAGACTACATGAGGAATAACCCAAAAGATGTATACTTTTAGTCATCTTCCAGCAGAAATCCATCACTGTTCGCTAAATTTTTCCTCCAGTTGTCAAATTTCTCTTTCCCACAGCTCTTTCGACGTGTAGCAGCAGCTTTGCCTGGAATGGAAAGCACACAGGACAGAAGCAGAGAAGACAGTATCCTTTTTGTTTCATCAGAAACCTTAATTGTTAACACTGGCCTTTTACAGCTCCACTTGGTTGACTAAAGAATATTGTGCCATTGCCTTTTACAGCCACGAATTGATGGTTTAGGAGCACAGGAACTCAGGTTTTCTATCTCACGCTGGGCCTGGTGATCCAAGTGCACACTTTGCAGCCTCCTGCTGATGCTAATTCATTAGTGCAAGGGTTTTTATTTGCCTTTGCCTGAGCAGGAAACTATAGAGTCCCAGTCTCCTGCTTCTTCCCTGTAGCATATCTTAGTTCCTGTTTTTTTCCTAACATTTAAGCTACTTGACACAAGAAAGAAATAACTCAGGATGAGCTTTATTGCAGTCGTTCCTTCCAGAAACAGGACATAATGAAGTACCTGTAATACCGGTTATTTCCAAGGATTTTGAATTTGCTCTTTTATATGTTACCTTCTTGTGTTTTTCCACATACATACATTTTTATTAAGTATTAGAGTTCATAGGCCCTTTGTAGTCAGCTCTTCCCACTTCCAAATGTTTTCTGTTTTCCAAGCCTTTATTCCTAATAATGACATAATATGTTCTTCTAAGTTCAAGTCCTATTATTTATTACATTTTTCCCTATTGTTGTAACTTTTGTGGGCTATTTTCAGGTTTTTGTTACAGATGAATCTATAAAGAAAATCACCTTCATACGGTTTCTTGCTGCTGTAGAGTAATTTCTTTAGGATAGTATGGTGAAGTATCTATTTGGAAAATATAGGAACTTGCCAGAAGTGTCAGTGTTAGAATTGTACGTTCCCACTTATGCCTCCTTAACTTTTGTTTCAGTGATTGACATAAAACTGGAAAAGCCTCAAGAGCAACCAGTCAGTGAAGGAGGCTGTTCCTGCTAATCCCCCATGACATCTTCAGCCCTCAGAAGCTCACTGCTTTGGCCCTGTTACTCTTTCATTGACTGCAGTGTGAATATTGGCTTGAACCTTTTCCCATCAGTAATAACGTATTGCAACTCATCATTGCTGCCTGTCTCGTGGAGATGATCTATTAGCTTCACAAGCACAAAAAAAGTCAGTGTCTTCATTATTTATATTTTACAGAAAGCCAAAAGATTCAGCATATTCCATTGATAACTTTAAAAATTAGAAACATTTTCTTAACATTTTTTCCTTTTTTAATGTTATGATAATGTACTTCAAAATGATGGAAATCTCAACAGCAATGTGAATGAGGCTTGGTTAAGGAGCAATATGCTCACCGCAGCACTTGGCCAACCTACTTGATCTCTCCATGCTTTCCTCACCTTCACCTAACCCTCACTCCCGAGTCTTACTCCTCCCCTCCCTCAGAACAGACAGGAGGTAGCAAAGCAGCAGCTTGATCAGGCTCATTGGAATTATAGACACCATTTGCTTTCGGCAAAGGGCCAAGACGTCCAAAATTACTCTTAAGCACTGATACGAATTACTTGGACTTTCTTTAAAGTCAACTCATCTGTCATAGTAGGCAGTGCTTGAATATGAGAAGGTTCTGGTGCATCTTCAAAATGAGTCCTAATGAACATACTGAGTACTTACAAGTAGAAGAACATAAAATATATTTCCTACCAAAATCAAATAACCCTCTCACATGTGTTTTCTTAGACTTTGGGTGAGAAAAGTAACAAAGTGCTTCAGAACAGATTTTTAATATTTAATTCTAAACAGTAAATCATAAAATTTAATGAATATTTCTCTCAAGATTTTAAAATTCTCAAGGTAGTATTACTCTGGTAAAAAAAAAAAAGACAACATATTTGAGCAATAGACTTTGCATGGATTTCTTTCTTTCTTAAAAATGCTATGCAGGCAAGGTACTGTAAAAGTCAAATTCCTTTTGGAAGAACTAGTGGAAGAATTTAAAATTGGCACTGTGACCAAAACTACTATAACAAGTAGAAATAACGGTATCAACAAAAGAACCCTCACCGAATAGCAAATATTTTGCTCAGGACATTTGAGGTCAAGTTAAAGATGAAAACAGGATTGAAGAGGGAAAGGAGAGAATGCAAATAAAACTTAATATTATGCAGATTTATGCCTTATTTTTTAGCATTTTTTAAATGTTGGGTCTTTCAGGCTGGTTTGCTTTTTATTAGATCTGTATAGTTTGATTAATTAACTAGTGATTTAGTTTTATATTTAAGCTATAATTAATCCTTTTTCTTTGGTGATATTTATTTCTTTGCCTTTTTTTTAAACCTTCAATTTTAGATGTTTTGTTCGATCTGTTTGGAGCTTCATCACCATGGCAATATGTATTTCCCTTAAAACACTGCAAACAAATATATTAGGAGTGCACCCTTTTAATCTTTACTAGTTATTGTGAGATTGCTGTGTAAGTTAATAAACATATTTGTAAATACATTGTTTGCAGGAAGAAAATTTCTGAGTTATAACTCAGAAAAAGCCTGCTGAATTTATGTTGTAAGCATTACTTAACACAGTATAAAGATGAAAAGACAACAAGAATATCTTCATAATTCCTTCTCTCCTCATTGCAACAAAACCCTTAACAGGGAAACCTTATTTCCCTGTTTTTTCCTCTTTCTCCTCCACTCCTCACTTCTTGTCACCTTGTAATATTCAAAGAGCACTTGGATTATGGATCTGAACAGAGAAATGCTTTCAGATAATCATTAGCCCACCTACCCGTAACTTATACTCAAAGATGGGATGGAGTTGTAAAGTGCTTTTATAATACAATATTATTGTTAAAGGCAAGGATTGACTCTTCTGTTTTATTTTGACATGGCATGTCCTGAAATAAATATCAATTCAATATGGCAGATGGGTCATATTCTTTATTTGGGAAAAGTTGTGATTTCTGTCAAGGAGGTAATTATCTTCCTATGCTGTTGCATTTGGGGTTTTTTTTTTTTTTTTTTTTTAATGTAACTCTAAGAAAGTAACCAGTTATACTACTTTTAATATTGGTCTTTTTATTTGGCTTGAGGTTCTTCAACTGAAACAGTAAAGTGTGTTCATAGTTTAGATTTTTTTTAATAAACACAATTTTGCTGCCAAAAATAATATAAAGAAAACACAAAAGAAAACACTAATTGACTTGGTTTCCCATTCCTGCCAAGGTGGTAAATTAGCACATGCTTCTTGATTCTTCTGTAGAACACAGTATTCCCTGCCTAGGGAATGTAAAGCCTGAAAAATTTAGCAAAATAAGAACAAATGTGAAAAACCCCTGAGAAGTCAGAAGACTGTTTTCTATCGTTGGGGGTGAGGCAGAGTGACTGAAGCTTGGGAGACATGGCCCTCCCTGGTAGAGGCACTAATGGGATATGCAGGTATGCATTATATAATAGCATTCTAGTTAAAGCTGGGCTGCATGTATGATGGTGGCCCCCTGTGATTATAGTGAGTCACTAATTTCCTATTACCTAGTAATGTTGTAGACATTGTAAAATGACTCAGTGTATCACTCGTTTGTTTGTAGTGGTGTTGGTATAAAACAACATTGCACTGTTTTGTTTTATTTTTTTGACAGCACAAAAAAATTGTGTCAGTACATAATACTTAATACATAGTTATAATAATTGTCTTACTGTTTTATTCTTTATTTACTATTCTTTTTAAAAAGTTTTTTGGGGCCAGCACTCTACATGTGGCACCAGCATCCCATATGGGCACCAGTTCTAGTCTGGCTGCTTTTCTTCTGATTCATCTCTCTGCTGTGGCCTGGGAGAGCAATGGAAGATGACCCGAGTGCTTGTTCCCCTGCACCTGCATGGGAGACCTAGAAGAAGTTCCTGGCTCCTGGCTTCAGATCAGCCCAGCTTCAGCTGTTGGGGCCACTTGGGGAGTGAACCAGCAGAAGGAAGACTTTCTCTCTGTAACTCTTCCTCTTAAATAAATAAAATCTTCACCAAAAAAGAAAGTTTAAAAGTTGTTTTTGTTTTTGTTTTTTATAGTCAGAGTTGCAGAGAGATCTTCCTTCTGCTGGTTCACTTCCCAAATGGTCTGAAATGGCCAGGACTGGGCCAGACTGAACCCAGGAGCCAGGAGCTTCTTCCAGGTCTCCTGTGTGGGTGCAGGGGCCCAAGCACTTGGGCCATTCCCTGCTGCCCTCCCAGAACATGAGCAAGGAGCTGATCAGAAGTGGAGCAGCTGGGTCATGAACCAGGACCCATATGGGATGCTGGCATTGCAGGCAGCAGCTTTGCCCATTATGCCACATCCCAGCCCCCCAAATTTTTAAAATTCATTCGAGAGGCAGAAAGCAAGATTTTCAGACAGAACTCTCAGTTACTGGTTAACTCCCCAAATGCCCAGGATCTAAGAACTCATTACAGACTTCCTATGTGTGTGTCAATGATCCAAATACAAAAGCTGTCGCCTGGGGCTGGCTCTGTGGCCTAGCAAGTAAAGCTGCCGCCTGCAGTACCAGCATCCCATGTGGGTGCCAGTTCAAGACCCAGCTGTTCCACATCCGATCCAACTCTGTGCTATGGCCTGGGAAAGCAATAGAAGATTGCCCAAGTCCTTAGGTCCCTGCACCCTCATGGGAGACCAAAAGAAGCTCCTGGCTTCATGTCGACCCAACTCCAGCTGCTTAAGCCATTTGGGGAGTGAGCCAGTGGATGGAAAATCGATCTCTCTGTAACTATGCCTTTCAAATAAATTTTTAAAAATCTATTGCTACTGTGTGTCAAATTTTTTTTTTTTTTTTGACAGGCAGAGTAGATAGACAGAGAGAAAGGTCTTCCTTTTTGCCGTTGGTTCACCCTCCAATGGCCGCTGCGGCCGGCACATCTCGCTGATCAGGAGCCAGGTGCTTCTCCTGGTCTCCCGTGCAGGCGCAGGGCCCAAGGACTTGGGCCATCCTCCACTGCCTTCCCAGGCCATAGCAGAGAGCTGGCCTGGAAGAGGGGCAACCGGGATAGAATCCGGTGCCCCAACCGGGACTAGAACCCGGTGTGCCGTCGCCACAAGACAGAGGATTAGCCTGTTAAGCCATGGCGCCGGCCTGTGTCTCAAAATTTTATTAGCAGGCAGCTGGAAACAGGAGCAGAGCAGAGCCAGGATTCAAACCCAGGCACTCTTAGGATGCAGGTGCCCCATAAGTTGTAACTGCTGTAACAAGCTCCCACCCCTATACTTTTATCTTTATTTTACTTAAAAATAAAATGTCTATTGCAAAAACAGTATGTTGTATCACCAGCAGCACCCTCATCCGTCTCATTTCTTACCATCTGATTTTCTCTTGTGCCTGATTTTTTTTTATAGGAAGGAGTACTCAGGAGCACATAGAATTTCTTTTAAGATTTATTTATTTATTTGAAAGGCAGAGTAACAGAGAGAGGAAGAGGCAGAGAGGGATCTTCCATTCACTGGTTCATACCCCAAATGGCTGTAACGGCCAGAGTTGGGCCAATCCGAAGCCAGGAACCAGGAACTGCTTCCGGGTCTCCCATGTGGGTGCAGGGGCTCAAAGACTTGAGCATCTTCAGCTGCTTTCCCCAGCACATAAGCAGGGAGCTAGGTTGGAAGTGGAGCAGCTGAGACTTGAACCAACGCCCCTATGGAATGCTGGCGCCACAGGCAGAAGCTTTACCCACTTTGCCACAGCACCAGCCCCTTTTGTGCTTGATTTAAGCTTCTGTTTTAATCAGCATGGTCCCAAGAATAGTAAGAATGTAGTAGTGGACTATACCTCTAGGTTTGTGTAAGTACACTCTATGATGGTTCCACAATGAGAAAATCTGTCCCCATTACTAAGTGGTGAGTGGCTACTAAGAACAGTAATTTAAGTTCTTTTGCCTCATTTCTACCTAATCACAGTTTTGCTTTGGGTTGAGGTCTGCAGACTATGACCCACCAAATCCAGCCTGCTTGCTGCTTCCTATTTTTTAAATTAAGTTTTATTAATTTTTGTAATATGAAAACTTTTTTCATATTTGTAATATGAAAATTATGTTTTCATATTACAAAGGCAGAGTTTAGTAGTTACAACAGATCTATGTCCTGAAAAGCTAAAAAGTTTACTATCTGGGCCTTTGCAAAATAAAAGGAAAACGCACCTTGGGTCAAACCATTGCTGACACCCCTCTATTAGCTTTTTATCCCCCTAAAGAAATAAGACGAGGCAGCTCACTTTAGAAAAAGTTGCTTTGTTTGTTTGGAGGTTTAAAGTCCACGGTGCATTGGTTTGGCCTCTGATGATGGCAGCGGATGGCGGCACTTCATGGCTGGAGCAGGTGTGTGGAAGAATTTTTATCACTAAACAGGAAACCAGAGACAGAAGCCCCACAGTCCCTCCTGGGGGCATGCCCCTGATGCTTTTAAGGCCTTCCACCAAGCTCCACTGTGCAGAATTTCCACCTGACCTGCTAGTTGTTCCACCTTGTGAACCAAGCCCTTAATTGATCATGAATCTTTGGGAAACACCCAAAGCAATATCCAAGCCATAGCATTCCCTTACTGTAGAAATGAAGGCCACAGCCAGAATACTGGTGAGGGGTAAATCCACTGAGTACTCTTGACCAGTGAAAAAACCCTGATAAGTTGGGCCAGCACTGTGGTGTAGCAGGTTAAGCCTGGGTCTGCAGCACCGCATCCCATATGGGTACCAGGATGCTGCTCCACTTCCAACCCAGCTCCCTGCTAATGTGCCTCGGGAAGCAGCAGGAGATGGCCCAGTGCTTGGGCCCCTGAATCCATGTAAGAGACCTGTATGAAGCTCCTGGCTTCAGCCCGGCCCAACCCTGGCTGTTGCAGCCATTTGAAGAGTGAACCAGCAGATGGAAGATATTTTCTTTCTTTGTAATTCTGACTTTCAAATATATAAATCCTAAAAAATGAACTGATGTGAGAAATTGGTGAAAATGAAGGTAAGACTCTTAAATAAGATGTGGCTTGTGGAGACAACACTGGGAGCAATTCCATAGTCTTCTGGCTCCTGGAATTCTTCACCCCAAGGTTTGTCTGCTCTGCTCCTTAACTTGACAGTGGTCAGTGACCCTTACTCTGTATTCCTCCCCAAACTAATGACCTGTACCCCCAAGGGGATTTGAACTCACAAGCCAACGTAGTGGTATACCTGCAAACTGCCTCAAAAGGAAAAATATTTTCTGAGTAGGACTTTCAGAGAGGCAACCAATAATCTCTGTCTTTCCCTCTCTCTCTAATTCTGATTTATAAATAAATCTTTTTTAAAAATTGAGCTGAATTAAGGAACACTTAGAATAAATGACAGAATTGGTTCCGTTGACTGTTGCCATTGAATTCTCTACAATGTTGCAGTGGGTTCGTTTCTGAGAAGAGCAGCGTGGTGGGGGCAAGAGGCGCGGAGTCAACACACAGACCCCGGGAGTCAGGTGAGAGCAGGCTTGAGGCGAGCAGCCTGCAGACTCGTTTATTACAGTTGGTACAACAGCTTATATAGCCAAGACCAGCCAATCTGGTCAAGGGGCGGTCTATACCCCAACCAATCACAGCCTGTTGCCAGGCAGTTTCCAGAGCCATCCAATCACAGCCTGTCGCCAGGCAGTTTCAAATCCATCCAATCACAGCCTGTCGCCAGGCAGTTTCCAGAGCCATCCAATCACAGCCTGTTGCTAGGCAGTTTCAAAACCATTCCTGACTAACTGAGGCTCGCTTGCCAGTGGCCACCTTGGCATGGCCTTCTCATTCCACTACATTTCCCCCTTTTCGTTTATTTTTGAGCAACGGGAGGCATGATTCTTGGCCATACCATTGTTGACCCTGTTTCCATGTGGTCTCCGTACGCAGCTGTGCCTGTCTTAGGTTGTCCCCCAGGGGATCTTACCCGTCATTGACTAATCAGCGCTCAAATCGAGAGACCACAGGATTGCTTGCTCAGATAGGGGTAGGAATGAGGAATAATGGTTATCAGGAATGGCATGACCACACACAGGCTGTGGGCCATTTGAGTGGCTGAGCAGAGCTAGTGGGGTACACAATGGTAACAGATGTGGCTTTGGGCAGTTTCTCAGGGTAGGATGATAGGGCAGGAGCGTCTGCTAACAAGGTGGAGTCTTGGTCTTGTTCAGCTGGTTCTGGTTGGCTGTCAGTTGCAGGCTTGATGTTTCTGGCTGGTACCCAAATGGGCTGTTCTGCATTCTCTGGAAAGACACAAGCATATCCTCGACCTTTGGTTAGCAGGGGGTGTGGTCCTTTCCATTCTCCTGTCAGGGGGTCTTTCCATCTAACCATAGGGGCTGGGGTCTGGGATGGAAAGGATCCCCAGTGTTTATAAGCTGGGCTGATCCCTTGGGAATCAAAAGTAAGAAAATTGATAGTGAAAAGGACCTCAGTCAAAGCAAGCTGTGGGTCTGAGGGTATATGATTATTTTTTTGCCTTTGTAAGAGATCTTTAATCGTCCTATGAGTTCTTTCAATAATTGCCTGTCCCTGTGGGTTGTATGGGATACCTGTAGCAGACTGTATGTTCCAAGATTTCAGGAAGGAAGTAAATTCCTGTGATGTATACGCTGGCCCATTATCAGTCTTTATGGTCCAGGGGACACCAAGGACCAGCATGGCTGATTTAACTGCCTTTATCACATTACTAGCCTTTTCTCCGGATTGGGCAGTTGCAAATACAGCCTTTGAATAAGTATCTACCACCACATGAACAAACTTAAGTTTACCAAAGGAATTAATGTGGGTGATGTCCACTTGCCATAGTTTATTAGGAGCAAGGCCTCGTGGGTTCACTCCTGCTTGTTGCAGTGGGCCTAATGGGGCGAGGGGTGCACATTTCTTGCAAGAGTGCACTAGGTGTTTGCATTGGCTCATTGTTAGCTCTGGGAAAAGCAATTTTATGTTGCTTGCTGACATATGAAATTTTTGGTGTAAAATACGGGCTTGTTCTAAGTGTCCAATGGAAGCCGTGTTGCAGGAGATAAGACGATCAACCTTTCTGTTGCCTTGGAAAATAAAGCCAGGTAACCCAGTATGTGATCTTACGTGTGAGATATACCATGGGTATTTTCTGTTCTCAGTTAGCTCTTTAAGTGTTGTGAACATCTGGTCAATTGGTTTACTGGTCGGGTTAAAGATTGCAAAAGGGATCGTCTTTGCTACCTGTACTGAGTATTTGCTGTCCGAAAATATATTTACTGGTCCATCTTGGCTAAGGAGTAGAACCTTGACTATTGCTCTTATTTCTCCCAACTGTACTGATCCCCCATGGGGTTCTACATGGATCTTATCTTTTTCAGTTAAAGATTTGATCACTATTCCAAAGAGTGACTTGTTGGCATCCGTAAACGCACATGGTGCCATGGGTATAGGTTGATTAGCAGGGAAAGCATGTTTTGGATAGTCTATCTCTAAGGTTTTTAGTGTCTGGAGTAGCCTGTCTGCTGGCAGGTGATTGTCAATCTGTCCTGGAAAATTTATCATTAAAGTTTGAAAGAGCATGCTGTTCTGCATCAATGTTGACAGTTCCAATTGTGATAGTGGTAGGACTATTATGTCTGGTTCTGCGTTAAATATCTTATTGGTATAATATCTTAATTTAAGTCCCATCATAAGGATGGCATCTACTTTGTTTACTATTTTACGACAATCGCTCCAGGCTATGTGCACCCAAAAAAGTGGTCCATGTCGTTGCCAAATAACTCCTAAGGGGGCCTTGAAGGTAGATATGGTTATGGCAAATAGAGGCACCTGAGGGTCATATCTACAGGTTTTTAAATTTGACAACTGGATGTTAATCTTTTCTATAGTGGATTTGGCTGCTGGTGTCAATGTGATTTTTGAGGAGGGGCTGTTTCCTTTAGTCAGTAAATCGTATAGCGGTCTAAGTTCTGCAGGTGTTAGGGGAAGGAAGGGCTTCAGCCAATTGATTTGGCCACATAGTTGCTGAAGTTCATTAAGTGAGTATTTATGCTTGACTTTCAGGTTTGGGCCCAGTGGAGATATATGGGAGGAGATTTGATAACCCAAGAATTGAAAGGGAGGAAAATGTTGTACTTTTTCTGTGGCAATAGACAAACCCAGGAATTGTAAATTTCTTACTGTCTCACTTAGACAGGCATTCAGAATTGCTGCATTCTTGTGAGCAAGTAAGATATCATCCATATAATGTATGACCAAGCACTGATCTTTAAGTGTACTGGTCGCATGAGAAACGTATCTTTGACAAATGGCAGGGCTATTTTTCATGCCTTGTGGGAGTACTGTCCACTGGAATCTTTTTGCAGGGAGCTGGAAATTGGGCTCCCATACTGTAAAGGCAAAGTAAGCCTTATCCTGCTCTGCAATGGGGATGGAAAAGAAGCAATCTTTGATATCAATGGTAACTATGTGGTATCCGTTAGGAATGGCCCCTGGATGGGGAATGCCGGCCTGGAATGTTCCCATCTTTTTTATATTTTTGTTAATAGCTCTCAAATCCTGTAGAAGCCTATATTGTGGAGAAATCAACAACAACATCTGGCGCGCCAACGTGACTGAGAAAGAAACAGCGTGTCGGACTCGGCGAGGTCCCCCCTGGATTTCGGCAAGTAGGCCCCTCGGTGTTTTGTGTGCTGTTCGGTTCTGTGAGGGTGAGCACAGAACCCCCTCCTACGCCCCTTTCCTTGTCCTTGTCCTCGGTCTAAGTGACCCCAGGTTAGCACACACCGCCCTGAAGCGTACGTCGCTTCTCGGCTCCTCCTTTTACTTTCGGTTCGCCCGGCTAGCTCAGTCGGTAGAGCATGAGACTCTTAATCTCAGGGTCGTGGGCCCCACGTTGGGCGCCAGATGTTGCCATTGAATTCTCTACAATGTTGCAGTGGGTTCGTTTCTGAGAAGAGCAGCGTGGTGAGGGCAAGAGGCGCGGAGTCAACACACAGACCCCGGGAGTCGGGTGAGAGCAGGCTTGAGCAGCCTGCAGACTCGTTTATTACAGTTGGTACAACAGCTTATATAGCCAAGACCAGCCAATCTGGTCAAGGGGCGGTCTATACCCCAACCAATCACAGCCTGTTGCCAGGCAGTTTCCAGAGCCATCCAATCACAGCCTGTCGCCAGGCAGTTTCAAATCCATCCAATCACAGCCTGTTGCTAGGCAGTTTCAAAACCATTCCTGACTAACTGACGCTCGCTTGCCAATGGCCACCTTGGCATGGCCTTCTCATTCCACTACAGTTGACTAAATGAGTTGGAACCTTAAGTTGAGTAACTCATTCACTAGAAAGCAGAGAAATAGAGAAGATAAAAGAGGGTAACAGCATCAGTGGCAACAATCAGTATCAATTCGAGAAACATTAATGGAAAACGAAACTTTTTTTTTTTTTAAGATTTATTTTTTCATTTGAAAGAGGTAGAGACAGAGCGGTCTTCCATCTGATGGTACACTCCCCAGATGGCTGCAACAGCATGAGCTGCGCTGATCCAAAGCCAGGAGCCAGGAGCTTCTGGGTCTCCCACACAGGTGCAGGGGCCCAAGGACTTGGGCCATCTTCCACTGCTTTCCCAGGCCATAGCAGAGAGCTGGATTGGAAGAGGAGCAGCTGGGACCAGAACCGGTGCCCATATGGGATGCTGGTGCTTCAGGGCAGGGCTTTAACCCACTGCCATAGCACTGGCCCCCAACCAAAACTTTTGTACATGGTGTATATGGTAGACATCTGCCTATCTTCTGAATGCGGCTTGTGAAATGGCTTCTCATCCCCTTCCCTGCTTAGATGATGCACCTAGTGACTTGCTTATAAGAAATAGAGTATAGTGGCCGGCGCCGCGGCTCAATAGGCTAATCCTCCGCCTTGCGGCGCCAGCACACCAGGTTCTAGTCCCGGTCGGGGCACCGGATTCTGTCCCGGTTGCCCCTCTTCCAGGCCAGCTCTCTGCTATGGCCCGGGAGTGCAATGGAGGATGGCCCAAGTGCTTGGGCCCTGCACCCGCATGGGAGACCAGGAGAAGCACCTGGCTCCTGGCTTCGGATCAGCGAGATGCGCCGGCCGCAGCGGCCATTGGAGGGTGAACCAATGGCAAAAAGGAAGACCTTTCTCTCTGTCTCTCTCACTGTCTACTCTGCCAATAAATAAATAAAAGAAATAGAGTATAGCAAAAGTGATAATGTCACTCAAAGGTTAGATTATAAAAGTCTGTGACTTCTGCAGTCACATCGTTTCTAACTCTTCTGCCTCTCTATTAAAACAACCTGTCATGTGAATTATTTTTGAAGACATCCATGTAGCAGGGAGCTGAGGGCAGCCTTCAGCCAGCAGCTATTGAAGAACTGAGGACTTTACTAAAACAGCTCACAAGAAACAGAAAAGCCCTAGGCAGAAAATAAAGTACTTGCCAAATGTCAAAATGTGTGAACTCTACAATAAAGTTTGTTAAGAAAACAGTTAAGAAAAAAAACCAGAGATTTGGCCAGACACTTAGTCATCAAACTAGACAAATGGCAAAAAATAAAAAAGGCTTGAAAAGATGTTCAATATTTATTAGTGAGAAATGCAAATTAAACCACAACGAGGGCAGGTGTTCTGCGGTGCCATTAATGCCCACCCATATTGGAGCATGTGGGTTTGGTTCCCAGCTCCAGGTGCCCATTCCGGCTTCCTGCCAGTGCAGACCCTGAGAGGCAGCAGTGATGGCTCAAGTAGTAGGGTCCCTGCCACCTACAAAGGGACTTGGATTGAGTTCCCAGTGCTGTGCTCTGAAGCATTGGTGGGCATCTGGGGAGAGAACCAGCAGACAGAAGCAGACTCTTCGCTCTCTCACACACAATGAGATACCACCACACACATTAGAAAAGCTAAAATTAAAAAGATTAAACCAAATGGTAACTGGAACTGTCATACACTGCTGATAGGAAATTTTGGAAAAAACAGTGTGGCAGTTTCTTAAATGCTATATGAGCATTTATCCATAACCCAGCCATTCCATGCCTAAGTACCCACGAGAAATAATGTCTGCGTGTCCATAGAGAGATGTACACTGAAGCAGCTTTACTTGGATTAGCCAAGAATTGGAACTACCCAAATGCCCAGTAAGCCATACTATAATCACTGTGGAACACTACTCTGCAATAAAACAGATTGAGCTGTTAAGACCCACAACATTGATAAACCTCAAAATAACTATCAGTGGAAAATGTTGGACCAAAGAAAGGACATGTTTTATGTTTCTATCCGAATAAAATTCTAGGATATGTACACATAAATGACAGCAAGTTGCTGGTTGTTGGGGTTGCGGGAGACGCTAAGAAGAGTGGGGAAAGAAGTATCATAAAAGGACATGGAGAGGGCCCGGCTGTGGCACACTGCGCAGACGACCTGTAGGAGGTCTGTGTTCCGTATGTATTGTCCCAGCTCTGCTCCCATTCCAGCTTCCTGCTGATACACACTCTGGGAGGCAGGAGGTAGTAGCTCAAGGACCTGGGTCCTTGCTGCCCGTGTGGGAACTCAATCCAGGCTTTTGCCTGGTCCAGCTCTGGCTGTGGCAGGTTTTGGGAAGTGAACTAGTAGATGGGAAATCTCTGTCTCTGTCTTGCCTTTCAAATAAATAATTAACAAAAATGAAAGTAAGCTTGAAAAGGAGTGAAATACTATGCATGCTGCAAAATGAACCTTGAAAGCATTATCCTAAATGAAAGCCCATCACAAAACAGCATTTTTTACTTGACTTCATTTATGACAGAAAGTGATTGCCCAAGGCCAGGGGTAAGACTGGCATGGGATGGAAAAAAAATGTGGAATGACTGCTAATGGGTACAGGGTTTCTTTTTGGGCTGATGAAAACGTCCTAACATTGTGATAGTTGCATATCCCTATGCATATTGTAAAAAATCATTAAACTGTACACTTTAGATGTATGAATTATATGCTATATAAATTATATCTCAGTCTGTTAGGAGAAAAAACAGTTCATACATGATTGCTGATAAAATGGTGTTTCTCCCTAAGACAGAATATGGCAGGGATATGTGCTTTCATCACTTCTGTTCAGCATTGTACTGGAGGTAAAGTGAGGCAAGAAAAAAAACTAAGAAGCATAAGGTTTGGAAATGATGGTTTTAAGTGAAAAATACCAAGAAATTAAAGACCCCACTCTAACCAATGAGTTAAGCAAGTTCAGTTAATTGAATATCTATACCAGCAACAAACAAATGGAAATTGAAATTAAAAACAAGAACAACAGTTCCTTAAATCAGCATAAGAAAAAGATAAAATACTTAGGGAAAAAATTTGAAAAGGTGCATGAAGGGGGTGGGCGCTGTGGTATCCACATTCCATGTCAGAGTGCTTGGCCTCAAGTCTCGCCTCCACTTCAGATGCAGCTTCCTGCTAATAGGCCCTCCAGGAGGCAGCAGATAATGACCCAAGTACTTGGACCACCGTCACTCTATGGAGTTCCTGGCTCCTGCTTTGGCCTGGCCCAGCCCCAGCTGTTGTGGGCATCTGAGGAATGAACCAGGGGATAGAAGATCTCTCCCTGTTGCTTTGCCTTTAAAATAAATACATAAAATAAATTTGTAGGTGCCAGTTAAAGTGGCACAGTGGTTGTTAAGTTGCTGCTTGTGACACCAGCTTCCTGTATTGGAGTCCTGGCTGCTCCACTTGTGATCTAGCTTCCTTGTTAATGTACCAGGAAGGTAGCAGAAGATGGCCTAAGTGCTTGGGCCCCTGCCATTCAAGTGAGAGACCAGATAGAATTCCAGGCTCCTGGCTTTGGCCTGGCCCAGTCCTGGCTGTTGTACCATTTAGGGAGTGAACCAGCAGATGGAAGATCTTATTCTCCCCCCCCCCCCCCCGCCGCCCCATTTCTGTGTGTGTGTGTATGTGTGTGTCTGTGTCTTTCTCTTCCCTTCTCTTTTTCTGCTCAAATACATAAATAAGTTTTGTGGTTTTTTTTTTTTTTTTTTAAGATTTGTTTATTTGAAAGGCAGAGTTACAGAGGGGGAGACAGAGCAAGGTCTTCCATCCACTGGTTCACTCCCCAAATGGCTGCAATGGCTAGAGCCAGGCCGGTCCAAAACCAGAAGTCAGGAGCCTCCCCCCGGGTCTCTCACATAGGTGCAGGGGCCCAAGCACCTGGGCTATCCTCTGCTGCTTTCCCAGGTGCACCAGCAGGGAACTGGATTGGAAGTGGGGCTGCCGGGGCACAGTGGGGAGTTGTACCCAAGCACTCTGCCAGATGCTTGCCCCCAACTTGACAGCTTTTGACATACATGTATACCTGTGAAACCACCGTCACAATCAAGTAATAGCATTACCCTTCCCTAAGTTTCCCTGTGTCCTTTTGTTGTTGTTTAAATTGATACTTAACAGTAAGGATTAGATGATAGCTCAAGTTTTTGGGCCCCTGCCACCCACGTGGGAGACTGGATGGAGTTCCTGGCTCCTGGCTTTAGCCTGTCTGCTGAGGGCATTTGGAAGAAGAAAGCTGCTTCTCTCTCTGCCTCTGTCACTCTGCCTTTCAAGTAGATGAAAATAAACATTTTTAAAAAGGAATTATTTTTATTTATTTATTTTTATTTTTGACAGGTAGAGTGGATAGTGAGAGAGAGAGACAGAGAGAAAGGTCTTCCTTTTTGCCGTTGGTTCACCCTCCAATGGCCGCTGCGGCCGGCGCATTGTGCTGATCCGAAGCCAGGAGCCAGGTGCTTCTCCTGGTCTCCCATGCGGGTGCAGGGCCCAAGGACTTGGGCCATCCTCCACTGCCTTCCCGGACCATAGCAGAGAGCTGGCCTGGAAGAGGGGCAACCGGGATAGAATCCGGCGCCCCAACCGGGACTAGAACCTGGTGTGCCGGCACCGCAAGGTGGAGGATTAGCCTGTTAAGCCACGGCGCCGGCCTAAAAAGGAATTACTTTTACAAGTATGTCTTTTGTACACGACATATTGTTGAGTCTTGCTCTTGTGTTCATTCTGAAAATCTCATTTTAAAAACTTATTTACTTGAGAGGTGGAATCAGAGAGAGATGGAGAGAGCTCCCTCCAAAGCCTGCAACAGCAGAGGCTGGGAACTTAATCCAGACCTCCCATGGGAGTGGCAGGAACCCAGCTACTCCATTGCCTCCCAGCATCCACATTAGCAGAAAGGAGTCAGACGCCGGAGCCAGGACTCAGACCCCGGTACGCTGACATAGGACAGGGGCATCCTAACTGCTAGGACAAACAGCTGCCCCATCTCTGTCTCAGTCTGCGCTTTTAGTCCATATACACATAATTATTAATAGGTTTGAAATTAGGCCTGACTTTTTGGCATTTGTTTTATATTTGTTTTCTCTGCTTTAAACTCCTTTTTTTTTTTTCCTTTTAGCTTAATCTCTTCCATTGTATTTTCATTGATTGCTGTAACTTTTCAAATGTGCATCTTTGATTTATCATATATATTGCTTCTGAAAATGCACTGTGATTCTAGTTCCCACACCCCTCCCTGTCCTATTTTTTGTGATCCATCCACAATTTGCATATACCTATGGATGATTAATTCTCATTGTTGCATCTTATTCCATTTCATGAATACATCATCCATCCCTCTAGGATTTGAGTTTCTAGTGCAACTTGTGAACACTTTCATGCCTAATTTTTTTTAAAGGATTCACGTATTTACTTGAAAGGCAGAGTTACAGAGAGAGAGAGAGAGAGAAAGAGAGAGAATCTTTCATCTACTGGGTCACTCCTCCAGTGGCCACAACAGCAAGGGCTGGGCCAGGAGCCTTTTCCAGGGACCATCTTCCACTGCTTTCCCAGACGCATTAACAGGGAACTGGATTGGAAGTAGAACAGCTGGGACTTGAACTGGTGCCCACATGGGTTGTTGGTGCTGCAGGTGGCAGCTTTACCTGCTACACCACAGTACCACCACCACCCCCCAATTTTTGGTGATCATTAGCACACATTTCTGTTGGGTGTACCATGGCATGGGATTGGTTGTAAGGCATGTGTATGTTGGGTTTTACCAATTAGTTTCCAAAGCAGATGTCCAAGCTACACTTATCTCAGCAAAATTGAGATTTCCAGTTGTTTCACAGCAGTAATTGATGATGTTGTCTTTTTTTACCTTTGGCCATTTAGGTAGGTCTGTAAGTGCTGTAACATTTTAATTCAAAACCTAAAAATACTGTGCTGACCAAGCGAAATGAGATGTAGGCCAGATGTGTGGTTCATAGCCCACCTCAGATTGTGTGATCTAAGGGGTCTTGTGTTTGTCTCACACATGTGGGTGAATAATTTAAAAACTGCTGGGCGGCTGGAAGAACAAAGCATTCGTGTTGCAATCCTACCAGTGGTGCAGTTTGGGAGCAGACTGCCGCTGGAGTGTCCGTCTGCACACTCGCGGCTCTGTTCGGTGGACCGAGCGGAAAGCACCCTGGCAAAAGTGTGGAGAGATGTTCTGGGGGGAAAACCAGGCAGGGGACGAGGAGGAAGCAGGGACTTCTGCCGTGGACCGGAAACCTTTTCCCTGAGGGGGCGTGAGGAGTCATTTAGTGTGGTCTTGTCATTTCCTCCTTTGTCCTTTGGTTACCCCACCATTTCTGTAGAGTCTGGCACATACCCGTCTCAGAGGCAGGGCTGGCGGTGGTGTGGAATGAGAAGCTGGGGCAGTAAGGGAATAGCATCCTACATCGATCCTTTTCTGGTGCCCAGTGCCCAAGAGCAGGCATCCAGTTAAGAGGATCTTGCCAAGAGTTCCCCGTGGTGACCGCTGGGTCCAGGCAGCCCAGGGGACAGGGCTCCATCCTTCAAGGTGATGTCTCAAGGAACACAGGCTGGCAGTGTGGCTCTGTGGTTGGAACTCTTGCTACATTTAACACACTTCCCCTGGCTTCGTGCACCCTGACCTCAATGGAGACCTCTCCTGCTCTGCCCCTCAAGGCTGGTGACCAGCCCAGAAAGGATCAGACTTCAAGGCCCCATGCTTCAGCTTCAGAGATGGACCCGTGAGCATGTGGTTCTGACAGAGTGGTCCCCCCGGGGACGCCTGGAGCTGTCTGCAGGCTACAGTGGGTCACTGTGTTCTGAGTTCCAGAACCAATGCTGGTGCTCGATTCCTCGGAGCTCTCAGGAGGCAGCCCTCGGCCACAGCCCAGGAAGGAGCTCTCCCCACAGGGAAGGAAAGGGAAGAAGTGAGCCAGCCCCTGGGTCCTGCGGGTGGCAGACCGGTCCCTATCTGCACAGGCGGCCTCAGTCTCGAAGGGCCCCCAGGGTCCTTGGTAGTCCAGCGTTCTGGATGTGGGGCTGGGGCTCTGAGACTGGGGTCTTACTCGGTTTTGCTGAGGTGCCCTCCACAGGAGGGTGAGACCCCAACAGGGCTCGGTGTGCACAGAATCCCCACAGTAGGGGGCTGCTGGAGGCGGGGTGGCCTCAGGAACGGCCCTGGAGCGCAGCACAGCCGGCCAGCACCTCGGCACCCAGACGGTTTGCAGAGGCTGTTCCACCTGAGTTCAGACCGTGTCGTCGTCACTCCAACTTCCGAGTTTATGTGTCCTTCCTTGGCTTCCAATCTTTCCGAGGCTGCCCGTGGCCCTGGGTGTCTGGAGTTCAAGCTCCCGGGCGTTCAAGGCCCGTGGTGGCCTCGGGCTGCCGACCGCTTCTGCCACCCTGAGCTCCCTGCAGCCCCGGCCTCCCCGGGCACTCAGGTGCTCCGTGAGTGCTCCTTTGGTTCTCCTTTCTCCTCCCGTAAGTCACCGACCCTACAGACCACGGCCGGAAGAGTGCTGACCTTGCAAACCAGATTCAGACTGTCGCTCCCTCGGCCCTCTGTGCTTCACTTACTCCCACAGCTGGGTGAAGGGCTGCTCGCTCTGCACCCTAAGGCCTCGGGCTTGCCTTTGCCACAGCCCTCAAACCAGGTTGTTAGAGCCTGGGTTCATGTCTGAAACAGACACACACACACACAGAGCTTGTTGTTGTTTTTTAAGAAAGATTTTTCTGTCTGCTGGGCCACTCCCCAAATGGCCAGGTCTGAGCCAGGCCGAAGCCGGGAGCCAGGAACTCCATCCTGGTTGCCCACGTGGTCTCACATGTAGAGGCCCAAGTCCCGGGGTCATCTTTAGCTGCCCTTCCAGGTGCGTTAGCAGACAGCTGGGTCAGCAGCAGAGTAGCCAGGACTGGAACTGGCACTCCCGCATGGGGTGCCAATGTCACGAGCCACAGCTTAACCCACTGTGCCACAGTGCCAGCCCCCCCACCCCAGCTCCTTGTAAGTCTCCAGACTCGTTCATGTCCCAGTGCCCAGTACCTAACCCTGGCTGTCCACAGAAATCGAACATGGAAAGGACGGGCAAGAGCTGCAGGTGCTGTGCGGCTGGGCTGACCTCCCTGCTGGTGCTGAGCCATGCAGGGGCCACAGTGCACAAGCAGTGCCGGACAGGGACAGGTGCCTCCTCCAATGAGCTCCCAGTCCCATGCTCCCTCTTCCCTCCCCGCACCACTGCTGAATGTGTCTGGCCTCGGCGTGGGTTCCTCATCAGCTCTCTGTTCATCAGACTGCTGGGTACAGCCACCTGCTTGTCTGCCTTGCCGGGAGCTCTGTCACTGAGACCCTCCTCTTCCATAACCCCCGGTTGATTCCGGGATGGCTGATGTCCCTCAGGTCCAGGAATTTCATTTCCTCTTAGGGGAAGAGATCCCGGCTGGACTCGAACCCGGGAGAGCGTTAGTCTGGCTCTGCAGAACATCACTGCAGATCCAAATGAGCCAACGCAGTGGCTGCAAAGACGGAAGCAGGGGCCAGGGCTGTCGTGTAGCAGGTAAAGCTGCCACCTGTGGGGCCAGCATCCTATAAGGGTGCCAGCTTGAGACCTGGCTGCTCCTTTTTTTGCAAAGTGATAAGGTTTTATTGGGGATAGAGCATCCACCAGAACAGAAGGGACAGAGAGAGTGCCCAGTCACTCAACTGGGAGACCTGGAGGAAGCTCCTGGCTCCAGACTGGTCCAGCACCTGCCATTGCAGTCACTGGGGGAGTGAGCCAGCCAATGGAAGACCTCTCTCTTTCTCTCTGTGTTTTTCCTTCTCTCTCTCTCTCTCTCTCTGTAAATTCTGCCTTTCAAATAAATAAATCTTAAAAAAAAAAAAAAAAGAAAGAAAGAAAGCAAAGTCTAAGTGACACTGGATCCCTGCACCACACTCTGGCCTTGTCAGTCGGGTGGCCTTAAGTCAGTCTGAGCAGGGAGTCATTGCAGCTTCCAGAAGCCTGGAAGGACCATTGTTTCCTCACCAGGCCTCTGGTCTCTGTGAGAACAATTCGCTGATTCGCCTCTTGGAGGGGAACCTTCTGGAAAAGCCCCCTACACCACGGGACTCTCAGGAAACAGGCATGGCCGGGGCTGTATTGTCTGTCTATCAGATGACAAGAGACCCTGACACAGCCTCAACCCTCAGGGACAACCTTCTATGGCTGGGGAAAGCAAGGCCTGCCCCCTGCTGCTCAGCTAAGGCGCCGACACCTGTTCCTCCTGGTCTTACTGGTCCAGAGGAGGCACCAGCAGATGCTGGGTCATGGAGATGTCCCGAGGACACAGGACCTTCTGGGGAACAGAGCAAGCTGGAGCCAGGGCGAGAGCCAGCCACGCCTTTATTAGTCTCTGGGCAGAAAGGTTAGCACTTCTATCGGTGATGGGGACAGGAGAGGGGGGAGGCTGAAGGCGGCCAAGGTGGGGGTGGAGACTGCTGGGCCACCTGCAGGCAGGCACACGTGGGGCTTCCCAGGCCGGTACAAAGGTGGATCAGGCCCCGGAGTAAAGGAAGAGACAAAGCCTGAGATGGCGACAGCCGCAGCTGCGGACCGACAGCTGAGCTCCTGGGACCACAAAGGCATTTCCTGATGGAGATAATTTCCTAGGGCTGGAGGTCCCGAGCAGAGCTCACCTTGTCCCCCGAACCAGGAGTCCCTAGGGTCAGCTCAGTTGTCATCCCAGGGCACAGGGAACCCAGGAGGCTGCTCGTGGGAAGGAAGGGGCTAAACTCAGGGAGTGTTTGGGGCGTGGGTGTGTGTGAGTCAGTATGAACAAATGGGCCCTAGGTCCACGGCAGCTAGGTCACTCAGCTCCCCTCGGCTGCAAGCGCACCTCTCCCTTCATCCACCGCGCTGCACTGCCCCTGCCTCCTTCCAGCCCCAGCGAACTTGCCCTGACCTCCTGGGACATGCGGGGCTGCTCGCGGCTCTGCACCATAGCCGGGCAGGGCTCCCAGCCTACCTGCCTGGCTCCCGTCCTTGCCAAAGGGCTGATAACTCCACAGCTTTCTCAATGTCTGTCGACGCCTGTCCTCCCACTGCCCCCATCAGGCCTGGAGCTCAAGGAGAAGGCAGAGAGCCCACCGACCTCGCGCCGCGCCTCCAGCGCCTGGGCCACGAGGAGCCCAAGGCAGTTGAGTTTGTTGTGGCCCTGGTGTGTTGGGAGGGAGTCCACGCACCTGCGACTACGAGGGGGCTTATGGGGGGTCTGGCAATAGAGGGGAGGGTACCCAGGGCTCTTTGCGCCTGGGATGGTAACTTGCGAAGAGGGAGAGGAGGGTTGGTCCAAGCCCAGAAGGAGCTAGTGACAGAGAGCAGAGGGCCAAAGCGGGTGGCGCAGGGCGGGGTCCAGGAGGAAGAGAGGCCGGTAGTCTAGGCGCAGGGTCCGGCGCTGCAAAGCCCAGGGCTCAGAACCAGCAAGGGGACCACATGAGCGAGCCGAGCGCGGCTCCCGTGGCGGCGCCCGCGAGCATGCCCATGGCCAGCGGCGCGCCCGAGCTGTAGCACGGATCCTCCCGCACTATCACGTGCGTCACGCCGGGGCCTGCGGAGAGAGCCCGGGAGGGTGGGCGACGTCGAGGAGGCAGCAAGGTGACACCGGTCCTTTTCTGCGGGACCCCAGTCCAACCCGGCGCTGAGGCCGCTTCCCAGCTCCTCCAGTAGGGGCGACTGCGGCCTTGCCCACGCCCCCTTCCGTTCCCAAGACTTGGATTTGCCACTGAGTTCTGGGACCGTGGCGCTGGGGCAGAGCGGCGAGCGAAACTCGGGATCTCTAAGCACCTACACCTGAGAGAGGACGGGCCCGGCCGCCAAGCCACGGAGCGGGAATGAGGCAGCCATTCCCACGTTTGCCACCAGAGGTCGCCACCAGCCCAGGGACGGGCATTGCCGGGCACCTGGAGAGGTGAGGTGAGCTCTGGAACCGGGAGGGAGGCTGGTCCCAGGGCCGTGCTGAGCCTCCGGGAGGGAAGTGTTGGGAGGGTCCTGCCACGGGAAGGGTGGGGCCTGGCCCTGACTGATGCACGCGCACGGGGACTTACCTGCATAGGGCGGGCCGTAGTAGCTGCGGATGTAGGTGGCCTCGTGCGCATTGGGGGGCACCACCTCGTAGTAGTCCTGGTATGGGCTGTATACACGCACCTGGGGAGTCCGGCCTGGTCAGCTGTCCGTGAGCTCCCGGGCCGGGTTTTGGTCCCTTTCCTCTCACACCTCCTCCCCAAGTTTAGAAACGGGCCCCCAGGCGCCAGCAAGCTCCTGGAGATGGCCCTGCCTCCCCACAGCTGAGCTGTCCAGCCCTCAGTGGCCCCCATGCCTCTGCCTCGGCTTCACCCCAGCTCCACAAGTTCTCCCTGGCTCCCTGCTTCTCCTCATAGCCCACCTCCTGCTAGCACTGCTCCGTGGCCCAACTTGGAGAAGCCCAGTGGTTTCTCTACTCACGGGGAAGGGTACATGGCCAAGCCCCAGGCCCAGGACATAAACAGGGAACGGGGAAGAAGTAGGACAGGCAAGGTCGGGTGGGAAGAAACCAGGTCACGGTTATTGAGCAGCTACTATGTACAGGTCCCGAGAGAGACGTTCACAGGTGAACTGCCTCAATCCTGGAGGCGGGCGCTAGTTCCTCCACCTTACACAGCTGAGGACTGAGGTTCAGAGAATGCTCCGTGTTTTCTCAGGGATTCTTACAGGCCCTGCACAGCCTTGTGCAAATGTCACTGACTCCAGGAAGCCCTCCTGGTCTCAGAAGTTTCTCAAATTCTCTGTGGACTCTGCTTGTGCCTCTTGTTGATAGCCTTCTCCTGGGTGAGCCACCTACAGGCGGGGGTCCTGGTTCACCGGTGTCACCAGCAGGGGCTGGTGCAGAGCAGGAACCAATAGATGTGGGCTGAGTTAGGGGCTCCGGGTCCAAACCCCTCGTCCTCCCTACTGGGGAGCAGACAGGGAGAGGCGGCAGGGTTCCTTCTCTTCTGGCCCCTTCCTCCCAGCCCCTTGCACCCCACCCCCTTTCTGACCGGCCGACACACCCGACCGTCCAGGTACCTCAGGTGCCACTCATCCCAAGGGGACTGCGACATCTCTGTCCCAAGACCTCCTCCTGTTCCGTGGGTGTTTCCCTCTGCACCCCCATGCTGGAGTCAGGTTGGCACCCCTTCACACACTGCTTTCCACGTCACCTCAGCTGCCAGGTGATTAGAATGATTTTATCTTCTAAATATTCTCTCTGTCCATCCTCTTGGCCAGTGCTGAGAGAACCAGCCATTGGCTGCAGCAACTGGGAAGTTGTGGGTGACCCTGAGAAAACACTTCTCAAAGGAGCAGGTGCAGCGGGGGAAGAAGCCAGATGGGGGAGGGCTGCAGAGCAGGTGAGCGCTGAGCGATGGGGCCAACACGTCCCAGCCTCTCATTCAAGAAGTGGGCTGCGCGGTGTGGGGGGGTGTCCCCCAAGCTCATTGTGACTTCAAGTCCCCAGGCCATCTCCCCTCAGGAGGGATGCCCCTCGCAGCTTTCCCCACTCACCACCTAAGGCTCAGCATCCCTCACCCCCCACAGCAGGTGTCCTGGGCTCCCCTGCCACAGAAGACTCACAGGCCCCTGTGACTGGAACCTGACAAGAGTCTGACGAATGTTGATGGAGCTAACCACAAGTGAATCACAAACAGGGCCAGACTGGGACTGATGTCGCCCAACTCCAAGTTCAGTTTCAAGTTAGGAGGACATATAATCCGGGGATTGGCAAAGGCTCAGACAAGCACGGCTGTGGGGTCCTCCGTGGCCAGGAGCTCTCCCCCGCTGCTGCCTCTCTTGGGGGTGATCCAGTAGGACTTCTGATGGGGGTGGCCAGCGTCTGAGCTCCATGCCCAAAGCGGGCTGGAGGGAACTAAGCACACAGGTCTGAATCTACTGGTGAGGAAGTTAAAGGCCACAGCCGTCACCGGCGCGGCAGCTGTACAGTGAGCCCAGGGCTTTGGGAGGCCCAGGAGAGAGTGGAAAACACCAGCTCATGTCCCTCTGGGTCACCTGTTTCTACCTTCCCGAAGTAAACTCACATAGGTCCCCCAGCAACAGGCAGTGTCACCCAGGGACAAGAGGCCAGAACCTTGAGGGTGCATCTCCAATCCTCTCCCTCTCTGGAGGCCCAGCCCCTTCTGCAGGTGCAGAGGATGTTGGCCAATCAGGGCGTCACATGCAAATGACTCCCCTCAGGCTAGCTCTAGCATGCTCAGGTTTACAGGCATTGCCCATTTAAACAGACCTGCAACCTCGGGCATGCTGGGAGTCCCAGGCCAGGCACTCCCGGGCTGCACATCAGAATCACCCAGTGCGATTTTCTAACTCCAGATGTCCTAGGCTCCACCCCCAAACCTATGGAACTGGAGCATCAGGAAGTAGGATGTGAATATCTGTGGTTGGTTTTTTTTTTTTAAGTCCCTAACGAGTGCTAATGTACAGCCACACCACACACCACCCTGCAAGCAGATCTTGAGCTGACCCAGCCCCGCTGCCCCCCAGCCCTGTGGGCCCTGTGCTGGGCACTGGGGATGAAGAAAGGACTCAGGCCCAAACCCTGCTCTCAAGGAACATTCCGGGCGGGAGAGACCCAGACTAAGTGACAGCGTGTGCAGTAATCAGGACACAGAGGCTTAGCGCTCACCCACTCCTTCCTTCACTCATTCAGGAGCAGCCCCCGAAGCCGGCTTGTGCCGGATCCTCACACACCAGTCATCAGGAAAGTTAGATAGACTGGCCCCTTCACTGAGCACTCATTGAGCACCTGCTGTATATCCAGCTCCGTGCCAGGCTCCACGGGAGCAGCGCTAGCCACACCTGCTCCCTGCCTCGGTGCCCGGCGAGGGGGACGAGCTAGACAGAATCTAGTGCCGCTGAAGCCAGGCAGGATTCAGCATTGCGGGCCTGGGGGGGCCTCACGGAGCAGTGGCGGCCTTGGGACCGGGCCTGCCAGGACGAGCGCCCCTTTGTCCTGGCAATGGGGACATCTACAGCCGTGGCACCCAGCCACCAGATTGGCAGCGGCTGCAGGGAGGGAAGGGTCGTGTGGCTGGGGCAGAGAGAGCAGCAGAGCGCTGGAGCCCAGGGCTGAGGGCACGTGGCAGCCGAGACTGAGCCGGGCCAGCGTGTTGTGAGCAGGGAAGGGCATGAGGCTGGGAAAGTTCTGGAAGCTGGTTCTGATGGTCAGACTGGAGGCAGGGGGGAGGGTTGAGCCAGCACTTACCCAGATCCGCCTCTCAACCTGACAGGGGCTCCACGAACGGGTCACACACCTGACCTTGGGGCAGACCCGGCGGCTCCTGGGAAGGACAGTGGCTCCAGCCGGGGCCTGCTCAGGCCGCAGAAACCCAAGGAGGGGTATGTCAGAGGCTCTCTGTGCCCCGAGAGCCCTAGAGCTCCTAGCAGAGCTCCCTCTGCCCACAGGCACAGGGGACGGGCTCGGAGCAGGGTGGTATCTGGCACGGTTACACAGAGGGGCGGCAGTCTCTCCAGAACCAGCCCCACCCCCGTCTGTTCCACACGGCTGCTCCTCCCAGTGGGCACAGGGCAGCCCACCCCAGCCTCGCCCCTGGCCGTGCCCCCGCCCCTGGCCCAGCTTGGCTGGAATCAGGGGCTGAGTGAGGGAGGAACCTGCAGCACCTGGGGTCACTCCGGCACAGGCACAGCGACAGAGAGGGGCCCACAGACAGGCAGACGTGGGAGTGGCCGGCGGGCGGAGGGGGGACAAGGCGGCTTCATAGAGTCACGGAGCACAGAGCGGTCAGCCCTCCCTCCCTCTTGCTTCACCCTGCTTACAACGAGCGCTTTGGAGTCAGGGCCGGCCAGGTTAGGCCAGCCTGGGTCCCTCTGCCCTGCTGACCAGGCCCCTGCCCCCTTGCTGCCAGCTCCCTTTCATCCGCGCTCCTCCGGGAGCCTGAGTCTGGCCCCACTTAATGCCCGCACTGCGCCAACGGCCAGCATGAGAAGTCACGCTCTCCCTACTGGACTTCGAGGCCCCTCGTGACCCGGCCCAGATGACCTGAGGGGTCATCTCTCCCTTTCATTCCCTCCGTGCGTCTCCTCCAGACAGCTAGACCCACACACACATGCACACGTTACTTCTGCAAGTAACACCCCCCTCTCCGGATCTCACTGGCAGAGGTTCTGGTCCAAGTTCCTTTACTGACTTGAGATGTGAGACTTTGGACAAGCCCCTCCTCTTCCCTGTACCTCAGCTTCCCTATCTGTAAAATGGGATTAAATGCCAACACCTTCACCCATCCACCTGCCAGGGTTGTTAGGAGCCGAAATGATGTAACCAATGCCAGGTACTCAGCAGGGAGCTGCCCAAGTGGGTTTCCAACTGCGCCGCAGGCTCCCCGTCACCTCCCAGTGGACTTTCCGCCTGGGGAAGACAAGGCACCATTGCCACAAGCAAAAGGAGCAGATGCAGGTTGTGCAGCCAGGATGCTGGGGTCAAGGTCAGGCGGGGCCGAGGGCACGCCTGCAAGCCCACAGCTCTGTCAAGTCTGTGTCCTCATCGCCTGTCTCTGGCCTCGGCCTCCAGCCTCCTCACCACCTCGGGATCCACTCTTACCCCTACAACCTGCTTCTTCCCTACCAGCCATACTGTCCTTAAAAACACACCTGGGGTCGGCACTGTGCTACAGCGGATTAAGCCGCCATCTGCAGTGCTGGCATCCTATGTGGACACCGGTTCAAGCCCCGGCTACTCCACTTCTGATCCAGCTCCTTGCTAATGCACCTGGGAAAGCAGTGGAAGATGGCCCAAGTGTTTGGGCCCCTGCACCCACATGGGAGACCTGGATACAGCTGCTGGCTCCTGGCTTCAGCCTGGCCCAGCCCTGGTCATTGAGGCCATTTGAACCAGCAAGCAGATGGAAGAGAGGGTCTCTCTCTTCCCCCAATCTCTCTCTCTCTAAAACAACAATGTAAACCTGATCTGAACACACTGTCTTTCTGCTTTGAGTTGCCGACCCTCCTGCCCCGCCCCCTGCCTCCCTCAGCTCCGGCCAGCCCAGCCTTCCTTCTGTCCCCCCGATGCCGGCATCTTCGTCTCTCTCAGTCCTCATACCTTCCACCCTTCAGGTCTCCGTGTAAGCCTCCACTGGACTCCCCGCTGGGTCAGGCCACAGATGGGGCACAGGCTGCCCGTGTCTGGCAGAGCAGTTACACCGGCGACCTGACGTCAGTAACTAGGTCATCAGCTCTTTGTGTTTGGCTCCCTAAGGGCAGGGCCACGTCTCCTTGGTTCACCTCTGATCTTGACACCTGGCTGGTGCCTGGTGCATGGTGGGAACGTGGTCAATGTCGCGTGGGTGACTGAACCTCAGCCTTGTCACCTGCAGGCAGGCAGCAATAATCGCCACCTCTCGGGACTGCTGTGAGGCGGAGGTGGGATTAGCCCCACACCACGCTGACACATAATAGTTGCTCAATAAAAGGCGGTTCCTTTTCCCTAGCTCACTCCCTACCCCCTCCCCAGCCTCTTCCTGCCCCTCCTCTGAGCCGTCCCCTGTCCTTTCCCACGTGTCACTCAGGACCTCTGAGCCCACACTAGACTGAGAACTCCTGGCAGGTGGAGACCGAGTCTGCGCCCGCTGATTCCATGGCACACCGGGCTGGGAGGCGGGGGAGGGGCGGGGGCTCACCGGGGTGGCGTTTGCCTCCATCAGCGCCGTCTTCCAGGCTCTGCAAAGCAAACCTCGTCAGACCGTGAGGAAGGAGTCTACACTGCCCCCCACCCAGCACAGCCGCCAGCCCCAGTCTCCCCACAAGGGGGAGATCCTCTTGATAGAAGCGGCCCCTCCCTGCCTGGTGTGGGTAGAGCCCCAGGCCAGGCTCCTTCCTCCTTAGTTCCTGGCCTCCCCATCTAGTCAGTGTACCACTGTGTTGTGGGGGGTCCTGGGCGTGCCCCGGCTGCAGCCCCTCCACAACCAACACCTGCAGACATAGTACCCAAAGCCTCTGACCCCAGGGCCCAGGACAGGGCCCAGGGACACCACACAATCGGGCCTTTGTAGGTTGTCATGGAGCCCGGCTGGGGTGGACAAGGCTGCTCTGTGCTGCCACCAGCGAGCTCAGCTTCCCCCACTCCCACACACCCATCTCTCTCTCCTCCAGGCCAAGGACACGGCCCTCAGCCCGAGGGTGGGAAGGGAAGGAATGTGAGGGAGCAGAGGGCGAGCCCCCAAGGTAGGCACACCAGCTCCCAGCACAGCTCCGCCTCGGACACTGGTGCCCGCGGGCTGCCTCCGACAGACAGGTCCTGGTCTACCCTTCAGACCAGAGCTTCCACGAGGCAGAAGGGAGAGAAGGAAGGGTTCTTGGGGGCGCCCCTGGGTTTGTCTGCTCCTGTGGGTCACCCCCAGGTGGGGGCTCACCCCAAAGTTTGCTAAGTAGTTGATTCTGACAGCCAGGGGCCCCTCAGGTGGGGCAGGTGCACAGAGCTCTCCCTCACTGTCCGAGGAGCCCACCACCAGCCACTCTGCCCCGCCTTTGGTGGGCCAGCCTGGCTGCCTGCTCATAGGCCTCTTCCTCTTCCCGTGGTCAGTGAGAGGGGTCTGGGTTCACCCCCCGGGATCCCACCGTGCCCCTGTCCTGGAGCGACTCACATGGCATCGTCCCGGGTCTCAGCACACAGGTGCAGGCGCCCGCCCTCCCGCAGGCTCACGGTCAGCAGCCCGTCTCTGCTCCGGCCCTCTGGGGGCTGCACATCTGGAAGCAGACGCACCTCTGTTGGGTTTCCGGGTCCCCTCAGGAAAGCAGCAACACGGGGAGGGGCTGCCTTCTCAGGGTCCTGCCTACTGGCTGCCAACAGCCTCTTATCACCCCACACACTTCCTTGAGCCTCAGACGCTCAGCCTCTCCACTTGCTGGCTTCCCTGTGCTTCTCCCAGTCGCCCTGTCATAACTACGGCCTTGGGGCAGGAATTTGCATTTTTGCTGTGTGGTCTGGGCCAGCCCCTTGACTTCTCTGAGCCGCTTTGGTTCATTTCCCGTTTGTCCAGTCTGTAGTGCCTCGGGAGCAGGAACTGTGTCTGATTCACCCCTGGACCCAGCATAAGGTCCAGGCCCAGCCCCGGAGAGAAACCCCAGACAGGATGGATTTCTTAACTCACACCTAATGAACCTGGAGTTGGCAAAGGCACAGAAGCGATGTTTGCGGAAGCCTAAGAGAACCTTCCGATCCCAGGTGTCCCCAAATGCAGTGGGACAACTCCCCACCCCTCCCCCCGCCCCCGGTGGAGGACGGGGCTTCTGCTCACCGTGGCACTCCTGGCCGACCTTTATGTCGCGGACGTTGGCGTGGATGAACACGCGGTCCTCTTCATCCTGCGCCGTCTCATCGTGGTAGTAGCCCAGGGTCCCATCCAGCCACAAGGCAAACCAGTTCCGCTTCCAGCGGCGGAGGATGGAGCCTGTGTCACATTGCAGGCCGGCAGGCAGGCTGACCCCAGGGCGAGGCTCCCAGGGTCCCCTCAGCCCCAGGCCCCAGGGTTGTCCCCTCCCCCATCCAGCCCCTGTCTCAAGGGTGGGGCCTCTCCTGTCCTGTCTGCCCCTGGGGCCTGGCACATAGGAGCTCAGCGTGGTGAATGAGTGCCCAGGCCTGTGGCTTGGGAGCTTCCAAGGCCAAGTCCCAGGTCTCTTTGAGGACGAAGACCTGTCCCTACCCCAGGCCTCCGCCTCACTGCTAACGCTGACTCGTGTGACAGGTGTGTGGTGCCTGCCTCGCGTGCACCCCCATCCACCCAGCTGCTGGCATTCAGAAGACCTGTGCTTGGTGTTTGTGCTCCTGTTCAGCTCATACCCCCTGCCAGAGAAGGGTCTAGAAGCCTCACACCTAGCTTCAGATGCCCTGCAACTGGCAATCGGAAGAGGACGGGGCAGAGAGAGAAGAGAACGTCTCCGAGCTGTATGGGTTCCAAAGCATGGGGCCATTTTTCATGTGCTCTGTGCCGGGCTGCCGTGGACTCACGGTGGGTCACACCCAGTGCCTGCCCTGGAGGAGTTCCCAGTCTGGGGCCTGGGTTGGGTAGGGGAGGCAGGGGACCACGGGTACGGTGCCCAGGTGGGGTTACAGGAGGAAGGGCCCCCTGAGCTGGGTCTCGCAGAAGGAGTAGTTTACCAGGCAGGCGGGGCAGGGGGGACCAAAGGGCCCTGGCCTCTTGGGAGGATTCACCAGGGCGGACCCCCGCAGCCGCTCCCTCGCCTCTGCTCCCTCGCCTCTGCTCCACGCCTGACAAGTCCCATCCCCCCCCCCCCCAGGGTCACTCACTCTGTCTCCACAGCCAGCCGCCCCTCACCAGGGCCATTTCTTCCAAACGATTTTCCAGGGTGGAGTCGGGCGGGACCTGTCAGAGGAGCCCAGGAAACAGCCCTCAACGGCCACTCCGGAGCAGCTCCCAGGGTGGGGGCCGCCAAGGGCCCGGCTTGGCCTCCTCCCCATCCTCTGCTCCAGGCAGAGAAAGGGAGCGCTGTCCTGGGGGGGGAGGGGGAGCCACCCTTGTGATGGGGTGGGGGTGGCGCTCCCACATTCCAGTCTCAGCTGCACAGCCTTGGTCCAGTCCCTTCTGCTTGCCCTCAGTTTCTAGGTCTCTGACAGTGTGTTTTTATTCCTGCTTGGAACAAAACTTTTGTTTTTAAAAGTTTTTCTTTTTTTTTTTTTTTTTTTTTTTAAAGTGTGTCTATGAGACAGGTCAAGGCTGGAGAGAACTCTTTAAATGTTAGGAACCCTGGAATTTTGCAATGCTAGCAGCATGGAACATTAGAATCACAGCAGTGAACCAGGGACTTCGTGAGAAAAGCACACTGGGACCTCACACTGGGGCCCTGGGGAGGCCGCTTACAGTGTGGAAAATAACAGAGGATCAGCAGCGACGGCCAGGTGCGCTGCTCAGCGCTTGCAAACTCTGTCACCTCACGTAGACAATGTTTTTCATCCCATGTGAGTGATGAGGAATCCGGGGCCTCATCATGGGTTAGCAAGCAGTGGAGCCGGGGCCGGCAGCCAGCAGTGCCGGCTTCGAACCATCACAGCAGCCGGTCCCAGGCACTCCTGATCACATCCTAGCGAGCACTGCCAGTCTATAGAGATCCTCGGGTGAGTCCAAGGTGCTACACAGGTTGGGAGCCCCTGCACAGTCTAGACTACCTCCCCTTGTCCCCATGGTAACAAGGAGCCTCTGAGGGACAGCAAAGGACTCATCCAGGTATGCGACAGTGCTTCGGTTGGAACCCAGATGCCCTGTTTCTGAGGGCAACTTGCTTGTGAGCAGATGTCCCTCCCCCTCCCCCACCGGCTCACACCTGTTGCTGCGTAACAGGAGCTGGCACAGCTGCCAGACAAGGCCCTGCCTGTCTCTGTTTCTCCTGCAGCTCCCTCCCCTTTCCGAGCTCTGACACAGGTCTGACAAAAGGGCCAGGCCAGGTTTTTTGCAAACTCCTTCTTCATTTCCCCTTGATGCACCCACCTGTCTACACCTGTTGCAGATGCTGCTGCCAAAACGGCCGGCGGCTATTCGACGCTGCTGCCACCCAACCCGCTGCGCCTGCGCTTTGCGCGCCCCAGAGAGCCTGGGGCGTTTCACTCCCCAAGCTGTGCCAGGGTAGTGGGGGGAACCTTCCTTCGCCTGGGCCCCGCCCACCCCAGGGAGGGGGCGTGGCGAGGAGAGCCGTGGCGCTGAGGCATGCTGGGACTTGTAGTCTACACCTCTACAGCTGTGCAGAGGCAGTCTCCAGGGGGGCAGCCCCGCTGACCCGGCGCACCGGTCCGCGATTTTGTTTTTATTTTTCGATTAAGACATTTGTCCACTCCGGTTATCCTAAAACGCTATTTCTTCAGAGTCTGTGAACTCATTTTCCAGGAGAAAGTAAAGTTACAAGCTTTTTGACGCTCAGCTTGGTGGCAGACGCCGCGCCAGGCTTTAGGGCGGATCGGATGCGGCGTGCCCCGTCCACTCCCCAGTTTCCAGTCTTGGCGGGGGACACGACCCGTTGGCGCACAATCGGGGCACACGCTGTGGCTCAGCTACGGGCCAAGAGGCTCTGCCTCTGCCCAGGGGTTCCGGCTGCCCGGAGGATAGCAGCGGTTTCCCCAGGTACACCGGGCGCCCCGACTCCCGCGGATCGGGAAGTTCAACAGTGCCCAGGGAGCGTCTGGGAAGCAGAGCGCAGGGGCGGGAGGCCGGGGTCCGCACGGACGGTGGAAGGCGGGCCGGGAGCTCGGACGGCCACGGTAGTGGCCGGAGCTTGGGGAGGAGGCGGGCGGCGCCACGGCGGGGCTGGAGACGTCTCTGTGAGGCGCCCAGCCGGGAACGGAGCTTTCGTGCGTCCACCTCCTCGGTTCCCCCTCCGGGACCGCTCCCGGCCCCACCGACCCCACCTCAGGCAGACGGGGCCGCCAAGGCTCCCGCCGATCCCTGCCCGGCAAGGGCACCCGCCCGGCCCCCCGGCCCCGCGCTGCCTTACCGGGGTCGCAGGGCTCATGGTTCCCGGGTGGCCAGGGCAGCATTTCCGAGAAGGCTGCGGCACGGGGCCAGTCCCCTGAGCGCCTTAGAGATAAGGGGATCAGGGAGGTGCTACCAAGTGCGAGCCCGAGGGGGGAGGCGCGAGGGCCTCGCAGATCCTGGGGGGACGCCGGGCTCTCTCTCCAGACCCCTCCCCAACCTTCCCCGCTGGTCTGCTGGCGCCGACCCTCAGCTCGCTGACCCAGCCGTCCGCGACTCGGCTGGGGTCTCGGTCTGGCATCTCAGACGATCGCGGGGCTGGGGGCGTCGCGGTTGGGGTCGCCGGGCGGTCAGGGGGCGGAGCCAGCCTCCTCTCTCGGGCGGGGGCGAGGCTAAGCCTTCCTCCTGCGGCCCCGCTGGACGGCGCCCATCACCCCAGGGCCGGCTGCGCAGCCTGGCGCCTTAAGCCTCCCTCGCTCGCCCCCGAGTGCCTGTAATCCTGACCTCGAGGCACCCCGGCGCCTCAGCCCTTCGTGCTGTGCGTGCCCTGCTGGGGGGTTCGCCATGGCCGATCCTATTAGCCCCTGAGCTCATCCCCTCTTAGCCGGTTCAGGAACCGGCTCTCCTGGACCACGCTGTTTTTCATCTCTGTGCCTTTAACCCTCTGTCTGGTGCCTGCAGCGTGCCACCGCTGCCTCCGCCAGCCTGGATTTCCTGCCCCGGCGCAAGGCCAGGGCGAGGCGGCTGCCTCGGGAGTAGCGCCAGTGCCCGAGTCCGGGCGAGGGGGAACCGGCAGACGGTTCCTAGATTACACGTCCGATTTCGCCACCGGCCGCAGAGGGAACGTTCTCCAGCAGCAGTGCAAACTCGGGGACAAGACTCAGCCCGCATCGTCCCACAGAGTGGCATCACGCAAAGAACAGGAGGAGAGCTGGCGGGCGATTGGTCTGGCGGTTAGGATCCCAGAGTCCGGGCCACAGCGGCCGCTAAAGTCCCGCTGGACAGCCTATACAGGCGCTGGTTCCAGTCCCGGCTGCTCCACTTCTGACCCAGCTCCCTGCTAATGTGTGTGGGAGAGCAGCAGAGGACGGCCCTAGTGCTGGGGCCCCTGCACCCACGTGGGAGGTCTGGACTGTGTCCCACCTGCCTGCTTCGGTGCATTGGAGGAGTGAACCCGTAGATGGGATACCTCTCTCTCTCTTAAATAATTAGATTTCATACACACATGAGTGGGACCAAGCGTGTGTCTTTGAAATGTTGGTTTAATGACTCTTAGGCGTCCACATGATCACAGCATGGAGCACGCAGTTCCGGACACTCAGCAGCCCCTGGAGCCACGGTGATCCGGGTGGGACTGCTTCTCATCTCCACGGTGGTGCCGGTGGAAAGAGTGAGCACGGAGCTGAGGAGGGCCCAGCAGGAACCCCAGCTGCGGGCGGTGCCCTGGCTGCAGAGGCCTTCTAGTGAGACCAGCAAGCCCACCAGCAACTTTTACCTGGTTCTTGTCCCTGCAGCGCACAGAACCCCTGGCACAGAGAAAGGTGTCGGGCTGTGTGGGACGAACATTGGCCTGGCTCATCATGTTCACATGTACCGCCTACATTTCCTAGAGAGTCTAATGTGATGAGAATCATTTACATTCTCTCTACCAAAAAGGTCCTTGACCTTTATGTCAAGATGCAACTGGAGCAAAAGCCAAAATACTTTTGTAAGTTTTTAATAATAATTTTAGTGAGGTATAACTCACATACCATAACATTCACCCGTTTGAAATGTACAATCCATGAACTTGTGCAGCCATCAGCACTATCTAATTTCAGAACCTTTTCATTACCGCAAAAAGAAACCCTGTGTCCTGGGGTGGGTGTTTGGCATGGCAGTAAAGTCACCAGCTGGGACACGGCATTCTGGTATCAGAGTGCCCGGTGTGAGTCCTGGCTGCCACACTTCCTGTCCAGCTGCCTGCTCGTGTGCACCCTGGGAGGCAGCAGGTACTAGATGCTCCAGTACTAGGGCCCTGCTTACCCACTAGAAGACTTGCATAGAGTTCTGGGTCCTGGCTGTTATAAGCATTTGGAGAGTGAACCAGAGAATGGAAAATGTCTCTCTTTCCAGTAAGTCATTAGTTAATTAATAATAAAAAAGAACCTCTGTACCCTTTAGCAGAGAGTCCCATTTCTGTTTTACCCCCAGGCCCTGGTATCCCCGCTAAGCTGTTTTCTATCCGTGTGGCTTTGCTTATTGTACACATTTCGTATAAATAGAATCATGCAATCTATTCTCTTTCCTGACCTGTTCCTTGCACTTAGTATGTCTTCAAGGTTTATCCATGCTGTAGCTTGTGTCGTTTCTTTTTACTGATGGATAATATTGCATCGTATGACTACATGATGTTCTACTTACCCAGTCACCAGTGGACAGACATTTGAGTGGCACACACTTTTTAGCTATCATGCATAATTCTGTTATGAACATCTGATACAGGTCTTTCTGTGGACATGCAGTTTCATTTCTCTGAGGGGTGGAATTGATGGGCCACGTGATAAGTCAGATGTTGAGAATTATTTTTAAAAGACTCATTTATTTATTTGAAAGGCAGAGTTAAAGAGAGAGAGACAGAGACAGAGACAGAGACAGAGAGAAAAGTCTTCCACCTGCTAGTTCACTCCCCAGATGGTTCCAATGGCTGAGGCTGGACCAGGCCAAAGCCAGAAGCCTGGAGCTTCTTCTGGGACTCCTCTGCCCCTATGAGTACAGGGACTCAAGCACTTGAGTCATCTTCTGCTGCTTTCCCAGTGCCATTAGCAGGGAGCTGGATTGAAAGTGAAACAGCTGGGGCCAGCGCTGTGGCATAGTGGGTAAAGCTGCTGCCTGCATTGCGGCATCCCATATGGCGCCGGTTCGATTCCCAGCTGCTCCACTTCCGATCCATCTCTCTGCTATGGCCTGGGAAAGCAGTAGAAGATGGCCCAAGTCCTTGGGCCCCTGCACACACGTGGGAGACCCGGAAGAAGCTCCTGGCTCCTGGCTTCGGATCAGCATAGCTCCAGCCATTGTGTCATCTGGAGAGTGAACCAACAGATGCAAGACCTCTCTTTCTCTCTCTCTGCCTCTCCTTCTCTCTCTGTGTAACTCTGACTTTCAAGTAAATAAATAAATCTTAAAAAAAAAAAAAGTGGAGCAGCTGGGTCTCAAGTCAGCGCCCATATGTGGTGCCAGAGCCACAGGCAGTGACTTTACCCTCTATGCCATAATGCCAGCCCCAGAAGTTGAGAATTCTGAGGCACTGTTGGCACGCAGCGACCTACGAGAGTCCCCAGCCAACACTTGTTATTGTCTATTTTACAGTCGCGGTCCTACCGTGCTTTTTCTCATTATGGCTTTTCATTGTGAGCTTAGTAGGAATGAGTGTTTCTTTCCAGCTTTGCTTTGAGGTCTTCGACAGGCTTTCTGAAGGTCTTCAGTTCTTCATTCGCATGTACACCATGTCATTGTTCCAGAACTTTCCTCCTCCTGCCCCACACAGTGATCTTCCTGGACAGATCATTTCTCGAGAGACTGCGCCTTTCTCTTGAGAGATTTTAATCCGCACTTTCAGCCAAGGTTCGCTCTGCCCGAAGCTTTCCGGATGATCTGTCATGCCGGCTTTCCGGTTTTCTTCTTTAGCCAAGTTGACGTTTCCTTGCCTTTTCTCTCCACCTCAGATCTTTAATGCACTGGGCTTTTCAACATCACTCATTTTCCCCCTGGCTCCTCTCGTCTGGGCATAAAAGCTGCCTCCATCTCCTGATTCCAGGTCACTACCCATGGCCTCCCGCACAAGGGGAGTGGTCAGATCCTGCCTCTGTAGCCAGCGCTCCTCCGGAGATGTAACCTCACTCTGCACACCTGCTCCCCGCTTCTGTGGGAAGGTCACACATCTTCCGTCTGTTGCCTGTAATGATTTTCGCTTTCCCATTGTATGTTTACTGATTTGGGTTCTACTTCTAGACGGGAGATCTTTCTCCTAGTACAAAAGAGCAGCTCATCGTAATCTGAGAATTGAGTTTTCTTTTCCCACCTGGTTTGCTGTTAAGCATAAGATGCGCCAAATCCCAGGGTTAGACAGATCCAGGGCAACACGCACTCCGGGCTTTCATCCTCTTTCACTGCAGGCAAAGACCTGACAAGAGCTTTCGTTTCACTAGGACTAGAGCTGTGGGTTTTCTTGCTGTTGTGTTTTATTTTCGAGAGGCAGAGAGACGGTTCCGCTGGTTCACTCCCCAAATGTCTGCAATGGCCAGGACTGGGCTAGGCTGAAGCCAGGAGCCTGGAGTACAGCCCAGATCTCCCACATGGGGGCAGGGACTCAAGTACTGGAACCATCAACTGCTGCCTCCCAGGTGCACATTGACAAGAAGCTGGAGTGGGAGCTGAAGCTGGGAACGAAGCCCAGGTACTGGGGTCTGGGACATGGGCATCTCAGCTGCTGGACTGAACGCCTGCCTGGTGCTGATTTTTTTTTTTTTTTTTTTTTAAGAAAGACACACTTATTTGAAATGCAGAGTGATACAGAGAGAGGGAGACACACACATACACCCCCTCCCCCACCACATCTTCTTTCTGTTGATTCACTCAAATGCCTACAACAGCCAGGGCTGGGCCACATTGAAACAGAAGCCCACAACTCCATCCGAGTCTCCTACATGGGTAGCAGGGACTCAAGTACTTGAGCCATCACCTGCCGCCTCCCAGGTACATTAGCAGGGATCTGGGTCAGAAACAGTAGTCACAGACTCAAATCCAAGTTCTGATATGCGACATAGGTGTCCCAAGTGGTGCCCCAGTGTTGGCTACTGGTGCTGAACTTTGAGTCACGTGTTCTTGATTCTCAGTATAAAAGAGAATCTTTCTTCACTGATTGTAAAATTCTGCTTGAAACCAGAAGTTAATACAGCTGTGGCTGCCCACACTTGTCACCCCCACCGTGAGACTGAACAAGTGGCCTGGCCTCCCTGAGTCTCCTTTTCTTATCTGTAAGTGGGGAGAGGGTGCACAGGGCCTGGCAGGTGAGCGTTCAATGCATTTCACTGAACTCTCATGGGGCCGGTGTTGTGGCTCAGAGTTTAAGCTGCTGTCTGCCGTGCTGGCATCCCTTATAAGTGCCAGTTTGAATCTGGTTGTTCCACTTCTGATCCAGCTCCCCTGCTAATGCACCTGGAAAAGCAGTGGAGGATGGCCAGAGTGCTTGGACCCCTGGGAGAACCAGATGGAGTTTTGGGCTCCTGGCTTTGGCCGGGCCCAGCCCTGGCTGTTTCTGCCGTTTGGGGCGTGAACCAGAAGATGGAAGATTCTCTCTCTCTCTCTCTCTCTCTTTCTCTCTCTCTCTCTCTCCCTCTCCCTCTCTCTCTCTCCCTCTCTCTCCCCCCCACTCCCCCCCTCTACCTGTGCCTTTCAAATAAATAAAAATAAATACATCTTTTAAAACATGTTTATTTATTTATTTAAAAGGCAGAGGAGAGCAAGACAAAAAGAGATCTTCCATTCACTGGTTCACTCCCACTAATACCTACAACAGCTGAGGCCGAGCCAGGCTGAAGCTAGGAACTGAAAGTCCTCCTCGTGGCAGGGACCCAACCACTTGGACCATCGTTATCAGGAAGCTGGAAATCAAATCTTTTTTAAAAATTATTATTTATGTATTTTAAAGGCAGAGTTGCAGAGAGAGAGAGCTCTTCCATTGCTGGTTCACTCCCCAGATGACCTCAATGGTTAGCGCCAGGCCAGCTGGAAGCCAGGAGCCAGACTCTTCATCCAGGCGCCCTGCAGGGGCCCAACTACTTGGGCCATCTTCCTCTGCATTCCCAGGCCATTATCAGGGAGCTGGATCAGAAGTGGACTGCAGGGCCAGCGCTGTGGTGTAGTGGATAAAGCCAGGCACCTGTTCAAGTCCTGGCTGCTCCACTTCCAATCCAGCTCTCTGCTATGCCCTGGGAAAGCAGTAGAAGATGGCTCAAGTCCTTGGGCCCCTGCACCCATGTAGTAGACCTGGAAGAAGTTCCTGGCTCCTGGCTTCGGATTGGCGCAGCTCTGGCCATTGCGGTCATCTGAGGAGTGAACCAGCGGATGGAAGACCTCTCTCTCTCTCTCTCTCTCTCTCTCTCTCTGCCTCTCTTTCTGCCTTGTGTAACTCTGACTTTCAAATAAACAAATAAATCTTAAACAAAAAAAAGAAGCAGACTGGAACTGATGCCCGTTTGCACTGCTGGCATTGCTGGCTGCGGCTTAACCCGCTGTGCCACAAAGCCTCCCTCAATAAATAAATCTTTAAAATAATTATAATTTCCCATTTAATATTTCAGACCGCAGTTGACCACAGGTAATTGAAACCACGAAAATTGAAACCTTGGGGAGCAAACCATAGAAGGGGGGAGATTACTGAACAGTGCACAGTTGTGGATAGCACCTCCCCGCTCCAAGTCCCTCTGTTCCGCCCTGGAGCTGCCCCACCAGGCCTGGTAGCTCTGCAAGGCTTTGAATCTCTGCCGAGAGGGGAGGCATGGGCGGGGCTTTCCTCCTTCCTCAGAGCTGCTCCATCACCGATGTGCGAGCAAAAGGGTCACTCTGTCCCCTTATCTTAGAATGAATAATTAGAAACAAAGCAGGCTGGGGGCAGGGTTACATTTATAACAGCAACCAAAACTATGCAGTGCTTCAGAATACATTTTCTTTTGAAAAGTATAGAGTCTATAAAAAGAAAACCACCATATTTTATTAATAGATATAAATCAAGATTTGAATGAATGGAAAGACAGCATGTTCTTGGATGGAAAGATACAAATTCATAAATGTGTCAATTCTCCAACTTACATGTAATCTAATTCCAGATTACAAGTACATTTAATCCAATTCCAGATAGAATAGTAACAGATTTCTTCTTTTATTTTAGGAATTGGTAAAATTAAAAAAAAAGAAAGAAAAATATGAGGATACTTAAAAGTTTGTGGAAAACGCAATTAAAAGATAAGTTTATTTTGATGGAAAGAAATTTTGAAATCCATGTATACTTTTTCATAATATACACTTTTTAAAAAAAACATTTTATTTATTTACTTGAGAGGCAGAGTTATAGACAGAGGGAGAGACAGAGAGAAAGGTCTTCCATCTGCTGGTTTACTCCCCAAATGGATGCGATGATAGGAGCTGGGCCGATCCGAAGCCAGGAGCCAGGAGCTTCCTTGGGATCTCCCACGTGGGTGCAGGGGCCCAAGGACTTGGGCCATCTTCTACTGCTTTCCCAGGTCATAGCAGAGAGCTGGATGGGAAGAGGAGCAGCAGGGACTCAAACCAGAGCCCAAATGGATGCTGATGCTGCCGGTGGAGGCTTATCCCACTATGCCACAGTGCTAGCCCCAAAAAACTTTTTAAAAAGAATAGTAAATAAATAAATCAGTAACATAGTTATTTTAATTATCAAGTATTATGTACTGACACAATTGTGCTGTGTTTTTATAAGACTGGCAGTGCAATGTTATTTTATTATTATTATTATTATTATTTTTGACAGGCAGAGTTAGTGAGAGAGAGAGAGACAGAGAGAAAGGTCTTCCTTCTGTTGGTTCAACCCTCAAGTGGCCGATTCGGCCGGTGCTGCGCTGATCCGAAGCCAGCAGTCAGGCGCTTCCTCCTGGTCTCCCATGCAGGTGCAGGGCCCAAGCACTTGGGCCATCCTCCACTGCCTTCCTGAACCACAGCAGAGAGCTGGACTGGAAGAGAAGCAACCAGGACAGAATCTGGCGCCCCAACCGGGACTAGAACCCGGGGTGCCGACACTGCAGGCGGAGGATTAGCCAAGTGAGCCACGGTGCTGGCCAAGTGCACCACCACAAACACACGAGTGATACACTGAGTTATTTTACAATGCCTACAACATTGCTAGGTAATAGGAAATTTATGACTCACTATAATCATGGGGGCCACCATCATAGGTTTAGCCTACTAAACCAACAGCACTAGCCTCTTTCTTTTTTTTATAAAGATTATTTGTTTATTTATTTATTTGAAAGGCAAAGTTACAGAGGAAGAAGGAGAGCTTCCATTCTCTCACTGGTTCATTCCCAAAATGGCCACAACAGCTGGGGCTGAGCCAGGCTGAAGCCAGGAGCCAGGAGCCAGGAACTCTACCCAGGTCTCCCATGCGGGTGCAAGGGTCCAAGCACCTGGACCATCTTCCACTGCTTTCCCAGGCCATTAGCAGGGAGCTGGATCAGAAGTGAGGCAGCCGAGATACAAACTGGTGCCCATAGGGGATGCCGGCACCACAGGCGGCAGCTTAACCCATTACACCATGACACCGACCCTGTAACATTTTTCACAAACTTTTTGAAAAACTCGCCTGAGAACAGAGTAGACTTGCCCTCCAGAATTCAGGATTGGCTTAAAAGCCCCTGTAATCAGAGATGTATGTGACAGAGACTGCCAGTTTACCCCCAGATTCTTTCTTAAAAAAAAAAAATTATGTTATTTATTTGAAAGGCAGAGTTACAGAGAGTAAGAGTGAGAGAGAAAGAGAAAGCACTTCCACCCATTAGTTCACTCCCCAAATGCTAGAGCTGCCAAGCTGAAGCCAGGAACCAGGAACTCCATCTAGGTCTCCCCGATGGTTGACAGGAACCCAATTGCTTAGGCTACTTCCTGCTGCTTTCCCAGGCGCATGAGACCAGATGTGGAGCCACCAGGACTTGAAAAGGTGCTGTGACAGGGGCTACAGGTGTTGCCGGCTGTGGCTTAACCTGCTGCACAACACCAGCCCTCATCCCTTCTGTGGAGCCCCAGAATTACATGGGGACCCGCAGTCACTTGGAATAGAGCCCAGCTGGGTGTGGCCACATGGGTGAGTTCTGGCAAACCAGCTAGAGGCAGAAGTGTCCCATGTGAGCTCATGAAATGTCCTAGAGAGCCGCGTCTTTCTTTGTCCCTTCCATCACTTGTTGGTTGAAAGGCAACCTCGGGGCTGAACTTGGGCAGCCATCATGGGCCCTGGCAGGAAAGCTGGACACTGGGGGTCTTAGAACAAAGTAGAAGGAGCCTGGGTCCTTGGATGGTTTACCTCTGATAATTTTGCTTCTGTGTGAGAGAAATAAACTTCTATTTCGTTTACACCACTATCACGTCGATTCTTCTCTTACTCACAGGCAAACCTGATTCTAACTGACTCTGAATTTGGAACCTGGAAATAAGTGACTGCAGGTGATGGGGTCCTAAATATTTAGCTAATAAATGCAGTCGGGTTGCAGGGTGGTTAGGGCTGAGACATTCCAGAGGGAAGCTGGTGACTATAGAGAGAAAGAGACAGAGAAATGGAGAGAAATAAAAGAGAGAGACACAGAGAGAAAGATGAGTAAGAGAACCAAGAGAGAGAACTGGGGAGATAGAGACAGAGAGAGACAAACAGTGAGAAACACAGAGAAAGCAACATAGAGAGATGGACAGAGGAGGAAAGAGAAGAGAGAGACAGGTTTGGAAAGGGAGAGGAACGCAGACAGACAGAATACCTTTTCTTTGACAGGCGTCAAGCATTTGGTTGAACACCTTGCTTCTGTTCCCTAATAGTGGGTGGTGACCCAGACCCAAATGGCGTGGGTTAGCATCACAAGCATTCTGTTGCCCTCCTGTGGGTTGGCTGTGATAGGTGGGAGCTTCTTCCGGGGTCTTTAATGAAGCTGCCGTTGGTTGGCAGCTGGGGCTGGAATACCCAAGATGGCTTCACACGCAAGGGTGCCGCCTTGGTGGGCTGGTGGAAGGCGGAGACGTGTCTCTCCAGGTGGCCCCGTTTGAGCTCGGTTAGCTGGTGCTGGATCCCAGGAAGGCAGAAGCGGGAGCTGCCACGCCTCCTTCAGGAGCAGGCGCTGGAGCCTCCCCGCAGCCTGTTGTGGAACAGAGGCAGACGCGGGGCTGCTGCCCAGGCTGCGAGTCCTGGGACGTGGGGTTCGCTGGGAGCCACCTTCCGTCACCAGCTCCATCACGCGGGAAGGCACACTGCGGCTGAGGGAGGCTGTGAGCCCACGACGCCGACCGTAGAAAAGGTAAGAAAATTCAGAATGTTCCTGTCTCCTGGCAGCTTCTTGCTTCTTTGGGCAAAATCCTATGAGAGAGAAAGAGGTGGAGGCAATCACGCGGGAGTTAGCCGCTCCGTGTAGCTGTGCTAGGGGAGACGCTCTGCTGTAACCTATCCTCTGGGTGACAGAGGACCCTGTCATTTTAAATTTTGCGGAGTTGAAAAGGCCATTGCTTCCGCAATGAAGCGGTTGTAAGTGGTAATCGCAAATGGCTGTCTTAGCAGGATAGTTAAGACAGACAGCTGTGAGGGGCAAGCGCTGCCGCGCACTTGGCTAATCCTCCGCCTGCGGCGCTGGCACCCCGGGTTCTAGTCCCGGTTGGGGCGCCGGATTCTGTCCCGGTTGCTCCTCTTCCAGCCCAGCTCTCTGCTGTGGCCCAGGAGGGCAGTGGAGGATGGCCCGAGTGCTTGGGCCCTGCACCCGCATGGGAGACCGGGAGGAAGCACCTGGCTCCTGGCTTCGGATTGGTGTAGCTCTGGCTGTAGCAGCCATTTGGGGAGTGAACCAATGGGAGGAAGACCTTTTTCTCTGTCTCTCTCTCACTGTCTATAACTCTACCTGTCAAAAAAAAAAAAAAAAAAAAAAAAAAAAGCTCTGAGGAGGAAATAAGCATGGTGCCTTCCCGCTCAAGCCTGCTTCACGCGGCCTGCACAAAGCCGCCTTTCAAGTGACAGAACAGAGGCAGCAGGTGCGGGGAGAATGTTCTAGATAAAACCTTAGGCTTACTTAACATTGGAACTGACGAGAACCAGCCAGGCCAAAGCTCTGCTCCATTTTTTTTTTTTTTTATTAGAAAGTGCTGTTTTCCTGGTTTCTTGAACCAAGAGTTTCTTTTCTTTTCTTTTTTTTTTTTCTTTCTTTTTTTTTTTTTTTGACAGGCAAAGTGGATAGTGAGAGAGAGAGAGACAGAGAGAAAGGTCTTCCTTTTTGCCGTTGGTTCACCCTCCAATGGCCGCTGCGGCCAGCGCATCTCGCTGATCCGAAGCCAGGAGCCAGGTGCTTCTCCTGGTCTCCCATGCAGGTTCTGCTCCATTTTTTAAGGAATTGTGCTCTCTGTGAAAACCCAGACCCCGCCCGCAAGGGCCTGCAACTGCCCAAGTGCTCCTGGGCCCCCGAACCCACACGGGCAGATGTGGATGTCGGCCCACTCCCCCACAAACACTGGCTCTCTCCCTACGTGCCGGGAGGTCACCCTCGGCTCTGGGCTTGTGCACGGCTTCTTGGTCATGCGGCCCACCTGGGAATGAAGTGAGGGCTGCCGACTTCCTTGCTCCTGCAATTGAACATACCACATGCTTCCACGTGCCAGGTGTGGAGTTGGCGCTGGGGGTGTGGTTTGTCAAGGGAGGAGAGGCAGTTGAGGGGCCAAAGGTTTGGTAAGATCGGGCCTCCCATACCACGCACACACTATACTGAGGTCAGGCACAGCTGCGTCTCCCCAAGAGGCCCTCACCAGGGCGGCCAGGAGCCCCCACTTCCGTCCCTGATCTCGCTGCACCTGCTTCCAGGATCCAGATCCTCATCTGTGTTGGATTTCCCAGCGCATGTCTGCATCCGGGTCTGGATGGATTAGATGGATCACAGGGGTTGGAAGGACTCATGACCCCAGGGCCCTCGTTCTGACTATCCCCAGAACCTGACGGAGCAAGGCAGTAGCTTCCATTCCATTGAACCAGGGCCCTTTTAAACAGGGCAAATGCTGGGGCCAGTGCCGTGCCACACTAGGTTAATCCTCCGTCTGCAGGCCAGGATCCCATATGGGCGCCGGTTCTAGCCCCAGTTGCTCCTCTTCCCGTCCAGCTCTCTGCTGTGGCCCCAGGAGTGCAGTGGAGGATGGCCCAAGTCCTTGGGCCCTGCACCCACATGGGAGACGGGGAAGAAGCACCTGGCTCCTGGCCTTGGATCAGTGCAGCTCCGGTGGTTGCGGCCATCTGGGGAGTGAACCAATGAAAGGAAGACCTTTCTCTCTGTCTCTCTCTCACTGTCTATAACTCTGTCAAATAAATAGATAAATAAATCTTAAAAAAAAAAAAAAACAGTACAAAAGCCTCCTAACCCACCTGGTAAGCCATTCTACTTTCAAATGCTGGTGGAAACAGTAAGTATTTTAGAGATTGTGTTCTAGTTTTATGCTTTGGCAGGAGGGGTAGGGATAATTTAAACATAAATCCAGACATACACCTGTCTTTGGGCATTAAATGGTACCCACCCCAGTGCAGATGATCATGCTTGATCGGGAGAAACGCTGAGAAATGGCCTGTGTGAGGCAGAAGTCTGGGTAACACTTCAGCAAAAGTAACCTCGCTCTCTGCTCCTGGCCTTGGTGCGTCTGCTTCATTCTCTCCTACCTTCCACCTCAAGGGGTAAAATTCCCAAGGAAGGATACTTATTGGTCTGTCACATGCTCATTTTTTAAAAAAATATTTTATTTAATATTTTGAGAGGCAGAGTTAGAGAGGGAGAGACAGAGAGGTCTTCCATCTGCTGGTTCACTCCCTAAATGGCAGCAGTGACCAGAGCTGGACTGATCTGAAGCCAGGAGTTTCTTCCGGGTCTTCCATGTGGGTACCAGGGCCCAAGGACTTGGGCCATCCTCTACTGCTTCCCTAGGCTATAAGCAGAGAGCTGAATTGGAAGTGGAGCAGCTGGGACTCGAACCAGTGCCCATATGGGATGCTGGCACTGCAGGTGGAGGCTTAGCCCACTTGCCACAGTGCCGGCCCCCCTGTGCCCAATCTCACCAATGGGAAGATTCTATTTCCTATCTCAGAGTGAAGAGGGACACTGGGAGGACCACAGCAATGACCTGCACCTTTGGGCTGAGACAGCAAGCCCCTGGGGGCAGAACACTATTCCAGAAGGGGTTACTTGATTGGCTACTTTGCTTATGAAGGAAATAGAGCCCCGCCCCACGTAAGGACATTCCTGTCCACCGGGAGCACTGCGTGTATGACCGTGGCCTCACTCACGTGTGTGCCATTTCCGAGCTGGGACTGCCCATCACCCGGTCATGTCTCAGCCATCCTAATGCAGCGCCTGTTTGTGGTGATGCCTACTCTGCTGCCAGTCACATAAAAGTGTTTGAGGTGGGTGCTGTGGCGAAACAGGTAAAACCCCCGCCTGCAGCACTGGCATCCCATAGGGGCGCTGATTGGAGTCCCGGCTGCTCCACTTCCGATTCAGCTCTCTGCTATGGCCTGGGAAAGCAGTAGAAAATGGCCCAAGTGCTTGGGCCCCTGCACCCATGTGGGAGACCTGGAAGAAGCTCCTGGCTTCCGACTGGTCCGCCCCTGGCCATTGTGGCCATTTGGGGAATGAACCAGCAGATGGTAGACCTCTGTCTCTCTCTGTATCTGCCTCTGCTTCTCCCTCTCTGTAACTCTGCCTTTCAAATACATACATACATACTTTAAAAAAAGGGCTGGCCCTGCTTGACCAACAGAAGGCAGAGTTCTGGGCTGGGCTCTGCCGCTTCCACCCTGAGACCGCTGTGTCCAGATGTCCAGGCCAGGCTCCCCTGAGGGACAGCAGGGAAAGAGCCCCAGCGCTCAGCAGCGCCAGCAGCCACACAGTGGGGTGAGGCCCCTGTGGCTCCTGGAGGCCCAGTTGATGCACCCAAGGACTGAAGCAGCAGGAGTCACCCCAGGTGAGACTAGCAGAACTTCCCAGGAGAGCCCAGCCCAAAGTACTGATCCGCAGAACCAGACCTGACTGCTCTTTGCTGCATCTGCTGTGAGAAGGGAGCCTGCTCTTAGCAATCAGATCACGGACGTTCTAGAAAGTGCCAGCATCCATCGAAGGAGCCCAAGGCTTCGGCGGAGGGACTTCAGTCCCATCAATGCAGAACGCAGCCTCCTTGAAAAGAGGAAGAGGCTCCGGCTGGCAGATGGTGGGGAGATAGGACTCAGCAGCCGCTGTGTGCCCGTGTGCTCGCGGGCGGATGTGGCCCACGGGGTTACCCTGCGTTAGCAGAGGAGGTCTGTGCCCGCTCACTGCCCCCGTGTGGGGCCGGCTGCTCAGGAGAGTGGGCCTCTTGCTGAGGATGAAATTTCCTCGGTGAGAGATACACTGCAGGGCTCCAGTGAAGCCAGGTGCTACTCCTGCGGCAGGGCAAGCTCAGAGAGATGAGCTGACCCTGGAAGGAAATGACGCTGACCTGTCTCAGATCTGGCTGCTTCGATCCAGCAGGCAGTGGGAGTTATAGACGAGGATGTCACGAGACTTTAGGGTGGGCAGACTGTGGGCTGCAGAAATAGGGACCCAGGTTTAAGTCTAATCTGTGGTATTCTAATAAAGCTGTAAAAGAGCTACTGATAGGGGCTGGCACTGTGGCACAGTGGGTGAACACCCTGGCCTGAAACTCCAGCATCCCATATGGGCGCTGGTTCGAGACCCGGCTGCTCCATTTCCTGTCCAGTTCTCTGCTATGGCCTGGGAAAGCAGCAGAGGATGGTCCAAATTCTTGGGCCCCTGCATCCACGTGGGAGACCTGGAGGAGGCTCTTGACTCCTGGCTTGGGATTGCCGCAGCTCCAGCCATTGCAGCCAACTGGGGAGTGAACATTGGATGAAAGACCTCTCTCTCTCTCTCTCTTTCTCTCTGTAACTCTGACTTTCAAGTAAAATAAATAAATCTTAAAAAAAAGAGCTACCTATATATAAAAAAAATTCCAAAAGCAAACCTGACTGCTTTAAGCCACAACCATTCTTTTTTTCTTCTTGGAGTAGCCTGTTCTACAGTAGTAGACAGCTGTTCACTGACTGGCTGGAGGGCAGGTATCGGAGAATTTTAATTCATCCTTTTGTGTCATTTACATTTTGAACTTTGTAAATGTTTTATGTATGAATTCTTCTGTTAAAAAAAAGAACTTGTGCCACATTCAGTGCATAAAATAGAGTTAGCACTGTGGAATAGTGGGCTAAGCCTCCACCATGGCGCTGGTTCTAGTCCCGGCTGCTCCTCTTCCGATCCAGCTCTCTGCTGTGGCCTGGGAAAGCAGTAGAAGATGGCCCAAGGACTTGGGCCCCTGCACCCACGTGGGGGACCCGGAAGAAGCTCCAGGCTTCAGATCAGACCAATTCTGGCTGTTGCAGCCATTTGGGGAGTGAAACAGTAGATGGAAGACATTTCTCTCCCTTTCTTTCTGTAACTGTACTTCTCAAGTAAATAAAATTTTTAGAAAATCTCTTTTAACATAAAGTGTGTGATTTTTAAAAGATTTCTGTATTTATCATTTGAAATGCAGAGATACAGAGAGGCAGAGACAGGTCTTCCATCCACTGGTTCACTCCCCAGATGGCCACAATGGCTGGCGCTGGGCTGATCCGAAGCCAAGAGCTTCTTCCGGGTCTCCCACGTGGGTGCAGGGGCCCAAGGACTTGGGCCATCTTCTACTGCTTTCCTAGGCCATAGCAGAGAGCTGGATTAGAAGACGAGCAGCCAGGACTTGAACCGGTGCCCATATGGGATGCCAGCACCACAGACAGAGGCTTTACCCACTATGCCACAGTGCTGGCCCTATGTGTGCAATTTTCAAATGATCCCTCATTACTATTGATTTTTAGCCTTTTACTGAAGCACAGCATAACTTCCAGAAAGTACAGGAATCCTAGTACAGTTTAATCCATTTTCACTAAGTAAACGACATACTTGCGTGACTAGTGTCCAGATCGGGAGGCCACACCAGCCTCCCTCAAGTCCATTCGTAGCTGCTACCACAAGGAATGTGCGTACATATATATGTATATAAAGTACATGTTTCACACGTGGAGTGCATGCTTACGTATAAGCAGTTGTTTTGTGTTAACAGAAAATTCATTGCTTTTCGCCCCCAAGGAGTCTATTTGACAAGCATTTAAAGAATGTCATTTTAGAGGCATATCACATTATTTGTCTTCACCAGAGTGACTTTCTGCTCTCACATGGTAAAAATATCTTAGAGCTGTTCTGGTTGAAGCCAAACCCTGATTACTGGTGAGAGGTGTGACTGCCCCCCCTGGTGGCCATATTTGGCTGCTGCACGCAGCCAGGCGGCCTGCTTCTCTGGACAAGCACTTAACGGATGCTTTGGCCATGGTGAGGCACAAGATGAAGTGGGCAGCACTGTGGGCTGGCACTTACAGCAACTCTGCTAGCCGAGTGACCTCCCGGCTCCCAGCCAGGGTGGCACCTGTAGAGGTCCCCATGGCAGGTGGATGGTTTCTGTTGGTTCCTGTTTCCCCACGGGGAGGGGATGGGTTGGTGGTGAGGAGGCAAAGCTTCCTCTGAGGACCTGTTGGCTACTAAAGGTCGTGGCCTTGACGGTCACGGGACAGAGCATCTGGAGGGACCTTGGGTGTCTGTGTGCCTGAAGTCTTCAAGGTCAGATTCCTTCTCTCAGATCCCATGGGAGGTGGCCCACGTGGTTGGATGGCCACGTTATAGGCTATGACCCCAGCGTGGACAGGTGCAAAGAGAGACAGAGACGCTGAGTGTGGTGGAAGGCCTTAGCGAATCGGACGTGAAGCGATTCATGTTTTTGAAAGCTCAGTCTCTCAGGGGAGGGAAGGGGCTGGTGGTTTCTTGCCATTGATGCCTGGCAGATAAAGGCCTAGGGGAAAGGGGCCCCCCGAGGCAGGTGCACCTCTTACTCTGCAGACCCGGCCTCTCCCTACAGCTGATGTCTGTGCATCCTGAGGGCTAGTTGCCGTTGGTGGATACTGACATAGGTCGGTTTTCCTGTAAGTCTCCCCTGCCATCTCCATCTCAAGGCTCGGTCTGTGTGACTCTTCTTATGCAAAGCGACTATGGGATGCATGCACCTTGCATCTTGTCCATAATGACAGGGGGCAGCAGAGCAGACAAGTTGTGCCGGAGCAACTCCTGGAACCCTCATTATCCCTACTGTTCCTCGGCTGAGATAGGGAAAGGACATATTTTACTGACAGGAGTGACAGGAAGAGGAACTTTTTGTGTGGGCAGGGAGGGAGAGGGAAAGCCATGTGACCGCGTTGCCCGGGGAAGCTCCTGAGGGGGGCAAGGGGCCTTGTTGGAAGGAGGAGTCCCCGGAAGCTGTCGCTGGCACCAAACGGTTCCACTGGGCCAAGGCTGAGCCAGGCCGGCCATCTGCAGAGATGAAATGGACCTCGAAGGCCATCCCAATACCTCGCCCCACATGTGAACAAAACCTGTGCTGGCTGTGACCAAGTCTCCCTAACTTGGAGTGAGTCGCACCGTAGGGGTTTGAAACCTCCCTGAACAGGAAGTTAGTGGACAGTCCTTAGAAGGACTCAGTGGCTTGGCCTGTCATCTGGGATCTCCCCTCAGCCACCCTCTTCGGCACCATCTTCCCTGAGGGTCATCAAATGGCTGCTGAAGACCCAATATCACATCATTGCCTGACAATGTCCAGAATCTGAAAGGGAATACCAAGAGAGCTCCTCACCTACCTGTCCTTCCTCCTCCTCCTCTTTCTCCTCCTTCTCGTATTTATTTTTGAAGATTTATTTATTTGACAGAGTTAGAGAGAGAGGGATGTCTTCTATCTGCTGATTTACTCCCCAAATGGCCACAACAGCTGGACCGGGCCAGGTCAGAGCCAGGAGATTCCTCTGGGTCTCCCATGTGGGTGGCAGGGGGCCCAAATGCTTGGGCCATCCTCTGCTGCTTTCCCAGGCCATTAGCAGAAAATTCGATCAGAAATGGAGCAGCCAGGTCTCAAATGAGTGCCTATATGGGATGCACAACACTGGCCCTCTTTTTTTTTTTTTTTAATAGGTAGGGAAATCTTTCTTAAAATCCTGCCTCTCAGGGCTGGTGCTGTGGCATAGCGGGTAAAGTCACTGCCTGCAAAGCTGGCATCCCATATGGGCTGACTGCTCCACTTCCAATCCAGCTCCCTGCTAATGGCCTGGAAAGCAGCAGAAGATGGTCCAAGTGCTTGGGCCTCTGCACCCATGTGGGAGACTCAGGAGAAGTTCTTGGCTCCTGGCTTCAGCCTGGGCTAGCCCTGGCCGTTGTGGTCATTTGGGGAGTGAACCAGTGGTCTCTTCCTCTCTTTCTAACTTTGCCTCTCAAATAAATAAATCTTTAAAAAAAAAAAAATCCTGCTCCACCCCCTGACTTCCCATTTGTGACACTGGTCAGAATTCAGGAGCACGCAGGCTCCACCCTGGGACATGTGCATCCCATTAGAGTGTCTGGGGTCAAGTCCTGCCTCAGCTTCCAGCTCCAGCTTCCTGCTAGTCTGCAATGGGAGGCAGCAGGGGATGACGCAAGAAGCTGGGTCCCTGCTCCCCATGGAGGAGACCCAGCTTGAATTCTAGGCTTCTGTATTGGCCTGGCTTGGCCCCAGCTATTTGTATTTGGAGGATGAACCAGCAGATGGAAGAGCTTTCTCTTTCAAATAAATAAATAAATATATAAATTCTTATTTTTTAAATGTGCTCTTTTTTTAGAAAACTTTCATTTAATAAATATAAATTTCAAAAGTACAACTTTTGGATTATAGCAGTTTTTTCTCCCCATAACCACCCTCCCACCCACAAACCATCCCATCTCCTACTCCCTCTCCCATCCATTCTTCATCAAGGTTCATTTTCTTTTTTTTTTTTTTAAGATTTATTTATTTGAAAGTCAGAGTTACACAGAGAGAGGAGAGGCAGAGAGAGAGAGAGAGGTCTTCCATCTGATGGTTCACTCCCCAGATGGCCGCAACGGCCAGAGCTGCGCCAATCCAAAGCCAGGAGCCAGGAGCTTCTTCCAGGTCTCCCACATGAATGCAGGGGCCCAAGGACCTGGGCCATCTTCTACTGCTTTCCCAGGCCATAGCAGAGAGCTGGATGGGAAGAGGAGCAGCTGGGACTAGAATCGGCGCCCATATGGGATGCCGGCACCTCAGGCCAGGGCGTTAACCTGCTGCGCCACAGTGCTGGCCCCACAGGTTCATTTTCAATTATCTTTATATACAGAAGATCAACTTAGTATATACTAAGCAGGCCAGCACCGTGGCTCAATAGGCTAATCCTCCGCCTTGCGGCGCCAGCACACCAGGTTCTAGTCCCGGTCGGGGTGCCCCTCTTCCAGGCCAGCTCTCTGCTGTGGCCAGGGAGTGCAGTGGAGGATGGCCCAAGTGCTTGGGCCCTGCACCCCATGGGAGACCAGGTGAAGCACCTGGCTCCTGCCTTCGGATCAGCGCAATATGGCAGCCATTGGAGGGTGAACCAATGGCAAAGGAAGACCTTTCTCTCTGTTTCTCTCTCTCACTGTCCACTCTGCCTGTCAAAAAAAAAAAAAAGTATATACTAAGCAAAGATTTCAACAATTGCACCCACACAGACACACAAAGTATAAAGTACTGTTTGAATACTGGTTTTACCGTTAATTCACATAGTACAACACATTAAGGACAGAGGTCCTACATGGGGAATAAGTGCACAGTGACTCCTGTTGTTGATTTAACAATTGACGCTCTTATTTAAGATGTCAGTAATCACCCGAGGCTCTTGTCATGAGCTGCCAAGGCTATGGAAGCCTTTTGAGTTAAATGTGCTCTTTACCCTGCAAGGTAGTAGGATGACTTTTTTTTTTTTTTTAAAGATTTATTTATTTGAAAGTCAGAGTTAGACACACAGCACGGGGTGGGAGGGAGAGAAGGAGGGAGAGGGAGGAAGAGGGAAGGCACGGAAGGGAGAGGGAAGGAGAGAGAGAGAGGGGTCTTCCATCCAATGGTTCACTCTCCATTTGGTCATGGCGGCCGGAGCTGTGATAATCTGGAGCCAGGAGCTTCTTCCAGGTCTCCCACACTGGTGCAGGGACCCAGGGGCTTGGACTATATTCTACTGCTTTCCCAGGCCATAGCAGAGAGCTGGATTGGAAGTGGAGCAGCTGGGACTTGAACCGGCACCCATATGGGATGCTGGCACCGCAGGCAGCGGCTTCACCTGCTTTGCCAGAGCTCCAGCCCCAATGGGAACATTTTGATTGTAATGGTGGTTACTTGGGATAAATATATTTGTCAAAATTCAATAAACTAAGCATCTTAAATCAGTGCTGTTTATTGCATGTAGATTATCTACCAAGTGGATGTTTAAAAAAAAAAAAAAAAGGACCTGCTTCATTAAGTTAAAAAAAAAAAAAAAAAAAAGACTTCCAGGGTTAGTGGTTGATGTAGCAACTGTGGAGTTCTCCCCAAACCAGTTTTGCATGATTTGAGCTGATTTTCCTGGCAGCAATCCTGGTTCTCCAGGCCTCTTGTTGATTCTACAAGCTCCCCAATAGCCTTTTTTTTTTTTTTTTTTTTTAAGATTTATTTGAGAGGTAGAGTTACAGAAAGAGAGGTCTTCCATTTGCTGGTTCACTCCCCAAACGGCCACAACAGCTGCAGCTGGGCCAATCTGAAGCCATGAGCCAGGAGCTTCTTGCAGGTCTCCCACGCGGGTGCAGGGGCTCAGGCATTTATGCCATTTTCCACTGCTTTCCCAGGCCATAGCAGAGAGCTGGATTGGAAGAGGAGCAGCCAGAACATGAGTCGGCACCCATATGGAAATGGGCGCCGCAAGCAGAGGCTTAATCTACTACACCACAGAGCCAGCCCCATTTTTTTTTTTAATATATCAGGTTTGTTGATATCTAAGTCTTATATTACACAATTCACCCACTCGCAGTGCACAGTTTAATGTTTGTGATACATTCAGAGGTGAGCAACCATCACCACTGTGAATTGAGAACTTAGCATCACCTCTGAAAGAAGCCCCGCCCTCTTCGCAGCCACTTCCCATCTGCTGCATCCCCTGGACCACTTTCCTAGGATTCCCAGGACAGCTCAGAGCCAACACAGGCTGCATGGCTTAACACAGGAGAGACTGATCCCCTTGGAGTTCTGGCGGCTGCGAATCCATGGTTGGGGTGCCCACAGCGGCCGGCCCTCTGCAGGCTCCATGGGAGAATCTGTGCCGGGACTTCCTCTTGGCCTCTTGAGTTGCTGGCAATCCTTGGTGCTTCTGCTGGCAGACGCATCACTCCAAGCTCTGCGTGTCTCTGTGGCGTTCTCTGTGTGCATGCCTGTGTCCCTTCTTATAAGGACATCAGTCAGGTTAAAGACTCCCCCTGCCATCAGAGGCTCTTATCTTAATCTACAACTCGATCAATGCCGACCTCCAAAGATTTCCAAGGAAGCTCACCTCCACAGGTTAGGACTTTAACATATCTTGTAGGGGACACGATTCAACCTATAACCCCCAACCCCAAACCACAGGCAACCACTAAGCTAGCTTCTATATTCATGGATCCTCCTACTCTGGGTGTCTCCTCTTTTGTGATTGGCTCATTTTCAAGGCTTCCCAGGTGGTGACATGAGGTCGCGCTCCATTGTATGCGCGCCTACATTTTGTTTATTTATGCATCAGCCCATGCTTAGTTGTACTGTTTCCACTTTTTGGCTGTTGTAAATAGTAGCTCTGTGAACATTCACGTATAAGGTTTTGTGTAGACATATGTTTTTATTTCTCTAGTGTATATATGTACATCTAGGAGTAGAATTGTTGGGTTATATGAGAACTTTAGGTTTGACTTTTTGAGGAAATATTAGGCTCTTTTCCAGAGTGGTTGGACCATTTTATATTTCCATCAGCAATGTGTGGGGGATCTTTTTTTTTTTTTAAAGTCAGGACTGGCGGTGTGGTGAAGCAGGTGAAGCCCTGCTTGGTATGCCCGAAGCCCATATCGCAGTGCTGGTTGGCGTCCCGGCTGTTCCACTTGCAATGCAGCTTCCTGCTAATGTGCCTGAGAAGGCAGCAGAGGATAACCCAGTGCCTAAGGCCCCCATGCCCCAGTGTGGGAGACCGGGGTGGGGTGCCTGATTTCTGGTTCAGCTCGGCCCAGCCCGGCTGTCGCAGCCATTTGGGGAGTTAACCAGCTGATGGAAGATCTTTCACTCTCTCTGTGGGTCACTCTTCATTTTAAGGAAGAAAATAAATGAATTTTTAAAGAGATAGACAGGTATAAACAGACCAACAGATGGAACTCCCATCTGCTAGTTCACTCCTCAAATGCCTACAACAGCTAGGACTGGGCCAGACAAAAGCCAGGAGCCTGGGGCTCCATCCAGGTCTCCCCCATGGATGCTGGGGTCCATGTACTTGAGCCATCGTCTGCTGCCTTCCTGGATGCTTTAGCAGGAAGCTGGATTCAAACTGGCACTTTGACATAGGATACTAGTGTCCCAAGCAGTGGTTTAACCTGCTATACCACACCTGTCCCAGATAGTTTTTTTTTTTTTTTAAAGATTCATTTATTTATTTGAAAGGCAGAGTTATTAGAGAAGGAGAGACAGAGAGGGAAAGATAGATCTTCCATCTGCTGGTTCTTTCTCCAAACGGCCACAATAGCCAGGGTTGGACCAGGCCGAAGCCAGGAGCTTCTTCTGGATCTCCCATGTGGGTGCATAGGCCCAAGTACTTGGGCCATCTTCTACTGCTTTCCCAGGTGCATTAGCAGGGAGCTGGATCAAAAGTGGAGCAACCAAGATGAACTGTTGTCAGTATCAGATCCTGGCATTGCAGGCAGTGGCTTAGCCCACTATGCCACAGTGCCGGCCCACATAGTTTTTTCATAATATACATTTCCAATAAAATTTTTGAAGATCCCTCAATGCATGGATTTTGAAAAATTTTTCCACCCAAATAAACTTTTCTTTTTTTCACTTTATTCAAAAGGTGGAGAGACAGATTGAGAGAGACCTTCCATCCTCTGGTTCATTCCCCAGATGCCCTCAGCAGCCATGGCTGGGGCTCCCACTTCTGAGGCAGGGTCTTAGGTACTAGAGCCATCATTTGCTAACTCCTAGGGTGCACAGTAGCAGGAGGCTGTATTGGAAGAGGAGCCAGGACTCGTATCACGTGCTTCAGTATGGGGTGTGGATACCCCAAGCAGTGACTTAACTGCTGTGCCAAAATGCCACCCCCAAATAAACCTTTTTTAAAAAAGATTTATTTGAAAGGTAGAATTATACAGAGAGAGAGAAATCTTTCGTCTGTTGGTTCAGTTCCCAAATGGCCTCAATAGGAGCTGGGCTGGTCTGAAGCCAGGATCCAGGAGCTTCCTCTGGGTCTCCCACATGGGTGCAGGGGTCCAAGCACTTGGGCCATCTTCTGCTGCTGTCCTAGGTGCATTAGTAGGGAGCTGGATTGGAAGTGGAACAGCCAGGACTTGAACCAGTGCCCATATAGGATGCTGACACCACAGGCAGCAGCTTTACCTACTATGCCACAACACTGGCCCTCAAAATAAGCTTTTTAAAAATTTATTTATTAGCAAGGCAGAAGGGTGGAGAGAGAGGGGGAAATTCCATTCATTAGTTCACTCCCTAAATGGTCACAATAGCCAGAGCTGGGCCAGGCCAAAGCCAGGAGCCAGGAACTCAATCCTGGTCTCCCACTTGAGTGGCAGGAACCCATACTTGAACTATCATTTGCTACCTCCTAGGGTGCAACATTAGCAGGGGAGCTGGAACTAGAGCCAGCACTCTGGTACAGAATGCTGGTGTTACAACCAGTGGCTTAATCCACTGCACCAAGGGCTGGCCACAGTCACATGGTTTTTGTGTCATGAATTTGGAAGTGGCGGTTGGCTGTAGCCAAGATCGTGTGGCCAGGGCTGCAATCACCTGAAATGTTGACACAGAACTTGCTTGTTGGCAGGAGGTCACCACAATGAAGTGGTTGGCCTCCCCCAGGGCTGGTGATATAAGAGCCAATGACCTGGGAAAGCAGTGGAGGATGGCCCAAGTGCTTGGGCCCCTGCACCCGCATGGGAGACCAGAAGCTCCTAGCTCCTGGCTTTGGATTGGCACAGCTCTGGCTGTGGCGGCCATTTGGGGAGTAAACCAACGGAAGACCTTTCTCTCTGTCTCTCTCTCTCACTGTCTGTAACTCTACCCGTCAAATAAATAAAAATCTTAAAAAAAAAAAAGCCACCGGCCGGCGCCATGGCTCAACAGACTAATCCTCCGCCTTGCGGCGCCGGCACACCGGGTTCTAGTCCCGGTTGGGGTACTGGATTCTATCCTGGTTGCCCCTCTTCCAGGCCAGCTCTCTGCTATGGCCCGGGAGTGCAGTGGAGGATGGCCCAAGTCCTTGGGCCCTGCACCCCATGGGAGACCAGGAGAAGCACCTGGCTCCTGGCTTCGGATCAGCGAGATGCGCCGGCTGCTGCGGCCATTGGAGGGTGAACCAACGGCAAAAAGGAAGACCTTTCTCTCTGTCTCTCTCTCTCTCTCACTGTCCACTCTGCCTGTCAAAAAAAAAAAAAAAAAAAAAAAGCCAATGAGACAGAAGCCACAGTACTTCCTACTGCCTGGAAGTCACACTCTGTGAGGGGTGTGAACACCAGGAGGTGAGAGGAGTTGGTCTTAGAGCCTGGCTAGCATAATCTGATCTCTGGACCCCACGTGGTTTCCATCTTTCCAATGTAAAGACTCTCACCCCTCTCCAAAGCCCTCAAAAGTCTCATCTGGTTGCTGAATCAGCTTGAGATTTGGGATTTCTTCTTAGTCAAGTTCAGTTGCGAATGAGGCTCCTATGGAATATGCTCATCTAGTACACTTCTGCTTTATCGGCACCTGCAGAGAGAGGTGGTCCTCTCCACAGTACATCTGCTCACCAAACTCAAGGTGCTGGGACAGGCAAGGACAAACCCTGGAGGCAATGCCCTTCAACAAGAGCGAGCGGAGGCCCAGAGGAGGCACCAGTGCACCGTGATCAGGAAACCAAGCCGAGCGCACACGGATTCAGAAATCTAGCAGTTCCGTGGTTCAGACCCAGTTGAGGATAATTCTCTCCTCTGAGTCATCCTTCCTTTTTTCATGTTTGCAGCTAAGTAGTTTTCTCAGCTTGTTTCTTGCTTGGACAAGTTTAGGAATCTAAAGCATTCTTTTAATTTTATGTTGTTTCTGTCCCTTTCAAATATAGGCATTTGAGTGTATGACACATTGGTTTCTATGAAAGTCTTTGAATTAACCAGGGTTCTCCAGAGAACTCCAGCACCAAGATGGGGTGTGTGTGTGTGTGTGTGTGTGTCTTATCTGTGGTCTCACTCCCTGTCATTGCACTTACCAGTGGTCAACACTGATCCAACATATTACATAGAAAATCCCAGCATGTGCAGAGAGCCCATATTCACATAACTTGTATTGCAGTATATTGTTACAATATTCATTTTCATTATTAATGTTGCTAAACTTTTAGTGGTCCTAGTTAATAAACTAACTTAGTTTTGTAGGTATGGGGAACGGTGTATGTAGGGTTAGGTACATACCAGGGTACTAGGTTTCAGATGTCCACTGGGGGTCCTGGAGCAGCCTCTGCAGGTTCAGGGGAGAACTGCATTCATTTATTAGAAGAACTTGGCTCTTGTGATTCTAGAGGCTGGGAAGCCTAAGACCTGCCCTCACAAGCTGGACAGCGGAGAACGGTGAGTGTGCAGCCCGAGTGCACCCGGAGGCCAGACAAGCCGGAGTGCCGACGGTGGAAGCTCCAGTCTGAACCTCTAGAGAGACCCAGAGAGCCAGGGCTGCAGTCTGAGTCCACAGGTGGGGAAAACCCACCCCCAGCTCGGGCTGTCAGGCGGGAGCTCCTTCTCGCTCAGCCATTTTGTGCTGCCCCCAGCTGCAGGGGCTTGGACAAGGCCCATCCACGTGAGGGAGGGCCGTCTGCTTTCCTCAGTCCTGCGGGTTCAAATGTTCGTCTCACCCAGAGATACCCTCACAGGCACAGCCAGAGCAGTGTGGAGCCAAATGTCCGGACTCTCTAGAGCCCCGTGGTGTGGGCACATGAGGTGGACCACCGCAGGGAAAACAGAAGGCAGCAGGGAATTGCGACGTTGTTGTTCCTTAGACGTGGGGGCCGGCCTCTCTCAGAGGGGAATGGACACATCAGTAGCCGCAGCAGCAGACTTTGCCACACCTCTCTCTCTGACTGATGGACTATGCTAATGAAAAAAACCCCTGGAAGGACAAAGAAGATGTGAAGCTTGTTGAGCATAGGGGTCCTCACTGACACAAGTAGAACACAATTTCTTGTCAGGTGCATATGGAATATTTGCTGATAGGTGAGGCCATGATGCAACTCTCCCAAAATGACAAGGAAATCCTACGCAATGTGATCAGTGCCCATAGTGGGATCATGCTAGTCATCAAAAATAAAAAGAAAACCAGACAATCTCAATGTTTGGAAATAAAGCTGTATACTATTAAATAACCCATAGATCAAAAAGTAAACCACATGGAAATTGTAAAATATTTGAAGTGATTGATAATGAAAACATGATATGCCAAAACTTGCGAGAAGAGGCTTTAAATGCTATGTTGGAAGGGAAATATGGCTGGAATCAATGACCTAAAAAATCTGTCTCAAATAGTTAGGAAAAATAGGAATTCAGTGCAAATAAAGTAGAAGGATGAAAATGCCAGAAGAACCTCATAAAATACAAAGCAAACATATGAAAGAGTTATTAAAAGTCACTTCTCTGATAAGACTACTAAAGCTGACAAACTGACAAGACTGTCGAAAGAAAGGAAAGAGGAGTGAATGAAAAGACCCTCGTTACAGATCCTAAAAAGACAGTGAGAGGCTAGTCTCAACAGTTACATCCTAGAAAAGCACAGCCTACCAGAACCAACACAAGTACAAACAGGAAAAGTGTGGAGTCCTGTTTTTATAATATTTATTTATTTGAAAAGTAGAGTTACAGAGAGATGGAGAGGCAGAGACAGACAGGGGTGAGAGAGAATCTTCCATCACTGGTTCACTCCCCAAATGCTCCCACGGACAGGGTTGAGCCAAGCCCAAGTCAGGAGCCAGGAACTTCATCTGGGTCTCCCTCGTGGGTGTAGTGGCTCAAGCACCTGGACCATCCTCCGCTGCCTCCCCAGGCACATTAGCAGGGTGCTGGATCGGAAGTGCAGCAGCCAGGATTCAAACTGGCATTTGTATGGGATGATAGCCCATACAGATAGCTGCTTAATCCACTGTGCCACAGCACTGCCACCCCTCCCCTCCCCCTTTTTGTTTTTAGGATTTATTTTGTTTATTTGAAAGGCAAGTTAGAGAAGGAAAATAAGTCTTACATCTACTGGTTCACTCCCCAAATGGCTGCAATGGCCAAGGCTGGGCCAAGCTGAAACTAGGAGTCAGGAGCTTCATCTGGGTCTCCTACATCGGTGCAGGGGCCCAGAGACTTGGGCCTTCCTCCACTGCTTTCCCAAGTGCATTAGCAGGGAGCTGGATCAGAAGTGGAGCAGCCAGGGTCAGTGCATAGTAGGCTAAGCTTCTGTCTGCAGTGCCTGCATCCTGTATGGGCACTAGTTCATGTCTCAGCTGCTCCACTTCTGATCTAGCTCTCTGCTATTGCCTGGGAAAGCAGCAGAAGATGGCCTAACTGCTTGGGCCCCTGCACCCATGTGGGAGATCTGGAAGCAGCTCCTGCTCCTGGCTTCAGATAGTCCCAGCTTCTGCCACTGTGGCCACTTGGGGAGTGTGTCACTCTCCTGCTCCCCCTCCCTCTCCCCCTCCCTGAGATGCATTGATAGCTCATTTATTTGGTGACTCCTCCAATTGGCTGCAACAGCCAGAGCTGCACTGATCTGAAGCCAGAAGCCAGACGCTTCTTCTGGGTCTCCCACATGGGTGCAGGGTCCAATCTCTTGGGCCATCTTTCCCAGGCCATAGCAGAGAGCTGAATTGGAGGTGGAGCAGCCAGGTCCCAAACCAGCACCCACATGGGAGGTCGGCACTTCAGGGCAGGGCTCTAACCCACTGTGCCACAACGCCAGCCCCAATAAATAAATCTTAAAAAAAAAGAATTTCTAGAACATATGCAAACATATGGAGACTGAACAACATGCTCCTGAATGAATAATGGGTCATTGAAGAAATAAAAACTTTCTGGAAATGAATGAAGACAACAGTACAACATATCAAAACTTATGGGATACAGCAAAAGCAGTGTTAAGAGGAAAGTTAGTAGCAATTTGTGCCTACATCAAGAAATTAGAAAGGCACCAAATAAATGAGCTATCAATGCATCTCAGGGAGAGGGAGAGGTGGTGGCTTTACCCATTAATCCACAATGCCAGACCCTAGAGATTCTTGAGTTGTTGATTTCCAGCTTCATTTCATTGTGGTCCAAGAAGATGCATGGTACTATTTTCAATTTTTTTGAATTTGCTGAGGCTTGCTTTATGGCCTAGCATGTGGTCTATCCTAGAGAAAGCTCCATGCACTGGTGAGAAGAATGTGTATTCTGCAACTGTAGGATGAAAAGTTCTATAGCTATCAGTTAGGTCCATTTGGTCTATAGTGTCCATTATCTCTGTTGTTTCCTTACAGATTTTCTGTCTGGTTGATCTGTCCATCGCTGAAAATGGGGTATTGAAATTCCCCATTACTATTGTATTGGAGTCTATGTCTCCCTTTAGATCCATTAACATTTCTTTTAAATATCCTGGTGACCTGTAATTAGGTGCATATATATTTGTAATAGTCACATCTTCCTGTTGAACTGATCCCTTAATAATTCCATAGTGCCCTTTTTTTTGGTCTCTTTTAACAGTTTTTGTGTTAAAGTCTATTTTGACTGATATTAGGATGGCTAAACCAGCTCTTTTTTGGTTTATGCTAGCATGGACTATCTTTTTTCCATCCTGTCATTTTCAATCTGTGTGTATCTCTGTTGGTGATAGTGTTTCTTGTAAGCAGCAAATAGGTGGGCTTTGTTTTTTAACCCCTTCAGCCAATATGTATCTTTTAATTGGAGAGTTGAGGCCATTTACATTCAAGGTGACTATTGATAAGTAATGACTTGGCCCAGTCATTTCTCCATAAATATTTCTGTTGTTTACTTTGGATTTCCTTTGTACTTTTACTGGGAGATTTCTTTCCTTTACCTCTTTTGTAGTGATGACCATGTTTCTGTGTTTCTGTGTGCAGCACATCCTTAAACATCTCTTATAAAGCTGGATGGGTGGTGACAAATTCAATTTCTGTTTGTTATGGAAGATCTTTATTTCACCTTCATTCATAAATGAGAACTTTGCAGGATACAGTATTTTGGGTTGACAGTTTTTTTCTCTTAAGACTTGGAATATATCTCACTGTTCTCTCCTAGCTTGTAGGGTTTCTGATGAGAAGTCCTTTGTGAGTCTAATTGGAGATCCTCTGAAAGTAATCTTGAGTTTCTCTTGAGTACATTTTAGAGTCTTTTCTTTGTAGTCAAACTCTCCACAGTAAAACACAATGTGTCATGGTGAAGATCTTTTCTGATCATATCTATTAGGAATTCTATGTGCTTCTTGTACCTGGATGTCTCTTTCTACAAATTAGGTAAGTTTTCTATAATTACTTTACTGAAAAGGCCTTATAATCCATTCTCTTTCCATGCCTTCAGGAACTCCTAAGTCTCATATGTTGGATTGTTTGATAGTATCCCGTATATTCCCCACAGTGGTTTTTAGTTTTCTAATTTCTTCTTCTTGTTTTTGGTCTGACTAAAATTTCCAGAGATTTGTCTTCCAACTTGTCTATTCTTTCCTCTGCTTCACCAAGTCTGTTGTTAAGACTTTTCATCATCACTGCTGCCACCTTCTTCTCCTCCTAATCCTCCTCATCTTTGTGATCTTCTTCTTTTTAAGATTGATTTATTTATTTGAAAGGCAGAGTTACAGAGAGTCAGAGACAGAGAGAGAGGTTTTCCATCTGCTGATTCACTTCTCAGATGGCCCCTATGGCTGGCGCTGAGCTGATTCAAATCCAGGAGCTTCTTCCTAGTTTCTCACATGGGTCCAGGGGCCCAAGCACTTAGGCCATCTTCTACTGCTTTCGTAGGCCTTAACAGAGAGCCAGATTGGAAGTGGAGCATCTGGGACTTGAATTGGTGCCCATATGGGGATGTTGGCATTGCACGTGGCACATGGCACGAGGCACAGCTTTACCTGCTATGCCACAGCACTGGCCCCTCTGTTGCATTCTTTATTTGTTCTATTGAATTCATTTCCAAGATTTCATTTTGATTTATCTTTAAGGTCTCAATTTCATGGGAGAAATTTTCTTTCATGTCCTGTACGGATTTCATTAGTTCATGGATTTGCTTCTGATTACTTCTAAGAATTCCATGATCAATTTTTTGAATTGCTTTCTGGCATTTCTTCAATCTCTTCATCTTCACATTCTAATGTTTTGAGGTGTTGTGTTCTCTTGGAGAAATCATGTTGTCTTCCTTACTCTTGTTTCTTGTATTGCTGCCGTTATTATTCAGCATTTGTAGAGATACTTGTTGGTTGCTGTTTTGTTTTGTTTTGTGTTTTCCCTGCGACGGCTTTTATATTTGGAGTATGTCTCTGTGGTTTATTGGAGTCTCTGCTTTTTCAGTGAATACCCAGAGGTGTGTGGTGGATGTGGCCAAGGAGCTCTGTTCAGTGCTCCAGGATGAGGGGGAATGTCCAAGGTGACACCCAGGTTGGGTGTGGTAAACTTCCCTTTTTTTTTTTTTTTAATCAAAGGATAGGTTTTTTGTTTTTGTTTTTTGCTTTGTTGGCATTGTCTCATGCTCACCTCCTCTCCTCAAATGAGACCAGTACCTGGGTGGTTGCCCCAGTGGGTACAGTATTTGTCTGTGCTGCCCCAAGAACCACAAGAGATCTGTGCAGTCCTTGGTGTGAGCATGGATCCCACAGCAGTGGCCGTCACAGGGAAATCAGGGAGGCCTGAGCATGTGGAGCTGCCCACTGTGACTGCCCAAAGTCCCAGCCACACCCTGCGCCCTCCCACGCAGCCACAGTGTTTTCACAGTCCCAGCACACAAGTCTCCCATGGTCACGAGCACCCAGCCCCCTTTCGGTTCTCCCAGCCAGACGGAAGTATCTCCGCTGGGTTGGTTGCTGAGCACATGGACGTGAGCTGGTGCAGCTGTTACATATGTCTAAAATGGCACCCACCCTCTGTTGGCTTGTTACAGAATGCCAGTGCAGGGTGCTGGGGGAGAGAGAAATGTGCCCCCTTTTTTCCCCTCTAGGTTGGCAGGTACACTGTCCCCCACAGGGCTCCAATCCAGGCCCACGCCAGGATCTTCCCGTAGCTTTATCACCAGCGGCTTGGGTTACTGCAGTCTGGTCTCACCTCACTCTCCAAGGCTGGTGCTGAGGCTCTGGGCTGCTGGGGTCCTGACTTGTGTGGGTCCACGACCTCCACGTTGGTCCACAGTGTCCCTCTAATTTGCATGAAGTTTCCTCTGCCATTTTCTCCCTAACTCTTCTCTGAGACTGCACTATCCCCATTTTCTATAAAACTGTCTTCCTTTAGACTAGAGCAGTAAGTGCCCTCCCTATTCTGCCACCTTGGATCTCTCCCCAAATTAAAATTAATTTTTAAAAAGTTAGGAGTACTAATCACTTTTATGTGATCAGCATTTCCCTGATGCAAAAACCTGACAGAGATACAGCAAAGATTATTAAGCCAAACAAAGATGCAAAATATCAGCAGAACAAAGTTCTATATATAAGAAAACGCTACACAACCGAGTTACATTCATTAGAGGGCGGGGCCTGGATTGAGTCCTCTGCCAGGGCCTGGCCCAGAGCTAGCCCTTCTTGAGTACCTGCTGGGTGGGTGGAGGGAGAGTGGTCATGGGGGCTTCTGAGGTGTGGGTCCCCAGGCAGCGGCCTTCACCAGGTAGGCACCTGCTGATAATCCACGGAGATAAGACTCATAGCAGTGAAATTATGTGCAGGGACATTTTCTATTAATGAAAAATTGATGGAAGAATCAAACGAATCTTGACACAATGCAGATGAGCCAGCACTTGGCCACTGCCTTCGTTTCTTTCTTTCTTTTTGACAGGCAGAGTGGACAGTGAGAGAGAGAGACAGAGAGAAAGATCTTCCTTTTCCATTGGTTCACCCCCCACTGGCCGCCGTGGTGCCTCTCCTGGTCTCCCATGCGGGTGCAGGGCCCAAGCACTTGGGCCATCCTCCACTGCCTTCCTGGGCCACAGCAGAGAGCTAGACTGGAAGAGGAGCAACCAGGACAGAATCCGGTGCCCGACTGGGACTAGAACCCGGTGTGCCGGCACTGCAGGCGGGGGATTAGCCTATTGAGCCACAGCGCCAGCCAGCTGCCTCGGTTTCCGTTTGTCTTTTGAAACTTGAGCATGGAGGGTGGGACATGCAGCCTCCCTTTTGGCCCTCTGAGGATGTCTTTGCCTTGCGTTTCTAAGTACAGATGGGGTTCTGTCATACTGACCATTTCACTGCGGGTATCTACCAGCCTGGATGCCTCCAGGTCAGCTCAATACCTTTGATTTTTCTATACAGCCTATTAAAGCTATTTCCAACCTATCCATTTTCGCTTAGATTAAACTGCAATTATCTTCAGCTGAAAAATAATTTTCCATGTACATTTTTATAATGTTGATTTGAGTCATCCATCAATCTTAAAAATCCATATCACAGTTTAACCATTACAGCCCCTGCCGTTGTAAGTCATCGTTTGTGGTCACTACGTCTATCTTCTGTCAAGTCCGCTTTTCCTCAGTAAATTCTGCAGATCTCTGCTTTGTGAAGGAGACTGATTGGATTTTTCCACAATTTTTAGTCAATAAGTAATTTTACTCTGTGTGATAGAGTTGTTGTCCGTTTTCCTGTTGACTGTGCTGTGGCCACATATCTTACGACACAAACGTAGGAAAGTGAGAAAAGATGTATCATTTTTTTCACTTGAAGTCCAGTGAAGTCCAACTCAGGATGCATATCTTGTATGTTATTTGGGCTCCTCCTACCTCAGAGTTGTGCAAAGGATCTGAGCTCTTAGGTAGAGGAACACGTTGGAGGAGGTGCTGCCCGTCCTCGGCAAACACCCATGTCCTCCACCACCTGCTGGCCCCCCGTACAGAGCAGGCCACACAGCCCCAGCCCTAGCTGCTCCTGGTGCTCAGGCTCATTGTCTTTGCCACCCTGGAAGCCTATAGCCTCTTCTCCTCCACCCACCCCCACACACAACCCTTCTATAATCTTTCTAGAAAACAGCCTCCCAGGCTGTAATATTTCTTTTCCCCTGATTCATCCTGGATAGGATGGGAATATTTCTCTCTCTCTTTTTTAAAGATTTTATTTATTTATTTGAGAGGTAGAGGTACAGACAGTGAGAGGAAGAGAAAGAGAGAAAGGTCTTCCTTCCATTGGTTCACTCACCAAATGACCACAACAGCAGAGCTGTGCCAATCCAAAGCCAGGAGCCAGGTGCTTCTTCCCAGTGGGTACAGGGGCCCAAGGACTTGAGCCATCTTTTACTGCTTTCCCAGGCCATAGCAGAGAGCTGGACTGGAAGAGGAGCAGCCGGGACTAGAACCGGCATCCATATGGGATGCTGGCGCCACAGGCGGAGGATTAAGCTACTGCTCCATGGTGCCGGCCAAGATGGGAAGATTTCAAGTTTGTGAGAAAACAAAATGCCCAGAAGGAAGCATGAGATCTGGAATGGATGAATTGGGTTTAGAAATCAATTTCTTTCTTTCTTTCTTTCTTTCTTTCTTTCTTTCTTTCTTTCTTTCTTTCTTTCTTTCTTTCTTTCTTTTCCTTCCTTCCTTCCTTCCTTCCTTCCTTCCTTCCTTCCTTTTAAGATTTATTTATTTATTTATAAGAATCACAGAGAGGGAGAGACAGAAAGAGAGAGAGATCTTCCATCCTCTGGTCACCCCCCAGATGCTCATAATGGCCACTGCTGGCCCAGGCCAAAGACAGGAGCCAGGAGCTTTATCCAGATCTCCCACTTGAGTGGCAGGGGCCCAAGCTCTTGGACCATTGCTGCTCTTCCCAGGCCATTAGCAGGGAGCTGGATTGGAAAGGGAGCAGCCAGGACACAAACTGGTGTCCAAATGGGATGGCAGCACGCAGGCATTGGCTTAACCCTCTGTACCACACAATGCCGGCCCCTAGATGTTTTCTTTTTTAAAAAATGTTTTTGAAAGAGCATCAGGGAGAGGGGGAGAGAGCGAGCGAGTGCGAGCGCGAGCGCTTCCATATGCTGGTTCACTATGCCAAATGGCCGTGACAGCCAGGGTTTGGCCAGGCCAAAGCCAGGAACCAGGAACCCTATGATGGTCTCCTACATGGGTAGCAGGGGCTCGAGAACTTGGGCCGTTGCCCACTGATTTTCAAAAGGATGATTGACCATAACGCCGTTTTCTAAAAATAGAGGAAACAGAGGGGCTGGCTTTGTGGTGCAGTGCGTTAAGCTGTTGCTTGCTGTGCTGGCATCCCATATTGGAGCGCCCGTTTGAGTCCTAGCTCCTCAGCTTCCCATCCAGCTTCCTGCTAATGTGCCTGGAAAGACAACTGAAGATGGCACAAGTGGGGAACCAGGATGGAGTCCTGGCTCCTGGCTTCAGCCTGGCCTAGACCTGGTTGTTGTGGCTATTTGGGAAATGAACCAACAGATTGAAGTCTCTCTCTCTCTCTCGTTATTTCTCCTTGTTTCTCTGAGGCTCTGCCTTTCACATAAGTAAATCAATCTTTTAAAAATTAGAGGTGGAAGCTGGCATTGTGGCCCAGAGGGTTCGGCCCCTCCTGTAACACTGGCATCCCATATGGCTGCTGGTTCATATAAAGTAAAAAAAACAAAAACAAAAAAAAAAAACCACAACTGTTTAGAAAGAAATTGAATCACTCAGGGGAGGGAAAACATGGTGCATTCACTGTGGAAAATGGTTTGGCAGTTTCTTAATAAAACAACAGATTTATCATGTCACCTGGCTTTCGGTCTGCTTCTGTCACTGTAACTGAATACCTGAGACTGCAGGGGTTATATTTTTTTCCTAAAGATTTATTAAAAGAAAAAGTTGAGAGGCAGAATTGCAGAGAGAGAGAGAGAGAGACAAAGAGAGCTTCCATCTGCTGGCTCACTTCCCAAATGGCTGCAAAGACCAGGGCTGGGCCAGGCCCAAGCCCGGAACTTCACCACATCTCCCACATGGGTGCAGAGGCCGAAACACTTGGGCCATCTTCTGTTGCTTTCCCAAGCACATCAGCAGATAACTGGCTTGGAGGTAGAGCAGCTGGGACTCGAACCATTGCTCTTTTGGGATGCAGGCATCCTAGGCAGTGCTTTAACCTGCCTAGGTTAAAGCCCCATAGTGCCGGCCCCAAGCTGGGGTTTATAAAGAAAGTGGTTTGTTTCGCTCATCTTGGTTCTGGAGCTGGAAGTCTGAGATCAGGTGATTGTCTCCGGTGTAGGTCTTGTGCTGCTTCGTAACACGACAGAAGCGCAGATGGGCAAGTGTGTGTGGAAGAGGGCCTGCCTCTACCTTACAATAACGCACTCTTGCTGAGCCAGGACAGTCCTTTGAGAAAGCACGAGTCCACCTAATCAGCTCTTAGGGTCCCGTCCCTCTCTGCTGCTTTGGGCAACAATTCTCCATCAGAACAGGGGACACATTCCAGCCGCTCTGGCGCCCAGCAGTCACGGAGAGAGAAAAGCTTTTGTCGACACCCAAACCTGTACCTGGATGTGCACAGCAGTTTTGTTTGACTCATCATAGCACAGAACTAGAAGCATTCCAGATGACCGTCCACGAATGGATGATTAAACAGGCTGCTGCAACCGCAAGATGGAACACTACTCGGCAATCCAAAGGAATGAAATCGGGCTTTATGGAACAATGGAGATAACTCTGGAGGGTATTATGCTTAGCATAAAAAGCCAACCTCAAAAGGTTACATTCTCTAAATGACACAGCTTGGGAGGTGGACATATTAGTAGTGGTCAGGGGACAAGGAAGGAAGGAAGGATAGCAAAGGAAATCCGTTGTGGTGGTAGAACAGTTTTGTATCTTTTTGTTTTTTATTTGAGAGGTATAGATAGAGAGCGAGCGAGAGCGTGAGCGTACTCCCATCCACTGGTTCACTCCCCAAATGCCCACATGGTCAGGGCTGGGCTGGGCCAGAGTCAGGGGCTAGGAACACAACTCAGGTCATCTCTGTGGATGGCAAGAAGTGGGAGTCATAAACCAGAGCTGGGAATGGGACCCAGACCCTCGAATGTGGAAGGCTGACATTAACCACTAGGCTAAATTCCCACTCTGGTTTTGTATCTTTATTGTGGTGGTAGACGTGAATCTGTACAGGAAATGAACTTTTATAAAATCATGCACCCATATGCATAAATGAATGCATGTGAAAATGGAACAAGGTCTGTAGGCAACACCAGTGCAGGCATTTGGCTAAGGGGTCACAATACTGCTTGGGACACTGGCATCCAGTATAAGAGTGCTTAGGTTTGAGTTCTCACTCTACTTCTGATTCCGGCTTCCTGCTAATGGGCACACCCTGGGAGACAGTGGGTAAGTGTTCAAGTACTTGGGTCCCTGCCACCCACATGAGAGACTCGGATTGAGTTCCTGACTCCTGTCTTTGGCCTGGCTTATTGCTGGCTGTTGTGGGCATTAGGGAGTGAGCCAACAGATGAGAGATCTCTTGGTGTATCTTCTCTGTCTGCCTTTCAAAAATCAATCACCCGGGGCCAGCACTGTGATGTAGAAGGTGAAGCCTCTGCCTGCAGTGCCGGCATTCCACATGGGTGTGTGTTTGAGACCCGGCTGCTCCACTTCCAATTTAGCTCTCTCGTAATGCACCTAAAAAGCAGCAGAAGATGGCCCAAGTGCTTTTTTTTTTTAAAAAGTTTATAGAGAAAAAATGCAAATAACAGATTGCAGCCACACAGAAACAAAAGTATATAAAGTACTCTTTGAACACTAGTTTTATTGTTAATTCTCATAGTACAACACATTAAGGACAGAGGTCCTACATGGGGAGTAAGTGCACAGTGACTCCTGTTGTTGATTTAACAATTGACACTCTTATTTGTGACGTCAGTGATCACCTGAGGCTCCAGTCATGAGCTGCCAAGGCTATGGATCTGCTTCACTTCTGATCCAGCTCCCTGCTAACGCACCTAGAAAAAGCAGCAGAAGATGGCCGAAGTGTTTGGGCCCCTGCACACACATGGAAAACTCAGATGGGGTTCCAAATTCTTGACTTCAGCCTGGCCATTGTGGCCCTTTGGGGAGTGAACCAGCAGATGTAAGAGCACTCTCTCTGTGTGTCTCTTCCTCTTTTTCTGTAACTCTTATAAATAAATATTTTTAAAAGAATAGGGGAATGTTTATTAAAGATTTATTTATTTATTTGAAAGAGTTAGAGAGGAGAGGCAGAGAGAGAGAAAGATCTTGCACTTGCTGGTTCACTCCCTAGATGGCCTCAATGAGCAGGGTTGAGCCAAGAGGAAGCCAGGAGCCAGAAGCTTCATCTGGATTTCCCACTGGGTGGCAAGGGGTCCAAACACCATCTTCCACTCTCTTCCCAGGCTATTAGGGAGCTGGGCAGGAAGTGGATAAGCTGGAACCAGAACCAGTGCCCTTGTGGAACCCTGGCATTGCAGGTAGCAGCGTTACTGCTATGCCACAGTGCTGGCCCCAGAAGGGAATATTTATATATGTGGACACTTCAAAATATCCATATGAAAATAGATTTAAAGGATAATTTTTAAAAAGCACCTAAGATGGGGTCAGTGCTGTGGTGCAGCGGGTTAACGCCCTGGCCTGAAGCACCAGCATCCCATATTTGCGCTGGTTCTAGTCCTGGCTGCTCCTCTTCAGATCCGGCTCTCTGCTATGGTCTGGCATAGCAGTAGAAGAAGTCCCAAGTCCTTGGGCCCCTGCACCTGCATGGGAGACCCAGAAGAAGCTCCTGCCTTAAGATCGGTGCAGCTCCAGCTGTTGTGGCCATTTGGGGAGTGAATCAGCAGATGGAAGACCTCTCTCTCTGTCTCTACCTCTCTCTGTAACTCTTTCAAATAAATAAAATAAATCTTTTAAAAAAAATAAAAGCAAGGGGCAGAACTGTGGCTCACTTGGCTAATCCTCCGCCTGCGGTGCAGGCATCCCATATGGGCACCAGGTTCTAGTCCCGGTTGCTCCTCTACCAGTCTAGCTCTCTGCTGTGGCCCAGGAAGGCAGTGGAGGAAGGCCCAGGTGCTTGGGCGCTTGCACTTGCATGGAAGACCAGGAGGAAGCACCTGGTTCCTGGCTTCAGATCAGTGCAGTGCGCTGGCCATAGCGGACATTTGCGGGGTGAACCAACGGAAGGAAGACCTTTCTGTCTCTCTTTCTCACTGTCTAACTCTGCCTGTCAAATAAAAAAATAAAAGCATTTAAGAGGCAGAGTTACAGAGAAAGAGAGAGAGACAGAGAATGAGAGAGAAGTTGTCCATCTGCCATTTTAGGCCTCAATGGCTGGAGTTGGGCTGATCTAAAGCCAGAATCCAGGAACTTCTTTCAGTTCTCCCACATGGGTGCAGGGGCCCAAGCACTTGGTTCATCTTCTACCACTTTCCCAGGCCATAGCAGAGAGCTGGATCAGAAGTGGAGCAGCCAAGACTCACACCAGCACCCTTACGGGATGTCAGCGCTGAAGGCAGAGGCTTAACCTACTACACCATAGCACCGGCACTCATAATTTATTTTGATGCAAGCAAATTTTGAAGTCCACGTAAAGGTTTTCTGTGATTTGCATTTTTCATGAATTTTTGGAAATATTCTGTGTTCATGGAGTGATCTCAGATTTATTAGACAGTGAAAAAATAAAAGTAGAGAAAACTGGTCAACATTTTACTGTCCAGCTAGGAAAGGAAGCGGACTGCAAATATTCTTACAAATTATATTTGCAATTGTATATGCAAATATAAAAAATAGCAGTATAACTGAAACACTAAGGGAAACTAGGTGTTCCCACAGAGAAAGGGGAGTAGGGGGCTGGGCGTCCAGCTGTGTGTTCCCTGAGAGTGACTACGTTCACACCTTCCCAAGCTAACCTAACCACCTGATCTTTTTTCTTTTTTTTTAAGATTTATTTATTTATGTGAAAGGCAGAGTTAGGGAGAGAGAGATCTTCCATCCACTGGTACAGTCCCCAAATAGCTGCCATGGCTGAGGCTGAGCCAGACCAAAGCCAGAAGGTTCTCTGTATCTCTGTGTGGCAGGGGCCCAAACACTTGGGCCATCTTCCACTGCTTTCCCAGGCCATTTGCAGGGAGCTGGATTGGAAGTGGAGCAGCTGGGACTCAAATTGGTGCCCATGTGGGATGCTGGTGTCACAGGAGGTGGCTTAACGTGCTGTGCCACAATGCCAACCCCAAAGCCCCCTATTCTTGTCCTTTCTCAGGAGGACTTTCCCACCTTCTGGCTGAAATGAAAATTGGTGGTGTCCTGCTGCCTGCCCCCCATCCCACCTTCCAAACATCATCAGACCACAAGACCACAGCGGGGAGGGCGGTGGGAAAAGCAGGATCTCTTGCTCTTTGGATGAGATAGAGTTTATGACTCTCCTAGGTCAGACCCTGGGTTTTCCATGAATTTACACATCTCCCCCTTGAAGGGACATAATGTTAGTCCTGTCCTACAAGTGAGGACACAGAGAACCAGTAAGGAAAAATAATTCCCCCAGTCCTTGTTACTGAGTGGGGATGTGGACCCGGGTCTGTGCTCTTTGTGTGGCTTTATACTTCCTCACTGGGTGCTCATCCCAAGGAGCAACGCAAGAACAAGGAGTACAAAAAGGGTTAAAAAGAGAAAAGGCTCAGAGGAAGGATGTTAACATCCATCTCGCAGAGTTGCTGTCAGAGATGACAAATTAAATAGAACTGATGAACATTTACCAAAATAGGCTCCTCTGGATCTGTTTGGGAGACTTAAAATATTTGCTAATTGCTTGATTATATGGGTTTCCAGCTTAATTGGTGTATTAGTTTCCTAAGGCTGCCTTAACAAATTACCATAAACTGGGTGGTTTCATACAACAAAAGCTTGTTCTCTCACGGTGCTGGAGGCCCGAAGTGTGAGGTCAAGATGCCAGCCGAGTTAGTTCCTTCTGGAAGCCCTGGGAGAGACTGCTCCATGCCCTCAGTCCTTGGGGCTGCTTGGCCGGGGCTATGCGACCTCCCTCTTGGCCTCTGTCCTCTCTGGGCCATCCCCCTGTCCCTCTGTGTCTTTTAGGCAGAACCAGGGTTTGGATACCAGTGAGATGTCCCCCAAAGGCCTGGGTTCTCAGGGCAGTGCTTTTGGGCGATGATGGAGCCAGCAGGCAGTGGGGCCTGGTGGGAGGGCCTTAGGGCACAGCCTTGGGAGGTGGTTCTTGGGAGAGTGTTGATTATAGAAGGCCAAGCAGAGCCCAGCCACTCGCTCTGTTTCTGGCTCACCGTGAGATTCTTCATTTACAGATGCTCTGTCTCCCTCATCAGACACCCAAGCAGTGGGGTTGTCTCATCTATGACTTAAGCATTGAAAACTGTAGGCTAAATAAACCTATCCTCTGTATCAAGTTGGTTCATTGTGGTAAGGAGAAGCTGACTAATATCCAAAGACATCAGTCCTCGGATTTAGGGACCACTTCCCTCTAGAATGATCCTATTTCCAAGATCCTGGCTGCATCTTCCTAGACCCCACTTCCACGTAGAATGACTTTACATGCCAAGGGGTTAGACCTGGATGTATCTTGCACAGAGACAACTCATCACAAATGGTATCCTTTCTTAAGTTTATGAACTTGAGCAGTTTCATGTAAAGAATCCTGCTGGGGCTGGCGCTATGGTATAGTGGATAAAACTGCTGCCTGTGGCACTGGCATCCCATATGAGCATGGGTTCGAGTCCCGGCTGCTCCACTTCTGATCCAGCTCCCTGCTAATGTGCCTGGGAAGGCCGTGAAGAATCATCCAAGTGCTTGGGCCCCTGCATCCACCTGGGAGAACTGGAAGATGCTCCTGGCTTGTGGCTTCAGACCAGCCCAGCTCCAACCACTGCTGCCATTTAGGGAGTGAACCAGTGCATGGAAGAGTGCATTCTCTCTCTGTCTGTCTCTGTCTCTCTCTAACTCTGCCTTTCAAATAAACAAATAAATCTTTAAAAAAAGAATTCTGCTAAGCTTAACTCACTTTCCTCCAATCCTTTTTTGCTTTTGTCAGGAATAACTCTCTGTCAGCTTTGCACACCATGCCAAAAACCTGTCACCTTAGTTAACTCTTTGATCTGCCCTGGGAGGTCTGCAAGCTTGGCCGTTTTATGGATGAGGAAACAGGTGCAGACGGGAAGTGACCTGACAGAGGACAGCCTGTTGGGAAGTGGACGAGGCAGAAATCTGACCCGAACATCAAGGCTCTTTCCTTGTTCTGCTCCTGCCGCACAGGAGTTCAGTGGCTGTAATTGGTTCATGAAGATTATTCATTTTTTTTCAAAGCTCGTTTTAATTTATTTTCATTTTATTTGAAAGGCTGAGAGACAAAATAAGACAGATAGTAAGAGATCTTCCATCCCCTAGTTCAGTTCTCAAATGCCCACACTAGTCAAGGTTGAGATAGGCCAAATTCAGGAGACTGGAACTCAGTCCAGGTCTCCCACACGGGTTGTAGGGACCCACGTACCTGAGCCATCACCTGCCTCCCAGGGTCTGCACTGGCAGGAAGCTGGAGCCGGGAACCAAATCCAGACTCTCTGATCTGAGATCATGGGCATCTTGTGTGCTATGCTAAACACCCTCTGCTGTGCAGATTCATTTGTGACTCAACTTTTGCTCTTAACTTTATTTAATGTGTACTTTTCCCTTGTCATTCTGATTCATTATCTACATAGCATATAAACTTGTTATGTTAGTTGATTGATTCATTATTTTAGCCACCATTTACTGATCTTTATCCTGTAAAAAGCTCTAAGCCAGACTGAACTCCTGGCCAAAGAGGTGAAGCAGATGACCTTGGGTCTTGTCCTTGAGGGCAGAGAGACATTGTGAACACAGGGTGGACTGCTATCCTACTTAGGGTACAGGATCTTGAAGGACAGTTAGGGTGCAATTTTTTGTCCTTAACATTAGCTGTTAGAATTAAATATTAGGGTGGGCGTTTGATACGTCTCTGAATGTCGATGGCGTTAGCCTTCTCGCGCTCTGGCAAGCTGCTGCAGCAGGTTTACCTAACAGCCTCCAGCACCACCGGCAGCAGCTTCCAACGGCCCCCCCTATAGGGTCTTGTCGCATTTGCTGTCACAAAAGGCTCTTTGAGAGTGCTTTGTTTATGTGCCTGTGATTTCTCTTGTTTTCTCTTTTAGCTAAACTTAAGCACTGTATTTAACTTTCCTACAAGACAATTGCAAAAGTTTGTTACATGAGATAGAGTTGGAACTTTAACCATTCAAAGTACACTGAGAATTAAAGTCTGGTTCGGGCCAGCGCCGTGGCTTAACAGGCTAATCCTCCGCCTTATGGCGCCAGCACACTGGGTTCTAGTCCCGGTTGGGGCGCCGGATTCTATCCCGGTTGCCCCTATTCCAGGCCAGCTCTTTGCTATGGCCCGGGAAGGCAGTGGAGGATGACCCAAGTGCTTGGGCCCTGCACCCGCATGGAGACCAGGAGAAGCACCTGGCTGCTGGCTTCGGATCAGGGCGATGCGCCGGCCGCAGCGGCCATTGGAGGGTGAACCAACGGCAAAAAGGAAGACCTTTCTCTCTGTCTCTCTCTCTCTCACTATTCACTCTGCCTGCCAAAAAAAAAAAAAAAAAAAGAAGCTTTTAAAAAAATAAAGTCTGGTTCTAAGCCTGCCACAGCCAATCCTTTCCTCTCTTGGGTCTCAATTTCCTCTAATGTAAAACGGTCAGGTGAAGGAAGTTTAATTTGCGCTATTTGATGGACACCAGCACAGCACTCAGCTCATTAAAGATCAGTTCTTCTCACTTGATAGCCAGTGTCCATTTCCCTGATACTAGGACAGTTCTTGAAGCCCACACATATATATTCCAAGGTGCCCACGAAGATGCTTTGAGAGAGAGTGCAAAGGAGAGCATTCACATTGCTGAGACAAAGTCATCCCAAAGCACAGGTTAATCAGAGTAACAGGCAAAGAACAGAGTTTTGACACTGTCATCGTTCCTCTGAGTTTGATGGGATTGAAGAAAGAAATTAGATTTGGTAGAAACAATCAACACAAAATAAAACTGACAATGGCTAAAGCTATACATGGTAAAATTTATTATGGATGGAAAAGTAAACTGAATGTTCCCATCGTTGTTGGTAACACTGAACACTGTAATGTTGACCCCTGAGAAAATGAAATAATCAACAGAAAATAAAGCTGACAACGGCTCAAATTGCTCCTGGGAAAAGGTGGATTTGGTGGAAATAATGACGAACAGAGAAACTTCATAATGGCTAAAGCAGAAATCAGTAAAAACTGATAAAGATCAAAGATAACTGATAAAAGGCGAATCAGGGGTTGGGGTTGTGGCGCAGTGCGTAAAACTGCCACCTGGGATGCTGGCATCCTATCTGGGTGCCAATTCGAGTTCCAGCTGCACCACCTCCTTTCTAGCCCCCTGCTAATATGCCTGAGAAAGCAGCGAAAGACAGCCCAAGCGCTTGGCCCCTGCACCCACGTGGAGACTGGGATGAAGCTCCTGGCTTCAGTCAGGTCTAGCCTGGGCCATTGTGGCCGTTTGAGGAGTGAACTAATGAATGGAAGATCTGTCTTTTCCTTTCTCTGTAACTCAGCCTTTCTTTTAAAAAAAGACAAATCAAATATTTATTGTAAAAATTTTTAAAGGATTGATTTCTTTATTTGAAAGAGTTAGAGAGAGAATGGGTCGAGAGAGAAAGGAGGTGTGGGGGAGAGTGAGAGAGAAAGAGATCGAGATATCTTCCATCTGCTGGTTCACTCCCCCAGGTAGCTGCAATGGCCAATGTTGGGACAGGCTGAGGCCAGGAACCAGCAGCTTCATCTGGGTCTCCCACATGGGTGGAAAGGGCCCAAACACCTGGGCAGTCTTCTGTTTTTCCCAGGCCATTAGCAAGGAGCTGGGTCAGAAGTGGAGCAGCTGGGACGAACCAGCACCCATATGGGATGCAGGTGTTGCAGGCAGTAACTTCACCCACTCCACCGCAACACTGGCACCATGTAGAACTTTCTTGAAAAGAATTTATCTTGATGAAAATACAACATGAAAAAAATTGAAAAAGTTAGAAATCGCTAAACATGATAACAGCATGGTTAGAAATATAGATTCATCAGGACATTAAATTGGCTTAATGGAATTAATTCCTTAAAAAACGTTAATAACTTCATTCCTGTTGATGTAATTCAGAGTAAAGTTTGTCATGAGTTGGCAGGAATCTGGAGACAGAATCCTCAAATTTGATGAAGGGTTTGAACTGTGAGCAGCACTTCACAGCTTCAAACATTGTCACCCTCATTGGTTTTTTTGATTTTCCTGATGACCTGATGAGGTGGAAGGGCAGGAGGCATTCCTTCCAGTTTACAGATGTGAAAATTCAAGGTCACTAATCCTGGACATGGCAAGATCTAATTTAGGATTGGATTCCTGGATCCTGGTCCACCAAACTTCCTTGTACCTATTTATTCCCCTAGTTCTAATAAGGTTTTTCTTGCTGGCTAGACAGAACCAGTCATTTTGATCATCCCACTCCCACTTTTTGTCATTAGGAAAAGTGAGGAAAGGAGAAGAAGTGAAGCTAGGGTTTAAAGGAGGGCATGGCCAATGCAACACTGAAAGAGAAGGGAACTTGCTGTCCCATGGCCAACGTAGGCACCTTCCCCACTGCTCTCAGAAAAGGGGGCAGAGGGGCCAGGGTTTTAAGGCTGGGACAATAAGATGAACAAGGAGATAGGCAGTTTGAAAAAGTCAGTGCCTGCTGTATTTGGGAGAGGTCAATGCTGAGGGACAGGAGTTTAACTACATGAGGTGGGGTGAAGCTAGACAGAGGTGGTAGGAAGACTGAACAAAGGTATCCTCTGAGCCAAGCCAGCTGGGCTTCTTCCTATAGGCCTGCAGTTCTCCAGGGGGCCAGGCTGAGGAGCTCAAACGACCTGGTATTTCTTACAGAATGTCATGGAATAATGGCAAATAAAATTGAAAATGCAGTGTAATTGAACACATGATTCATGCTCTGAGATGATCTGATGCCATACTCTGTGTTCTGGAAGAGTTAGACACAGGTGTCAGGAGAAGAAAAATCTTTTTTAAGTGAAGAGTTACTCATTTTAGGTAATCTTTTGTGTAGGGAGAGCTTTGTAGGTCCTTTACAGTGATTCTGTTCTTTTCTCCTCACTCCCTCCCACGATGACCTCTGGCCCACTGCTGTAAGATTGCAGCTATAAGGAAAATTAGTGTGCCTAATACATCTTCTAGGGAAGGTAGGGCTTTGGCTTGAGTTAGAGGAATGAGCAGGAGAAAAGAAGAAAATGGGTGTGGACAGTCCAGAAAGGCGAACGATTTGAGACCATGCACTGACATTTGAGAGAATTCTTCCTGTTAACTTCATGATCTTCTGTGAACTGAAAGTGACTACAATTATTTAATTGTGGAACCACTGAGCTAACAGAAAAGCCAATTCTGAAGCACTGCTGAGGCAATGGGGAGTCACAGAAAGCTTCCAGGCAAGCAGAAAGGTGGTTAGATTTGGAAATTCTATTTTTTTTTTTTTGTAAAGAGTTTGATAACTTAAAAAAAAGGCACCCCTTTTACACAACTCAGGGAATATGAAAATAAGAATTATTTTGAATCTGACAGCCTACCCCCTAAAACAAATCACAACATGGGATACTTCTTTCCTGCAATCTCTCTATGGTTAGAGACTCAAACTTCACATAAACAGGATCCTCTAAACACGTTGGTCTTTAATCAATTACTTCCCCTCGAGAACAAATTGACAATAGCTTTTCACTTCAATAAATAGATCTATATCATTTTAATGGCTGCTTAGCCCTGCAGTGCACGTCTATCACAATTTATTTGACCAGCCCCACTCAGACATTAACGTCCTTCACCCCCGCAATCTACATGTGCACTCATCTTTTCTAAATTACTCGATGATCATCCTTTTTAGGCAAATTCTTAAAAGTAATGGGGGCTGGGTCAAGAAACGTGTCCTTTTCACATTTGGATTCAAGATGCCCAATCGCTCTCAAATCTGCAGGGAGACCAATGAGGAAGCTGCAGCATTAATTCTGGTCTAACAGTGGCGATGGAGGCGGCGAGGAGAGAGTACAGATCGCAGGTGACCTAGCCTATCTAGGCTGACGCCCGGTGGGTTGGCAAATTCCTTCCCTTTTCCTTCTCTTTCACTTCATTTTCTTAACATGGAGGAAGAACTGGAACTGCATCTCCCAGCAATTCGCAGGGACCACATTCCCTGGGAACTGTAGTACCCGGTCTGAGACGCGCCCGGAAAGAGGGTGTGATGCTGAAGAGGGATGCTGGGAATTGTAGTCCAGCGGGTGACCCGCCCGCGCGCGCGTCTGTTTGTATAGGCTGGAGCCTCTCGGAGCTTCGCTACTTGGGATGTGGGACGACCTGACTTCTCTCACGTGTGCTCTTTGAGCCTGCAAAAGCCTTCCGTGGACGACTGGCCTTATTCCATTGTCCGTGACCGGAGAGGGCGCGGCCTCGCGCTACTGGGCGCGCGGCGGAAGGCGCTGGCCGCCCGTGGCCGGAGCGGGGCATGCCGGGAGTTGTGGTCCTGGCGCGCTGAAGCCGTGGGACGTGTCGCGACGCCGCGCCGGCTCCTCCTTCCCCGCCCTTCTCAGCGGTCCCCCGCCGCCCCCCCCACCTCCTCCTCCTCCCTCGCCCGCAGCCGAGCGTCCCCTCCCCCCACCGTCGGGCTCCTCGGCGGCTACTGCAGAGGATTCAGAGCCGAGTCGCTGAGGAGGAGGCTCCAGTCTCTGCGCGCCATCCGCCACCCTACTGGACACGGGCGAGGGAGCGAGAGCGTCGCCGCTGTAGCCTCCAGAGAAGACAAGGGCATCGCTGCCTCAGCCGCCGCCGCCGCCGCCGTTTTCGCCTGCAGCCGCTCGCCGGTAGGGAGACCCCCCCACCCCCGGTCCGCTCTGAGCCCGGGATGGTGGTGCCTGGGAGAGGGAGAGTGGGGGCTGTGGAGCCCCCGCGCGGCAGGGGGAGGGGGCCAGGTGGCGAGGGGACGGCGGGCTGGCGGGGAGACTGTCCGGGCGCGCTGGGGGTGGGGTGAGGGTGGGACCCTAGCAGGTAGAGGGGGCGACGAGGGAGGGGGACTCTTACCGTGGAGCCGCCGGACCTGGGATAGGAGCGTGGGGTGGGGGGGTCGCGGCGGGATTTGGGATGGTCTTGGGGCGAGGTGGAAGATGAGTCTGGACTGGGATGGCTTTTTATGGGGGAGGGGACTGAAGAAGGGTGGTGATTTGGGGTTGGCCTGGAGCAGTTGACAGCTTGGGATCCGAGCCGGGGTGGCAGGTAGGGGAATGGTCTCCATGGAGAGTGGGATGGACAGGGTTAGGTAGGACCCTGGGGGGTGTTAATTCAGGAGGGTGGAATTTGGGGTGGACTTGGGGCAGGCTGATGGAGGTAGTAGGAGCTAGAGATGAGCGGCTTGGCATGGATTGAGACCTGAGCTTGAAGTGGGTGTTTGTCATCTGGGGATGATGGAATTCGTGGAGATTTATGGACTAACGTGGGTTAGGACTGAGCAGAGGACGTGGAATTTGGAGTTTACCTGGGCTGGGCTGATGGAGGTTGGAATAGCTGGTGGAGGTGTGTGGGTGAGCCGGCAGGAGAGGGGTAAATTGGAAGTTAGGCCCCAAATGGGGATTGAAATTGGGGGTGGGGCACAGTGGGATAGGATCTAGGGTGGTCCTAGAGGCCTGGAAGGGGCACAGTGGCTTCCTGGGTTCAGGGTCGGAGTGGAGGGCACAGAAGATTCAGCTGGGGTGGACCTGCTGAGAGAATAGTGGCAGGTGGTGAGCAGGGCTGGGGGATGGTGTCTGGAAGAAAATGTCCCTTCGCCAAGGTGCCAGAGGGAGTGTTGAAGAAGCAGTGTCTGCGACGAACTGGAAGACTTGGAGAGGCTCTTGCCCGTGGTGAGGAGTGGGAGACCTGAATGGTGGGGATGGATGAGGCAGGAAAGATGGAGAGGGACAGTGAGCAGTGCTGGGAAGAGGTGAGCTAGATGATTCTGGAGAGGAAGGGTTGGGATGGCCTCCAAGAGACACAGGAGGGTTCCGATGGGCAGCTTTGGTGCTGCGGCTGGGGGAGGGGCATCCAGGAGCTTTTCGAGGGGACTTTGCAGGGGACAGGGAAGGTGCTCTAGACATTCTTTCCTAGAGGACTATCTTAGCTGTTAGTCTGACCTTTCTGTTTGTTGATTTCATTTATGTTAGCATCACTTGGAAGTAAAGTCCGCTCAAAGGGTAAAGTTGAGAGGGGCTTTGGTTAAGGTAGAATTAAGAAGGGGAGGATGTTTTGTGTTATTCATGTTCATAAAAAGAAAGTGGGGGGGGGGGAACCTGCTCCCAAACCAAAGGTGGAAGCAGATGAAACTGGAATGTGATAGACATCTTTCTCTGTGATGTCTGCTCCTCCTCCTTTCCCCCTCCTGCCATGCGCTTAGAGCTAGCCCTAGAATTTGGAATTTAAATTTGATCTGATGAGCCTGCGGTTGTTAAGGGTGTATTCCTTGCTTGAGAACTGATGAATGAGATGGAAGAATATGAAGCTGAATTCATTTTCTAGGCAGACAACGTGCATGTATGCAGAAAGAGCTTCAACCCCCCCCCCCCTTAAAATTGATTGCTTGAAGACTCCATTTATTGGTGTCCTGGTTTGCAAGGCAATTAGGCCCATCATTGTATTGCAGGCTAATAATCCTGAGATGAGTCTTGGCACCACTGCTTTATGTAAACAGAGAGAAGACAGGAAATATGGAAATGTCATAAATATTCATTGTGAGATGGTTTGGTATTGATGGAGTTTTCATTTAATTCTCTTTTGACCTTGCCTGATAAGATTTAAAATAATTGGACTGTATTTCTATAGATTGAATTTTCTTCTGAAGGAATTCAACTGATCAGAATTCTGTCAGATGTATATAAATAAAGCATGTAGAGTCATTTTTATTTTATTTTTAGGAGATAATGTTGATGTAGGCACATTGCACTAACTACAGAAACAATATCTCCATCTATTCATCAGAAATTCAGTGGAGAGCTTAGTGATACGCTTGTTCTCAGGGCAGAATGAGGAGGAGGAAGGGTTGGGAGGGTGTACATGGAGGAAACATCTTTAGGGAAACAGTTTTTGGACTTAATTGCATTAACTGTGATACGCTAAACACGAAGTGGCTGTCGATTAGAGCTCAGACCGAGGCAAAAGGAGGAAGGATGTCCAGAGGATAAAATTGGCACCAATTGGATCAAAATAAATCTTTTTGTTTTTGTTCAAGCTTCAGAGTTCAGCTTGCAAACAAACCCAATTTCCTTGGCTTTCACAGTTGAGCCCATAAAAATACCCACTTAGTATTTTTCCTTTTTTTTTTTTTTTTTTTAATACTTCCAAACTGGGCAGAGTGTTGGAATGTAAGCTTTGTCCTTGTAATTGAAATTTTTTTTTTTTTAAATTTTTCAGGACACTTTCTGCATTACAGTGAAAATCAGGTTTGAGCAGTCACCTGTAATTTGATGAGAGTGTAATATAATGTAAGAATTTTTCCTCATAACTTCACTCGGGCCCAGACATTGCTTTTGTGTCTCTGTAGCTTGGTCTAGAGGTGAGCTGTTAATAGTAAAGTCCTAGCTTTTGAAAGCTCAAAATGAGAAGTAATCACCCAGGAGAAACGTGTTGGTGGATTTCCCCCCCACAGCTGTGGTCACCTGTGCAGTAGTGATGTGTACAAAGCATGTTGGCATCTTTACCTTGTGTGCTCCTCTAGATATTCTGGTGAGGAGCGAGAGCAGATGGAAGCATCGGTGGATGGACACCTGGGTAGAATGAGGAACCCATGAATTAGGAGTTAAGCGTCCTGGCTTCAAATCCAATTTCCCCCACTTGAAAGCTGAGTGAGTTCAGGAAACTCATTAAAAAAAAAAAAAAAAATCAAAAAACCTGTCCTACTTAGTGGCAATTTTTTGAACATCATTGTGAATGTACTTAATGCTACTGAATTGTACACTTAAATACAGTTAAAATGGTAAAAATAAAAATTAAAAAAACTTTCATACTTCATAAGGCTGTTAAAGGAAACAAATAGTACATATCCCGAAGACACTGTACATACATGAAGTAGCTCTTCACAATTCTTTTGTTTGTCTATTTACTTAATGCCTGGCAAGTGTCGGGGGAAATGAAATGAGCAAAAAGCAGTTGTCAGGGAGCTTTCAGTGTCACAGGAGAGAGAGGAGAGAAGTGAGGCCACCTGAATGCATGGGTCAGTGTGGGTTGGGAAGTCCTCTGCCTTGTACACTAGTGCTGTTAACCTTGGGCACAATGGGCTCATCTGTCAAGTGGGGATAATGGAGCTAATCTCATCGGGTCCTTTTCAGGATTAAACAAAATAATCCATGGAAAGCATTTAACACAGTGAGGTACATAGTACACATTAAAAAATATTAGTTATTCCATTGTTGTTATTACAGAGATCCGCACAGGCTAGAATGCCTAGTAGCCTTGTGTGCCCCACCAGTGAGGCCTTGGTACCCTAGTATATATTATTAATTAAGGAAGTGTTATTTTTGTATTATATTTACAATTTTGTACCACATATTTGCATGTTTGTAGTCTAGGATTTTTTTTTAAAGGTTTATTTTATTTGAAAGGCAGAGTTACAGAGTGGCAGAGTGGCAGAGTGGCAGAGAGAGAGAGAGAGAGAGAATTCTTCCATCTGCTGGTTCAGTCCCCAAATGGCCACAATGGCCGGAGGCGGGCCAATCCGAAGCCAGGAGCCAAGAGCTTCTTCCTGGTCTCCCACGCGGGTGCAGGGGCCCAAGCGATTGGACCATCTTCTGCTTTCCCAGGCCATAGAAGAGAGCTGCATCGGAAAGTGGAGCAGCTGGGACTCAAACTGGTGCCCATAAGGGATGCCGGCACTGCAGGCGGCAGCTTTACCCACTATGCCACAGTGCTGGCCCCTAGTCTAGTATTTTAAACAATTCTTTAAATGCCCAGATAAGTACCAAACAGACATTAGCTGTTAGCTTTCTCATTTACAAAATAAGAAGAAAACCAATGCTTAGGGGTTAAATGACTTAAGATGACACAGACACAGCCAGTAAGTAGATGAGTCTGAGTTACAGTCTGAAAATTGATTCCTCATCCCCATTTATGTCTTTGTTTTCTTTTTTTAAAGATTTATTTTATTTATATGAAAGACAGAGTTACAGAGAGAGGTAGAGATAGAGAGAGAGAGGTCTTCCATCTGCTGGTTCACTCCCCAGATGGCTGCAACGGCTGGAGCTGCGCTGATCCGAAGCCAGGTCTCCCACGTGGGTGCAGGGGCCCAAGCACTTGGGCCATCTTCTGCTATCCCAGGCCACAGCAGAGAGCTGGATCGGAAGAGCAGCAGCCAGTGTTTCAGGCCAGGACTTTAACCTGCTGCATATAGTGCTGGCCCCATTCTTTTTAAATTGTGAAATAAGTCATTTGTGTAGAAGTACATTAATATAAAGCCACAGTTTAAAGAATAATAGCAGATTACAGGCCTGTGTACTCTGCTCATCTTTACAAAGAGATTTCTGGTAACTTTGAAACTCTTGTTGGGGCACTGCCTGACTGAACCTCCCTCAAGGGGAACCACTTTCCCAGATTTTAGGTGAATTGTTCCCTTGCTTTTCTTTATACTGTCACCAAACATGTGCGTATCCCTAAACTGCATTTTTCATCTTTAGATCCTTTACAAAATGTATTATTTATTAGAGAGATAGAGAGAGAGATAGACAGATCTCCCATCTGCTAGTTCACTGCCTAAATGCTTGCCAGTAGCTGGAGCCAGAGCCAAGAGCTGGGAACTTCATCCCGGTCTTCCACATGTGGCAGAGACTCAATTCTCTGCCATCACCTACTTGCTTCCCAAGGCATGCGTTGGTGCAAAACAGGAGTCCAACCCAGGCACTCTGATATGGGAGGGATGTGGGCATCTTTTTATTAAAAGTGAATATACAATTTATTTAACATTGAAACTTCATAAAGACATGTGCAAATGGCAGTTTTACTGTGGATTTAACCCTACCTAAGATCTGATTGCTTTCTGGGGCTAGCACTAATAAAATACTTTATTAAATAAATACAAGCTCCCCAAAAATCAATTTAAATATTTTCTAAAAAAAGTAAATTTTAAAGGCCTCTTACCCTTACTTCCACCCCCAACCCCCTGAGTCTTAACTGCTAGGCCAAACTCCTGCCCCTTTTATGCAACTTACATTTATAAGTAAAAAATCATGGTATATTCTTCTGTAACTTGCTTTGTTTTTATTTCTTATTTTTCTTTAAATTTTTATTTATTTATTTGAAAGAGTTACAGAGAGAGAGAAAGAGAGGCAGAGAGAGAGAGAGGTCTTCCATCCACTAGTTCACTCCCCAATTGGCTGCAATGACCAGAACTGTGCCGATCTGAATCCAGGAGCCAGGAGCTTCTTCTGGGTCTCCCACGCGGGTGCAGGGGCCCCAGGACTTGGGCCATCTTCTGTTGCTTTCCCAGGCCATAGCAGAGAGCTGGATCAGAAGTGGAGGAGCCGGGAGTAGAACTGGTGCCCATGTGGGATGCTGGCATTGCAGGCAGCGGCTTTACCCCTCTATACCACAGTGCCGGCCCCTATTCTTTTCAACTTTGAAGGAGCTTTGTTTCTTGTGCATTAAAGTAATAAATACTCATGACAGGAATTATAAATTACAATAAAGTAAAATGAAGCAGAATTGTTTATGGTGCCATTGCTTCATAATGCTTCTGTTATCCTGAGTATGCATCTACTTAAGAATATGGGTAGGGGCTGGCGCTGTGGCGTGGCAGGTAAAGTCACGGTCTGCAGCGCCAGCATCTCATGTCCCAGCTGCTCCACTTTTGATCTAGCTCCCTGCTAATGCACATGGGAATGCGGTGGAAGATGGCCCAAGTGCTTAGGCCCTGTACTTATACGGGGGACCTAGATAAAGTTCCTGGCTGCTGGTTTTGGACCAGCCCAACTCTGGGCATCATGGGCATTTGGGGAGTGAACCAGCAGATGGAAGACCTCTCTCTTTCTCCCCCTCCCACCCCGCCTCTGCCTCTGCCTCTCTGTAACTCTACCTTTCAAAAATTAAAATAAATATTTTTTTTTAAAGAAAAAAAGGAAAAAAAGAATATGGGTAGTCTAGATAGCTAGGGGAAGCCAGTTTGTTCTTGTGAGTCATCAGATGACCCAGATGTGGACCTATCGTATTTGGAAATGGGAATGAGGGGGCTAGGAGCACCCTTTGTGAACTCTGAAAGAGTATGACTTGGGGTGTTTTTATAATGCACAAGAACCCTGTGTATTCTGACTTGTTAGACCAGCTAGAAGCTGCATGTCGTGTTTGGCATGTCACCTGACTCTCTTGGTCAGGATCTTTATGCATCTTCCTGTTTGCAGAAAGGCAGCCTGATATGTGGGTCCTCACCAGATTGTGGTCAGAGAGTGTCACCCAATGGAACCGTTCAGTTATGTGTATATATTGGAAGTTTAGAAAGCTAAACACCAAGAGATTTTTGTTCAAGAAATTTGAAATTCATTAATAATCTGTTGAAACTGTGGTTTACTTGTCTCTAAAATTTGAACTTAAATGAGATACATGGGAAAATACTTTTTAAACTCTAAAGGACTATGTAAATGTTAGTTGCTTTTTTCCCCCTCCTAGTATACAAAACTGAAATCAGAGTACCCTACACATAAATACGGATCTTGATATTTGGTTTGTTGCCTTTCTGAATGGGTTCTTCTAGTTGAAGTGATATCCATGAAGGTCAGTTCATAGTTTCTCCCTTGAAACTTGAACGTTGTTGGATATGGTACAGTGGAGAAGGTGCTAGACAGTTTTCTCCTAGTGAATTTGGGGGACCTGGCTCCACATTGCCTGGCCAGCTCAATATGAAGCAGTCGAGGCTGTGGTGAGGTGGAGAATGCGTGAACAGTGTTCTCCATTATCCTGACAGTTATAGTTATTTCCATTTTAGTTTTTACCCATGGCTTCTTATAGAGCTAGTGGTAAAGTGAGGATTGTTTGTACACAAGAATAACAATTTACATAAGTGAGAGGAAGATAATACTCCATTGATGGATTAACATGTGGATTAAGTGAGATAAGAGGGACAAAGTACCTGGAATGCTGACTGGCACATACATGGTTAGTTGTTGCTTAGTAAAGTAGCTGTTACTGTTACTTCTTTTTTAAATTTTACTTGTGAATTGTTTAGGGCTAACTTTTATTCCAGGCTGTTATTTTTTTTTAATTAAAAAATTTATATAAAGGGAACACATTTCATGTATTTCATTTAAACAGTTCTAAGAACACAATGACACTTTCCATCCTATCCTTCCTCCCTCCTCCTTCCTTCCTTTTTTTTTTTTAAATTTTTTAATTGACATACTTTCAATTTACTTTACTATCACAACAGGCCATTCTTTTATTACTTAGTATTCCTGAGTTATATCTCTCCTCACTTACTTTTGGAATGTAAATTTATTTTAATATTTTCATATGTAAAGCAAAATAAAGACCATAACTCCATAACGGCAACGTGTTCTGAGGCCAGGGATCCAGTAGTCTCCTGCATGACAAACAAGCTTAAAGCATCTGTTCAACAAATATCTATGGAGTGATTATCAGAAGTCAGACAGTAAGGGAATGCAGGAAGTTAGGGATACAAAAATTAACAACTTCCCGCTTTTAAGGAACTTGCAGTCTGTGGACAGGCAGATGTATCACCTGTGAAACTGTTGCCTTGTGGGATAAATGCCACAGTGGAGGCGGGACAGGGGATTGGGAAGGATGCATTTGCATGACCTGGTCTGTCTGGGGAGCAGGGAGGGGAGATGCTTACAGGAGTTCGTGCTGGAGGTGAGACCTGAAGGATTTGTGAATGTGCCGAGGAGGAGAGGTTAGGAGCGGTTCATCTTCTTTAATTGTTCCCTCCCCGTGTTCTAGAAGGCCTTAGTTTGAACCTTTTTATAAAGCCTTACTAGCAGGTGTACCAAGTAAGCCAGTCTCCAGTCCGGCTGCTCTTGTATTCCTACTCTTACCCTGTGCTGTACTTCCCTTCTGGGAAGCCCTGTCCCTACTGAACTCCTTATCCCTACTCCATCTGCCAGACGAGTTGTACTACTGAACAGAGTTCATGGTTTTTGCTCTTCCCAATTTAGCAGGAAGAGATTTCTGAAGCTGTGAAAATAGCTGATACTAAAAAGGTTTCTTCAAAATTCATAAAAAGTATGTGTTATGAAAACTTGTACATAGATTTCAGAATTTCTTTTGTACCTAAGTAAACTCGTATTAACTTCTTACAAAATTTCTGAACAAGATATAGTTTGAGACACTAAGAAGGATAAGATACCAGTTTGAAAAGAGCCCCTATAAGAACAGCATGAGGGGCCGACACTGTGGCGCAGCGGGTTAACGCCCTGGCCTGAAGCGCCGGCATCCCATATGAGCGCCAGTTCTAGTCCTGGCTGCTCCTCTTCCTATCCAGCTCTCTGCTATGGCCTGGGAAAGCAGTAGAAGATGGCCCAAGTCCTTGGGCCCCTGCACCCGTGTGGGAGACCCGGAAGAAGCTCCTGGCTTCAGATCGGTGCCACTCCGGCCGTTGTGGCCATCTGGGGAGTGAACCATCGGATGGAAGACTTCTCTCTCTCTGCCTCTCCTCTCTCTGTGTAACTCTGACTTTCAAATAAATAAATAAATCTTTAAAAAAAAAAAAAAAACAACAACATGAGTTCTACTGAAATTGAAGAACAAATATCAAGTTTATGGTGGAACTTGGGTGCAAGAGTAGTGAAATCATGGCTGCTTTACAGGAAGTTTATGAGGACAGTGCCCCAGAGAAGTCAGCAGCTTACAGATGAATAGCTTGTTTTCGGAAGGGACAAGACGATGTTGAAGATGAAGACCACAGTGGCACAATATCCACATCAGTTTGCCAGGAGAAAATTAATCATGTTTGTGCCCTAATTGAAAAGGACCAGTGATTAACAGCAGGAGCAACAGCCAAAGCTGTAGACATCTCAATTGGTTCAGGTTACAAAATTCAGATTAAAATTTTAAAGTTGAGCCAACCCTCTGCTGAGTGGGTGCCAAAACCATTGTGCTCAGATCAGCTACACACAAGAGCAGAGCTTCCAAATTTCTTTAGAGAAAGATTTTTAAGTATTTACTTGAAAGGCAGAGTTAACACAGAGAAATAAGAACGAGAGAGAGAGTGCACACATCCATCCTCTGGCTTGCTTCCCAATTGGCCATACTGAGCAGGCTGCACCAGGCCAAAGCCAGGAGTCAGGAGCTTCTTCTGAGTCTCTCATCTGGGTGCAGGGCCCAAAGACTTGGGTCTTCCTCTGCTGTTTGTTTTTTTTTTTTTTTTGGTGGTTTTTTTTTTTTTTTTTGACAGGCAGAGTTAGACAGAGAGAGAGAGAGAGAAAGGTCTTCCTTCTGTTGGTCTACCCCACAGATGGCTGCTACGGCTGGTGCGCTGCGCTGATCCGAAGCCAGGAGTCAGGTGCTTCCTCCTGGTCTCCCATGCAGGTGCAGCACTTGAGCCATCTTCCACTGCCTTCCCGGGCCACAGCATAGAGCTGGACTGGAAGAGGAGCAACTGGGACAGAATCTGGCGCCCCAGTCGGGACTAGAACCCAGGGTGCCGGTGCTGCAGGCAGAGGATTAGCCAAGAGAGCTGCAGTGCAGGCCACTTTTTGTTTTTTAAGATTTATTTTTTATTTGAAAGAGTTAAGGAGAGAGGGAAACACGGAGAAGTCTTCTATTCACTGGTTCACTCCCTAAATAGCTACAATGGCTGGAGTTGGGCCGATCTGAAGCCAGGAGCTTCTTCCAGGTCTCCCATGTGGGTGCAGGGGCCCAAGTACTTGGGCAATCTTGCACTGCTTTTCAGGCCTTAAGCAGAGAGCTGAATTGGAAGAGGAGCAGCTGACACACGAATCGATGCCGGCACTGCAGGTGGAGACTTAACCTACTGTGCCACAGAGCTGGCCCCCCTCTGTTGCTTTCCCAGGCACATTAGCAGCAAGCTGGATTGGAAGTGGAGCAGCCGGGTCTTGAACAGCCTCCTATATGGAATGCCGGCACTGTAGGCAGTGACTTTAACCCACTGCACCATAGCACTGGCCCCTTCTTCAAATAGTTATAACATGATGTAAAACTTGGTTTTACCAGTATCTTCCTGAAGACAAAGCACAGTCAACGCAATGGCTATTAAGAAGTAGAAGTGGTTCAGTCAAAGCAAAAGTGAACTGGTCAAGAGCAAATGTCATGGTAGTGGTTTTAATTTAATTGGATTGATGAGGGCTTTGACTATGATGTATACTATGGCAAGATAATATGTTCAGGGGTTCTTAAATGCATTCTATAGAGATTATCTTAGGCTTTATGAACAATATATGTTCTGTTATTATTCCTGCTTCTGTTTCAAAATGTAAAGAGTGTTAGCTCATAGATCATACAAAAACAGGTATACAACAACTTAGCTATCTTAGTCCTTTCGGAATATGACTGTTTTTATAATGACATAGGTTATGCTTTTTCTTAGATATGAAAGTGTTGAAAGGACCCTGGGCTGATAGATTTTTCATAATAAACTTCAATCCCTGGCTGACTTTGAGATTATGATCTTGATTTGTATACTGATCATGTCTTTGAAGCTTGACAATTTCTCCTGATGTTCTTAGTTCTTTTCTAGCAACTGCTCTGTATTTTTTCTTGTATTTTGGTTTTCCTTGTATCTTCTTACCTCTATTGAGTTGGTAGTAAAAATCTCTATCTACAATATAGTTTATATCTATAAATATAAATTGTATAGGTATACTAGTCATATACCTTCAAATATAATTATGCTATTTTACTTGATCTGTATAGTAGAGGTTTCTCATGATCTGTTGTTTTAATTTTAAGTGGATGAAGAAATCCTGACTTCAGGGTAATTTTTCGCAGGACAAGTATTGGATGAGGATAGAAAGATGAAAGGGAACTTTATTTACTTGAGTATCTTTCATAGGCAATGTGTTGAGTGCTTTCTCTCCCTTATATAATTTAATCCTCATATTTCTACTGTATTTCTACTGTGCTCATTTTACAGAAGAAACTTAAGCATTTTTAGGCCTGGTTACATGCTAGTAAGAGAAGAAAAACTAGTATTAAAAACCTAACCTGCCATGGGCTTTTGGTGCTGCTGGGGATGCCTACATACTATATTGGAGTGGGCATTTGGGATGTGAATCAGCAGGTGGAAGATTTCTGTCTGTCTCTGTCTTTCTCTATCTCTGCTTTTCAAATAAATAAAAACAAAAACTTTTTTAAAGATTTATTTATTTACTTGAGAGGCAGAGTTACAGAGAGAGGGAAAGACAGAGAGGTCTTCTATTTGCTGGTTCACTTCCCAAATAGTTGCAGTGGTTGGCCTGAGCTGGGCTAATCCAATGCAAAGAGCCAGAGCTTCCTCCGGGCCTCCCATGTGGGTTCAGGGGTTCAATCACTTGGGCCATCCTCCACTGCTTTCCCAGGCCATCAGCAGGGAGCTAGATTGGAAGTGGAGCAGTTGGGACTCGAACTGACACCCATATGGGATGCTGGTGCCACAGGCGGATGCTTAACCTACTATGCCACAGAACAGCCCCAAAACAAAGACTTTGAAAAGCCCCTGATTTACCTAGCTCCAAAGTTCTTTTTCTGTTTGCTGTGCTGTATATAAAACTCTGTGGTTTTAAACCATTAGATCGGTAGTCTTTAGTTTTTTTTTTAAAAAAAGATTTATTTATATGAAAGAATTACAGAGAGAAGGAGAGACAGAGCAATCTTCCATCCCTAGTTCATTTCCCAAATGACTCCAACGGCCAGGGCTAGGCCAGGCTGAAGCCAGGAGACTGGAATGCCATCCTGGTTTCCCATGTGGGTGGCATGGGCCCAAGCACTTAGGCCATCTTCCGTTACTTTCCCACGTGCATTAGCAGGGAGCTGGATCAGAAGTGTAGCAGAAGGTCTGTAGCGGGTGTTGGTGTTGCAGGCACTAGATCAGCCCACTGTTCCACAATGCTTTCCCCTAGATCAGTAGTCCTTTTTCTTTTTTTTTTTTTTTTTAAGATTTATTTATTTATTTATAAGATGGAGTTAGGAGAGGCAGAGGCAGAGAGAGAGGTCTTCCATCCACTGGTTCACTCCCCAAATGGCTGCAGTGGCTGGAGCTATACCTATCTGGAGCCAAGAGCTTCTTCCAGGCCTCTCGTGCTGGTGCAGGGGCCCAAGCACTTGGGACATCGTCTGTTGCTTTCCCAGGCCATGGGAGAGAGCTGCATTGAAAGAGGAGCAGCCAGGACTCGAATTAGCACCCATATGGGATGTCGGCACTGCAGATGGTGGCTTTACCTGCTGTGCCACAGCGCCAGCCCCTAGATCAGTAGTCTTATCTACTTGGACAGATAGTATATTGGTTTCTCAATAGGCTCATCTAAAGAGCTGTTTATAAAAAAAGTCATGACCCATTTATCCATAGACCAGTGCTAACAAAATTTCTGCAGATTAATCTGAGGCAAGTCTGTGTATGGGTATCTTATTCCCTTCCTGTTGCTGTAACAAAATACCTTGGACTGGGTAATTTACAAGTGATACAAATTTATTCCTGTGGTTTTGGAGGCTAGGAAGTCCAAGATCAAGGCATTGACACATTTGGTTCTGGTAAGGACTCTCCCTGCTTCCAAGATGGCACCCTTCTACTTTATCCTCTAGAGGGGATGAAAGCTTTGTTCCTACATGGTGGAAGGGCCAGAAAGGCCAGGCAACAACTATTTTTTTTTTTGACAGGCAGAGTGGATAGTGAGAGAGAGACAGAGAGAAAGGTCTTCCTTTTTGCTGTTGGTTCACCCTCCAATGGCCGCTGTGGCCGGTGCATCTCTCTATCCAAAGCCAGGAGCCAGGTGCTTCTCCTGGTCTCCCATGCGGGTGCAGGTCCCAAGCACTTGGGCCATCCTCCACTGCCTTCCCGGGCCATAGCAGAGAGCTGGCCTGGAAGAGGGGCAACCGGGATAGAATCCAGTACCCTAACCGGGACTAGAACCCGGTGTGCCGGTGCTGCAAGGCGGAGGATTAGCCTGTTAAGCCACAGCGCCGGCCTTTTTTCTTTTCTTTTTTTTTTTTAAGATTTATTTTTTTGATAGAGACAGAGAGCAAGTGAGCTTCCATCCTCTGGTTCACTCCCTAAATGGTCACAACAGCTAGGGCTGGGTCAGGCTGAAGCCAGGAGCCAGGCGCTTCTTCTGGGTCTCCCAGTGGGTACAGGGGCCCAAAGACTTGGGCCAATTTCCAGTGCTTTCTCAGGAGCATTAGCAGGAAGCTGGATTGGAAGTGGAGCAGCTGGGACATGAACTGGCGCCCATATGGAATGCTGGCACTGCAGGCAGCTGTGGCTTATCCTTCTATACCACAGCACTGGCCCCTAGGCAGCATCTTTTATAAGGGCATTCCTTGCATTCAAAGGTGGAATCCTCAGGACTTCATCACTTTTCTTAAGACCTGTCTTCAATGGGGATATTAAGTTTCAACATGAATTTTGGAGGGACACAGATACTCAAACCTTAGTAATGATTATACATTCATGTAGAAAATATAAATTAAAAATAAGTTCTATTAGGTATATGTGACATGTAGGAAAAATACACAGGAAGTATTAACCAGCCCTCAGATCAAGAAAGAGAACATTATCTCCTCCTCCAGGGTAACCAGTGTTCTGAGTTCCAGTACCATAGGTTATTATTGCCTGTTTATGAACTTTGATAAGGTATGGCTGCTTTTTGTCCCAACGTTATTTGTGAGATTCATTTATATTCTTTTTTGTAGGGAATTGTGTGTTTTTGTTCATTTCTATGAAGTGAAAGTTCTCAAACATTTTGATGTCTTCACATTTTATTGAGTTCAAAGAGCTTTTGTCTATGGGTTATATCTATCAAAATCTACTGTATTAAAAAATAAAACATTTTAGAAGTTTTATTTAAAAAAGAAACATGTTACATATTAGCATATTTTAATAAAATATGTATATTAACCCAAATTAAAAATTAATTAGGATATTATTTTATATTTTTCCAAATCTCTTTAATATCTGACTGGATTTGTATCTTTCATATTGTTTTATTTGGATTCTGTAAGAAAATTCAGGTGTAATCAATACATGGTTAGAAAAGGAAGGAATGTTTTAATTACTTTTTTAGATATAGTGGATATTCTTTGAATCCACACCAAACATTGAGAAATAGTGATTTTGAAGGGTCTCTTTTGCCTTCTGAAATCTGTATACCTATATGCTTTTCAAATACCCTGTTGTAATAAAATTCATTGGTCTGTATTTTGAAGTGTCTTTTACCTATGGATGATTTTGTTGCATCATGTATCGGTTATTTGGAAAATGTTGGTTCACTGACTTAGTCTGTGCAGGCTGCCATAACTAAAATACCATAGGCTGGGTCCACAGAAAGTCGTTCTCACACAGTTCTGAAGACCTGTCTAAGGTCAGGGTTTCAGTATGGACAGTTTCTGGTGAATGATCTTTTTGGCTTTAGATGGCCAACCTCTGGCTACATCCTCACATGGTGTTGAGGGTGGAGAAAGGGAGAGCATGTAAGCATGTGTGCTTTCTCTGGTATCTCTTATAAGGACACTCAGCTCATCATGATGACCCCTCCATGACCTCATCCAAACTTAATTATAAATAACATGAGCATACATTTATAATAACAAATAGTATGAGTACATATTTTATAAATAATTATAAATAAACATAATCCCCAAGGCCCTTCTGCAAATACCATCACATTACCCTATGAATTTTGGAGGAGCACAGTTCATTTTTCAAATGCTGATGTGTTCTGTTGTACAATGTCAAAAAACCACATTTGTTAATATCACCACTGATCTCATCAGACAGGTCTTTTCTAATTTTCATTTGAAAGCTCATATTTTATCATCGGCAGCAAATACTGACAGTTGTTTTGCTTGAAGTGACAGTCTCACATTGTTCATTTTCGAAAAAATGTCTGCCAAACATCCAAGTTTGAATAATCAGTTTGTCTACTAGTTGTTCTTTCAAGTAAAAATGGCGTTTCATGAAAAAAAGCAGCCAGTTCAGGCTGCAACTCAATTGCACAGCGCTTCCCTGCTTTACCTTGAGATATTTCATGTACTTCAACATGTAGCAGACTTTGTGTGAACATCCCATTTCATCACACAGAATATTTTTTCTATTTATTTATTTATTTATTTATTTATTTATTTTTTATTTTTGACAGGCAAAGTGGACAAAGAGAGAGAGACAGAGAGAAAGGTCTTCCTTTGCTGTTGGTTCACCCTCCGATGGCTGCCATGGCCGGCGCACTGCGGACGGCGCACCGCGCTGATCCAAAGGCAGGAGCCAGGTGCTTATCCTGATCTCCCATGGGGTGCAGGGCCCAAGGACTTGGGCCATCCTCCTCTGCACTCCCTGGCCACAGCAGAGAGCTGGCCTGGAAGAGGGGCAACCGGGACAGGATCGGTGCCCCGACCAGGACTAGAACCCGGTGTGCTGGCGCCGCAAGGCGGAGGATTAGCCTATTGAGCCGCGGCGCCGGCCCATCACACAGAATATTAAAAAGATGTATGGCTAAGGATTGATATTTAATAAAACTAATAGTTTTTACAGTTTTATCAGAAACATTATTTACTGGGACTGAAACTGCCTTTTTTGTTTGACATGACTGTGAAGAATGTAATGGCGCTGTTGTAGTTTGGTGTCATTGCCTTGATTTCATACAAACTGATGCATTTTACTTGTTAATATGATTATGTTTCCAGGCTTTACTTATTTCTTATTGGGAGAATAGGTGGTTATGTCAAGCCTTTACTAAAAATACCATTTGAAAGCCAGCATGAATATAGTTGCTTTTTCCTTGGCTAGCAGAACCAGAAAAAGCTCCACTATATTTGAGTAGTTTTACAGCTTTTGTCAGGATGTTAGAAAATCATTGGGCTTGGTGCTTACTCTCTACCTTGTGGTAGAGGAACAGTGTGAAGTGGCCCTTAGAGAATGGTGCGTAGCTATGTGTAAAAGTAGTTCTTTATGTGTATTAGGTCTCCCTATGGTTAACCTGAAGCATTTACAGTAGAGAAAGAATAGATTAAACCATAACCAAGTAGTCTTGTTGTGTAATGAGTTAGGTGTTTTTCACTGTGATTGGGCAGAGGAGAATGGATAAGAGATAAGTCATAGTGCTGAGCAAAACTTTACCTTCTAGTTAGCACCCCTGTATAGCCTGGGGCCTTAGTTCTGGGAGTGGGGAAATTAACATTCATTGTGTACCTACATTGTGCTGGGCCTGCTACCTTGGCTAAACCTCACAATTTTCCTATAGGGTGGTCATGGTTGTCTATTTTACAAATGAGAATACTTAGGCTCAGAGATGATGAGCCTGTGTAGGCCCATTAGCCAATAAGTGACTAGGGTGAGATCTATCCCTAGATTTCTCTGCCTTCTTAGCCTGTGAGTGCTTTTTCCTTTGTGCTATGCTGTCTTCCAGGAATATCTCACTGATTATTCATGTTTCCCTGACACTTGAATCCCAGAAGGGGCTTAGAACATTTTTGTTGAATAGTAGAGTAGATACTAAATGAGTGAACTAATTTTTATGGAGTAGGATATAACCTAACCACTCTGACCTCCTGTGTGTGTTGGTGCTATGAAGTATGCACTGATGCCACATTAGTTGCTATGGGGAAAGGTTAGCTTTCTTAATGATAAACTGTAAAACTATTTAAATTTGGATATTTAGGAATCAAAAGATGTAAGGGAACAGGTTATTGTAATATTGTTAATGATTTTTTTTTAAAGATTTCTTTTTTATTTATTTGAATGGCAGAGTCAGGAGAGACAGAGTGAAATCTTCCATCTTCTTTTCACTCCTCAAATGGCTGGGGCTGGTCCAGACTGAAGCCAGGAGGCTGGAGCTTCTTCCAGGTCTCCTACATGGATGTAGGGGTCCAATGACTTGGGCCATCTTCTGCTGCTTTCCCAGGCACATTAGCAGGGAGCTGGATCAGAAGTAGGGTAGTCGGGTCTCGAACTGGCACCCACATGGGATGCCAGCATTGCAGATGGAGGCTTAACCTGCCACAATGCCAGCACCTAATGATTTCTTTAGAAATATGTAACATTTGTTCTGTGTGTCAATACTTACTGCCTGTTAGACCTTGGGTACATTACTTCAATTTCTGTTTCTTGTTAAAATTTTTAAAAGCTTCTTTAGTTTTATTATTTGAAAGGTGGAGGGAGAGAGACAGATATTTTCTGTCTGCTGATTCACTACCCAAATGCCTACAGTAGCCAAAGCTAGGATCTTGGAGCTGAAGCCAGGTCTCCCATGTGAGTGGCAGGGATCCAAGTACTTGAGACATCACCCACTGGATGTGCATTAGCAGGAAGCTGGAGTTAGAACTGGAGCTGAAATTGGAACCCAACTATTCCAATATGAGATATGGGTATCCCAAGGCTCCTTTCAACTGCTGTACCCAGTGCCCACTAGTGTCTCATTAAAAAAAAATATTAAGAGGCAGAGACATAGAGAAGAGAGAAACAGACACAAAGAGAGAGAGAGAGAGAGAACCATCATCTGGTTCATTTCCCAAATGTCTGCAACAATCAAGGCTGGGCCAGCCTGAAGCTGGGAGATGTAAACCCAGTCCAGACCTTCTGTGTGGGTGGCAAGAACCCAACCACTTTTTTTTTTTTTTTTTAAAGATTTATTTAGGCCGGCGCCGTGACTTACTTGGCTAATTCTCTGCCTGCGGCGCTGGCACCCCCAGTTCTAGTCCCAGTTGGGGCACTGGATTCTGTCCCGGTTGCTCCTCTTCCAGTCCAGCTCTCTGCTATGGCCTGGGAAGGCAGTGGAGGATACCCCAAGTGCCTGGGGCCCTATACCCGCATGGGAGTCCAGGAGGAAGCACCTGGCTCCTGCCTTCGGATTGGCACAGCACACTGGCTGTAGAGGCCATTTGGGGGATGAATTAATGGAAAAGGAAGACCTTTCTCTCTGTCTCTCTCTCTCTCTAACTCTACCTATCAAAAAAAAAAAAAAATTTATTGGCCGGCGCCGTGGCTCAATAGGCTAATCCTCTGCCTAGCGGCGCCGGCACACCAGGTTCTAGTCCCGGTCGGGGCGCCGGATTCTGTCCCAGTTGCTCCCCCTTCCAGGCCAGCTCTCTGCTATGGCCCGGGAGTGCAGTGGAGGATGGCCCAAGTGCTTGGGCCCTGTACCCCATGGGAGACCAGGAGAAGCACCTTGCTCCTGGCTTCGGATCAGCGCAGTGCGCCGGCCGCAGCGTGTTGACCGCGGCAGCCATTGGACGGTGAACCAACGGCAAAGGAAGACCTTTCTCTCTGTCTCTCTCTCTCACTATCCACTCTGCCTGTCAAAAAAAAAAAATTAAAAAAAGAGATTTATTTATATATTTGAAAGTCAGAGTTATACACACACACACACACAGAGAGGTCCTCTATCTGATGGTTCACTCCCCAATTGGCCGCAACGGCTGGAGCTGTGCCAATCCGAAGGCAGGTGTTTCTGGGTCTCTCACTTGGTTGCAGGGACCATCCTCTACGCTTTCCCAGACCACAGCAAAGAGCTGGAGTGGATAGGAAGTGGAGCAGCCGGGACTCGAACTGGCACCCACATGGGATGCCAGTGCCTCAGGCCAGGGCGTTAACCCGCTGTGCCACAGTGCCGGCCCCCGAACCCAACCACTTGAGCCATCACTTATTGTCTCCCAGGGTTTATGTTGGAAAGAATCAGTAATCAAGAGTGGAGCTAGGGAGCCAGTGCTGTGGCACCATGCGCTAAAGCCTTGGCCTGGAGCGCCGGCATCCCATATGGGCACCGTTTCTAGTCTCAGCTACTCCTCTTCTGATCCAGCTCTCTGCTATGACCTGGGAAAGCATGGAAGATGGCCCAAGTCCTTGGGACCCTGCACCTGCATGGGAGACCTGGAAGAAGCTCCTGGCTCCTGGCTTCGGATCAGCTCAGCTCTGGCCATTGTGGCCATCTGGAGAGTGAACCAGCAGATGGAGGATCTCTCTCTCTCTCTTTGTTTGTTTCCTTCCTTCCTTCCTTCCTTCCTTCCTTCTTCCTTCCTTCCTTCCTTCCTTCTTTCTTTCACAGGCAGAGTGGACAGTGAGAGAGAGAGAGAGACAGAGAGAAAGGTCTTCCTTCTGTTGGTTCACCCCCGCAATGGCCGCTGTGGCCAGCATACTGCGCTGATCTGAAGCCAGGAGCCAGGTGCTTCTCCTGGTCTCCCATGCGGGTGCAGGTCCCTTGGGCCATCCTCTACTGCCTTCCCGGGCCACAGCAGAGAGCTAGACTGAAAAGGAGCAACAGGGACAGAATCTGGCACCCTGACCAGGACTAGAACCCGGGGTGCCGGCGCTGCAGGCGGAGGATTAGCCTATTGAGCCGCAGCGCCGGCCCTCTCTCTGTTTCTACCTCTCTCTGTAACTCTCTTTCAAATAAATAAAATAAATCTTAAAAAAAAAAAAAAAAAAAGAGTGGAGCCAGTACTCAAACTCAGTCACTCCAATATGAGATCAGGGTGTCCTAAGCCGTGGCTTAACTATTGGGCCAAACATCCTCCCCTTATCACTTTTTAATCTTCGGAAGAGAAAGGGCAATAACAATAGTACCTAATTCCTAAGCAGTTTGAAGATTTAATGAGATAATTTGTATAATAAACTTACCACAGTGCTTGGCGTTTATCAACTAATAAAGGGTAGCTGTTATTCATATTATACTTTAGAATGGGAGTATGAGGTTTATTGTGACTTCCAGTCTGCAAAAAAGGAACAATGTTTTGGCGTTTTAGAAAAAATTATTTATTTGAGAGGCAGAGAGATTGGAGAGAGCTCCCATTTGCTGATTTACTCCCCCAAAGCCCAAAATGGCTAGGGCTGGGCCAGTCCAAAACCAGAAGCTAGGTCTCCAGAGGTGGCAGAAACCAGTCATTTGACCTATAATTGTCTCTCAGAGTCAGCTTTATAAGGAAGCTGAAATCAGGAGCCAGATCCAGGAATTGAACCCAGGTACTCTGGTATGAGGGTTGAGCGTCTTAACTCCTTGCTAAATGCCCACCTTTGTTTTGGCTTTTAAAGCATTTTTTTTATTTGGGATATAAAACATTGAATTTATAAGCTTTTGTAGTTTGGCATTTATTTTACCTATTTTGCTGGCTTTTTTTTTTTTTTTTTTAAGATTTATCCGTGTTTTTGAAAGACAGTGTGACACAGAGAGGAGAGAAAGGAATTTCTCAATCTTCCATCTGCTGGTTCATTTCCTAAATGGCCACAACAGTTGGGGGCTAGGTTGAAGCCAGGGACTCCATCTGGGTCTCCTATGTGGGTGGCAGGGACACAAGTACTCAGGCCATCATTGGCTGCCTTCCCAGGCACATTAGAGAGCTGGATCAGAGGTGGAACAGCTGGGACTTAAACTGGTGCTCCAATAAGGATGCTAGCTTTGCAATTAATGGCTTTACCTGTGCACCACAATACCGGCCTCTTACTGGGTTCTTTTTTATTTATTTATTTGACAGGTGGAGTTACAGACAGTGAGAGAGAGACAGAGAGAAAGGTCTTCCTTCCATTGGTTCACTCCCCAAATGGCCGCTACGGCTGTCTCTGCGCTGATCTGAAGCCAGGAGCCAGGTGCTTCTTCTTGGTCCCCCATGCGGTGCAGGGGCCCAAGCACTTAGGCCATCCTCCACTGCCCTCCTGGGCCACAGCAGAGATCTGGACTGGAAGAGGAGCAACTGGGACTCGAACCTGGTGCCCATGTGGGTTGCCAGCACCACAGGCGGAGGATTAACCCAGTGAGCCGCGATGCTGGCCCCTGGGTCCTTTTTTTTTTTTTTTTGGATTTATTTATTTGAAAGAGTTACGCAGAGAGAGAGAGAGAGGGAGGGAGAACGAGAGAGGTCTTCCATCCACTGGTTCACTTGGAGCTGTGCCGATCCGAAGCCAGGAGCCAGGAATTTCCTCTGGGTCTTCCCATGAGGGTACAGAGCCCCAGGCACTTGGACCATCTTCTTCTGCTTTCCCAGGCCATAGCAGAGAGCTGGATTGGAAATGGAGCAGCCGGGTCTTGAACCAGTATCTAAATGGGATGCCGGCACTTCAGGCCAGGGCATTAACCTGTTGTGCCACAGTGCCAGCCCCAGGGCAAAGGTTTTTAAGTCTGGAATCTATGAACCTTTGATTTGGTGTGATTATGGAAGATACTTTGATGCTGTTGTGGAAAATACTGCTTAAGTATAGCATTGTTGCTATTCCTTTCATTTTATAAACAAGGAATTGGACACAGATTTAGAAACATGACTAGATTCAAGAATTAGGGATGGGATCATTCCAGTTTTGTGTGATGACAAAGCCTTTATTCTGTTCTTTTACCAATCTACATTTTAACAAAAGCTTTTATTTATTTATTTGAGAGGTAGAGTTACAGACAGTGAGAGGGAGAGACAGAGAAAAAGGGATTCTATCTGCTGGTTCACTCCCCAAATGTCTGCAGCAGCCAGAGCTGGGCCAGTCTAAAGCCAGGAACCAGGAGCTTCTTCTGGGTCTCCCATGCAGGTGCAGGGGCCCAAGCACTTTGGCCATCTTCCACTGCTTTCCCAGGCCATAGCAGAGAGCTGGATGGAAGAGGAATAACTGGGATTAGAACTGGCATCCATATGGGATACTGGTGCCGTAAGCAGAGGCTTAGGCCACTACTCAAAGTGCCGGTCCCTATCTGCATTTTATAACTGACATTTCATTTGTATGGAAATGTATCCTGAAATGCTTAAAGTGTCTGGAAATAATTTGTCATCCTTATATATTTAAAACTTTCAGCGAGGTTTTTTTTTTTTTTTTTTTGAAAGGCAAAGTAATGGGGTGGGGGGAGAGAGAGAGAGAGAGAGAGAGAGAAAGAAAGATCGATCGATCGATTGATCGATCTACCATCCATTGGTTCATTCCTCAAATGGCCACAATGGTCAGGGCTTGTTGAAACTCCATGCTGGTCTCCATATCGGTGGCAGGGGCCCAAGGACCTGGGACATTGTCCACTGATTTCCCAGGCGCCTTAGCAGGAAGTTGGATCAGAAGTGGGGACTTTAAGTGGCACTCATAAGGGATGCTGGTATCATAGGTGGCCACTTGCTGTGCCGTGATGCTGGCCCTTCAGAAGTGTTCCGGTATCCTTTTGAGGACCCTCTCTGTCCTGCTTTCCCTGCATCCCCTGTCCGAACAACCACCGATTGGTTTTCTGTCACTGTGAACAATAATTTTGAGTCAGACTTTCGTCACTTTAGCTCGTAGCCCTAGTTTACTCATCTGTAAGATAGGGATTCTACCACCAAAGGACTCTGGGAAAGATCAGAAGCTATAGTCCCTGACACAGCGTGGCCCCCCAATTCCTTGAAACCAGTATCATCAGCCAAGCTTTCTGCTGATCGTCCAGATACATTCAGGGAGTTCATAGATCCAAAATGCTTTTCTGCCACCCAGAGCTTGTGTCTTCTTCATCTGAGTGGGATACCAGTGTTTCTGAAACGGTAAAGTTTACATTTTGTCAGCTTGAGGCCCTGCGGAGTTTTCTAGTGTTCCTTCCTTCATACCACCATGTCTAGTGTTCCACATGCTATTAATTATGAACAGATGTTCTTAATAAATAAGCAAAGAACTCCACAGCAGATTTTTGAATTCTTTATGCCTATGTTAAAGTCTGGCATTATGATAAAATTGCATAGCATTGAGTTTTCAGAGTTCTGGGTTGGGGGCAAATCATAAAATTTGTCTGAGCCTTCTGTTCTCTCACATATAAAGTAGGGGAGAATCATACCTCACAAATCTGTTGAGAAGATTAAAGGAAGGAGAATTTTGAAAGTTAATTGTATGTTGAATTCATAGTTGAGATGTACATCATCCCATGCCTATTTTCAAGTTGTTAGAACTTTGCAAATTTTAGGTAGGTTTAATTTGATATCTTAGAGGTTTTTTCTTTTAAATTTTAAAATTTTTTTAAAGGATTTATGTATTTATTTTGAGAGGCAGCGTTACAGACAGAGGGAGAGACAGAGAGAGACAGAGTGAACCATCCGCTGGTTCACTCCCCAAATGGCTGCAACAGCAGAGCTGGGCCGATCCAAAGCCAGAAGCCTGGAGTTTTGTCCAGGTTTCCCATGCGCTTGTAGGTGCCCAAGCACTTGGGCCATCTTCCACTGCTTTCCTAGGCCATTAACAGGGAGCGGGATTGGAAGTGGAGCAGCCGGGACTCAAACTGGCACTCATATGGGATGTTGTCACCACAGGTGGAGGCTTAGCCTACTATACCACAGTGCCAGCCCTCTTAGAAGTTTTTAAACAAAGCATTTTTGTTAAGTTTTACTAATAAAGTAGAATGAAAAAGCAAACTCAGAAGTTGAAAGTGCTTAGACTTTTTTCAGGCCTCATTTTAAACATTATTTATTAATTTAAAAGATTGACACAGAGAGATCTTCCATTTACTGGTTTATTCCTCAAACGTCCCATAATAGCTGGGACTGGGCCAGGCCTAAACCTGCAGCCAGAAACTCTATCTGGGTCTCCCATATGGGTTGTAGGAACCCAAGCACTTGGGCCTTTGTCTGTTGCCTCCCAGGCACATTAGCAAGAAAGCTGGATCAGAAGAGAAGGTGGGACTGTATCCCTGGCACACTGATGATACTGGATGCAGGTCCCAAGCAGTGGCTTAACCAACTGTGCCACAGCACCCACCTCCAAAGTCTTTAAAATCAAGGAAACTTTAATTCAAATTTTAGTTTAGTAGCTGTTGACCTGGGGCAACTTAATTTCTCTGAGCCTTAAATTCTCACTTGTCAACAAGGGATAATGTGTTCTATTTCAGAGGATTCTTGTGAGGATTAGGAATAATGTGTGTAGAGAGGTTGGTAGAGGCCCAGTGATGCTAGTTTCATTCCTTCCATTTCTAAAGTTAATAGATTTGTAACTTTTTTGACTAGTTACTAAGGAGATTGCTTTCACTATGCCCACTCCATGATGAGGTTCAGCATGGGATAGCTGTTGGGTAATGAGTCTCATTTCCCATTTTGATTTCCCATTTGTCTGAAAATGAGTTTCAGGGTTTATGATGCTAAAAACTATTGTAACAGATTTTGTTTTCCCTTTAAAAGAGCTTGTACTATGCTTTTGTACTTTCTCAGTGCTCTTGTATTGTAGGAGCCAGAAATATCAGGGACATCTTCTTGTCTCTTCTATCTGTGTTTATTTGGGTTGGAGGATTGCCTGAAGGCTTACTAGTGAATAAATGAATTTGCTAGGTTCAAATTCTTCCTCCTGGGCTTGCTCAGGAACCAACTGTTGGGGAAAAACAAATAGAAAAATGTGGGGGAAACAGGTGAGTTCTGCTTGTGAACTTGTCAGGGTCTTTGGGGGCACAGTTGATCTCCTTTCCCTGCTCCCCCCCAGGACCTGTATACTGTGACACAAAGGAGCTATAAGATGGAGGCCTGCATTGTAATTTCCTAGACATTACTGCTTCTGGTAACTGCTCATTCAGTGTGCACCTCTTTGCAGCAGTGGTGAAACAATGGGGACAATAAAGCCATTTATCTGATAGCTGTAGCCTCAATGGGATGTTTGTTTTAATAATAGTATAATTTGCAGGGCTCATAAATTGTGATTTTATTCTCATGGAAATAACTGCCCGGTGGTATTTGGATTCTCAGGTCTCCTGTTGTGGATAATTTCACTAACATTCTAGCTGACAATTCCCTTTTTTCCAGACTTCGTTTTAGATTGTTCAGGCTGGTTGGGTAATTAGCCTGATGCAGAGCCAATTTTTTTAGTTTGGGGCTGGCAGGTGGTTACTAGGTAACTAGAAGATCTTCTGAAGGGGAAGAAATTCTGCTTATGGATTCAAGGTGAATACCCAGATTTGTTTGATTTTCTGGGGTTTTAAACAAAATTACACAATCCCAAATATCTGATGGAATTTAAAAGTTTAAGTCATCTGAACATTTATTTCTGTGTTATCAAATAATTTGTAATGTTCAAAATATCATGAATAAGAGTTTTTAATTTTTATCTGTGTATTTTGGCTTGGAATAGCTTCTGTGGACAAAGGATGATAATAGCAACCAGTGGTAGACATTGCCCTAGGTATTTTACAAACATCATCTCTAAATCTTAATGAGAACCCCGAGATGGGTATTGTTTCCATTTTACTAGTGAAAAACTTAAATTTTAGGAAGTTAAGTAATTAAATTACAATATCACATCTAATTAGTAGCAGGCAATTTACCAGATTCAAGGCCCACACTAGGTTTTCAATGATGGTATAAGACATTTTGGGGGCTTGTGCTGTGGCATAGAAGGTTAAGTGCCAAATCCCATATGGTCACCTGTGAGTCCTGGCTGCTCTGCTAATGCAGACCAATCCAGCTCCCTGCTAATGCACCTAGGAAAAAAGTAGAAGATGGCCCAAGTGCTTGGACCTCTGCACCCACATGTGAGACCTGGGGGAAGCCCCCGGCTCCTGACTTATACCTGGCTCAGCCCTAGCCATTGCGGCCACTTGGGGAGTGAACCAGCGGATGGAAGGTCTGTCTCTCTCTCTCCTTTTTTCTCTCTGTATTTCTGCTTTTCTAATAAATAAATATTAAAAAAGACATTCTGAAGATACATTCAAATTTTCATTAAACTCTTAGGTATTATAGCAACTGGCTCAATATTATATATGAATTAGTACCTATCAGCAGATGTGTATGTCTTTTGTTCTTCCTGTCATTTATTCTAGTATTACTGCAATAAGGTACATGGAATGTTTTTACCAAAATTAAAGAACTTGCATACATAATACTATTTTAAGAGTTGTGGGGGCCAGCGCTATGGCATAGCTGGTAAAGCTACTGCCTGCAGTGCTGGCATCCCATATGGGGGCTGGTTTGAGTCCTGGTTGTTCTACTTCTGATCCAGCTCTCTGCTATGGTCTGGGAAAGCAGTAGAAGATGCCCCAAGTCCTTGGACCCCTGCACCCATGTGGGAGATCCGGAAGAAGCTCCCGGGTCCTGGCTTCGGATCAGTGCAGCTCCGGCCATTGCTGCCATCTGGGGAATGACCCAGTGGATGGAAGACCTCTCTCTTCTCTCTCTGCCTCTCCTTCTCTCTCTGTGTAACTCGGACTTTCAAATAAATAAATAAATCTTTAAAAAAAATTATTTAAAATGCTCAGAACCATGGTGTAGTCATTGGAAGTAGGCTCAGACTCAAAATTTGGGTCTGGGTTTGCAAATCTTTTTTTTTTTTTGACAGGTAGAGTGGACAGTGAGAGAGAGAGAGAGAGAGAGAAAAGGTCTTCCTTTTTCCATTGGTTCACCCCTCAATGGCTGCTGTGGCCAGCGCACTGCGCTGATCCGAAGCCAGGAGCCAGGTGATTCTCCTGGTCTCCCATGTGAGTGCAGGGCCCAAGTACTTGGGCCATTCTTCACTGCACTCCTGGGCCACAGCAGAGAGCTGGAATGGAAGGGAAGCAACCGGGACAGAATCCGGCACCCCGACCGGAACTAGAACCGGGGTGCGGGCGCCGCAGGTGGAGGATTAGCCTATTGAGCTGTGGCGCTGGCGGTTTGCAAATCTTGGCACTGACACTTATGGGATGATGTTGGATAAGTCTGTTAACCCTCACTGGGTAATCCTTAGCTCATGTGCAAAATAGGGATGTTAGGTTAATGTATGTGATAGTGGCTATTTGCCTATAACATAGGAGGGGCTCACTAAATGTTGATTTCTTTCCTTGACTAACTCTACTATTAATGGATTATCAGAGAATCATTTGGTGCTTTTTCATCATTGGCTATAGGATTTATTAAAAGGTGGCCAACTTTTAGTGTTTTTGTTTTGCGTGTTTTCAGATTGATACTGTTAAACTAATAAAGTTAATCTCTCTAGGAACTTGCTGCTGTAGCTAGGTATTTTGTTTAAGGAACATTTATCAGCTGGTTCTTTAATAATATGCTCTCCTGGTCAAGAGAATGAATGCCAATGTAGAAGGGGCACTGGGTTTGTGATTGTGCAGATGGTTGGAGTTCCAGCTTTGCTACTTACTGGCTCCGTTCCCTGGCACACCTGACTTTCTGTCTGGGACTTAGCATAGTGATAATAATGGCTGACTTTCCCATCTGTTGTGAGGGTTAAATGAGATAATGCAAATGAAATAACTGTAAAGCTGAAAAATTCTTGTCATGGTAATACTTTATCAAGTGACTTTACTACTTAGCTTATGTAGTGCCTAGTGAGAATTTACTATCATTTTAAGAAGGAAATTTAAAATTTCACTTGAACTATATAAAGGAGCCATTTTGATGAGTTTTATGGTAGTCCTTAGGGATTGCTGAAGAGAAGAAACCAGGAAGAGATCCTGGGTAAAGTATTGAGTGAATTTAACTCCATGTTGGAAGTAAGAATGAGGTTGGGGTGAGTGCACAACTGTGAGGCATCCATGGCGAGTTTGGGAGGAGCCTAGATTGGAGGTTTGGGTTTTGATCTAATTTTGATACATAGAACAAGGAAGAAGGAAGCTCCTTGATGAGAAAAATTTTGGATACTGGGTAGTAAGTGGAGAATTGGTTGAAGGAGTAGGGATCAAGGTAATAGCTGTAGCTTCTCAGTGGAACACTGCAGTTGAAATCTGTTTTAGATCTTCCAGGAAGATGTGCAAGAGCTAAAATAGATTTTGCTTCATGCCTAACTTCCTATTCCCCAACAGCTAAATGTGTCTTATTTTGGGGAAAGTTCCAAGTGTGTTTTGTAGTTATTACACATGAATCCATTGGTGGCTATCAGGTGAACACGTTGGCAGATCTTCATTTAAAGGGGTGCAGGTGGCTGGCAAGTGGGGGATCTGTTTCTACAGGCTTAAAAGCTTCATTTTATGCAGTCATATTCAGGTTATCTCTTTTCTGAAAATTTATTCTGTTTACAGTGTTTCAGTAATACAGATAATATTTTTCCTAAGTGGAACATCAACTCAGATTTCAGTATGTTTAATTATTGATGTATCTAAATGCTACAGTGAATTGGTTAAGGTTTTTTAAAAAAAGAAAGACTTCTGGCTCTGGATTTTGGTACCTTACCAGTTTCGATCATTTTTTTGGTTTCAGGGGAATATCAGTTTTTCTTTGCAATTGACTATGTTAAGGTGTTTAGATCATTGCCTTCCCTGCTGATTATTAGGGTAGAATAGTTGTTGTCCAGGATTGCTTCAAAGTCTGCATTTTATTTAACTGTAGAGCATTTTTAAGTGTCTTCTACCCATTTTTCTGCTTGTGGGATGGTGGTACTGTGATTGAGGAGATGGGTTTCAGTACTGCTGTTTGAGTCAGAGTTATTTTATCATTTAACTTCTTATATAATAACATTGACTGATATTTGCATAATTGTTCCTTTGTGAAATAGTTTTGTATTTAAAATTTTTTCTTTTACTAATCTGTTTCTTTTTTTTTCTTTTGGACAGGCAGAGTGGATAGCGAGAGAGAGAGACAGAGAGAGAGGTCTTCCTTTTGCCGTTGGTTCACCCTCCAATGGCCGCTGCGGCCGGCACATCTCGCTGATCCGAAGCCAGGAGCCAGGTGCTTCTCCTGGTCTCCCATGTGGGTGCAGGGCCCAAGGACTTGGGCCATCCTCCACTGCACTCCCAGGCCATAGCAGAGAGCTGGCCTGGAAGAGGGGCAACCGGGATAGAATCCGGCGCCCCAACCGGGACTAGAACCCGGTGTGCCGGCGCCGCAAGGTGGAGGATTAGCCTGTTAAGCCACAGCGCCGGCCACTAATCTGTTTCTTATACTAAACTGGTAGCTCTTTTGGTGGTAGAACAGTTTTATTTTTTGTCTTTGTAATCGCTGTATTCAGCACAGAACTAAGAATGATCATGGTGGTAGCTAACACTGTGCTCTGTGCCAAGCATTATGCCATGAGAAATATTTTAATCTTCACTATACCCATTTTATAGAAGGGAATACTGAGAATTGGACGAAGGAATTAATTTGCTTACTTTCGCAGCTATGATTACAACCCAAACATTCTTACTTCAGAGCCTATATACTTAAACCCTACACTGTATTTTCTCAGAAATAGCTTGTATGAATATATAGATATGAATGAAATACATTATCGTTTTATTTGAACCTCTAGCTCTTTGAAGCAGTTCTTATGCTATTTTGTATGGTATTTTTTAAAGATTTATATATATATATATACATATATATATATATATATATATACACATTTATTTATTTATTTATTTATTTATTTATTTGAAAGGCAGAGTTACAGAGGTAGAGAGGGAGTCTTTCATCCCTTGGTTTACTCCCCAGATGGCTGCAAGGGCCAGAGCTGCGCTGATCTGAAGCCAGGAGCCAGGAGCTTCTTCCAGGTCTCCTATGTGGGTGCAGAGGCCCAAGGACTTGGGCCATCTTCTACTGCTTTCCCAGGCCATAGCAGAGAGCTGGATCAGAAGTGGAGCAGCTGGGACTTGAACTGGCACCCTATGGGTTGCCGGCACTACAAGTGGTGGCTTTACTCACTATGCCACAGTGCCAGCCCCTTGTTTGGTATTAGTTCACTTTTTGTTACTGTAACAAAATACCTGAGAATGAGTTCTTTATAAAGCTCATAGTTGAGGAGCTACAATCCAAAAAGTGTAGTGCTGGTTCTTGGGAAGCCTCCCCTTGCTGTATCATACCCTGATGTGGCATCCTGGTGGGAGTGCATTGAAGAGGGAAAGAGCACATGGCAAGACAGGAAGCTAGAATGTGACTGGGGTCCCATGAAAACTACGTTAATCTTTTCTGAGGGCATGCACCCAGTGACCTAACTACCTTGAACTAGGCCTCACCCTTTAAACATCTCTCCATTTCTTAACATCACCACACTGGGGATCCAGCTTCTACATATGAGCCTTTGGGAGACAAAACTTAATCCTATCCAACTCATGGCAGAATCCATTCTATAGGTGAGGAACAGTGATGTGAAGTAATTGTAAGATACACGTTTACTGGGTGGCAGAATGTGACCCAAACTCCCAGGTCTCCTGACTCAAAATCCCCCATTTTCTCCTTCCTACATATTTTTAACTGTTTGTTAGAGCTTTCCATTTGTTTTATCAGGAATGCACAATAATCTTTTTGGTATGGAAAATAGGTTCTTTCATCTGGAACAACTGAAGATAAGAGGCAGCTTTAAAAAAATCTGTTCTGGCTGGGCGCCATGGCTCAATAGGCTAATCCTCTGCCTTGCGGCACCGGCACACCGGGTTCTAGTCCCGGTCAGGGCGCCGGATTCTGTCCCTATTGCCTCTCTTCCAGGCCAGCTCTCTGCTATGGCCTGGGAGTGCAGTGGAGGATGGCCCAAGTCCTTGGGCCCTGCACCCACATGGGAGACCAGGATAAGCACCTGGCTCCTGGCTTTGGATCAGTGAGATGTGCCGGCTGCAGCAGCCATTGGAGGGTGAACCAACGGCAAAAGGAAGACCTTTCTCTCTGTCTCTCTCACTGTCCACTCTGCCTGTCAAAAAAAAAAAAAACCAAAAAAACAAACTTTTCTGCCTTCCCTTCTTTAAATTCAAGGAACAAAATTCCTACTGGATAGACTGTGAGACCTACTAGATGGTATTTAGGATGCTGTATTTTGTGGCTTCTCTTTTTCACGTTTTTGTGTACATGTGGATGTGGTGTTTGTGTAGGGGTGATGTCTGTTTTCCTGGTTTTCTCTAAGGATTACTTAAGAATACATGATTGAACAATTTGATCCTGAGACTAGTATATTAGAAAGTAATGATCCTAAAATTGCTAGATTACTTTTATATACTGTGCTTTCTTCTGATTGCTTTGGCCACTATTTGATTATGTTTGAAAATTAGAGGAACACTAATTATAGTGGTGTTCAATACAGTTGAGCCAGTGTTTAGTAACTGAGCCTTCATAAGAGAGAGAATCCACTTATGCATTTATAATACTTGAAGAAGCAATTTTTCTGATGTCTGGATGAACTTAATTATACTGGACTCTTTGATTGCCTTGTCAGATTTCTCTTGTATTTCTCTGAAGAAGATATGACAGTGGCAAATGAGTTTTCCCATTTTTGCTTAAATTTGCATTTTAAATAAAGAAATTGGAGTGATGCTCTTTTATGTGACTTTCTTATATTGAAGTGTTAGCATTAAAATAATAAGATTGCTTTAATACCATTAGAAATTTTGAAGACTTCGGAATTTCATAGAGCAGGAAGAGGTCATTTGCTGCACTCTCTTTTATATTACAGATAAGAATTAGAAGCCCAGAGAAATAAACTTCTTTTTAAAAATAAATATTTATTTATTTGGAAGGCAGAGTTACAGAGAGAGAGAGAGGGAGAGACAGATCTTCTATATGCTGGTTCACTCCCTAAATGGTCCCAACAGCCAGGGCTCTGCTAGGTCTTCCATATGGGTGGCAGGGGCCCAAGCATTTGGGCCATTTTCTGCTGCTTTCGCAGGTACATTAGCAGGAACTGGATCAGAAGTGGAGTGACAGGGCTGGCGCTGTGGCACAGGGGGTTAAAGCCCTGGCCTGAAGCACTGGCGTCCCATGTTGGTGCCAGTTCTAGTCCCAGCTGCTCCTCTTCCCATCCAGCTCTCTGCTATGGCCCAGGATAGCAGTAGAAGATGGCCCAAGTCCTTGGGCCCCTGCACCTATGTGGGAGACCCGGAAGAAGCTCCAGGTTCCGATTGGCGCAGTTCCGGCCGTTGCAGCTATCTGGGGACTGAACCAGCAGATGGAAGACCTCTTTCTCTGTCTCTACCTCTCTGTAACTCTGTCTTTCAAATAAATAAAATAAATCTTAAAAAAAAAAGTGGAGTGGCTAGGACTCAAACTGGTGCCTATATGGGATGCTGGCAAGGCAGGTGGCTGCTTAACCCACTGCACCACAATGCTGCCCCTAGAAATCAGCTGGTTTGTTCAAGGTCATACAGTTTGAAAGTAGAGAACCTTGTAATATAATCTAGATTTTATTATATTTACCATAGCACATCATTTTCCTTTAAAAATTATTTTCTTTGATAATTCCAATACCAGGTATTGTTCTGTTCTAAAGGGGATGTCATCTGGTTTAAGTCATAGGCTCAAGTGTTTTGGCTCCTCTATCCTGCAAATATGTATCATATCCCTTTTATTCAAAAAAGAAATTACTTGACTTTTGATAGGTACATCTCAACATTAACAAACATCAAGGAGCTAGTTCCATTAATAACCTTTTTCCAGGTCCTTCAGAAGAAGCTAGTTTCAGTTCATTTAGCTTAGTCAACAAATATAGGCAAGCCATTGCTTATCCATTTGGTTTTCCAGATGCCCTCCTTTGCATTTTTTTTTTTTTTGGTACAATTGTTGTACCAAATATTTGGTATTCCTAAGCCCTTTTTCTTATTTCAGTTTAACATGCTTGTTATATTCTGGTAAATTACTCCTCATGTAAGTTGATTCCATTGTATCAGATTGTAGGTTTGAGTGTTAGTTTCTAGTCTATATATTATTGTATCTTTTAAGAGTTGTTTTAATATGGAAACTGTATGAGATTGAAAATTGCAATTTCCAATCTTGACTAGTTGGCTACAGTCCTGGGCCGGCTCTGACGCTTGGCACGCATCAGTCCTATTTAGTACTCATTTTATGTTGATGAATGTTGTACTCATGCATGTTCCTCTCCAGTCTTGAAGGTACTTACCAATATCTAGTAGAGTTTTTTGGACCCTGTAATTTGTTTCTTCCAGTTTTCTTGCAGATTTTATTATGGGCTAGTGGGGGTGGAGATGGTATAGGCAGAGTGCTGGGTAACTGCTGAAATAGAGACCCAGAAATTCAGTGCTCAAATACTGCCATTTATTTTTATAAAACAGCCCAGAGGTAGATCTGTTTATGACCACAGCAGTATAAGGTTCTGCTGCAGGGTACCATCCAGGGATACAGCTTCTTTCTTTGTTATTGTTGCCCTAGAATGATGCCCTCATCTGCATGGCCAAAGACAACTTGTCAACACATCTATTTTGTAGTTCATGAGAAGCGGGAAAAGGGTAGAGAGTACTTAGTTGCCTTTAAAAATAAAAAAAATAGGGGCTGGCACTGTGGCGTAGTGGATAAAGCCACCGCCTGCAGTGCTGGCATTTCATATGGGCACTGGTTCAAGTCCTGGCTGCTCCATTTCTAATCCAGCTCTCTGCTATGGCCTGGGAAAGCAGTAGAAGATGCCCCAAGTCCTTGGGCCCCTGCACTCACGTGGGAGACCCAGAAGAGGCTCCTGGCTCCTGGCTCCTGGCTTTGGGTCGGCGCAGCTCCAGCTGTTGCTACCCTCTGGGGAGTGAACCAACGGACAGAAGACCTTTATCTCTGTCTCTCCCTTTTACTGTTTGTAACTCTACCTCTCAATGTTTTATTTTTTTTTAAATCTAGCACCAGCATTACTTGTTGTGTAAAGCTGGTGCTTTCTTTCCTGGGTAGATCTGACTACTTTTTCTTTATGCTTCTCTGTGTTGATTCCTGTCACAGAAGCTCTAACACTTTATTGTACTAATCTGTTATGTGTTTCCCTTATCATAGCACTCTGTGCCTGATAGAGAGCAGTTATTCAATAATTGCTTGAATGAATGCAGTTTGTGATACACTGGTACTCGAATCCAAATCCTGGGGTTTTCTTATGACAACTCCCCTGTGGAAGCATGTGCATTCTTCTCAGGAGCTGCTTCTCAGTTACAGATTTGGAGATCTGACCTTCTCTGAGATCCTCTCTGGCAGTCAAGAGAGTAGCCTTGCTTGAAAAGAACTGCTTGAACAAATGAGTGCTTCTGTGGCATCGTCATCCTGCGTTTAAAGTTCACATAATTAGTTTAATTGATGTTTGTGAGAGTCCATCTCTTTGAAACATCAAACCTTAGAATAATCATCCTTGTGGGAAAATTATTTTTCCTTTGAATTTTGCAGATGTGTTTTATTTGACTTTGTATGCAGGTGCAGCTAAAACCATTGTAATTTCCAAAATAAAGAGGAAAGGGAGACAAATTAGAAAAAAAAAAAGCATCCCATTCAGGATGGTTTATTCTAAAGATTAATTACAAAGTATCATGAAATGAAGAACGGATAACTTCCCATTTATA